>NC_133400.1:77307233-77921552 GCF_047511655.1 Castor canadensis | reverse complement strand
TTGGGCCAGGCTAACCTCACTCAGAATGATGTTCTCCAATTCCATCCATTTACCAGTGAATGATAACATTTCGTTCTTCTTCATGGCTGCATAAAATTCCATTGTGTATAGATACCACATTTTCTTAATCCATTCGTCAGTGGTGGGGCATCTTGGCTGTTTCCATAACTTGGCTATTGTGAATAGTGCCGCAATAAACATGGGTGTGCATACCTCTTTTGGGTATATCCCCAAATTGCTGGATCAAATGGTAGATCAATGTCTAGCTTTTTAAGTAGCCTCCAAATTTTAAATTTTAAATTTTCTTCTTTTTTTATTATTCGTTTATTCACATGTGCATACATTGGTTGGGTCGTTTCTCCCCCCGACCCCCTCTCCCATCCTTTCCCCCACTTCTCCCCTCAGTTCCAGGCAGGTCCTGGTCTGCCTTTATCACTAGTTTTGTTGGAGAAAAGAGACAAGAATAATAAGGAAGACAAAGTGTTTTTGCTAGTTGAGTTAAGGATAGCTATCCAGAAATATTCCTAGCATTGCTTTCATGTACACGTGTTATGACCCATGTTGATTCATCTCTAAATGATCTTTACCCTGGTCACTGGTCCACTTTTCATGAAAACCTTTGTTGTTTTAAGGTTTCTCTATTAGCTCTTCAGGAGTGAGGACATCAAACGCTTTCATGTTTTGGGTTTTCTACCTATTCCTGTATCTCCTTTATGTGCTCTCCCCTTGTCATGTGATCCAAGTCCAACCACATTGCTGCATTTGCCCTGGATCTAAAGTCTGCATATGAGGGAGAATGTACAATTTTTGGTCTTCTGAGATTGGGTGACCTCGCTCAGAATGATGTTCTCTAATTCCATCCATTTACCTGCAAATGATAAGATTTCATTCTTCTTCATGGCTGAGTAAAATTCCATTGTGTACCAGTACCACATTTTCGTGATCCATTCATCAATGGTGGGACATCTTGGTTGTTGCCATAACTTGGCTATTGTGAATAGCGCTGCAATAAACATGGGTGTGCAGGTGCCTCTGGAGTAACCTGTGTTACATTCCTTTGGGTATACCCCAAGAGTGGTATTGCTGGATCATATGGCAGATCTATGTTTAGATTTTTAAGAAGCCTCCAAATTTTTTTCCAGAGTGGTTGTACCAACTTCCATTCCCACCAGCAGTGTACAAGGGTTCCTTTTCCCCCACATCTATGCCAACACATGTTGTTGGTGGTGTTTTTGATGATGGCTATTCTAACAGGGGTGAGGTGGAATTCTAGTGTGGTTTTGATTTGCATTTCTTTTACGACTAGAGATGGTGAACATTTTTTCATTTGCTTTTTTGCCATTTGAATTTCTTCTTTTGAGAAAGTTCTATTAAGTTCAGTTGCCCATTTTTTAATTGGTTCATTGATTTTAGGAGAGTCTAGTTTCTTAAGTTCCCTGTATATTCTGGTTATCAGTCCTTTGTCTGATGTATAGCTGGCAAATATTTTCTCCCACTCTGTGGGTGGTCTCTTCAGCTTAGAGACCATTTCTTTTGTTGTGCAAAAGCTTTTTACTTTTATGAAGAGCCATTTGTCCATCCTTTCTCTTATTTGCTGGGCTGCTGGGGTTCTATTGAGGAAGTCCTGGCCTATACCTATTACTTCCAGAGTGTTTCCTGCTCCTTCCTGTACTAACTTCAGAGTTTAAGGTCTGATATTTAGGTCCTCGATCCATTTTGAGTTGATACTAGTACAGGGTGATAGACCTGGATCTAGTTTCAGTTTCTTGCAAATGGATAACCACTTTTCCCAGCAACATTTGTTGGAGATGCTGTCTTTTCTCCATCGTATGTTTTTGGTCCCTTTGTCAAAAATGAGATGGGTATAGTTGTGTGGATTCATATCTGAATCTTCTATTCTGTTCCACTGGTCTTCATGTCTGTTTTTATGCCAGTACCATGCTGTTTTTATTGCTATTGCTTTGTAATATAGTTTGAAGTCAGGTATTGTGATACCTCCAGCATTGCTCTTTTTGCTGAGTATTGCCTTGGCTATTCGTGGTCTCTTGTGTTTCCAAATGAACTTTAGAGTAGATTTTTCAGTCTCTGTGATATAAATCATTAGGATTTTGATGGGAATTGCATTAAACATGTAGATTGCTTTTGGTAGTATAGCCATTTTTACTATGCTGATTCTACAGATCCATGAGCATGGAAGATCTTTCCATCTTCTGTAGTCTTCCTCCATCTCTTTCTTCTGGAGTTTGTAATTTTCCTTGTAGAGGTCATTCACATATTTTGTTAGATTTACTCCTAGGTACTTGAGTTTTTTGAGGCTATTGTAAATGGAATTGTTTCCATGTGTTCCTCCTCAGTTTGTTCATTGTTGGTGTATAGAAAAGCTAATGATTTTTGTAGGTTGATTTTGGATCCTGCCACCTTGCTAAAGCTGTTTATGGTGTGTAAGAGTTTTTGGGTAGAGTTTTTTGGGTCTTTAAGGTATAGGATCATATCATCTGCAAATAAGGATATTCTGACAGTTTCTTTACTTACTTGTATTCCTTTTATTTTTTCTTCTTGCCTAATTTCTCTAGCTAGAAATTCCAGTACTATGTTGAAAAGGAGTGGGTATAGTGGGCACCCTTGACTCATTCCTGACTTTAGGGGGAATGGTTTCAGTTTTTCACCATTAAGTATGATGTTGGCTGTAGGTTTGTCATAAATAGCCTTTACAATGTTGAGGTACTTTCCTTCTATTCCTAGTTTTCTTAGAGCTTTTATCATGAAGTGGTGTTGGATTTTGTTGAAGGCTTTTTCTGCATCTATTGAGATGATCAGTGGTTTTTGTTTTTGCTTCTATTGATGTGCTGTATTACATTTATAGATTCGCGTATTTTGAACCATCCCTGCATCCCTGGGATGAAGCCAACTTGGTCATGGTGTATGATCTTTCTGATGTGTTGTTGGATCTGATTTGCCATTATTTTATTAAGGATTTTTGCATCTATATTCATTAAGGAAATTGGCCTATAATTCTCCTTTTTTGGAGGTGTCTTTTTCTGGTTTTGGGATGAGAGTAATATTGGATTCATAGAATATTGGATTCATAGAATAAGTTAGGCAGTGTTCCTTCCCTTTCTATTTTGTGGAGCAGTTTAAGGAGAGTTGGTATTAGTTCTTTCAATATCTCATAGAATTCAGCAGAGAATCCATCAGGTCCAGGACTTTCCTTTTTTGGGAGACTCTTGATTGCTGCTTCAACTTCTTTTTGTGTTATAGATATTCAGGTGATTGATATCTTCTTGGTTCAGTTTTGGGTGGTTGTAAGTTTCTAGAAATCTCACCATTTCTTCAAGATTTTCAAATTTATTAGAATATAGGCTCTCAAAGTAGTATCTGATGATTTCCTGGCTTTCTGTGGTGTTTGTTGTTATCTCCCCTTTTACTGATTTGGGTTTTTTCTCTCCTCATTTTAGTCAGGTTTGCCAGGGATATGGCAATCTTATTTACTTTTTCGAAGAACCAGCTCTTTGTTTCATTGATTCTTTGCATGTTTTTTTTTGTTTGTTTGTTTCTATTTCATTGATTTCAGCCCTTATTTTAATTATTTCTCTCCTTCTGCTTATTTTGGGATTTGCTTGTTCTTGTTTTTCTAGGAGTTTGAGCTGTAGTGTTAGGTCATTGATTTGAGATCTTTCTGTCCTGTTAATATATGCACTCATGGCTATAAACTTTCCTCTCAGGACTGTCTTTGCTATGTCCCAGAGGTTCTGGTAGGTCATGTTTTCATTTTCATTAACTTCCAGGAAACTTTTAATTTCCTCTTTTATTTCATCAATGACCCATCCATCATTGAGCAATGTGTTGTTCAGCTTCCAATTGTTTGCATGTTTTTTACTGCTGTTTTTGTTGTTGATTTCTAGTTTGAATGCATCGTGGTCAGATAGAGTGCATGGGATTATTTCTATTTTCTTATATTTGCTGAGGCTTTTGGAGAAGGTTCCTTGGGCTGCTGAGAAGAATGTATATTGTGAAGAAGTAGGATGAAATATTCTGTAGACATCATCTAGGTCCATTTGATCTATGGTGTGATTTAGTTCTAGGATTTCTTTATTGATTTTTTGTTTGGATGACCTATCTATTGGTGACAGGGGAGGATTAAGGTCTCCCACTATCACTGTGTTGGAGTTTATATATGCTTTTAGGTCCTTCAGAGTATGTTTCATGAAATTGGGTGCATTGATGATGAGTGCATATAGGTTGATAATTGTTATTTCCTTTTGGTGTATTTACCCTTTTATTAGTATGGAGTGTCCTTCTTTATCATGTTTGATCAATATAGATTTGAAGTCTACTTTGTCTGAGATAAGTATTGCTACTCCTTCCTGTTTTCGGGGACCATTGGCTTGGTAAATGTTCTTCCAGCCTTTCACTTTCAGCCAGTGCTTATTTCTGTAGGTGAGATGGGTCTCCTGTAGGCAGCAGATTGTTGGGCCTTCCTTTTTAATACAGCTTGGCAGTTGGTGTCTTTTGATGGAGGAATTTAGCCCATTAACATTCAGTGTTAGTATGTGGTGATCCCTGTTATGTAGTTGTCTTTGTTGATTAAGAGTTTGATTATGTGTGGCTGAATCAATGTTACTCTCTACTTTTTTGCCTTTTCTTCTCCTGTGGTTTGATATTGCCTGCCCTTTCTTGTTTTTGTTTGCTTTCATTTTCTGTGTGCAGAATTCCTTGGAGAATCTTTTGTAGTGGGGGCTTGGTGGTCATATATTGTTTTAATTACTGGTTATCATGGAAGACTTTTATTATTCCATCTATTTTGAATGATAGTTTTGCTGGGTAAAGTATGCTAGGATTGAAGTTATTTTCATTCAGTGCTTGGAAGATCTCACCCCATCCTCTTGCTTTTGATGTTTCTGTTGAGAAGTCTGCTGTGATTTTGATGGTTTACCTTTGTATGTTATTTGTTTTTTCTCTCTTACAGCCTTCAATATTCTTTCTCTAGTCACTGTACTTGTTTTAATGATGTAGTTCTAGTTTGGTCAGGTCTGTTTGGTGTCCTTGAGGCTTCCTGTACCTGAATGGGCATAGTTTTCTGTTATTATCTTGTTGAATATATTGCGCATTCCCTTCGCTTGCACCTCTTCTCTTTCTTCAATCCCATGATTCTCAGGTTTAGTCTTTTGATGGAGTCAGTGAGTTCTTGAATTTTCTTTTCACAGGTCTTTAGTTGTTTAACTAATAGTTCTTCAGTTTTCCTTTAATTGCCATTTCATCTTCAATTTCTGAGATTCTGTCTTCTGTTTGTTCTATTCTGCTGGAATGGCCTTCCATTTTGTTTTGTATTTCTGTTTCATTCTTTTTCTCTGAGGTTTTCCATATCATGGGTTACTTTTTCTTTAATATTGTCAATTTTTGCCCTTAATTCATTTATCTCTCTGTTTATCGTTATCTTTGTTTCAGTTTGGTGCTTGTTTAGGTCTTCTATGATTTTATTTATTTGTTTCTGGGTTTTTTCATATTCTTTGTTTTTGTTGTCTTGGAATTTCTTGAGTGCCTCCTATCTGTTTTGGTTGACCATGTCTAGTATCATCTCCATGAAATTCTCATTAATTACTTGTAGAATTACTTCTTTAGGGTGTTCTTGTGGTCTTCATTGGGTTCCATGGTATAGTTTATCTTTGTTTTGTTGGAGTCTGGATCTGGGTATCCATTTTCTTCATTTTGCTCTAAATCCTATACTACTTTATTTTGGGGGCAGAGAATGGTTTCCATCTCTTTTTCTTCTTCCTATATTTCCACGAGATACTGTTTCTGTCCCTGGACTATGTGTAATTTGATATTAGCTGGGTTACAATATAATACTAACAGAATTGTGAGAGAAGGATAAAAAAGAGAAAGAGAAGGAAAGAAAATGAAGAGAGAAAAGAGGAAAAAAAGAAAGGAAAAAAAATGGGAGAGATGTGGGTGATCAAACAGCAAACCAGGCTGCCAAACCCTTAAAGAAGGGAGAAAAAGAAAAAAAAACACCAGCTCTGGAACAGTAGGATTGAAGGCTTAGTTTTTTTTACTTTTTTAGTGTCCAGTCCAGTCTGTGTGTGTCTCTTAGGCACTCTTGGAGCCCTCTGTTGGTGGCCCAAGCAGGAGAGTGGTGGAGCAGTTATCTGGGAAGCCTGTAGAACTGGGTCAGCTCTGCACAAGGGCCAGGTTCTTGGAAGGCTGGTGAATGCGGCTGTCTTGTGCCAGGCTGGAGCCTGTCCCAGCAGGGAGGGGCTCCAGTCTTTCCACAGGAGCTGGAGCCCTGCAGGGCCTGATGGGTGGGAGTCTGGTTGTCCCAAGCATAGCAGGGCTCAGCAGGGTCTGAAGGGCGATGGGCTAGGGTGGGAGGGGTGTCCCAGTGAGCTGTGGGACCAGCTCCAGGCTGGGGTCTGGTACGGATGGGTGGCTGGGATTCTGGTGGTCGTGGATCCAGCAGTGTGGCCAAGGGATGGGTATCCCGGCATGGTGTGGGTCTGGAAGCTGGAGGCCGGGGTGGCTGAGGGGCAGATATCCTGGTGGTGTGTGGATCCAGCGCAGCCCAAGAGGAGGAGATCCTGTCATATGTGGATTTGGTGCAGGGCTGTGGCCTGGCGCAGCCCGAGGGGTGGTGAGCCCAGCAGAATGGAGTAGCAGCTCTGCAGACCTACAGGGCAGGGATTTGGCAGGCCGGCTGTTCTTTCATTAGATCATGGTGTGGAGAGTACTTCCACAATCTAAGTGTTTAGTGTGCCATGTTTTTGGCTCTCCCTGGTGCTTTACCTCAGTCAGGTGTGTCTCCAGCTTCTCGGCCAGGTCTCCTGGGTCAGGAGCTCACAAGGTCTGCAGCTCCATCTCTGTTGCCATCTTGGAAGGGGCGATTTTAAATTTTCTTTCAGACTACAGCTGCCTCCTTGGAGTCCTTAACACAGAGTATACAGTTCCTGCAGAGGGGTGAGACTGGCAGGTCATCTCAGGATATCTTTACAGACTGTTCTCAATGGATTTCCTTTCTTTGCTGAGTTTCAAAGCTTCCAAGGTCTTGAGAGCTGGGAATGAAAGGGAGAGAGAGGGAGCATGGGGCATGAGTGCATCCTAAGCATGTACCCACTGAGGTGGCCACCTGAGGGACCTAGTTTTCATCTTTTGAAATAATTCCCTTTTTGGTGCTCATGTGCTTGAGGTTTAGCCCATGAGCTCAAGGAATATGTCATGTGGAATAAACTTGGAGAACATTTAGTTAAATTACCCCAATTTATAGACAAAAGTAGAAAACCTAGGGAGAGTAACCTCAAGTAGCATAAATAGTTGCCTTTGTGAATGTCTGTTTCACTTATGAAATTCAAACCTTTCTTCCTTCCTGCTTTGCTTTTATTACCCCAGGAGGCAAATCAACATCTTTTCAGTTATCCTTAAGGCAATTTGACTTCCTCCATATTATTTTTCCAAATAAGAGTATTTTGAGTAAGGGACATAGATAACATCTTGTGGTCCTGGAAATTCTGCCAAAGGTAACTGACAAGAGTGTTTTAGAGAAATGAACCAATTATATGAACATATATGTATGTATTTGCTTGCTTCTCAGTTTCCCCTGAGTAATTCAGATAGCTTCTCAATAAATTCTTTTGTAAATTGGATCAATTCAGTGAGTGGTTTCTTCTCACTTTTTTTTTCATAGATTTTTGTTTGGGTTGCATGGAATCGCTACAGGTCTTTAATCCACTTTATTTCAGCAGCCAGGTGTTGAACAGTTTCCTTCACTTGACAGCTTCTGGCATCTCTCTGTTCTGCTTTCTTAAAACCCAGGAAAGCCATTTAGCTGCAGTCATACACAACCTTGATGTTTAAAAGCCTTATACACTGGGAGGAAGCCCTCAACCAACAGAGTTTGGGAGTTGGTGGGCAAATGCCCTTTGATAAGACAATCCTGAAGCTCTTCCGGTTTCTCAGAGGGTTGTTCACAGGACTCAGCTCAATGGTCTACAGTGCCTGAGAGCATCTTTTAGTAGCACCAATCCCCTTGCTGAGGTCCACTTTATGACCTCAGAGTCACTTCATAGCATTTTTTTCAAATAAACCTTATGTACATATGACCTTGTCCCAGGCTCTGCTTTTAGGAGGACAGGTAGCGTGGTTAGGGTTTCTCAGGAAAAGGCATATTTATAGACAAAGTGCTTTCTTTGTTTTTTTTTTTTTGTGTGGTGCTACTGGGGCTTGAACTTGTGGCCACTCACTTTCTAGACAGGTGCTCTACCACTTGAGCTACATCCCCAAACTCCCAACCCCTCTGTTTGGTTATTTTTCAGATAGCATCTCATGTTTTTGCCTAGGCCAACCTCAGAATGTGATCCTCTTACCTCTATCTCCCATGTAGCTGGGATCACAGACACTTGCCACCATGCCCAGTTTATTTTGTTAAAATGGGGTCTCACCAACTTTTTGTCTAGGCTGGTCTCAAACCACCATCCTCACCATCTCCACCTCCTGAGTAGCTGGGATTGCAGACATCAGCCATGACACTCAGCTTTAGAAACAACTTCCTTCCTTCCTTGTCTCTTCTCTCTCCATTGGCTGTTACTGGGGATTGAACTCAGGGCCTTGTGCTTGCTAGGCAAACACTTTATCACTTGAGCCATTACCCAGTCTGATAATTATATTCATCATTAAAAATAATGAGCTAGAAGACTCAAGGGTCATCTGAGAAGACTCAGATGATGGTCTAGTGAAGTTTACATTACTCTTTAATATTTTTGTAAAAAAGAAAAAGATGATTAAATATTCATATTGCTTTTTATATCTGGAAATTCAAAATTGTAATGCTTCCTATGTTGTATTAGAACTCATTTCTCTTTTCCTTGACCCATAAACTAAACTTACAGCTGTATGACAAACAAAAAACAACATATTTCTCAAACATAGTAAGAGTTTAATTAAATCTCCTGAGAAACAATTATCCTATTAGCACATACACTAATATATTATTGTACACTTTTATACATAATTTAAAAACTCAAGAACGTCAAGGGCTGGTAAAAGGCATGTATGGTAAATGTAGAGAAGGTGTGAACAATGGTGCATTTGTGAAGCCTCTTTAAACATTAATAATGGGCAATTGATGATGAAAATTTAATTTATCAATACATATGTGATGTGTAATTAAATCCCAAGACTTTGATTTTATACATTAACATGAAATTCATGTAAGCCACTCTGAGACTTTTATGAAGCATAGCATATGGTAGACTATATCCATTTTTATCAACAATATTTTAATGTCAAACAACACAAAGCATTTTGTAGTTTTAATGCTCTACAATTCATGCATGATTTAGTCATGTATAATTTTTAGTAACACAAAAATTGTATAAGATAGGGTATACTTGTAAAAGTCAGAGGCCATACAGATATTACTTATGAAAATAATTATAATCTAGGAACTGATTTAAAATGTACAATTTATTAAAATTTATTTTATAGTGTGGTCAGTTACCTTAAGCAGGTTAAAGTAAGGGAATTTTGATGTAAATTAATCACCTTTAATGATATACAAAAATGTGAAGAGAATGGTTCTTCTATTTTTCCACTAAATCATTGTAGCTTTCAGCCCCTTGAGGTTTGTATTGGTCAAGATATTTAAGAAGTGCAGATAATAGAAAAATCAGGGCTGGTGTGTGTGGTTCAAATGGTAGAGCATTCACCTAGGAAGCAGTGAGACCCTGAGTTCAAACCCCAGTATAGTTTCAATCTTTAATGTCCTCCCAAAAGCCCGTGTTTTAAAGGATTGACCCCCCGCCCCACAGGAAGAACTAGTGGGAGGTGAAGTCCTTAAGTGGTGGAGTCTTGTGGGAAGCCTTTAGCTCATTGGACATGTGTCATCAAAGGGGTTCGTATGGCCCCTACTCCTTCTTCCTCCTCTCTTTTGCAACCTGGCCCTGAGACGAGGACACATTTTTGCTGCCTTGCCAAAGGCCCAAAGCAATGAGGCCAACTGTTCATGAGTTGGAAACTCTAAAACTATGAGCCACTTCTCTTTATAACATATTTATGTCACACATTTTGCTATAGTTACAGAAAGTTAACCAACATAAATAGTGTTTATTATTGAAATATGAATAATTAGGAATGTATATTTTAATATAAAGAACAATTGTTAATCTATTCACTATCTTTTAACTTTCCCTTTCTTTAGTTCCCTTGACTCACTTTTCAGTTTTTGTTACTATAAGCAAATTAATGCTTTCCATTAAAATAGTACAAAATTACATGGTTTTTGTATAAAAATTTGAACATTATTGACTTATTCATCAAAAAACGAAATGGTTGTCTCTGCTTCCCTTTACATTTCCAAATCCTGATATTCTCTGGAATGGAGTCCTAAAAGTAGGCTGGCTCTGCATCAAGGGTCATTCACACATAAAGTTTTGTGTATTTCCTGTGGTAAAATGCTTAGTTACTTATACACTTTCTCCATTTTTTCTACTGAGATATTTGTCTCTTGCTTATAGCTTTCTAAGTAACTACTGAGTGCAGATAGCTTCATTCTTTTGGTTGATATTTATTCTTTATTTAGGTTGTTTTTGGTGAACTGAATTTTAGATAATGATGATCTGCATGTTTATGGTTTCTATCTTACTTGCAAAGTTCTTCTCTACCTAAACATAATTTATTACTGGATATTTTTGATATTCTATTTAAGGACTTATATTTAATTTTAAGTGAGTATAACCTGATTTTTCTCAAATAGTTAACTGCTTCACGTTATTTATTTCACTCTTCTTCCTTTCCATTCTGACAAGAATTTATTGATCAAATTCTCAATGAATTTGAAATTATAAGCATGGGCTTATTTTCATTCAATAATAACCTATTGTTGCTGTGCATTTCACCATTAATATTGAACTGTTAATCACTGAAAGTTTATTATAAGCTTTGCAATTCCTCACTTTTTATATTTCAAAAAATATAAAGTATATAGTTGAAAACTTATTTTCTCATATAAAGTTCAAAGTCAGCCTGCTGTTTCCCTATCAAGAAAGGAATATGTGTTGGAATTTTGATTGGAATTGTGCTTACTGTGAAGACTTAGAGGATATGTCCTAGCTAGCTTCAGATTGATATTATACCATATACAACCAGTGTCTTTGAAATATATTGAAATAAAGCTTAAAATAAGTAAATAGGCAAAGTCAGAGTGTTATTCAAGACAATCTTATGAATGTACAGAAATTATAAAGTAAAATAATCATTTTTATGATAAATGTAGGCTAGCTTTTTATGTTTTGCAAGATTAGTTTTGAGACTGAATATTACAGAAATAATGAAGAGGATGATAGCTTTAAGCTTGGTTTCATTTTGATTCTATTAATAGAAGTTTATTCATCTAGAAACAAATGTCACAGATTTGCTTCTACAAGACTTGAAATTTAAATGAAAACTAAGGGAAAATTGTTTTATTGATTATATTTTTATAGACCCCTGTTAGTATTGCTTTTCTTCTAGGTTAATAAATATTTACAAGATCAGTGACATGTGTATTATGAATCAAACAATAATTTTATTGATGCTATTAAATTTGTTAGGTACATTTTATAAAGTAGATTTGTCAAGGTTTTATTTTCTTTTCCTTTTTTTATTGTTGTTCGGGGTGTTGGTACATTATGACATTTATAAAAGTTCTTACAATATATCAAACATATCATACTTGAATTGACCCCCTCCACCATTCTCCTCTATCCTTTCCTCCCCCCCATTCCAGTAGTTTCAACAGGCATCATTTTTCCATTTACATACATGTGTACACAGTACTTGCACTACATTCACTCTCCCACACCATTTCCCTGCCTCCTTCCCTCCCACTGGTACCAACTCCACCCCCAAGCAGGACCTATTCTGCCCTCCTGTTCTCCAATTTTGTAAAAGAAAAAAAAATGACATTTTTGTTTAAGATAGCTACAAAGGACTTTCCTTGTGACATTTCCATGTATATATGTATTATAACCTGAATTGATTCATCTTCTCTATTTTTCTTCTTTCTACCTTAGTCCCTTTCTTATGGTGAATTCACCAGTTTTAAAAATTCTAAATTTATTCATGTATAGAGAGCACATCAACCATATTCACCTTCTTAACTTCCTTTTTTTACATTCCCTCTCTCATATGTGACCTCCCCTTAGTGTGACTTGTGTTTCATAATATTGCTATATTTGTATTAGGTCTATATTCCATATATGGGAGAAAACAGTGGCTTTTTGCTTTCTGAACCTTGTTGACTGCACTTAAGATGATGCTCTCCAGTTCTGTCCATTTACCTGCAAACTACAAAATTTCATTCTTCTTTGTGGTTTAATAAAATCCCATTGTATGTAATAACCACATTTTCTTAATCCATTCATCAGTAGTGGGGCATCTTGGCTGTTTGCATAGTTTATCTGCAACAAACATGAGTGTGAGGTGCCTTGTTGTAACTTGACTCACATTCCTTTGGGTATATCCCTAGGAGCGGAATTGCTGTATCATATGGCAGATCTATTTTTAGTTTTTTGAGGAGCCTCCATACTGTTTTCCAGAGTGGTTGTACTAATTTACATTCCCACCAGCAGTGTGTGAGGGTTTCCTTTTTATTGTTCATGTTCTTGATGGTAGACACCTAAAAGGAATGAGGAGGAATATTAATTTGCATTTCTTTTACAGCCAGGGATGTTGAACATTTCTTCATGTGTGTTTTTTTTTTTTTTTTTAGCCATTTGGACTTCTTCAAGGCTATATTTTCATAAGCAATGCTTTAATAAATGGTCATGTATACATTTCCTTATGCACATATTCAAGTATTTTGAGGGATAGATTTGTAGGAGTGAAACATGTAGATCTATGTCTATTAACATTTTAAGTTTTAATTGATTCTGCCAAGTATCTTCCAAAATGGTTGACATTTTGGATTCTTACCAGTGGTGTAAGGCATGCCAACAGTGAATATTATCATCTTTCAAAATTTATGCCATGGTGATGGTGAATTTGAGCTCCATGGTTCCTGACGTTTTGATTATCATTTCATGTGTACATTTGAAACTTATGCTTATTCTTTATTGTCCAAAAGACATTTTTTTTTAAAAATAAAAGTTTATAGAAGTCTTGTATTCACTAACCTTATTGTCTTGTTTTTTTAGATTTAAGATTTTTTTTACTCAGAATTTTTTCCCTTTAGTCAAGTTATAAATTTTTTGCCACTGAGTTTTAAGTTTTTCACAATCATTTCTACATAAAATCATAATTTCCTAGCTTTTTTCTAAAAGTTTGAAGTTTTATTGCATTTAAATTTTTAATATGGTAGAAATTAGTTTTTCTAAATAGTGATGTAGCATTTTTTTTGCTTTTACAAGCATATAGCTGATTATTTTAATACTATTTTCCTGAAATATCAGTTACACTAATTCATTTTATACACATAGTTCTGTTTCACACCATTACTTATTTATTTATGCCACCATTATTTAGGGTCTGAAACTTTTTGTTACATTTTGGTACATTTTTGTTACATTTTGAGTGGTGAAATGAATTATTCCTGTGCTATTCTTTTTTAAAATTTCTTCAAGTTTTCTTGCCTGTTTTGTCCATTTATATTTTCAGTTGAATTCTAGAATCACTTTGCAAAGTTCCATAGAATTTTGATTTGAATTTTAATTAAGATTTCATTGATTTTTGTAAACTTATTTGAGGTAAATTATTAGGCTTATATTATTTTTACCTTTAACTCAAAACCTATGTGATTCTCTGTGTGTTTAGATCTTGTCTTGCATCCATGAATAAAGTTTAAATTTAATAGTATTCTTGTCTCTTGTATATCAATTTCCATGCTAATAGCTTGGTATTTGATAGTTTTTTGTGCTATTATAAACCTATCTTTCTTAAAGAATAAAAAAACTAGTTCTTTAGCCAAAAATTGTTATCCAGTAGCTAAAATATTCAACTGGTCACCTGTATCATACCAGACTGTAATTTTCAGAGTATATTTTAATTTTACATGGTTTTGAAAAACTTTAAATCAAGGAGCTAATATTTCACTTTTTTTTTTTTTGGCAGTTCTGGGGTTTGAACTCTGAGCCTCATGCTTGCTAGGCAGAGCACTCTACCACTTGAGCCATTCTGCCAGCCCTAATATTTCACTTTACTCTCATCAAAAATCTTTCTGAGCTGGGGTGTTTTGGCTCATGCCTGTGATCTCAGCTACAAGGGTGGTATAGGTAAGAGGATTAGTATCTTTGTAAAGAAATTTACCTATTTCTTCATTTTAGTCCAGGTTTTTAAAATATTCTCATAAGACTGTCTGAGTACATTGGTGTCTTTTGTCCTATTCCCTTTTACACCTCTGATTTTATTAATTCGGCTCTTCTCCTTTCTTCTTTTAGTTAATTCGGTTAGAAGATTATCGATCTTGTTTATCTTTTCAAAGAACCAGAGTTTTGTTTTGCTGATTCATTGTACTATTTTTTTTTTGTTTCCAATTGTTGATTTCTGCCCTGAAATTTTCATCTATTCATGTATTACTTTGTGTGTTTACTTGCTGTGTTTATTTGCTGCTGTTTTTCTCGGAGTCTGAGATGTGTCCTCTGATTGGTTACCTGAGATCTTTCTAGTTTTCTGATGTGAGTGCTCATGGCTCATGATTGTAAACTTCCCTCTTAAGACTGCCTTTGCTGAAGAGTATCATGATCTGAAACTGGCCCCAGGGCAAAAAGTACAAGATCCTATCTGAAAATTAACTAAAGCAAAAAAGGGCTGGGGGTGGCTCAAGGAATAGAGCACCTGCCTAGCAAGTGTAAGGCTCTGAGTGCCACCAAAAAAGTCCTGTCTGATACAACAAATGCTGCTTGGCAAGGTCAACCTATGTCATTGTCATTTCCTTTTTATTATATCTCATTGGTGTTTTGTTTGTTTTGATTTGTTTCACTGTGTGGCTCAAGCAGGGCTTGAACTTTCAATCTTCTTACTTGAACCCCCTAAGTGCTGGTATTATAGTCATGGACTACCATGCCCACCTTACATTTCCTTATTTATATTTCATGTCTGTTTATTGGCACTCATTGGAGGTAGGGATGATCTTTTCATCTCTCAACTTTTCTCTGTTTTCCTTTGGTAGAAAAAAAATTCATTACATGAAGTAAGATAATTTTATTGTTCTTAGGAACTCACGGCCTCAAGCTTGCTAGGCTTAGCTAGGCAGGCACTCTACCACTTTAGTCACTCCACCAGCCCTGAACATTTTACTTCTTAACATAGTTTATTGAAACTCCAGAATGAGAACTATAAGAAAACTGTGACTTAGATAATCATAATTCTTCTAATTTTTTAATAGTGTCCCCTCTCAAATATGTCACTATCAATCCAAGGCTGATAGCATAATAGTTTACCACACTCATTTATCCCATGAAATAAATGGCTGTATATTTTGTGAAAAAATTTGTAATGTCAATTATTTTGTACTTTGTATATTTATACATAATCCTTCCTAACAGATATTTCTAAAATCTTGGGCACAATTACTTCAAGTAGCCTGTGGATATGCAAACCAATCTTAAAGTCACGTTAGAAACCTCATGACTAAATGGCTCGTGTAAAATTGAAACCAGTATCTCTATTAAATTAGTCTTTATTCTACTCATTTTTGATATTACATGGGCTGTTACTGGCTCTGGGGCATCTGTGCCTCACATTCTTAGCAATTAGTGTCTAAAGATCAAAATACAGCTTTTACTTAAAAGTATTGAAATAGGAACTCAAAAGTTTATAAAACACTTAATAAACTTGAAGTGTATTAAATTCCTAATGCCAGCACTGTATTCTGACATTCTAACTGCAGAGTGATATAGAGGTTTAATGCATTTCTTTAGTCATTAAGGAACACCCATAGAGAAAGAGTAATTATTTTCCTTTGATTACAAAACATCAGGTTGTGATGCTCTATGCAGGATTTTGTTTAATCACAGCCTGGGATTTGACATGGTGACAATGGCTAGAATAGGAAGGTTTAAGTGCTTTTCAAGCTGTGCTTGTTTCATTAGTGTATGCCTTTTGTCTTTGCTGACTTCTTTCTTTTTATTATTATTCATTTATTCACACATGCATACATTGTTTGGGTCATTTCTCACCCCCTCCTCCACTCTCTCTCCCCCTCCCCCCCCTAAATATCTAAAGTCTGCATATGAGGGAGAACATATGATTTTTTGGTCTTCTGAGCCTGGCTGACCTCACTCAGAATGATGTTCTCTAGTTCCATCCATTTACCTGCAAATGATAAGATTTCATTTTTCTTCATGGCTGAGTAAAATTCCATTGTGTACAAGTTTCGATCCATTCATCAGTAGTGGGGCATCTTGGTTGTTTCCATAACTTGGCTATTGTGAATAGTGCTGCAATAAACATGGGTGTGCAGGTGCCTCTGGAGTAACCTGTGTTGCATTCCTTTGGGTATATCCCCAGGAGTGGGATTGTGGATCACATGGCAGATCTATGTTTAGATTTTTAAGAAGCCTCCATATTTTTTTCTAGTGGTTGCACCAGCTTGCATTCCCACCAGCAGTGTAAGAGGGTTCCTTTTTCCCCACATCCTCACCAACACATGTTGTTGGTGGTGTTTTTGATGATGGCTATTCTAACAGGGGTGAGGTGGAATCTTAGTGTGGTTTTGATTTGCATTTCCTTTATGGCTAGAGATGGTGAGCATTTTTTCATGTTTTTTGGCCATTTGAATTTCTTCTTTTGAGAAAGTTCTTTTTAGTTCAGTTGCCCATTTCTTTTTTTTTTTAATTGTTTTATTATACATATATGCATACAAGGCTTGGGTCATTTCTCCCCCATGCCCCCACCCCCTCCATTACCACCCACTCCACCCCCTCCCTCTCCACCCCAACCTCCTCAATACCCAGCAGAAACTATTTTGTCCTTATCTCTAATTTTGTTGAAGAGAGAATATAAGCAATAATAGGAAGGAACAAGTGTTTTTGCTGGTTGGGATAAGGATAGCTATACAGGGAGTTGACTCACATTAATTTCCTGTGTGTGTGTGTTACCTTCTAGATTAATTCTTTTTGATCTAACCTTTTCTCTAGTTCCTGGTTCCCTTTTCCTATTGGCCTCAGTTGCTTTTAAGGTATCTGCTTTAGTTTCTCTGCGTTAAGGGCAACAAATGCTAGCTAATTTTTTAGGTGTCTTACCTATCCTCACCCCTCCCTTGTGTGCTCTTGCTTTTATCATGTGCTCAAAGTCCAATCCCCTTGTTGTGTTTGCCCTTGATTTAATGTCCGCATATGAGGGGGAACATATGATTTTTGGTCTTTTGGGCCAGGCTAACCTCGTTCAGAATGATGTTCTCCGATTCCATCCATTTACCAGCGAATGGTAACATTTCGTTCTTCTTCATGGCTGCATAAAATTCCATTGTGTATAGATACCACATTTTCTTAATCCATTCGTCAGTGGTGGGGCATCTTGGCTGTTTCCATAACTTGGCTATTGTGAATAGTGCCACAATAAACATGGGTGTGCAGGTGACTCTGGAGTAACCTGTGTCACAGTCTTTTGGGTATATCCCCAAGAGTGGTATTGCTGGATCAAATGGTAGATCAATGTTTAGCTTTTTAAGTAGCCTCCTTAAAAAGCCCATTTCTTAATTGGTTCATTGATTTTAGGGGAGTTTAGTTTCTTAAGTTACCTGTATATTCTGGTTTTCAGTTCCGTGTCTGATGTATAGCTGGCAAATATTTTCTCCTACTCTGAGTGTGGTCTCTTCAGCTTAGAGACCATTTCTTTTGTTGTGCAGAAGCTTTTTAATTTTATGAAGTCCCATTTGTCCATCCTTTCTCTTAGTTGCTGGGCTGTTGGGGTTCTATTTAAGAAGTCTTTGCCTATACCTATTAGTTCCAGAGTGTTTCCTGCTTTTCCTGTACTAACTTCAGGATATTTAGGTCCTTGAACCATTTTGAGTTGATACTAGTACAGGGTGATAAACATGGATCTAGTTTCAGTTCTTTGCTGACTTCTGATTTCTTGCCCCATCTCTAAGTTCTAATGCTGGTGTTACTCTAATCACTAAGTAAGTGGAAGTCTTTTGTTGTTGTGAGGGCTTTGTTCTGGAAGCTCATTGACTTTGTTCTGGAGAAAATTCCACCATGGTTTTGGAACCATGTTGATTTTATTGTTGCCTCTATTTTACCAATAAAAGTTCATATTCCATGAAAATCAAAAATATATACTGCTTTCCATAACATTTCTCTTGAATGGAAAATTTTGTCCAGTTGGCTGCCAGGTACCCATTACCAAATGCTTTTGCTGTTGTTATAAGTAGAAGAGAGGTAAACCCTAAGATTATGCGATGAGATTTCAGATTTCCTTTAACCCATTTTTGGTTATAATTTAGATACACTAGAACTTTGATAAAGCACATGAAACACAGCATTTCAAGCCTATTATGTGTACAATGCAAAGGAAAATTAGAAGTGTTGAGAAATTACCCCATGTCAGAGGATCCCATGTTGTGAATTTCATTAATTGCTTGGTATTTTCCTAAGCAGACAAGCTGTGAGGCACTAGAAGAGCAGT
Organism: Castor canadensis; assembly: GCF_047511655.1. Taxonomy (NCBI): domain Eukaryota; kingdom Metazoa; phylum Chordata; class Mammalia; order Rodentia; family Castoridae; genus Castor; species Castor canadensis. Next base: position 77,902,964 of record NC_133400.1, on the reverse strand, counting down.
AATGATCTCATTACTGAAGTCACTTGGGGAGCTCTGGACAGACGTCATGTTCAGGGTCCCATTCATGGAGATTCTGATTGTATTGGTCTGGGGTGGGATACTAGTGTCTTCCTACTTCATATGTGATCATCACACTTATCCAAGTGATGTCTTCTTTGTGATATTTTCTTCTACATCTTTGGGCTCCACTTTTTCTCTTCTTTGAAATTTTCAAGTTTACTACTCCAGCCCAGAGAGTTTATGTATATACTAGTTCCTTATCAAGTCATCTTAATTCCTCATCAATTCATCTGAGTCTTAGTCCATTAAATTGTCAATCCTTTGATTAGGGAGCTATCTCACACTAGTTTTATCTAACACTCAGTTCCTGGTGAAAAGATGATATATATACGGGTAAAAAATGAACACACAGAATACCACCAGAGGAAAATACTTCCTTTTTTAAAGAAAATAAGCCATATGTGATGGAATATAAGAACCCAAAGGCAGATATTAGCAAGAGCCCTCACCTGGGGCAATAGGTGTACTTGCTGAAAGCCTTTGCTTTACAAATAAAGAGAAATGCAGAGCTGAGGGGAAAGCAAAGGATAAAGATACAAAGAGGGGGGAGAGGAGAGAGAAGACAAGAAGACAGTTGGGTATGGCTATGTGACCTGCAAAGTCAAGTGATTATAGAAATTTTAATGAAAAGAGATCATTATTGAATTTTTAGTTGTTTATGTTGTTATAATGAAAAAAGTAATAAATTTTATGTCTCACCCAAGACATTAGAAATTTGCTACACTCTATCCTATAAAACCTACTGTAGTTTATTTAGGTCTCCCCTTTTTGATTGTGGGAAATGACTGATTCCTTTCTATGGTTGCCTAATTGGTCAACACAGAATGAAAAATGGGCCAGTTAGTGGATAGGATGTTGTGTGAATTGAACTAATTCAGTGGAAAGCAGAATATGGAAAGAGAACTGATCACTATCAGTCAGGCCCTGTGTAGACACCTTGGGGAGGTTGTTAGACTTTCCACAGAAAGTGCAGTGGAGATTTCAGCCTATCTCATTTAAATCTTTAAACTTTTAAGAGATTAAGAATGAAGATCTGCCAGCCGCCAGTGGCTCATACCTATAATCCTAGCTACTCAGGAGGCAGAGATCAGGAGGATTGCAGTTCGAAGCTAGCCCCTGCAAATAGTTCCGCGAAACCTTATCTCAAAAAAGAAAAGAAAAGAAAAAAACCATCACAAAAAAGGGCTGGTGAAGTGACTCAAGGTGCAGTCCCTCAGTTCAAGTCCCAGTACTACAAAAATAAAGACGATCTTAGGCTTTCACATGAGCTATAGAAAGAAATAAATTTTCTTACTTGGTGTAGGAATCTATCTATCTATCTATCTAACATCTATCTATCTAACATCTATCTATCTATCATCTATTTATCTATCATCTATCTACTATATATTATTTCGTGACTTTAAATCCTGACTTTACCATGCATTTCCATGTGACCTTGAGAAAGTTACTCAATTCACCTCTTCTCCATATTTCTTAACTGAACAGTAGAGATGATAATAGTCCCATATTACAAGGTGGAGTGAAGATAAAAAAAAATTAAGGCACGTAAATATTTCATCAGCTGAGTGGAAGCATGCAAACAGTGCTAGCTGTCACAATTTTTACTGCAGCGATATGGTTATGAGCCCTGCTTGGCACTGGAGTTAGAAAACCACAGGGATTCTGAGGTGCAGTAGGCTCTGAGAAGCAATTCTGTGGCATGTTCTCAGGTAGAAAAGTATGAAGATAAGTGAGAGGTATTCACCTTTAGAAATTATATTACTGTAACTCAAGCTACCAAAGCCCCAATCCCATTAGTTCCCAAGTGGGTACTGTGCAAAAGTCTTTGACCATCAAATGGAAATATGCAAAAGTAGCTGTTGAAGACATTTCTGGCTCCAGCTGGAATATATCCATGAAGAGAGAACATTTGCCTTTGTCTTTCCTCAAAATATGTTCCCTTCCCTCTCAAATACACATTTTTTTTGCTCTTGAAAATGCGTATCAACACCTGTTTCTGTGGGAACCCAAATTAAGACTCACATGTTTCTCTAATAAGAATTGACAGTAGAGTGATGAAATAAAATTTGAGCTGCTCTATGGAACTGGGGAGATGGTTGGGATTGCTTGTTACTATTAATAGCATTAGTTGGTGCTATGAACTGAATGTTTCTGTGCCTCTCAAATTCCTGTTTTGAAAACCTAATGCCCAGTGTGATGGTATTTGGAGCTGGGGTAATAAGTGGGTCATAGGGATGGAACCCTGATTATGGAATTAGTGCCCTTATAGGAAGAGAAATAAGTAAGCCTTCTCTTCTCCTTCATGTTCCTCTACTTCCTTTCTTCTTCGCTCTTTACCCTTCTCTGTCTCTCCCTCCCTTCAAACACCAAGGGAGGGCTATGTGAGGACATCATCAGGGAAAGGTCTTCACCAGACACTAATCCTGTCAGCACCCTAACTTTTGGACTGCCTAGTCTCAAGAACTGTAAAATAAATTTCTGTTGCTTATTTATTCCATTTATGACAATTTGTTATAGCATCTGGGACCAAGTGAAACAGCTGGTGTTGTAAGTGATACTGGAGGGATATCAAGCAAAGAGTTTATATTTGCATATCATGTAAAAAAACAGAAGTGTATAAGGCATAAATACATCCTTGCCTTTTATTTACTTACTGATTTTGAGGCCTCCCAATTGTACGGCTCTAGATTGAATATCAAGGCTGTTTCATAGATTACAAGGACCAAATGTCTAGAAACAGTTGTAGAATGGATATGCAACTCTATTTATTTAAAAATGACAAATACCAGCATATGTGGAACAAGTCTTTTAAAAAAAGTCCCTTGTAGACTAATCCACCCATGCCATAAACCCTCCCCACCTCACACCATCAGTTTTCTCATAAGTCCTTATTTCCCAGTCTTTGTCTTGGCATTTAGAGACTAGGTGTTTTGATTCTTTTCCACACATAAAAATTCATTTTATCTATAACCACTTTCTGTATATTCTTCAGGAAATTTGTTAAGATCTTTGTTATCCAAATACATTAATATATGGCCATATTTACTGCCATTTTTTTTTCATCCTGAAATTCTCTCTCTCATTCTGTTAAAAAAAAAAATCTATTCTCCATTTAGGCTGCGTCAAGTAAAGAGTTTATATATTATGTAAAGAACAGAAGTGTTTAAGGAATGAATATATCCTTGCTTTTTATTTACTATGTATTTAGATGACTTTCTCATCATTGCTCTGGACTGAGTAAGAAGGGATAAGATCACAGGGAGAAAATTTTTAGAGATAGTAAGAGCTGTGGGTAAGAATAGCAACTATGAGGAGCAGAAAGCTATTCTCTGTAAAATACTTGTGCTTAAACAGACAAGGGGTTTATTTCTCTAATGTAATGGGAAATTTGGAAGTAGAATGCCTTATACTGGAGGAGTACTTCAGTAGTTTCATGGTGGACCTTGGTTCCTTTTATTCTTATACTGTGTTTTTTATCCAGGATTTCAGTATGGTTGTTGTACCTCTAAGAATTGTTTTTGTGTTTCAGGAAGAAGAGGAAAGAATAAAAGGCAAAGGCAAAATGCCAAAGCATCTACCATTGTGTATTTTAAAAAGCCTATTCAGGCTGGGCCTATAGTCCCAGCTACTCAAGAGGTAGGGATCAAGAGGATAGCAGTTCAATGCCAGCCAGGGCTAAAATTAAGCAAAACCCCATCTCAACCAACATGCTAGATGTGGTGGTTTTTGCTTGTTACCTCAGCTATAAGGGAGCCATATGTAGGAGGATTGTGGTCTGGGGACTGCTCTTGGCAAAAGTCCAAAACTAAATCTGAAAACACCTAAAACAAACAAGGGATGGGGTATGACTCAAGTGGTAGAGTGCCTGCCTCCCAAGTTCAAGGCCCTGAGTTCACACCTCAGTGCTGTCAAACAAAACAAAACAAAAAACACTAAAAACAAGCTTATCTAAAGACCTGTTACATTTCCCTGTTTGGGAGTGAGTTGCCTGGCTAAGCCCAGCTATCGGGAATTCAAGGCAAGTCTCTCAACACTCCAGTATTCATGTTAGAAGAAATTAAGTGAAAATAGGTTGTATGTGAATTTTGTACCTCTGATGCACAATACCCAGACATTTACCTTTTTAGCTTTCATAAAGTACAAAGCACTAATCTGTAGCAGTATTTTTTTTGTAATTTAACCTATGAAAATACAAATGAAAAAATATTATAGCTTGTTGACTGGGTTGGAACAACTTTGCACTTCATCTTGTCATGTTGTAGCTAGCATTTACCTAAATGTCTGTTAACATTACAAACACTGAGTTAAAGAAATAAAGAGAAATCAATGAAAGCAGGACTGGGGAGATCCCTGAGAAAGACTTCACTGGCTCTTCCTCCTTCCTGCAGATACTAGCCAATCCCCAGTTTCCATGGGTGGGACCAAAACCAAGTGTTCAGAGCTGAGCAAGAGAGATGGAAATGAAAAGTCTATGGGGCCTGGGGATGTAGTTCAGTGGTGGGGCATTTGCCTAGCATGCTTAAGGCCCTGAGTTCAATCCCCAGCACTGCCCAAACAAAGCAAAATGCATGTGGGAAGGTGGGCATGGGTAAGGGCTGCTGGAGGTCAGGAAATAATGGTGTTGGAAATCCTACTTTTTACCAGCAGTGTATAAAGAAATACTTCATTTCATTGTCATTAGGTGGTATATTAGCTTTTCATTGCTGTGACAGAAAGCTAGCTTAAGATTTATTTTGGCTCATGGCTTCAAAGATTTCCTTTTATGGTTGGCAGGCTCCCTTGCTGTGGACCAGAGGTGAGACTGAACATCATGGTGGCCATGACATGGGGAGCAAAGCCACTCACCTCCTGAGATAATATGGTGGGTAACGGAGCAGGGATTAACAGACAGGTCTACCCAAAGTTAGCTTCTTTCCATTGACTTATATAAAAGATTAAGGGAAAATCCATGGGTCAAAGATCAGCTGTCAGATTTCTGTTTCCTAGCTAACATTTGAGAGGGTATTACTTCAGAATTCTGACTATGCAGTAAGCATCTTTACAGTTTCTGGCTATGAGTATTTACTGGGGTCTTAAAACAGTTTCATTTTATAGTAGAGCTAGATACTTTTGTCACATCTTCTCAACTTGAACAAGTGAAATGAAAGGCTGGAAAATATTCATCTTTATAAATAATGAAAGTCTGGACATTCTTTAGTGCTCCTCACTCTAATTAATGTTGTGGAGTGTTTGAGTATCTTTGGTGATATTAATTATATTTTACTTAAAATATCCATGCTGTACTTTTATGCCTTAGTGTTCTTGAAAGACACATGCTGCTAAGTGGGAGGAAACAGACCATGCTCTATTTCTTCCCAGGCTCTTTGTCACATTTCTTTGTATCAAATGGCTGCAGCAATGGCTATTATTTCATGCTGGGAGAGAGGGCGGAAGAGTGTCTAACCATCAGTATTAGAGGGTTTTTAAATTATTTATTTATTTTTATTCTTTTATTATTCATAGGTGCACACAAGGCTTGGGTCATTTCTCCCCCCTGCCCCACCCCCTCCCTTACCACCCACTCCGCCCTTCCCTCTCCCCTCCACCCAAGGGTTTTTTAAATTATTTTTTTTTAAGTTTTTCCATTAATATCTTGTGTACAGGTGGCTTCCTGGAAGTTTTTTTTTTTTAATTTATTTTTTGGTGGTACTAGGGTTTAAATCCAGTGCCTCTAGCTTGGTAGGCCTCTCCTCTCCCAATAGAGCCCTACCCCCAGTGCTTTTTTTTTACTTATTTTTTAGGTAGGGTCTCACATTTCTGCCTGGAATACCTGGGCTACAATCCTCTTACCTTCTACAGGTTCCTATAGCTGGGACCACAGGTATGCACCACCACAGCCAGCTAGCTTGTTTGCTGAGGTGGGGTATTGCTAAATTTTTTTCCCAGGTTCCCAAACCATGATCCTCCCAGTCTCTGCCTCCTGAATAGCTGGGATTAAGGCATGAGTGAATGTACATGCCTTTCATTTTGACTTATGGGCCAAATTATTTTGCTTAATGCTATAGTTTTTGAATAATTATGGAGAAGATATTACATTACTTTTATTGATAAAATCACAATAAACCAGTAGAATAGAATTTTTACTGATCAAGGATTAGCATAGTGGTTTTCAACTTTTTTGACTATGAAAAACTCTTTTTTAAATTTTATTTTATTCTATCGTTTTTACATTTACTTGCATGTGTATACATTATTTGTGCCCTTTCCTCCCTTCCTTCCCCTCCCCCTGGGCAGAACCTGTTCCACTCTCCTGTTCTCTGGTTTTGAAGAAGAAAAAGCATAAAATATAATAAAAACATGGTGTTTTTGCTAATGTGAGATAAAGATAGCTATACAGAAAGATTCCTTGTGTTGTTTCCATGCACATATGTATTACAACCAAATTAGTTAATCTCTACCAGACCTCCTCACTACTTCCTAGTACTCTTCCCATAGTGGCCTCTGCCAGTTTAAGATTACTGTATTCACTCCTATACAGTCAGCACATCAATGACATTCAAGTTTTTGGTTTCCTTCCCTTGTCCCATCCCTCCTGTGTGCAGTCTCCCCTTAGAGTGTGACCCCTGTCCAATAATATTACTGCATTTGTTTTAGATCTACAGTCCGAATATGAGGGAGAACATGCGATTTTTGGCCTTCTGAGCCTGACTAACATCACTTAAGATGATGTTCTCCAGTTGCATCTATTTACCTGGGAATGACAAAATTTCATTTTTTTTTTGTGGATAAATAAATTTCTATTGTGTATAAATACCACATTTTCTTAATCCATTCATTGGTAGAGGGGCATTTTTGACTGTTTCCATAGTTTGGCTATTGTGAATAGTGGTGCAATAAACATGGGTATGCAGGTGCCTTTTTAATAACCTGAGTCTCATTTCTTTGGGTATATCCCCAGGAATGGCATTGCTGGATCCTATGGCAGATCTATGTTTAGTTTTTTAGGAAGCATCCATATTGTTTTCCGTAGTGGTTGTATTAGCTTATATTCCCACCAGCAGTGTATGAGGGCTCCTTTTTCCCTGAATCCTTGCCAACATTTGCTGTTGTTGGTGTTCTTGATGGTAGCTATTCTAACAGGAGTGAGGTGGAATCTTAACATGGTTTTGATATGCATTTCCTTTATGGCCAGAGATGGTGAGAATTTTTTCATGTGTTTTTTAGCCATTTGGACTTCTTCCTTTGAAAAAGTTGTTTAGTTCAGTTGCCCATTTCTTAATTGGTTCATTGCTTTTAGGGGAGTTTAGTTTCTTAAGCTCCTTGTATATTCTGGTTATCAGTCTGTAGTCTAATGTATAGCTAGCAAAGATTCTTCCATTCTGTATGTGGTCTCTTCGATTTAGAGACCATTCTTTTTGTTGTGTAGAAACTTTTTAATTTCATGTATTCCCATTTGTCCATCCTTTCTCTTAGTTGCTGAGCCACTTGAGTTCTACTGAGGAAATCCTTGCTACACCTATTACTTCCAGTGTATTTCCTGTTCTTTTGTGTACTAGCTTCAAGGTTTCAGGTCTGATATTAAGGTCCTTAATCCATTTTGAGTTGATACTATTACAAGGTGACAAGCAAAGATATAGTTTCAGTTTTCTGCAGGCAGATAGCCACTTATCTCAGTAACATTTGTTGAAGAGGTTGTCTTTTCTCCATCGTATATTTTTGGCCCCTTTGTAAAAAATAAGGTGGACATAGCTGTGTGGATTCATATCCAGGTCCTCTATTCTGTTTCACTGGTCTTCATATCTGTTTTTGTGCTAGTACCATGCTGTTTTTATTGCTGTGACTCTGTAGTATAGTTTGAACTCAGGTATTGTGATACCTCCAGCATTGCTCTTTTTGCTTAGTATTGCCTTAGCTATTTGCAGTCTTTGATGTTTCCAAAGGAACTTTAGGGTAGATTTTTCAATCTCTGTGATGAGTGTTACTGGGATTTTGATGGGAATTGCGCTGAACATGTAGACTGCTTTTGGGAGCATAGTCATTTTTACTGTGTTGATTTTGCCAATTCATGAGCATGGGAGATATTCCACTTTCTGTAGTCTTATTTGATCTCTTTCTTAAATCAAGGGTTTGGAGTCCGCCTTGTAGAGGTCATTTGCATCCTTTGTTAAGTTTATTCCTAGGTATTTGATTTCTTTTGAGGCTATTGTAAATGGAATTGTTTTCCTATATTCTTTCTCAATCTGCCCATTGTTGGTGTATAGAAAGGCTACTGATTTTTGTAAGTTGATTTTCTTCTTACATAAAAAAAGTTAATAGAAATATTCACACTATATTACTTGCATTTTTAATGGTGGTTGCCATGACAGAATGCTAGGAATATAGTAATGTTCTTGAATATTTATAATTTCTTAATCAGTAAAATTTATGAATATATGAAATATAATAACAAATGTACATTATTTATTTTACCTTTATTCAATGCTTAGTGCCATGGGGATCCACAGACTTAATATTCTACCTTCTAAAATTCAGTAGAAGTGACCTGGAGGATATATCTACAGAGAAGAGTGGGGGAGCTAAGCCAAGCAGCCAGGGACAACAGATGTCACAGGAAGGTTTGCTAAATGCTGATGCTTTACAGAAATTTCTAAAACTCCAAATAAAAGACCTCCAGACTTACATTCTAAATTTTAACTTTATTTACATTTTAGTGGTACTGGAGCTTGAACTCAGGACCTCCTGCTTGCTACACAGGTGCTCTACCACTTGAGCCACTCTGCTAGCCCTAAATTTTACTGAATGTAAATTCAGTATGGGAAATTGTGTGAGGGATGTTCACAGTGGACTATGGTTCCTCTGGAGTGAAACTTGTTATTTTAATTTCCTTTCCTAAACTACTCAGCACTATTTTAAATTGAAGAGATTATAATGAATTACCCTGGAGTATTTAGTATATTCTGAGGTCAAGTGTTAATTCTAGGAAAGATTCATGTTTAGGACATTTTGACATTAATATAGAAACTTCTACAAGTGTGAACCTAAGTGTAGTCACTAAGTATAGGTCATGTGACACCATGTTACGTAGTGGTTGGAGTAGGTTTAGGTTTGGGATTTAAACACTGGTGCATATTCTAGCTCAGCAGCTTATTAGCTACGACTTTGAGCATTTTGGAACATTTTAGTACTTATTAAATGATTGCTGTTGTTAAATTCCATTATTTGTAGATCCAATAATAATTTCTGAAACAGAAATTATGATTTAAGAGTTGCATAGACAAATACTACTAGAAACACAGTGGTTTATGTTTTCCTTTATGGATATATTTTGCTAACATTCTGAAAAAAAATTTTGGAAAAGTCCTTTATAACATGATTCCTATGTTCATGGATTAGCTGTGCACTAAAAAGAGTCAGTCTGGAGACAAGTCGTTGTCAAAAGCCATTCATAGGGAATTACTTGATATTTCTGCAGTGTCAGTTTTGGGACAAAGGTATTGTGGTGCAGCATTGATAATTTAGTAATTTACATCGTGATTTCTTTGCTAAACACACTTTGTCCTTGCATATAAAATATTAAGAGAAAGCAAGCCAGGTCCCCTCATTTTCCTTCTTAAATCTGTTCTTATTAGTTTTCCCAAAAGAAAGAAGTGATCTTTATCCAGCGATTTAAAAAATAATGCCTTCAGAAATACAAGAAATCCCGTTGGTATGGATTCATACCAATCTGATGGTACTCAAAGTAAAAGATGAACATTTACTTTAAAATGAGAACTCAAAAGAGAAGTAGTAACAGGAAGCAAACTTATTGCCAAGTAAGCAGAATGTATTTTATGGGTAAAACCATGAAGGAATTAATTTTTTTCAATTAAGATAGCAGTTAGAGTAATGACGTTCATTTTATTATTGCATATTATATCAGATGATAAATGCAAATGTTGCTGTGTGAGAATATAAAACTAATGAAAAGAACTAATTGGACTGAATCCTGTTACCTGGTCTTGAAGAAATAGCTAGAAGCCTGTTATTAACTAATCTAGTTATTAGCTAAATATCTAGTTAACTGGTTACTAACTTGAAGCTAGTTACTAACTAAACTAGAAAGCTAGCTCTGCCCTTTTATCTTGTAACTTTAGAGTCTAATTTTTACTTTTCTAAGAAGTAACCGAATAATTCAGTGAACAGGCCTAGCACTGTTAAAAATGGTTAAAATATCACCCTACTGGAGCAGCCGCATAAAATTCTCTGAAAACTCACCAAAGCCTTTAATGTCCCTAATTATGTTTAAAGAATACTGCACTAGGCCTGGGAACTGTCACAAAGCTTGTCAGCGTATTCACTGACTGACTCAAATTTGTAAAAATAAATTGAGACTCTCTCTGTCTAGTTCCTTCAGCTCAGGAAGCTTTGGGCAAATTCATTTTGGAAAGTGAGCTTTGAGACCCCGATGTAATTTGAGGAGGGAATTTTTGTTTGTTTGTTTTTCTTTTTCTTTTTGGAGACAGGTTCTTGCTATATATCCCAGGCTTGCCTACTGTAGCCCAGGCTGCTTTTGCACTTATGATTCTACTACCTTGGTGTTGGGATTACTGGTGTGTACCATCATATCTGGCTGGGAGGGAATAGTTTAATTAATAAATGTCACTTACAAACACGGAGTCTTTAGGACATTTTCCATCTAAATGTATTTTCATCTAAGCTGCTAATTACTACCAACTTGAATCTATTCAAATGGGAATACAGAACACTATTTTCTCCTCTATACTTTCATGAGAGACACATATGTTAACACTAAGAATCTATAATGTTAAAGGAAGCTTATTTATAGTTTCAACCTATTCTGGACATATTTTTCTTAGATTTCTTTGATTTTAAGATGTGATAGCTTGTTGGGCTGCCTAATAATCTATCTGGGAGTAATTTATAACATTTTAAGTGTAACTCCACCTGTTGCAAACAATTCCAAATTGAATGGCACCAAGGAGTCTGCTATATCATGGCTAGATTGTTGTATCTTTAAGTGTTTGTGAACAATGGGAACACCTGTGTGATTAGCAAAAGCTGAGGTTAGAAAAGCAGAAGAAGCTGGTTTTGAGACATTATTTTCTTTCTGACCAAAGGATTCCAAGAAAACCATTCAAGAAAACAGTAGGAGAGGTAGTTGACACTTTTTAATGATATTTACCAAATCAAAGTCATGCAAAGATTTGCCACACATCACTTACTTAGAAAGTCCCAGCAGTTGGAGTTGGAGTCAAGATTCTTATTGTGCCACTTGCACTATGATGTCTCAAAGTACCTCAAAATATATATTTTCTTTTGAGGAAAGAAGTGATATATACAAAAATCTATGGAGGACATCATGGAGTTTAATGACCAGATCTGTCTCTACTGTGAGTAGAGTAAAGGCAATTGCCATTGTACAAGCAAACAAAAAAGACACGAGCTACGTGTAAAGAAATCCATTGCTAAATTGTTGAGCACAAAGTTGGCTAGTGGGTTGTCTGTCCTCCTTTATTGCACATTGCAAGGCAGCTGAGTTTTAATCTTATTTAGGTAGAGCCCTTTGTTTAGATGCAGGACTGAGAAGTTGCACCCTTGATACAGAGGCCAGAAACCTTTCTCTGTAAAGGGCAGCTGCTCAGCTCTGCTGTGTTAAGATGAAAACATCCACTAAGTAATATGTCAATGAATGATCATGGCTGTGTTGCTATAAATCTTTATAAACACAGTAGCTGGGATGGATTTGGCCATTGGGCCATAGTTGGTAGACCACTGGTGTGTTATTATTTGCCCATAGAAGACATGAAAGTTTCTCAATCATGTTTAAGGAGAATAAATAATAATCAAGCTCTATTAATTGGATGATTCTCTATTTTTTAAAATTCTATAATAGCTCATGGGTATGACCTTTGATGGAAACAAAGCAAATTTTTATAATTTCTAATTTATTTGCATGTGTAACCTAGAGACTCACTGCAGCCTAGAAACATCCTAAAGGCAGCACTGATTTACCTCATTTCTGTAGCCCAATGCAAATTATAGTGCCCATAACTAAACAGGAACTTGAAAGGCATTTTACTTGTAGCATCAGGAGTTTAAATACTTCTAGGCTGCTTTGAGCAGCACAAACTCTGAAAATTACCTTTTCTTTTTACGATGATCATCCTATCCACAGATGTTTTTCTTTCCTTTGGAACATTTTTATTGTTGCAGTTCAAAAACATTCTTCAGTGAAACCTTTTATTCGGGGGTCCCATGTAGTCAAACATGTGGGCCAGTATATTTATATCAAAGGACTATCCAAAACAGTGTCTGCAGAGCTAAAATCCAATTTGGAAGTGTTGTAAAGATTCTGATACCTGTGACCCTACAGAAACTACATGCAGGCTGAAGCCAGATTGCACTATCAAACCCTTTTGTGAGAACAGTAAATATGACCAGGGTACAGCAGGTCTCGTTTAAGTTCAAATGACAGTTTATGGACAGAAAATGTTGCCTGGAAACTTTCTTAAAAGAAAAGTAAATTCCTCATTATGGGGAAATGTTTTATAATTATTGCAGAATAAAGGGAGGTTACAGTTATAGTAATAGCAGTCAAGGATGGCATAAATGTGTGAATCCTGTACTCACTCAGGATCATTGAAGTTTTTTCTAGTAGGTGACTGTCTGGTACAATGAAGAATTACTTGTGAAACGCAACTTAAAATTTATGTCTAGTAGTCTCTACACATTTATTTGGTAAGTCTTTTTGTCCTTTGTCCTGATTTAGCCTCCACCTGGGAGTCTCCATCTGATTATCTTAGGAAGTAGGATGTCTTACCATCACTTGTCATGGGCAAATTTCATTTATGAAATTAAAAATTGTTTATCCTTACTGCATATTCATCCCTCCTTCAACAGAAGGTGGGCTAAAATGCATAAAACAATAATCGTGATGACACTAGACATCAGGCCGTGAAAGTCAGTGATGTCTGAGAGACGGGGTGCACATGCCTGTAGTTGTGATAGTAGCCTGAAGAGAATTTCCAGGTTTTGTGCAGGGAGGGGGAACTAAGGCAGAGTTCAGTGGATATCCCATGTTGAAGAAATGGAGCTGAGGCTGGCTGTGGTGGTACACACTTAAAGTTCCCAAATTCGGGAGGCTGAGGTAAGAGGATCAGTAGTTCAAAGCCAGCCTGGACCATATAATGAGACCCTGTAAAACAAAGAAAGAAAGTAAGGAAAAAAGAAAAAGATAGAAAGGAAGGAGGGAGAGAGAGGAGATGGAAAGGGAGGGAGGAGGAGAGAGAGAGAGAAAGAAAGAAGAGGAGGAGGAGGAGGAGGAGCAAAAAGAAGAAGGAGAACGAGGAAAAAGAAAGAACAACAGAAATGGAGGTAAGAGTCCAAAGTGACCAAGTTATTTCTAAATTCAGAGTTCTGGGAGAGAGAGCTGCTCAAAGAAAGAAGTCCTGAGTTCTACAGGAGGACCCATAGAGTACGTAGAGTAGTGGTCGCCTCATGCATGTGAGCAAACCCTGGATCTGAGGCCAGGGAAAGACATCTGGACTAGAAGAATGCCTGTTCTCATCAGAAAACTTACTTAATGGAGCACTGGGTAGCTACTTGGAAGGTCTTGCCTCAGAAGTATGGAAAAATTAGCCCTAGACTTAAAGTAAACATTGTTTTAAATATTTAAGTATTTAAATAGTGGCATAGTGGCTCACATTTGTAATCCCAGCTACAAAGGAGGCCATAGGTAAGAATATTGAGGTCTAAGCTGGCCCTTGGCAAAATGCAAGACCTTTTCTCTAAAGCAAAAAAGGGCTGGAGGCATGGTTCAAGTAGTCTTGAAAAAGCAATCAATTAATCAATAAGTATTCAAAAACTTATGTAGAAATATGGACTATATAAAACTACTGGAGATCAAACACTGAAATGTGTAATGTGAAAAATACCCTGGATAGGAGTACTGTAAGCTCTGATACACAGAAGAAAGGATTAGTGACCATGAAGGCACAGTAAGAGGCTATCCAAACTGAAACACAGAGAAGGAAAAACAAAGGCAGCTAATCAAGCACAAGTCAGTAAGACAACTTCAAGTTGCTTATTATACATGTAATTTTAGTCTCCAAAAGTGTGTAGGTAGAAAAATATTTGAAAAGATAATGACTGAAGAATTGCCAAATTTGATCAAAACTATAGATCCATAAAGTCAAGAAATTCACCAACCCAAGGAATAAAGAGCACTGGAAATGGTAACACAACAGTCAACACAAAAGATTTTTCTTTTTTTGCCGGGTTAAATTAAAATAGTAATGTATTGTGGGTTTGTAATATAAATAAGTAAAAATATACAAAAACAAAATAGCTTTGGGGACAGGAGGAAAAACACTAAAATAAGCTACTGCAAAGCTTTTATACTGTGCTAAATATATCATAGCTTATTTGAAGATAGGTTGTAAGAGTTAAAAAATGTAAACTATAAATCCTAAAACAATCAGTAAAATACTGAAACCAAAACTTACAGCTAATATACCAGGACATAAAATGGACTCATAATAATATTCAATCTAAAATTAAGAAGACAAAGAAAAAGGAAACAAAACCCAGACAACACAAATAGCATGATAACAGACTTAAACACATCAATATTAAATGCAAATGGTCTGAACACCCCAATAAATGATAGGGTTTTAAAAAAAGCAACACTCATTTATATGTTGCCTTCAAGAAATCCACATTAAACACAAAGACACAAACAGATTAAAAAATAAAAAATGAAAACATCTGCCATGTTAACTCTAGTCCAAACAATCCATTAATATCAAGCAAAATAAAATTCAGAGGAAAGAATGTCACCAAGAAATAACAAATTATTATTTTGTAAATAAGACATATCAATTAAAAATGTTTGTTTATTAAATGCAGAACATTAAAATATGTGTACAAAAGTTGATAGAAATTTAAGGTAAAATGGAGAAATGCATAAGTGAAGTTAGGGATTCTACTATGTGTCTGGATAGTGGTGAGAACAGTTATGCAGAGAATCAGTGAGGATCTGAAAGACGTGATAAACATTCTTTCCAGCTCTAGGTAACTGATCCTTACAGAGCACTCCACACAACAAGAGTTGAATACATATTCCTTTCAGGTCATATGTACTGTTTTCCAAGCTCTAACATATTCTAGGCCATCACACAAGTTTAAATGACTTTAAAAGGATACAAACCATACAAAATATATTCCCCAACCATACAGAATTTAACTAGACATCTAACAGAATGATCTTTGAAAAATCCGTGGATAGTTGGAAACTAACATAATTGTATATAATTCATGAGGCAAAGAACTAGCTAAAACAATTTTGAATACAGTTTGAACTTAATTATGAAAGCAAAACATATCAAAATTTATAGCACACAGTGCCTTTATTAGAAGAAAGGTTTCATATCAATGACTTGTTTCCTTTTTAAGAAACTAAAAAAGAACAAATGAAACTCAAAGTAAGCAGAAGAAAAGAAATAAGTGTCAGAGCAGTAATTAATGATTCTTTGAGAAAAATCAATGAAATTAATAAACTTCTAGCCAGACAAATTGCCCTAAGCAGAAAACAAAAACAAAAGAGATAGATTATCAATACAATGAATAAAATAAAGAGAATCACTACTGATTTTACCGGTAATGTAGTAATATTTATGAAGTTTAGAAGGACTGAAGAAAACACATAATTTCTAATATCACTCAAGAAATGCATAACCAGAATAGCCCTATATTTGTCCAGGAATTCAAATTTATAGTTAACAGCCTTCTTCACATTCATTTAAGAAAACAAAGTCTTATAAATGTCTTTAGAAAATTGAATAAAATAAAGGTGGGGAATCTTTGCTGACTTTTTCCATGAAGTCAACAATATATTTATCCCCAAACCAAAAAGGCATTAAGAGAAAAGAAAACTGCAAATATTACTCATGAGTATACATGCAAAACTAGTATTAGCAAAGCAAACCCAAAAATAAATCAAAAGGATAATACAACCTGGATAAGGAGGTGTTATTTCAGCACCACAAGGTTGGATTATCTTGGAAAATTAGATAATGTGATTCACAAAGCTTGTAGACTATAAAAAACCCATATGATCATCTCAACTTGCATAAAAAAAGATATCAAACAAAATCCAACATCCTTCCTAATAAGTACTCTTAGTGAGGAGGACTAGAAAGGCATAACCCCATTTTGATAAAG
Organism: Castor canadensis; assembly: GCF_047511655.1. Taxonomy (NCBI): domain Eukaryota; kingdom Metazoa; phylum Chordata; class Mammalia; order Rodentia; family Castoridae; genus Castor; species Castor canadensis. The sequence continues at coordinate 77,886,701 of NC_133400.1, read as the reverse complement.
ACAGTGAGGAAAGCCTACAATTATACTTATAGTAAAAGGCAAAATGTTTTCACCAAGGTCAGGAAGAAAACAGCAATGACTGCTCTTACCACATCTATGCAGTGTTATGCAGAAGCTTCTTGCTAGGGCAATAAAACATGAACATAAAAGAAAAGTTAATGATAAAGGAAATAAATAAATAAAGCCAGGCATTTAAGGATGAGAATTTTATACAAGTATTTCTAAAAAATTAAAGAACATGGACTATTTCCCAACACTTTTTATGAGGTTAGTACTATTTTACATATAAACTGACCATCTACTTATGAAATATGATGGAATTTCCAAAAAACAAAACAAAAATAAAACCACCCCACCGTTAAACTCTAATATAACCAACAAATTTAGCAAAGTTGAATATACAAGATTTAAATGCAAAAGCCAGTTGTATTTCTACATACTAACAATAAAAGAATTGGAAATTCAAATGAAAAATGCCATTAAAATAGCATCAAAAAATTTAAAAAGAAACAAATGTTAGTAGGATGTTAAGAAACTGGAACTCTTGTATACTGATGAGGAATATTAAAATATGACCACTTTCATGACTTTCATTTTCTTTAAGAAGTTGACACATATATGAGCTACCACATCCCTACCATATAACCAAGAGAATATAAAGTACATAAATTCATAAAAAGACTTGCAAGTGTTTATAAAGGCTTCATGTATAACAGTCAAAAACTGGAAACATCATAAATGTCCATCAACACATGAATGCATAAACACATTTTGATGTAGGGTAGAATGGAATACAGCCAATGATAAATCAGAAAGAACTATTGTTACGTAGTATAATGCCAGTTCATCCCAAAATAATTATGCTGAGTGAAACACACCAAGTATAACATATCCTATATGATTTCACTTACATACAAATTTAAAAATTTTAAACTATCAGTAGTGATAGTTAAGTAGAACAGGGTTGCCTAGTGACGAGTGAGGGATTTGAAAGAATAAGACATGGGACTATGTGGTAGTTACATGCTTTTTCCTTGAAAGCCCCGTCCTCTGGGATCCCATCATGTGACCTCTGGTTCATAATGTCAAGACTGCACCAGGTTTGAAGAATTGTTCTACCTCAAATAGGACCTCCACTGAGAAAACACTGCTTTGGGGTCTTAGCTAAAACATTCATTTTCATGTCACATTTAGAAACATGTGAATCAAATGTATTTGGAAGCTTTATATCTTAGCCTATTTTCTAGTTCCACATGTTATTTTAGGGGAATTACCTTGAGCATTTCAAAATTTAAAAAAAATCAAAGAGATTCCCATTTATTAAAATTACAGTGTGTGGTTAGTGGACTTCATATACCTATATGAAATGGAACTAGAAAACCTGTTGCAATTGCTTCAAGTGGGTGCAGGGGGGAGAGACGGTGGGGGCAGTGTAAACAATGTACGATATAAGTCTAATCAGAATTGTCACTATGAATTCCCCCCTGTATAATGAATATGTCCTAATAAAAATTTATAATAATAAAAAAGTTAAAAAATTGTTAATTACCAAGAGCCTTTTATTACAGTACTTGGTGATAGCCAGACAATTGACTAACTAGCTCCAATAGCACACATGTACTACTGCTTACTACCAAATGAAGAAATTTACCTTTTCTTTCCTTAAATATTGAGTGGGTAGAAGTCAAGACAGTATTTCTATAGCACTTGAATAGGAAGACATGGGCCAGCATCATAAGTAATGTCACTTTCATTTAATTAAGTTCTAGCCATTAGCCACCTTTCCACTGTGACACGCCTGGCCCCAGCCATCAAAATATTATGAGTAACATTTGGTCTAGTTTGGGATTCAACCTTCCTTTCTCCATTCTTTGATAACAAGTAGTAGAATGACCAAAGGGGTGGGGGGTAGTGATTTCTACCTCTGAAATGCTACTTTCCTCTGTCTTTTGTAAAAACATTTGAATATATATATGTTTTTTTATTTCATTTTTTGGAAGCACTGGTGTTTCAACTCAGAGCCCTGTATTTGCTAGGCAAGTGCTCTACCAATTGAACAAACCCCAGCCTTACAATATAGTTTTTTAAAGAATTGGTTAACTGGTACTCTATCTCCAGTAGGGTTAGTGACGCTTGTCAGAGATGGAAACCAAATAAATATACTAGTGTTATTGCTTCATTTTCTCATTTCTCTTTTCTCTGTGGTTTCCTGTCACAGCCCCCTTTGTAGTACTATTATAAAAAATCATATCCACTATCACTTGCAGTTCAGGTTTTGTTTTGATTTAAGTCAGGGCGTAATGACACCTGTAGACAAGCACCTTTCCTGTGAGATGGACATTTTGTTCCATTTCCGTGAGAAATATGAGGCTTACGTGCATTATAGTGGTTTTGAGATTCACCTCCAAGTTGCAATTCGATATGCTGAACTGAAATGAAAAATTTTGTGTTTGGACTTAAGTTACCTTAGAAGAGTGCCTTTTTCTCATGCAGTCACAAAAACAGGCAAGTTCCCTCTCTGTGCTCTCACTGCTGGTTCTATGATTATATTTCACAGGAAGCAGTGATAAGATATGGTGCTCACATCTCTGGATTTTGTTCCTACTCTTGGTCTGTTACAGTTTTATTAAAATAAAAAATTTTTAAGCAGTGCAAAGCCTATATTTCGAGGGGTTTATCTGTGCAGGTGGACCTTGCCAGAGCATATTTTATCATCCAGGTCTAGCAATTCAAAAGGATGATTCTATTTAAAAGGATATGCTTGTGGGGCAAGAGAAAAATCCTTCTCCTTTAGAAGCATTTTTGCAAACATTTAGAACAGTCATTCTGTCTTGCAAATTATATGTTAAACTGTTAGGTCATCATTAATAAAATGTTATTTGTATTTATACTGCTGGTTGAGGTATATACTATGCTGAGCAATTTGGATGGCAGTTCTGACAGTCTAATAACTAATTTAGGCCATTTTTAAAGCATATATGAAAGATCTTAACTGAGGGTGAAACTACTTATAGTTGTAAGCGAATGGTATAGTTATTTATATTAGTGCAAAATGAGATGAGAGGTGGTGACAAATGTTGTGGGTTTTGAAGATGTTTTGAAATGCTTTTGTTTATTATACACAAGTAAGCTAGGTAAGTGCTCTACCACTGAGCTATTTCCTCAGCCTTGTTATTATTATTATATTATTACTACTATTACAGTAGAGATTGAACCCAGTTCCTTGTACCTGCTAGGTGGGTGCTCTACTACTTGAGCAATGCCCCAGACCTTTTCTCCTTTTTTTTTTTATTTCGAGATATGGTCTCTCTAACTTTGTCTGGACTGACCTTGAAATCATGATCCTCCTGCATCTGCTTCCCAAGTAGCTGGAATTACAGGTATGTATCACCATGCCTGGCTCCTAATATTATTTTTTAAAGTATAAGTATGGTTGCAGCACTATACCAGAAATGATAGTTATGAGCTCTTGGAATATATTCATAATATGCCAGAATGTCTTGGTTTAGTTTGTAGTAGAGTTTCTACTATGTAATTCATTTATTTGCTAGCTCAGATATTTCCATTGCGTCTAAGAGGCACGAAGCTCCATCCTCCTGTGCCACAGCCCAACACATTTATTAGGGATTTGTACTCTTGCATCTTAACCTTAGAGGACCTATCATTCTCTTATAATGTAAGGCTGATTGATATTTTTGAAGAATGAATTACTTGGGAATTATGTTGGCCATACCTTTTAAACTATTTCTACAGAAACATTTCTAAATTCAGTTTTAGTTATTTCTGCCAAAACTTAAAAAGTATAAAATTTTACTAATGTACATATTATAGATTTTTTTCTCTGTAGTGTGAGTGCTTATTGATTTATTTTTGTGTAAATGTTCAATAAACATTGATTGATATTATCCTCAGTGGCTATATTTATTTTGTTGGTATTATTTTTTAGAAAAGGACTTACAGGTAACTGAGAAATACAGCTAAAATTATATATGTTGAGTTAAACTGTTATGCACATTATTGGGCATTTGTATATATGGTAACATAAACTAGGGCTCCAGGGGTGGAAACAAGTACATGGATTCAAGAGATATTTAGGACGTGAAATTGTTAGGATTGGTGATGCCTTTTCTCACCTATCATTATTATCAATGACTTCAATGCATTTCTTCTCTTACAAAACTTGGCTCCCAATTCTTTCTTTTTAAGAAATCCATTCTCCATTTTCGATGTGTTCATTCATTTTCTTTGACTTCTTGTAGACCACTAATTGTATTTTATTTTTTAACTTTTGCTGTTTGTTTTTTAGATTTTTTATTTTTAGTTTTTGTTTTTCTTTTTAAAGTTTTTTTCTTTATTGTATTATTGTTGTTCTGGGGGTACATTGTGACATTTACGAAAGTTCTTAACAATATATCATAGTTGAATTCACCCTCTCCATCATTCTTCTTTATCTCTCCCTCCCCCCCATTCCTGGAATAGTTTCAACATGTCTCATTTTCCATTTTCATACATGAGTACATAATAGTTCTACTACATTCAGCCTCCTTCACCTTTCCTTATATCCTACCCCTTCCCACTGATGTCCCCCAGACAGGGCCTGTTTTACCTTCCTGTTCTGTTCTTGAAAAAAGATATTTTTGTTTGTATAAGTTAGCTCTAGAGGGAGTTACATTGTGACATTTCCATATATATATTATATATAATGTAAAATAATAATTAGCAACATAATAATTAAGATAATATATAATATAATAATAATAATTTAATATATATGTATATATTATATCCCAAATTGATACATACCCTCTATTTTTTTCCTCTCTATCTAATTCCCTTATGGTGACTTCAGCAAGTTTAAGAATTTTATTTTCATTCTTATATAGAAAATTCATCACTATGTTCACCTTCTTAACTTCCTTCTTCCACCCTCCATCTCCTACCAGTGACCTGCCCTTAGCATACCTATTTTTCATAAAATTGCTATGATTGCATTGTTAGACTCCCTAATTTTATCAATCATGAATTCCTTTATTTTCACTTTCCTAATACTCAACATGGATTTCGTGACACATTTTTATAATTACTCTTATGCAATATCTTTCAATCCCTAGTTTTCCTTTTCTTCCATTTACTCATCTGCTAAAACTTGACCTCAGTTATACCCCTTGGCCTGACCTCAGGATTTGTTTGCTAAGCTAGATATTTCTAGAAAAAATTACACAGTTCTATTGATTGATTTTATTTAAAACTAATTACCAAAAACCTCAAATGGGCACTCAAAACTGCCTAGCAATCCCCTAAGAGACATGGGGGCACACACCCACACACATACATACAAATATATATGACTTCTATGTACAGATGAAGTGAACAAATACTAGAAGGAGTTAAGCTGAAGTATAACATATAAAATGAGATCTGTTGAAATTGTTCCAGGAATGAGGATAAAGGTGGTAAATTAAACTATGATATATTGTAAGAACTTTTGTAAATGCCACAATGTATCCCCAGCACAACAATAAATTTTTTTTAAAAAGCATGACATATACATGTGTGAAATACCAAGGCAAAAACCCTTGGTATTTCAATGTACATATAAAAATGTGAAGGATAGGAAGGATAGGAAGGTAAAACAGGTCCTGTCTGGAGGTGGGAACCTGTGGGAGGGGAGATAGTAAATGGAACGGGTAAAGGAGGTGAATATGATGTATTTACTTTGTATACATGCATAAAAGTAGAACAATGAAACCTGTTAAAATTGTCCTAAGAGGGGAGGAGTCAGGGAGAGTGATGGAGGGGATGAAAAAAGAGAAAGAAATGAAAATGAAATGCCAGGGAAACTTAATTTTTTTTTGCATGTAGGATCAGACGTTTTATGTGGCAACAAGAGTCAAGCTGTGTTGACTAACATGTTGGATTCAGTTTTATACATGTCACAAGTAAAGCAACTGTGGTATCTTGGAGGAAATGAATGATGTATGATTATTATATATTGTTTGAATTTAGAGGAGAGTTCTGGGTGAAAGACATCAATCTAGGAAATAGTGACAAATTTAGGAAGAGAGCACCCAATGATGAAAGACATCTGAACTTAGACAAACTAATGTCTAAAGGCAGTGAGAAAGAAACTGAGACTAGAAGGAATTCCAGTGTCCTGTGTATTTCCTGGATGAAAGAAATACCTATTGAGATTATTTTGGCTTCTCTTAACTACTAATTGAATCTTCCCAGAATCTGCAGTTTAAGTAAATATATTGGTGCAGAGGTTTATTTATTTACCTGTTTAGTCCATTTTAATCATGTTCTGTGAAGCTTTTATTGGTACATGGGTATAATGCAGTTTCTAGACCTTCACGAATCTAAGCTATAGATGGAGGAACAAGATGCCTGCATTTAGAAGTCACTGCTTCAAATCATATAATAGCTCAGCTCATCAGTTAATAATAAGAATAAAAATAATAATTACCCTTTGTCCATGTCACAGTAGTGTGTGGCATACCTTTAATTCACATATTTCTAAGCCTTTCTATAGCTTTTTAAATAAGATTTTTATTAGGATATATTCATTATACATGGGGGGATTCATAGTGACAGTTCCAATTAGGCTTATGTTGTACATCATCTCTCAACCCCTTCCCTGCCCCACTGAAAGCAATTGCAACAGGAATCTTTGTTAAATTTCAAACAAGTATACGAAATCCATCAACCATATTCCCTCACCTTAATCTCCTTCATTCACCCCCCCCATAGTACCTCCCACACAGTACCTATTTTACAGTCCTGTCTTTTGTTATAAATATTTAAGTTGATGTTCAAAGAAGTTTCTCAATCTACTGCTTTGCAAGAAGGCTATTATTAGTTTATAGGTGAAAGAGCTGAGGCTCAGCTAATTCTCTTTGTTTTTTAATTTAAATTTTAGTATGGAATTATTCAAATGTATAGAAAAATAGAGTGTAAAGAAACAGTAAGGAATTCAGATTCAAGAACCACTGATATTTGCCAGTCTTGTTTTATTTATGCTCCTTGCCCTCCTGCCAGCTTTCTTTCTTTCTCACAGACTTGGGAAATTTAAATGTCTTGGCTAAAGCCACACAACCAGCAGGCTTTTCAGGTATCTTCTATAGGTTAAATGTGAAATAAGTCATCTAGGTATTGACACAAAGAACATCTGCTCTCTTTTAGTACCACTGCAAGAAGAATAAGTATTCTCTTGCCACTGTTTTACAGGAATTATCCCAGTCATTAAAGCCACTTCATGAGGTTGGTAAATACCACCCCCATTTTTCAGATGTGGAAACTGACTTGCCCAAGATTGGTTAAGCTGGAACCATGACCTAAACAGGATAAGAAGAAAGACCTATACATACCATGATCAAAAGCTCTAGAAGGTATTTTCTGATGTCATATCCTTTAAGGAAAGTCAACATTTGTGTGACAACTTGCTCCTCATCATCAGAAACATGATCTGACTGGGTCTGTCTCTGATAGTTTATGTAGTCAAGTCAAAAAGAAGAGAAAATGCAGAAGCTAATGTCAGACTTCCGCTTGCTTGTTTTTAAGAATCTGTTCCATGAATGATGTGAACGACTGAACACGTTTAGTATGAGTTGGCAGGGCCAGTCTCTGAAAAGCCTTCAGGGGATTAAGACTGGAGGTTTTGTAACTGCCAGCTAGACATTGTTTCAGCCATGCTGCATTCCAAGTGAACTTGGCTTTATCTAGTTCATGTTCACAGTATCATCATGTTACTTTAAATTAAATAATATCTCAATCTTTAATAGGCATTATTCTTTCATCTGAAGCAATGAAGAGTAGAAAAATTGCATCGGGAAGGAGATGTTCCTTTTGATTTATTTTCTCAGTTCCCCATGGATATTTAGACTGTGTGACATACACTCAGATTAATTGCTTATGTGATTAGCAGTGATTTTCATCCTGGCTCTAGGGACTAAAATAGCATCTCTGTTACTCTACAATTCAAAGGCAAGTGCGTAGGAATGCAGACTTAGTGCAACAGCATTGGTATAAAGGAGGAAAGGAAGAAAAATAAATGAGAGGAAAGTAAATGAGTAGAAGGTAGAACAAAACTTTTCTATTTTGTTAGGAGTCATGGTGTTATGAGTTAGACATTAGGTATACTGAAATTATCACTTACAAATGAAATCCTTCTTACACTGGTGTTAGAATTTGTATATCCCTACTTGAAGTCCAGAAGTGTGCAATTGCTCCATTTTAATTTTGTCTTGAAGTTCTTTTCTTAGAAATTCAAGCAAAACCTATTCACCAAAAGGCCATTCACTTGGTTGGTGCTCAGGATATGTCAGGAGGAAGTAGGCTGCTTTTGACTGATGAACTCTTTTGGAAAAGTGTTGTATTCTCAATTGCTTCTAAGTTTATTTTGCAAACTGCTAGGGAAGGTCATATTTTCTAGATGTTTGGTGAACTGCTGGATGTCTAGTGTTCAGCAAGTAAACCTTTTAGTTATTCATCAAAACAGTCTTACATTCCCACTCACCTTGCAAACTCTCATTGTGCTTTTGATGGAGAGAAACTGTAACTCTCCCTGAGCTCCCTTTCCTATTTAAAAAAAAAAAAAGAAGGAAGGAAAGCAGACTCTGTCACAATGATTCATTAGAGGCAACCACCCATATCCCAGTTCATCTAAAGTTCATTAAGTTCCAATTCCCCCAAATGCCAAGTTCCAATAGCATTGTAATCCAAGAAGTCAAGGAAATAATTTATCCCAACAGTTTATACACTTGTAAATGCCTTGCTAGGCTTGTGATGTACACCACTGAGTCAGGCTCATTACTGTATTTGACAAGTTTATACATTAACTTTAGGCAATAGGAATTTTATACTTCTTGTTGGTCAGATAACTGACTAGCTACACATTTGAATTCAATGTTGGTTTGCATAATCTCAACATTTGAAATCATTATTGGGAAGAATGTTCTACTCTTCTCAAAAATGTTCAGAATTTAATTTGAAGAGCATAATTGCAAATTCTACTCCCAAATTTGGATGCTTCTTTTTTAAGAAAGCTGCTATATTGAAGTATGATTGACACATAAAATGTCATACATATTTAATATATATAATTTGATGAATTCAGAGTGTGTAGCTCTAAAATTACTTTTAAGAGAAATCATATTCTATGTGCTGATTTTAAGAGAAATCAGCATAGTGAAACACTAACTTTTGTTTTACTATATGCATAGTTACTAAAGAGCATAAGAAAATAAATTTGACTTAGAGGAAAAAATGAATTACATTATTATGGAGACTTAACTTACCTACTAGGCATTAAAAATAAATACCATGAAATATGTAATATATTTAATATTTAAGTATTAAATTTGAAAGTGAACTACTTCCTGAGTTTGTATTCATTTGAAATTTTGAAATTATTTTTCTGACATTGTTCTATAGAATTTGTTTTTTAGAGAATTTATTATTTTTCATATCAGACACTGGATGGGATTTTGACTAAGTGAATTATTACAAATATTGCTTGTTTACTGAGACAAAAAAAAGTTGTATTACAGTGCATTAGTCAGATTCTTCAGAGAAGTAGAAGCATTAGTAGATGTGTGTGTGTGTGTATGAATACATATGTATATATATATATATATAATGAAAATTGGCATGCAATTATGGAGGATTATGGAAGCAGAGCGGTCTCTGCACGCTGTTGGTATGATTCACTCTAAGCTCAAAGGCCTGAGAACCAGGGAGATAGAGCTACAGCACCCAAGCCAAGGCTAAAGGCTTCACAACAGTGGTGATGGTGGTGCAGGGGTGTGTGAGGGGGTGTGAGTCTGAAGATCTGAGAACCAGGGGTTCTGACATTCAAGGGCAGGAGAAAATAGAAGTTCCAGCTGAAGAGAAGAACGAACTTGCCCTTCCTCCACTGTGTAGTCTACTTGGGCACTCAATGGCTTGGGTGATGCCCATCTGCATGGGTGAGGACAGATCTTTCAGTCTACTGATTTGGATGCCAGTTTCTTCTAGGAACATCCTCACAGTCACACCTAGGAACAATGTTTTATTAGCCAGCTATCTGGGTATTCTTTAGCCTAGTAAAGTTGACACCTAAAATTATCCACTACATATACATTGTAAAAAGGGAAAATAGAATGAACCCTGGACATAGCTCTTTCTACTTCTAGTCTTGTTCTGCCTCCCTTGAAATGGAGAGGTAAGGCGCCTTCCTTGCAGGTATGACTAGCCTATGAGGTTGTTGGCTCACACTGGCATGCTGCCTGTCCTTCTAGGCTATCTGATGTCCCCGAGACTGCATTTTCTTGGCCACTACTCCTGGTCTTTTCAGTGGGAGGCTCTGTGAGCCTCAGTTCTGAGCAAACTGTCCTTCTCTCTAAACTCACTCAGAGAACTCACCCACCAACAGAGCTGTCATTAGTTCCAGGTGATGCAAACTTTAGGTCAGATGTAGCTACCTGAAAAAGAGCTTTAAAAATCAGCATTCCCCCCTTTTCAAAAGAGCATGACAGTATTTCAAAAATTAAACACAGAATTGAATCTAGCAATTCTGCCTTTATAGCTACCCCAATACAATGACTGGAGGGTCTGGAAGAGATCCACACACAACCATGTTCACAGCGGCATTATTCACAACAGCTAAGAGGTAGAAGCCACCTAGGTGTCTGTGAACAGGTAAACAAAGCGAGGTGCATCCATAGGGTGCAATATTAGTTAATTATTGCTTATACTCTCTCTTCAACAAAATCAGAGATAAGGGCAAATTAGTTTCTGCCTGGTAGCGAGGGGAGTGGGGGGAGAGGGAGGGGGTGGTAGGGGAAGGAAGGGGAAGGGGGAGAAGGGGGAAGAAATGACCCAAACATTGTGTGCACACATGAATAAAAGAAAAATAAATAAATAAAAATAAAACTAAGAAAATTCTGACTCATACTCTGGCATGGATGAACCTGAGGGATATTATCACGAGTGAAATAAGCCAGTCACAGAAGAACACATTCTGCATGATTCCACTCATACCAGGTCCCTAGAGCTATCAGACCCACAGAAATAAAGTAGTCTAGGATTGCCTAGGGCCAGATGAAGAGGATGGGGAGTTGTTTAAGGGACTCAGAATTTTCGTTTGGGAAGATGAGAAATTTCTGGAGATGGATGACAGTGATGGCTGCATAATAATATGAATTATTTAATGGCAATGAACTCTACACTTGAAATTGTTAAGATGACAAAGCTATGTTACATAAACATTTTACCACCATAAATTTTTAATTTATTTATTTTTAATTTTAATTTTTTAAATTCATTTATTCACATGTGCATACATTGTTTAGGCCATTTCTTCCCCTCTGCTCCCTCCCCACCCCCACCTTCTTCCCCATCTTGCTTCCAGGCAGAACCTGTTCTGTGCTTTTCTCCAGTTCCGTTGAAGAGTAGAAATAAGCAATAATAAGAAAGACATTCTTGCTAGTTGAGATAAGGACAGCTATACACAGAGATTCCTAGCATTGCTTTCATGTACAAATATGTTATAACCTAGGTTGATTCATCTCTAACTGATCTTTACACTGGTTCCTGATCCCCTTCTCATGTTGACCTCTGTTGCTTTAAAGTTTCTGTGTTAGCTCCTCTGGAGTGGTGACATCAAATGTTTTCATGTTTTGGGTTTTCTATCTAACCCCATACCTCCCTTATGTGCTCTCCCCTTGTCATGTGATCCAAGTCCAACCACATTGCTGTATTTGCCTTAGATTGAAAGACCACATATAAGGGAGAACATATGATTTTTTGTCTTCTGAGTCTGGCTAACCTCACTCAGAATGATGTTCTCCAGTTCCATCCATTTACCTGCAAATGATAAGATTTCATTCTTCTTCAAGGCTGAGTAAAATTCCATTGTGTATAAATATCACATTGGTTGTTTCCATAATTTGGCTATTGTGAATAGTGCTGCAATCAACATGGGTGTGCAGGTATTACCATAAATTTTTAAAATAAAAAAATTAAAGGGAAAATATAAGCAATCTGATTATTGTTATAAAGAGAACAGAATGTGTAAATCTTCATGAGACAAAGTTTAAACATATTTTAAGCAACAATTATGACTCAAGGTTAAGACACCCTCTGTCTTTTGTTTTCTCTTTTGGGGGGAACAATAGACTATGTTTTGTGTTATTATGTTTTTAGGTTTTTTAACTGCAGTGCATTTTATCTTATTTACCCCATGAAGGACATCTCTGTGTACACCTCTTAATTACACTTATAAGGAGATTCTCTAGAAAATACACAGAGCTTATCCGTACACATTTAAGTATTTGTTCAGTGGGTATTATGTTCCAGGTATTTTTCTAGGTATTGGAGATATTGCAGTGAGAAAAATGGGCAAAGTCTTTGACCTCAAGGGGAACCAATCAGCCAGTAATCCTATATCAATAGACTAATGTATCTATATCTTAGATGGATATAGATAAACACATATTAGGAAAATAAAGCATGGTAAGGAAGTGTAGGCAGGAGAGATTTATTGTTTTAATGTGGCTAAGGGAGGCCTCTCTGATAAGGGATCTTTTGGCTAAAGCCCTGTAGAATATGAGGTAACAAATCATGCAGTTATTCAGAGGGCGTGTGTTCTAGGTTGAAGAGCAGGTCCTGAGATGGGAGTGGGTGTGACATGTCTGAAGGTCATCCATGCATCCAATTTAGGGGAAGAGCAGTAGTAAGGGAGGTCAGATAGTAACAGGCACCCTGATTATGCAGAACCCTGTAGTTTTTGAAGGACTTAGGTTTTTATATAGAGAAAGCAAGAAAGTCATTGAAGGATTTTGAGCAGAGATATACTGTCCTCACAGGCATATTCTCAAAGGTTCAGATGGTTCATTCACTTTGGTTCTTGCCATGTTTCCTCTGAGACTTGTAGAATTCTCCCTTGTCTCTTTTCATACTTCCGATGGTACCAGCAATCCTTGGTGTTCCTTGGATTGTTTTCCCATTGTCGTCTTCTTCTTCTTCTTCTTCTTCTTTCTTCTTTTTCTTCTTCTTCTTCTTCTTCTTCTTCTTCTTCTTCTTCTTCTTCTTCTTCTTCTTCTTCTTCTTCTTCTTCTTCTTCTTCTTCTTCTTCTTCCTCTCCTCTCCTCTCCTCCTTTTTCCCCTCTCCTCTCCTCCTCACTCCTCTCCTCTTCTTTTCTCATTTCTCTTCCTCTCTCCTTCTCTCCTCTCCTCCTCCCTCTCCCCTCCCCCTTCTTTCTTTCTTTGAGACAGGGTCTCACTATAAGTCCAACCTGGCCTCCAATTTTGTGTTCTTCCTATTTCAGCCTTCAAGTGCTGGGATTGTAAGCATATACCACCATGCCTAGCATCCTATTCTTATAAGAACCCCAATCATGGGGTGAATCTGACCAAAGTATATTATATGCATGTATGAAAATAGAATAATGAAATCCATTAAAATAGTAAAAAAAAAAAAATCAGGAGGGAATAAAACAAATCAGACCACCAATCATATTAGATTAGGCATTCACCCTACTCCTGTATGACCTAATCTTAACAAATCATATCTGCAGCCACCATATTTCCAGATAAGGTCACATTGTAAAGTAAAACTAGGACTTCAACATATCTTTTTGGGTAACACAATTCAACCTATAACAGTTATGAAAGTGATGAATCCTGCCATTATGGTGCTTTTTCACTGTAGACTTAGATATCCTATGTTGGTAGCAGTGCCGGGTTTGTTTCTAAATAATTTTCTTGGGCTTTCCATCTTTCTCCCCAACAGGTTTCTTTCAGATTGAGAGAATCCATAAGAACGTTTAGTACTCTTTTCTTTTGGCTAGTAGTGAAACAGTGAACATACAGAGCTGACATCTTTCCCTCTCCCCTTGATGCCATTCCTTGAAATCATTTGGGTTTAGTGTATTCCTATGTCTTCAGTTGATTATTGCTGGGGATATCTTCTGTTAGTTGACTATTTTTTATTAATTTTATTAGTCATATAAAGAAGAAATAAGTGGTCCAGCTGAACTCTGCTGTAAGGATCTAGTTTATTTTCAAAAATTGAAGCACACTATTAAAAATCATTATTTTCAAGAACTATGAAGAGTATAAGATTTTGTCTTATTAGAAGACTGATGAGTTCACCTATAGTGGCAGAACAAACAGGCTTCTGAGGTCAGAGATGAAGGAGATGATTATACACAGCAACAGAAATAGCTCAACTATTCGCATTTTTCACCAGTTGCCCAAACCCCAGTTCCCACATAGTAATGTGTGAGAATCAGATGACATTTGCATTATGGGAGAGGAAAAGTGGGTTTGGGGAACTGAATTCCACATGATGTGCAGAAAAGCATGACTGCTTTCTGTTTGGAGGGATCATTATATTTATTATAGTGTTCAGTAAGCGAGCCTGCTGTTTGCTCTGGAGGAAGACACTGTGTTCATCTTCAAGGGAGCAAACTTGTCTTTTCTCCAGGTGGAGAAATTATCTCTATCTTCCAAGGCTATTTTTTTATATAAACTTCTTTGAAAAGATATTCCAGAACAAAGGACAGTCAACACATTGTTTGCAGGGTATGTAGAAGTGTGAGGGACCCATCGAGAATTGTCTTCCAGCAATTGTTTTTGGGGAATATTTTCTCATAAGAAGAGTTTATGGTGAGGTTGCTGTATTTTCCAGAAAAAATATGATAATTTGTATAAATTTTGCAATGACAATGTATTTAAGTGCTATAAAAAGTCCGTTCTTATAATAATACTTCTATGCTATACACTTTGGTATGCAATTCATATGTTTTGGGGAATGGTATTTTGCCCTAGATAAAGTAAGAGCTTTTGGAGACACACAAAATTGAATTTTATCAGTAATTGGGTCACAAAATTGAGTTTTATCACTAAGTTTTTCATGGGCAAATAAAATATCATCAAAATTGTTTTCTTATTTAATCGAATTTAGTGCTCACAAAACAGATCGGATCAGAGAGCTTTACATCTCTCTAAATGTCATAGTGCTAAGAGAAAAGAGGATTCAAACCCAGGTCACTATGGCTCTCTCCTGAATTCTTAGCCACTATATCCTTAAAACTATGTGTAATGCTGGTATAATCAACAACAGGTGTTTTAAATCTAGTAAGCAGAGTTTTTGGAAGAAGTTCAGTCAACCCAGAACATGACACAATTGTATTAATATCAGAGAAATCAAAGCACAGAACATCCCCAGAAAACAGATATCTATCATTGGTCTTACAGAAGTTGTTTTAAGAGAGAAATTTGTTATAAAAAAGAAGTTGTCAGTTCTGGACATTGTTGTTAGCTGATGAAATTGTTTGGCTATAACAGTCAGTAAATGAGGACTATGATTAAGGTTTATATATTCATTTAGTTCCTATCTGCCAAAACAGGAGACAAAGCAGGAACAGGAGAGGAAAATTATTTATTTTACTTTGCTAGACAAAAAGGCAGAAAAATTTTGGCTGGCATGGAAGGGAGTCCTGAGCAATGCTCCAGTACTTCCGCTGAGCATACAAACAAGAGTTACAGTCTGAGTACACTTTCTCCTTTATGTGTTTGACTTCATGAGGTCTTTCTAACCTCTTTCCTTAGGCATTTTCTTTGGTTGTCTTGGTATATTTTTACTGACTGTTAATGAGATGTAGGCACTAAAGAACATAACAGTTTTTTTTTTTTTTTTTTTGGCGGTTCTGGGGCTTGAACTCAGGTTCTACACCTTGAGCCACTCCACCAGCCATTTTTTATGATGGGTTTTTTCAAGATAGAGTCTTGCACACTATTTGCCCTGGCTGGCTTCAAACCACAATCCTTCTGATCTCTGCCTCCTGAGTAGGTAGAATTATAGGCATGAGCCACTTGCACCAGGTGAATATATCAGTTTTATAGGGTTCTTTCGCAAACAATTTATAATAGAAATGGAAACATCAAGTGATATCTTCTAGGCTACCAAGACCTGTTTCTATCTTAAATTTATTTGCAGTGTTGGGACAGTAGACTCTCTATTTTTTTTCCTTTTTTTTTTTTTTTTTTTCGGTGCTGGGGACCGAACTCAGGGCCTTACACTACTGAGCTTAAATCCCCAACCCCAGACAGTAGACTCTCAAGTTATACAATCAGAGCCTGTCATGAGACATGTTTATTTTGCTAACCTTTACATTTTATTTAGCCATTGTTTTTGTGATTCCTGGAGTTGATGCTGTTCTGTTTTCCTTGCTTAATGGTATAATTGACTGTGTTACCCAGATGTTTGGATAAAGTCTTGCTGTCAATAATTAATAAATACTGTTACTTAAGGCTATGGAAAGCTCTTTGATCCTAAAATAAATGTTTATGCCTGGGATATGCATTTGACTCCCAGTGTAATGTGAGTTTCCTTTGCGTTGATTAGCATTGGGGTTATCTTTTGAAGAATGCCAATTAAATACAGACCTTCCCTAGAAAACAAATGCCTTTCAAACACAGACTGTGTGCAAAGAGGCACAGGCTATTGGCAAAACATCAGAGTTGAAGGTTGTGGGATTGCATTTTAATCCTAATACCTCTCCTCATTGGATTCTCTATTACGGGTAAATCTTTTAACCTTTTGGTGACCATCTTCTCATTTCCAGTGAGATCACATTAATTTCTCTAAAATTGTTATAGGAATAAAATCTATTTTGTTATTTGTTAGCATTTATTTTTAAGTTTTGTGTAGAAATTAAGAATTTATTAAGGTATTTTATACAATCCTATGCTTCAGTTTCTATTATCAGAGAACAGATCATGTTAAAACATAGTGGATTAAACCAACAATAAGCAGTGTGTGTGTGTGTGTGTGTGTGATTTGTATGGACCTGAAGTTGGAATGAGTGTGTCAATGGGAAGCTCATCTCTGCTGGGTATCAGCTGCGGGGGATGCTTAGGTGGAGCCTAGACTAACAGATCCATTTTCAAGATGCTCACTCATGTGGTTAGCAAGTTGATGCCAGCCATTTTCTGGGAACTAAGTCAGTGCTATGGGGCTGGACTTCTACAAGGTCTATTTGTAGTTTGTTACAGCATGGTGACTATGTTCCAAAAGTAAGACTCTTAACAGATAGGAAAAAGAAGCTGCTAGTTTCTTAAAGCTTGGGATCAGAAACAGGCTTTGCTATATTTTGTTTTCCAAGTTTTTACAGAGCCCTATTTAATGGGAGGGAACATAAGCACCACCTTTCAGTGACAGGTGTATCAAAAAATTTGGGTGCCATTTTTAAAACCATCACATCTTGCAGATAGTTCCTGAACACAGACAACAGTCAGGAAAAAAGTTAATCATGTATTGAAAATGTTATTTTTGCTGATGCTTTTTCAATAGCTGATTAACCTTTTTCCTTTAAAATATGAATTTTCCCTATTTCTCACAATAATAGAGTTTATTATTTCTCACTATCACAATCATTATTCATATACTTATGTAAGCATTTCTAGTGAATCAAATGGACAAAAACTAGAAGAAAGAAGAAAAATCCCATATCTTTGTTGTCACTTACTTTTAAAGGTGATCATAAAAATATACACAATCCAACTTGAAGTATGGAAAATAAAAATGTTACTGAGGAATGCTCAATCAATGTGACACCAATATGTCATTAAAAGGAAAGCCTAGAGCAGAGTTGATGGTCAGTCTTTGATAAATTATAGCATAAATCACTCTGTGTGAGCACATCCTCACCATTTTTATCAGTGTCACTGATAAGCATCCTTAACAAGAAAGGGCAGGAGTTCTGGTCAAGTGGAGTAGAATAGGCTTTCATTAATTCTGGGTGGGTAGCTGGATGTCTAAGCAGCTCCAGGATGGTGAGATAAAGTGGAGAACCTGAATGAATACAATGACTGCAAGTCCTTTAAAATGTTCACTGGCACACAGTTTCAGAAGCATTAGCACAGCTTTAGAACAGGAAAGGCTGAAAGATATATAAAACTGACATGAAATAATCTAAAATAGAATGAAAGTGTTCTTATTGTTTTTATTATTCTGTGTGTGTACTTATGTGTGTGATGGGAAGGAAAATATAAGTCAAAGAGAGGGAAGTTAAATTATTCTTAGGTATCAAAAACTACTAGCCAAATTTAAATCCTGAAGACTCTTAGATATCAAGTTTCATTAATCAACCTTTTTTTTTTAATCACAGTGAAATACCCGAGGCAGGCTACTTAAAAGAAAAAGAGGTTTATTTAGCTAAAAAGTTAAAAATTCAAGCATGGTGGCTCCTTTGGCGGAAGGTAGCAGATGGTGTCCCATACTGTTTCATAAGTGCGTGTAGGGAGTGAGCTATTATATCTCAAACCCGCAAGCAGAGGAGAGAAGGGCAAGGCTTATTACCTTTATAACAACCCTTTCACAAGAACTACCAATGGGTTGTATGGGAAATACCTAAATTCCTTTAGAGGGCATGCTCCCATGGTCAAGGCCTCCCACTAGGTCCCACCTCTTAAGGTTTCTACCACCTCCTGACTGCCACATTGAGGACCAAAATTCCTACCCATGGACCCTCAGGAGTTACTCAAACCATATCCAAACCACAGTTCAAGTACTTGTTTTCTGTTATATCTTCTCTCAGGAGTCCTGGGAAGGAAGGAGATGGCCACATGAAAGTAACTTAAAGTATGAAAGTAATTCATAGAGTCTAATGATGAGAATAAGTCTCTTTGAAGAAGGATCTCAGTAGAGTGGTAAAAATTTATACTGTTAAATTTTTTTCCCTAGCCTTTCCTAAAGGGACTTCAGTTGTTACCAGGGTGGCTGTTCACTGAGGAAGAGAAAATACTCAGACCTTTGGGTGCCTATTGGACATTGGCTCTAAAACAACCCTGGCTCCAGGAGACCCAAAACATTACTGTGGTCTACCAGTCAAAATAGTGATTTATGGAGATCAGATAATCGATGGAGTTTTTAGCTTAGGTCTGTGGGTCCAGTGAGTTCCTGAACACATTCTATGGTTACTTTCCCAGTGCTGGAATTCACAATTGGAACAGACAAA
This sequence comes from Castor canadensis, assembly GCF_047511655.1. Classification (NCBI taxonomy): domain Eukaryota; kingdom Metazoa; phylum Chordata; class Mammalia; order Rodentia; family Castoridae; genus Castor; species Castor canadensis. The sequence continues at coordinate 77,867,697 of NC_133400.1, read as the reverse complement.
TTCAGCAACTGACAGAGTCATCATATTGATTCCCCATCCTATGGAGTGATGGCTGCTATGATAGGAAAAGATAAGAGTATGCAATTAGGATTCACTTTACTTAGAAAAATTGTAAAGCAAAATTGATTCCCCATTCCTGGAGGGTTTGAAGGAATTAGTGCCACCCTCAAAGTCTTGAACAATGCAGAGGTGACAACTTCTACCACATTCCTACTCATCTTGCTTATTTGTCCTGTGTAAAAGGCAAATGCATCTTGGAGAATGACAGTGGATTGTTGTCAGCTTAACCAGGTGGTGACTTTAATTGCAGGTGTGCTACCAATGATGTACTTTCTTTGCTGGAGCAAATTAACACATCCTGTGATGCCTGCTATGGAGATATATATCTAACAAATGTCTTTCCTGCAGACCTGTCCATATGGTCCACCAGAAAGAATTGAATCAGCTGGCAAGGCCAGCAATACACCTTCACTGTTTGCATCTCAAGGGTATATTGACTCTTCAGTCTTAAGTCATTGTTTAGTTTTCAAAGACCTTGGCAGCCTTTCCCTTCAACAAGATTTCACATTGGTTCTTTATACTGATGGCATTGTGCTGACTGGACCTAATGAACAACAAATATGAACTACTTCAGACTTGTTCATAAGCCATTTGCAGGTAAGAAAATCAGACTAAAATTTGGGTGCCTTCTACCTCAGTGAATTTTCTGGGGATATGGTACAGGATATGTTGAGTTTTCTTTTTTGTTTTTTTCCATTTTCATTAGCATACATTAATAGTATAAGGAGATTTTACTGTGGTAGTGCCATAGATGCATACAGTGTGCTTTGAATAAGTTCAGCTCTTCTGTTAGAGTTACTACATGAGGTACTTTGATCCTTTTCACACTCCAGCACTTTCCTCCCTCTCCCTTTCCACTGATTTCCCCTCCAACAGCTTCCCTTTTACACTCAAAAGATTTCCCTTTTAAGATGAAGGGTAAGTTGTTGTGTCTAACCACTTGTATAACCAAAAAGGAGGCTCAGTACCTTGTGGGCCCCCTTGGATTTTGAGGCAATATATTTTAACAAGCCTCATAAAAAACAGAAAGTTCTACCACAAGTCCACAACAACTTGCTCTGCCTCTTGCATCATGTGATCCAGCAGATCCAATGGGACTTGAAATATCAGTGGCCATTAGGGATGCTATTTAATGCCTTTGACTGGTCCCTGTGAGTAAATCATGGCAGATGCATTTCGGATTTGGTAGTGAAGTCCTGCTCTCCTCTGGTCATAACTTCTTTCCTTCTGGGAGACAATTCCGAGCCTGCTATCAGGTTTAATGATGGGCCAGTCAGTTCCTATGCAATCTGAGCTGTCCATTGTGAACTGGGCATTATCTCATCTACCAAGCTATATAGTTGGATGTGCATAGCAGTCCTCCACAATTAACTGAAAGTAATATATAGTCAATCTGATCTGAGCAGGCCCTGAAGACAGAAATAAGTTATATAAGGAAGAGGCTTAAAGACCCATGGCTCCCACTTCTGCTGTGCTTCCTTTTCTCCCAGCCTGTACCCACAGCCTCATAATGAGTCCTCTCTGATCACCAGAAAGAGGAAAAATAAACCTAGTTTTCAGATGGCTTTGCATGATATGCAGGCTCTATGCAAAAGTGGACAGCTGTAGCCATGCATCCTGTTTTGGAGACATTCTTGAAGGACATTGGTGAAGGGAAATCTCACTGTGTAGAACTTCAAGCAGCACATTTGGTTGCTGTTTTTGCTGGGAAGGAGAGATGGCCAAATGCATAATTATATACTGATTAATGGGCTAGAGACAATGACTCAGTCATATGGTCAGGGACTTGAAAGGAACTTGATTGGAAAATGATGACAAGGAACTGTGGGGAAGAGGTTAGTTGGATAGACTTCTCTAACTGGGTTTAAAACATGGAGATATTTATGTCCTATGTGAATGTTCACTAGAGGGCAACTTTAACAGAGGGAGATTTCAATTATCATGTTGACAACTTGGCCCGTTCTGTTGATAGTAGTCAATCTCAGTCCTAGTCACTCATGCTGGCAAGAAAAGAGGTTGTGAATGATCACGGTAACGTATACTTCCACTTACCAAGGACAATGTGTTGATTATAGTCACTATTAAGCATTCAGTCTGTCAACAGCAGAGACCAACACTGAGTCCCTGATATGATACCATTTCCCCACAGTGGGAAAATTGGTGACATAAGACTTCTTCCATCTTTGAAGGGGCAGAACTGTTTTCTTATTGGTCCTTTTGTATGTGGGTTTGCCTTCCCTGCACACAAAGTACTTCTACAAAAACCACCATCTGTGGGCTTACAAAATGCCTCCTCCACCAATTGAGCAATCTGCTTCACAACAGATGACATATGGTAACAGGCTTGTGCTCATGGCTTTCACTGGTCTTACCATGTTCCCCACCATCCTGAAGCAGCTGTCTTGATAGAATTGTGAAATGGCCTTTTGAACACTCACAATACCAGCTGTGTGCAAATACCTTGTAGGATTGAGCAAGGTTTGCCAGAGGGCTGTGTATATTCTGAGCCAGCATTTGACTTATGGTGCTGTTTGCCTAAGGCTGGGATTCACAGATCCAGGAATCCAGGGGTGGTGGTACCATTAACTATCACCTTCTAGTGCCCCACTAACAACATTTTTACTTTCTGTTCCTGGCCTAGGGTCTTAGATTCAGAGGTAGGAATACAACAATGGTTCCATTAAATTGTAAATTAGTTTGTTACCAAGCCACTTTGAGCTCTTCATCCCAGTTACCAGGCTAAGAAGGGAGTTAGGGCATTGGCTGGGGTTATTGATTCTGATCACCAAAGGGAAATTGGACTGCTACTCCACAATTGAGGTAAGGAAGAATGTGTCTGGAATACAGACAGGCTTATAGGGCATCTCTTTATACCTTGCAATGAATAAAACTACAACAAACTGATTCAAGCAAGACTACTAATGCCTCAGACCCTTCAGGAATGGAGTTTTGGGTTAACTTTCCAGGTAAAGAATCATGACAACCAGAGTTGCTAGTTTAGTGTAAAAGAAATACTGAGTTAGTAATGGGAAAAGGCAGTTATCCATATCAGCTTTGACCATGGAACCAGTTTCAGAAAAAAGGATTGTAACTTCCTTCCTTCCTTCTTCTCTCTCCTCCCTCCCTCTTTTCCTTCCTCCCTCTTTCCCTCTCTTCTTTTTCTTCTTCTTCCTCCTCCTTTCTTCTTTTCAGTGCTGGGGATAGAACACAGGGCCTCATGCATGCTACAGAAGTGCTCTACCAGTGTCCCCAGCCTATGAGGACTGTAATTGTCACAAGAATTTCTTCTCATGTATAATATTTGTTTTCTTTTGCTGATCATATAACCTAAGTCATAGTGACTTTATATTGCAGTACTTAAACACTCTTAAATTTACAACCTACTACGTAAGTTATAGGATATCAAAAATATCAACATCGTCGCATCCTGTCCTTGGGAAAGGGTGAGTGTCTTTTTAGTTGTATGCAAGGCAGTTGTATTGTGTTAAGAGGAAGAATGACATTATTATCCTCTTTATTTGGAGATTAATATGTTCAAAAAGATGTATGAATAGGGTAGTAATTTTATACGTCAACTTGACTGGATTATGGGGTGCCCAGATACACGATCAACATTAACCTGGATGTTTTGGTGGAAAGCTTTTGGCTGTGATTAGCGCTTAAACTAATGGTCTTTGAATAAAGTCAAGTGCCCTCCAGAAAGCAGATCTGCCTCATCCAATCAGGAGAAGGGCTCTTTTTTAGGTTAAAGTGAATTTTGCCAGCAGATGGCCTTCAAACTTGAATTGCGACTTCAGCTCTTCCCAAGTCTCTTCCTGATGGCCTTCATACTTGAATTGGAACATCTACTCTCCTGGTCTCCAAGCTTAAGCCTTCAGACTTGGAGTAGAACGTTAGGTCTTTCCTGGGTCTCCTGCCTGCTGGCTCACCATGCAGATTTTGGACTTGCTGGCGTCTCTAATCACGAAAGCCAGTTCTTCAAGATAAATCGTTCTCTGTCTGTATGTAGAGACTGTTTTTTTCCTTTGGACAACTCTGACTAATACATCTGCTAACCAAGCAAACACTTTGCACAAAGGTAGGAGAGGAAGAAAATAGTTTTATTACTGATCAGCAATTAGGCCAGAGTGAGGTGAATCACAGCAACCCTCTAAATTACAAAAACAGAAAGTAATCTCACCTATGTTCTCAGGATAATAAATCTCTTCAAGTGAGAGGACTTGACACTATCTTGTGTCATATAGTTCATCCTAAATTCATATGGTAATTGGTGTCATCTAAGGGGAAATAACCTTCTCATGTCTTTATACAGGGAGTAGTTTTAGAGTGAGATGTCCACTCCAACCCTCCCATCTAAACTGGTAGACAGGATATTATATTCTTTCAGAGTATATATATATTATGTTATGTTGTGTTATATTATATTACATTTATTTATTTAGCAATACTAGGGTTTGAACTCAGTGTCTACCATTTCAGCCATGCCCCCAGCCCTTTGTTGCTCTAGTTATTTTTCAGATAGGGTTTTGCTTTTGCCCAGAGCTGGCCTTGGACCTTGATCTTCCTACTTATGCTTCCTGCATTGCTGGGATTATAGAGGTGAACAACCATGCCCAACTTATTTGTTGAGATGGAGTCTTGCTACTTTTTTGTTCACAGTGGCCACCAAGTCTGATCCTTTTGATCTCTACTTCCAAAGTAGCTATGATTACAGGTGTGAGTCACCATATCTGGCTGCTATCTTCTTTCATTATTACATTCAAAGAGATGGCTCCAGGTCCTTGAGAAAGACATTTCTAGGTTTAAAAAGATTTACATACATCTCAGAGGGACATGGAAAGAATTTATAATACATTTTCTAAAAAAAAAAAAATGGCCTGAAACTGAAAGAGGGACTGTTTCTTTTCCTTTTCAAAGTCAGGGGAATTATTTTTCTTCTCTTTTGATTTGTGTTGACCTCTACACTATTCATTTTCGTTTGGAGATTCATTCCAGCTATTGTTTGGAGATGTAACTCATTTATTTTCATTATATAACTCTACCACAATTTATGTGTTCACTCTGTTCTCAGTGGACATTTGGCTTGTTTTTAATGTTTCACTCTTGAAAACATCATCTGGTGTAAATGCACAAAGAATAACTCTGAGTTGTTAGTATGAAGTAGAATCACATTGCAGAGGTGGCCTTATAAGATAGTGCCAAATTGTTTTCCAAATTTTTGAACTTACTTACCTTACGGTAATAGTTTGTTATTGCTAATCAGAGTCATCAGAACTTGCTAAAGGCAGCCTTATGGTTTGGGAATGAAGTGCCCTCCCGAAAGGCTCATGTGCTAAAGGGCATGGTTGCCAACTTTTGAGAGGTGATCGGATCACGAGAACAACAACGTCATCAATGAATTCGTCCATTGATGGGTTCACAATTGGATGGCATTTTTGGACGATGGTGGAAACTAGGAGGTGGAGCCTGGTTGGAGGATGTAGATCGTCGGGGGGAGCACATCTTGGAAGTGTGTATCTTGTCGCTGAACCCTTCCTCTTTGTCTCTCTGCTTACGGCCACCATGAGGTGAGTAGCTGTGCTCTGTTATGCCCTTCTGCCATGATGCTTCTGCCTCACCACAGGCCGGAAAGCAGTGGAGCCAGATGAACATGGACTGAAACCTATGAAACCATGAGCCAAAATAAATCTTCTCTCTTTTAAGTTGCTTTTCTCAGGTATTTAGTCACAACAATAAAAAAGTTGACTAACAGTCTGACTTTATAATTTCTGTCAATCTATGTGTGTGAAATACTCTCTCATGGTTTTAATGTTCAGGTCTCTGAGTATAAATGATACTGGATATATCTTTTCTTATTTATTAGGCATTTATATTTCTTGTTTTTGCTCAATTTTCTGTTGGTTCATCCCTAATAAATCTTCAGTCTTTTCTGTCAGATGTCATATTCTGTGTATCTAAGGACCTATTTTGGACTCTCTATTCCCGATCATCCCTATAGTGAACTACATGCTTACTGGTGTGACAAAGATAAACTTTTTTACTTCCATTTCATTTGATCCTGCAGTTGATTCTCTCCTGTCTTTATCTTTCTGTGTTTTATTGTTTTGTTATTTTAAGACCTTTTAAAATGATCTTTTCTTTGTCTTTGATTTTCTAAAATTTTATTTTGTATCCAGCTGTAGTTATTCTACTTTTTAAAAACCCTATCTGAATGTTTTTGTCTTCTATCATTTCCAGAAAACTCCCAGACATCATTCTTTGGATATTGCTATATCCTCATCTCTTTTTTTCTTTCTGTCTGGAGCAGAGATTAGGTATATGTTAGAGCTTCTCATTCCATTTTCTGAACCTCTTAAATTATCTTATTTACTCAAGCTGTGCTAATTTCTTCAGATATTGTCTATTAATTTCTCTTTGGTTTGGTTTCATGTGCATTTACCTCATTCCTTGACTTTTGAACTTCAATGGCTACATTTTTTTCTTTTTTGTTAGCATATATTAATTATACAAAGGGTTTTCATTGGTATATTTCTGTAATGCATATAATGTACTTTGATCAAATCAACTCTATTACTCTTTATGATTTCCCCATTTTAAACAATTTTCACTAGTCTACATTCATACACACATACAAAGAAGTACTTTTATCATGGTCATCTCCCCTTCACTCTCTTTCCTCCCATTGGTTCCCCATTCCAACAATGACTACGGTTTTAAAGAGAACTACTACTTGGTCCTTTGTTAAATGTACTTGGTCACTTTTAATATTCTCTGAATCCTTGTCTATGTTTTGACTCTTTATTCTTTAAACTTAACTCCTTAATTGGTTTATATTCTGTGTACTCTAATAGTGGATTACTTGTAGACCTATAGTTTGTTATTTCTACTGAATCTCACTCATGATGACTTGTTTTCTTAAGTATTTCAGAGTTATTTTGGACTAATATTTGATCATGGAAAATTGTTTCCTTCCCAAGAGCATTTGAATTATATTTGGTCCACTTTAATTACTATTTTGGCTTCTATACTCCCTAGTCATACATGTAATATGATACAGAGTCCCAGACACCAGTAGAGGCAGGTCTGTGGATAATTTCTTTATAAGAAACTGTTTTCATTTGTTGTATTTATTTCCCTCATGGAACAGAGGGCTGAGTCTGACAGGATTTTTATTAGCTCTCTTAACTTTAATACAGGACTAAGTTGTCCATCTCATCCTCTGGTACAGCTGCTTCTTCAACTGGGGTCTGATGTCCACCAAGCTCTCTCCCGGCAGGAGCCACAGTCCAGTCCTCAGCACAGCAGGACTTCGTCCCCAAAGCTGTAAGGTCCTGTAATTGTCATTTGCCCCCAGGACGTTTGCCTTTGCTTTTCACTCAAATTTTATAGCTTTTTCTGATTGTTATTATTATGATGATGATCACTATTTTTTACCTTTGAGAATTTTCCCAGATTTTCAAAATTCTAAGTTTGGGGTGGGAAATTTATCTGGTCTCTATTTTTGTAATACACTGGATTGGTATAGAATATTAATTCCAAAGTGACCAGAAACAAAAGTCTCAGGATATTTGCAGAAATATAAAAAAAAAAAAAAAAAAACCCATTTCAATTACTTTTAGCTCTTAGGGAAAAAGGAAATAAATAATTGCCTTATAGTATGGTAAAGGATGTTGAAAATGACTGAGATAATTTTTTGGAGGGTAGGAATAGTGGCTTGGCTCCATATCACAAAGAGGTAACATTTTACTTTAACCACAGCCTCTGCAATGCCTGCAGGAGAGCAGAGATTGATTTATTAAATCTTTACTCCATGTAACTGCGAAGTTTTTGCTCTAAATTACATTTTAAAAGACATAGATTATAGTCAAATCCTGTTAGGACTTAGATATACAGAAAATCTCGATCATAGAGTTTCTAATTAGATTTTCCTAGCTAAATTTCTGTTCTGAGATCTTTCTTTCTGACAGTATCTACAACCTGAATTTTACCTCAGAATTGATACAACTTCAGCATTTGCTGAATGACCTCACAGTTAAAATGTACTGATTTCATTTTAGTAATGAACCAAGTAAGTCCACTCCAATAGTGGAATTGGAGTGTTTTCTATAAATCTTATTAAATATTTAAGTCTCATGGCAAATTGAAAAGATTTTTTTAGTTAAATTTTTTCATTACACTGGAGAATTTCAATGGCTTCTGGCCTAATTTTTTGTTTTCCAATCCATCCTACATACAGCTATCAGAGTATTTTCTTAAGGAAAAAATAACCTCAGCGTGTGGCCATTTTGCCACTTAAGAGACTTAGATTAATTGCTACTTCTAAGTACTTGATAGACATCTCTGTCAGGATGCTCAGTTTGCAGTCAAGTACTATCTATTTGAATCTGAGATTTTTACTCTCTTTAACCCACTTTATTGAAGCCTTTCATTATTTTCTACAAGGCCAGATGAGTCAAAATTAGCTATGGTTCTTGTCTTTCAGGTGACATTCAGTCCAGTGGAGTGAGCAAGGAGAGGGGACAGGGCCAAAAATCATGTATGAAATACCATGGCATTGTTTGGATTATAGTGGAACTGTGCACAAGCAAACATTTCTTTTCTTCATTTTCATAACATTTATCTTTATGTCTTATGTGACATTATTACCTCCTCCTCTAGTAGATTTATCTCCCCTATGATCTCAAAGTTTTTGGGAGGGAAGACATTAATATTGATTTTTGTGATATCTTTTAAATCCTACAATGTATTTGCAGAATGCTTTGCCTGGAAAAATAACAATAACAATAGCAACACTAACACTAATAATAACTTAAATATTATTGAGTAAGTGCTAATCTTTGTTCAAGAGTTTAGTATAAATTAGATCATGTAATCCACACAACAACTTGTGTGCCATCATTGTCCTTATTCAACTAATGAGGGAATAAGCTTGCTCAAGTTCACCTACCTAGTAGTGCAGAATCTAGAGCTAGGGTACAGTAGGTGCTCAATAAATAAATATTGAACACATAATCAGTTGATATTAGGTAGCTTTTCAAAGAAAAAGTTGAACACAAAAGTCTTGACACTTGTATATCTAATACTAATGTATTTTCTGATAGATAGCAGTTATACATAAGCAGTGGCTACAAGAAACATGGAAATTATATTATTTTAATAAATAAATAAAGGGCAAGACTCTTGATGCATGGATGACACACGTAGGAATTTCAGGTGCTCAGGGTTCTTGAGCCTGCTCTGAGAATGAAAGCACAGACACACTCCAACAGTAGAGGTCAGAAAGATTTCATTTGTAGAAAAGAGAAGAGAAAGACTGCATATTGGGAAATGCAGGGGGGCCCAGAAACTGATGATCCCGTGGACCTCCCATGGTCTGTCCTTCAAGTCCCCCCTCTCAGTGACCACCCTAACTACTGTTAGGAATAGGGACTATGGAAGTCTGTTCAGTAACTGCTTCCTGCTGACAGGGGCAATGAAGGGGCCTGCAGCATCAGGGCTGACCATGAGAGGAGTTAGAAGGGACCGTGATAGTAGGTCGTTTTCTTCTCCATCAGAGGCATTTGTAGTTTGATGGATTCTAGGCGAGAAGAAACAAACTTGACAAGTAAGTTTAAAATGCAAGGTCCAAACACAAGCAAGAGAATAATGGCAACTATAGGCCCCAGAAAGGGTAGGAACCAAGTCCTAGAGGGGAACCAGGGTTTTATTTGGTCTCATACCTGTGTAGAAACTTGAGTTTCAAGAGACTGCTTCCAGAACCACTTAGCCTGTTGGAGAATGTAATCTGCACGTTCCTCTACAATGCCTGAAGTGTTTACATATGTGCAACAGGAGGTATTGGCCATGGCACATACCCACCCTTGTTTGGCCAAAAGAAAATCTAGGACCAGGCGGTGGTCCATGACCAGACAGGCAAGGGATGACAAAGACCTTTGAATGTCTTTAATGGCAAGGCCTACCTGGTCTGAGGTGTCCTCTACCACTTTGATTAGGTTTTTTGCAGTTACATGATTGACAATCACCCTATAGCTGATTCCAGCAAGGGCTGCAACTAACACTGTTATCCCTAAAACTATTAAAGTAACCTCCTTTTTATCCCTATGGGAAGCTGTTTCTCTTCATTGGGAAAATTCAGTCTGTTGTATTATAGTATTATTTCAAAAAGAGATATGTTCAGGATTAGGTATAAGTTGGGCAATTGCCCAATTTCCTCTAGTGTGGTTTGGGTGTAGACATGGCAGCCCCCATACCTGGTCCTTTTTCCATGAACTTCCTACAAAGAGATACCCTTCCTCAAGGCCTAAAATACTTTGGGTGTTGTTAGCCTGGGCCTGGGAGGTGTCTCCTGGTAACAAGTAGTGAGAGACATTAAGGTTGCTGGTAAAAGATGGAGGCACAGGGGGTGGAAAGGTAGAGTATACAGTTTTCTTAATCCTTTCGTATATTTTGTTAAGATACATTTGTGATGGCCAGTCGTAAGTATGCAATAAGAGTTTTTACCAGTGAGGTTTGAGGACTTGTTTAGCTTGGAGATGATGCTCCCATTACAAGCATTAGCCCTAAGCATATCGGGACTCATAAAAGTGGGGCTGTTAGAGTTATTCATACAGCACCAGCTGGCTGTGAGATGATAGTCACCTTTAAGGGTGGTGAAGTCAAAAATGTCTTTTTTGGGATGTAGGCCCTAGGTCTTTTATTGACGAATGACAAACCAGTATATAGTTGTCTGGGACAGAAATGTTAAACATCTAATTTTTCATCTGAGAAATGAACCCAAGCCAAGAGTAAGACATAGTAGGCTGGTTCTTCCATGGGACCTCTGTAAGAGGAACCATGGCACAGAAAAAGTTATCTGGCCTGAATATCAAAGAAGGGAAGGAACCCTGAATGAAATTTAATAGGACCCATGCTGACAGGTGAGTGGCTGTCGGTCTCTCATAGCAAATCCAGGGTCCTTTAGTGGAGATTTTGGAAGAGTAAATGCTCAAGAGAGATTAAAAAACCCGTTGGTTTTCCATGAAGGGCTGAAGTTCTTCCCATATGGGGGTGCTAGTGTACCCAGAAGAACAAGCCCCATAGCAATATAGTTAGCAAATAAAAGGAACATGCTGATGCTGTCTTTTGGGGGCTATAGTCCAGCTAGAGAGAGCATAGCAGCTAACCCTATTCCCAAAGTAATTACCAGCAGAATGAATAGACTGATTAGGAGGTTTGGATCAAGAAGGCTTATGAAGATGACTTATCTGTATCTGTAGGCATTTTCTTTTTGGACAGCAGTTTTAATCCATCCACAGATTCATATGATAAGGAGGCAGGCTCCAGTTCTGGGTCTGGAGGTGGAGATGTGACATTTGCAGAGGAATTCCAGCCCTTGACTCTTAACCCCTCCCAGAGCTGTCTCTTGGTCAAGAAGGAGGTCATTTGTTAGGAAGGGCCTGCCATATAGAGATTCGAAAAGGGTCAGTCCCTGCTTGCTTGGAATGTTTCTTAGCCTGATGAGAGCAGTAGGGAGGCTCTCGATCTGGGGGAATGGGTTTCTTGGGCCAGTTTAGTCAGGTGTCTTTTTAAAAGTTCATTTGTTTTTTCTACTTTTCCAGATGATTGGGGACGCCAGGCACAGTGAAGGTGCTATTCTATGCTTAGTGCTGTAGAGAGTCCCTGAGTTACTTCTGCCTTAAATGCAGGCCTATTATCACTTTGAGGGCTTTTAGGGAGGCCAATGTGAGGGATTATTTCTGTGATTAGAACTCGGACCACCTCCCTAGCACGTTCTCTACTGCAAGGAAAGCTCCACCCATCCAGTGAACGTATCCACAAATACTAACAGTAATTTTGATTCTGATCCCCCTGGCATATGGGTAAAGTTTAGTTGCCAGTCTTCCCCAGGATAGGATGCCTGTCTCTGTGCACCTTTTATTATTGGGATTATTTTTTTGGCATGTTTCACATCCCTGTACAACTTATTGGGGAGTGTCTCTTAATTTAGTTCCCCCAAACATTTTGTTGACCAAAACCAAAGTATTGTCTAAGCCCAAATGGTAGAGTTGGTGGAGAGTCTTAAGAGTTTTCCATTGGAGTGCCTCAGGGAGCCATAACTTTCTCCAGGGGACACCCACCGGCCTTGGTGATCTAACTGGTGCCCTCGGTCTGAGGCTTGCTTACTTTCCTCTGACTGATAATGTGGTCTCTCTAGGGGAAGGACAGTCCTCTCCCAGAGGACAGGGTCAGCCATATATTCCTGCATGGCTGCTCGTTTAGCTGCCTCATTGGCTGCTTTGTTTCCCTTTGCTATCTTATCTTCCCCTTTTTGGTGACCTTTACAACGAATCACCGAGACCTCTTTAGGCAAAGGAACAGCATCTAGGAGGGCTAGTATGTCACGAGCATGTTTAATGGCAGAGCCTGTTGTAGTTAGCATTCTCCTTTCCTTCCAGATGGCTGCATGAGCATGCAGAATCAGGAAGGCGAGAATTTGTATAGATGTTGACTCTCTGTTTCTTTTGACAGTCTTAGGGGTTCTGTTAGGGCCACTAATTCTGCCAACTGAGTACACGTATTAGGAGGAAAAGGACCTGATTTGAGGATGCCGAATTCTGTCACAACTGCAAACCCTGCATGTCTGACACCATTCTTGACAAAGGAACTGCCATCAGTGTAAAATTCTAGATCTGGGTTTTTCAAGGGCCAATCAGTTAAATCAGGTTAGGCTGCATAATTTTCTCTAAGTACCTCCTCACATGAGTGTTTAGAATTTCCCTCTGCCTCTGGTAGAAGGGATTTAGGCCCTGACAGGTCCTTAAAGTTATTTCTGTCCCTCCCATAAGCTGGGCCTGGTATTTAAGTAGATGGCAGTCAGATAGCCAAAGTTCTCCTTTTGAATTTAAAATTTCCCCTAGGTCATGTGGGGTATAAACCATTAGGGGGTGGTTTAGGATAAGTATTTGAGCTTCAGGCACTAGAAGGTTTACTGCAGCCATTGCTTTAAGGCATCCTGGCCATCCCTTGGCCACCTGATCTAACTCTTTGCTTAAGTAGCCTTCTGGCTGGGGAGTGATGTCCCAAAGCTGAGTCACCATGCCCAAGGCCAGTCTTCCCTTTTCATAGACATATAATTGAAACTTGTCTTATACCAGGAGACCCAGGGCGGGGAGCTGTCATATGAGCCTTTTTTAACTGGTGGAATGCATTTTCTGACTTGTCATCCCATTCAATAAAGTGCTGGGTTTCCTTTTGTGCTTCCTTAGGGATTTGATATAAGGGCCCAGCTAGGTCTGCATATTCCAGGATCCAAATTCTACAATATCCTGTGACCCCCCAAAAGGCTCTCAATTGCTTTAGAGTTTTAGGTAAAGGAAACATCAGGAGTGGATGGATTTTGTCTTCTAGAAACCTCATTTCTTTCTCCAAGACAAGACCTAAATATGTAACCCTAGACTGACACAATTGGGCTTTTTCTTTAGAGATTTTGTAACCTCTGTCTGCTAAGAAGTTTAGTGAGGGTTCAGTGGCTCATGAAATGAAGGGCTTACTCAGTCCATAGAGCAGGAGGTCATCTACATATTGTAGCAGAATGGCTTGTGGATATTGCCATTCTGCCAGGTCTTGGGTTAGAGCTAATCCAAAGAGGAGGGGTCTGTCTCTGAAACCCTGGGGGAGGACAGTCCAAGTGACCTGTGCAGACTTTCTTGTGGAGTCCTCAAAGGCAAAGATAGGTTGACTTTTAGGGTGTAAGGGACTGCAAAAGAAGGCATCCTTTAAATCCAGGACAGAGTAGTAAGTGGTACCTGGAGGTATTTGGGCTAAAAGCATATAGGAATTTGGAACTACAGGGTAGAGAGGCACTACTGCTTCATTGATCAGGTGGAGATCCTAGACTAGCCTCTATTTGTTAGGTCCCTTCCTGACATGGACAATAGGAATATTGTATGGGCTGGAGCATTCTATTAGCAGTCCCTGTCTCTTTAAGTCTTTGATTATGGGAATTAGCCCCTCCTTAACTTCTGGCTTTAAAGGATATTGTTTTTGATGGGGAAACCAGGAGGGGTCCTTGAGATGAATTTAGGACTGGGACAGCTGTGTGCCCATCCCACCGTGTGTCCATCCACCCACACTATAGTGTCTACTTGTTCCTCTATTAGGGGCATGTAAAAGTACTCTCCTGGGGGTAAAAGGAGCTGTACCCCCAATTTAGATAGAAGGTCTCACCCTACCAGAGGAGTAGGGGTTTCTGGGACAATTAAGGAGTGACAGAAATGGAAATCTCCCCAGGAGCAGGCTAAAGGCTGAAGGAAATAACGCTCTAGAGGCTGGCCTGATATGCCTCGAACAGTAATTTTCTTAGAAGACCTGGGTCCTGGATAGAAAGGAATAGCTGAGATGCTGGCTCCAGCATCAATAAGGAGGCTGACCTTGTGCTTTTCAATAGTGAGTAAAACCCGGGCCTCCCTTACTTTTATGGTGATCACAAGAGCCTGGATGAGAGGCCCTGGGACCTGTCATTGGGTGGAGGCTCTGGCCTTGGTTCCCCTGAGAACTAGGGACAGTGTGCCTTCCAATGTTTTTCCCCACAAATGGGGCACTCCATCCTAAAATGGCCTGCCTGTCTACATTGAAAACATGTCCTCGGGTTTGGACTTTGTCCCAGGGAAGCCTCTCTGAGCACTGCAATCAGAGCCTCCTGCTGCTTATCCTTTGTTTTTTCCTTTTCCAGGTCCTTCTTTTCTTTTTCTAAGTCCCTATTATAGTATATAGACGTGGATACACAGACCAATTGGTCCAGATCTCTGCTCCCTTCAGTCACCAGTTTCTGAAGCTTTTTACAGATATCTGGTGCTGACTGTGTTAGAAATTTATCTTTTAGGATGATTTCCTCTTCCTGTAACTCTGGTATAATGTTGGTATGCTTTTGTAAAGCATCCTTAAGCCTCTGTAGGAAAGCTACTGGAGTTTCTAAGGGTCCTTGCTATACAGCCATGACTTGGGAGTAATTAAGAGGTTTTACCTTGGCTCTCCTTAGACCCTCAAGAATGCAGTGGATGAAATGGTTACAACTCCATTCATCCTTGTCATTTTCAGGGTCCCACTTAGGGTCATACCTAGGTATTGCCTGATCTCCTGTTGGAATTGGGAATTGAGGTTCCCTTTTAGGTATCCAATGCCTTTGTCTTTCTTATCCCTCCTCCTCCTGTGAGGGCTCAGTCTGAGATAGGCCTGTAGGGTTGCTTTTATCTAAGTGATAATTGTCCCCAGCTGTGACTGCCTGATCTAGTACCTGCTGTTTCTCCAGAGAAGTGAGGGTCTGAGATAGCAATAGCATTACATCTTTACAGCTCAGTTAAAAGTTTTGGCTGACTTCCCTAAATGCCTGGATGTACTGATCTGGGTTTTCTGTGTAATTTCCTAAATCCTTTTTTATTTCTTTAAGTTCACTCAAATGTGAACTTATCCCCTCCAGGAATTAACTAGAGGGGGTAGAGTCCTATAGGATGATGTCTAGTGTGTGAGGTAGCTGGGTAAGGGCAGAGAGATGGAGCTAATGGAGCATCAGGTGGGTTTTTTGGTTCAAGGGAGTTTGGGGGCATTTTACAAAGGGTTACCATGGTCTGGGTATCTAGCCTGCATTTGTTTAGATATTCTGGGTGATCTCTTGGGAAAAAGAACAGTTGAATATATGTAACTTCAGTCCACTTTCCCTCTTTTTACAGAACTTATCTAATTGAAGAATGATATTATAATTAATGCTCCCTCCTTCTGGCCATCTTTCCTCATCTCCCAGAGGATATTGTGGCTAAGCCTGGGTGAAGTAGAACTTGAGTTGCTTTTGCTGAAGATTTTCTGGATCAAGATCTTTCCAATGTTTTAATAATCAGACAAGGGGGGGCTCTCTCCTGGATCCTTGAGGCTTGATTCCCCATCTAAAAAGGGAAACAAGGGAAAATTGATCACCTTAACAGAGGTTTCTCCTTTTATCTAGGTGTCCCCTGATGCGGAGAAACTCTAGTGGGAGAGGGCGTCCTGCTCTCCTTCCTCCTTCCACTGCCACCTGTGGCCAAGGTTGTGGAGGATTTACAGATATTTCAGGTGCAGCCACCCCCATGAAATGATCTTTGACCAATCTCTTACCTATTTTGACTTGCCTGTTTGCCCTGTGACCCAGGTAGGCCTGGTTCTCCTATACTAGCTGAAGGCTTATAATTTAAAAATAACTTTATCAAAGTAACCAAGAGGGCTTGCACGGCCAGAGGGAGGACCCCTGTAGAGGTGTGAATGGGGACTCCTGATGAAATAGACTTTTGTCCCCCTTATATCCTGTGAAGAATATATGTTTTTTTATGAAAAGAGAGAGAGAGAGAGAGTGCATCTGAAGGCTTTTGCTCCAGTAAGGGGCAAAAACAGAGAAGACCTGAGGTCTCTGCCTTTTCACTGTTTTTTTTTTTTTTCTTTCCCTGAAGGCAGGCTGCAGAACCTGTTTAACCAGTTAACCTGATGCTTGACAAAGACAGTTAACCTAAATTGGGGATTAGCACTTTCTGGTTCCTGTAGGAATTTTCCCCAAACTCCCTGAAGAAAGAAGCTCACTGCTGTTTAGAGCCGTGGTGGGGGGTCGCTCCTGGAAAACAGACTCCATCAGAGTGCTGAATGCTCATGGTCACATTCCTAGGGAGCCTTTCCCAGGTTGGCACAACCTCTAATGACCTCAGGTGATGGCTGGTCCCTTCGTGGTTGCCAAATATGATACACAGATGACATGCACAGGAATTTCAGGCACTCAGGGTTCTTGAGCCTGCTCTGAGAATGAAAGCACAGACACACTCCAACAGCAGAGGTCGGAAAGATTTTATTTGTAGAGGAGAGAAGAGAAAGACTGCATATTGGGAAATGCAAGGGGGCCTGGAAACGGGTGATCCCATAGGTCAGGGTGGGGGTGGGTGGGTTTTATAGCTTTTTTCTTTGTGTATTGCCTGAGGGCAGAGATGCCTTTCAGAGGCAGACTGGCATTTCCTAGAGAGGAGAAGTATCTCCTTAACCTCCTGTGGTCTGTCCTTTACTCTGACATAGGAATAAGCAGAGCCAAGACAGCTAGCCCCTTCCCATCTCCTTTTAGATGCTAAGCTGCAGAAACAGGCAGACAAAGAGGAGCTACCTGCTTCTTCTTTCTTCTCTGAGATGTTAACAAGCTACAAGGATCCTTGGGTAGGTGGAGAGTAACAAAAGGGAAGGTTTAAAGCACACCTATTGTGTCTGTGATTTGGGTGGGATATGGTGTGATTTGGGGGTGACTTTGGGTGTGATTTGGGACAGTGACCCATCCCTGTTTTAATAGCCATCTCAGCCACCCAGACCCATTACTTTGACCATATGTATTACCCTGATTCTCCAGTATAAGACTAGGAGATGGGGACCACCATCGTGAGTTTGTGTTCCCATTTCCTGTGTAGAGAACAAGAAATGTTTCTCTCTCTCTTTCCTCCTGATCCTGTTGCTTTCACTTTACAGACAACCCATTTTCTATTTGTTGAAAGTGTAATCCTTTCCTAATGAATTTACTATTATTTTTACTGAATCTTTATGTCTAAATTCTCCTGCCAGACACAAGAACTGGGGTAAATTTTCAAGGCCATTTTTTTCCCTTAACATTTTCATTTTTTTCCCCAGTTGAATCATTGGTGAATCCTAGAATTCTCTCTGTATTAAAAGATTTTATTTGTGTCTGCTAGGCAGTCCTTTAATATCTTTACTCTAAGACATAAAAAATTGACATATTTTACCTCTAGCAATTCTTTCATTCTTGTTGTCCTGTTTTTCAAGTTGGATAGTCTTCAAAGGACAGAAACTTCATTGGTATGCTAGTCATTTCTTGTGTTTTACATGGAAACTTCCCCAGTGCTCTGAATATAAATAAGTTTTACCTGCAATGCATAACAACTGAGTTTATAACTTGCATATTAATGGAAGGCACTGAGCTGAAAGTCATTTGGAAACCTCAAACCTTTTTGCCTTTATGGTACTTTACCTTCTGTTCCTATGAAGATCATAGCTTGTTGGAGTTAGAAGGGAGGTTAGGAATTGTCCAGTCCAACAATCTCCTTTTATAGACAAAGAAACTACAGTTTTGAGAAGCTCAGACTCATCCTAAGTCACACAACAAATTATGGAGATTAGAAGTGAGAACAGTCCTGTTTAGAGATGTAGGAAATAATTAGAGACTTGAGTAGATGATAAATTGAGTTATTATTATGAAAAAAATTTTTCAAACCATTTTCTGTATTCAAGCAATTGGCAGTTAGTACAATAATGGGGCATAAGTAGTTACACCACAATGCAGTCTGATAGGGCCTATACTTCTGACAGAGCAAGATTATGTGGGACTGTAAGGAAATGAGGGGTGCATTCTCCCTGTTGTATTCAGGAATGCTGCTTCATTTATTCATTTGGCACATTTTTTGTCTAGCATGTGTTCCAGGACAATGGAAAGGAATTCAGATTTAATTGTGACCTTGTATTCTGGGGAAAGGGTGACAGAAAAATTGAGACTGAGATCTAAGACAACATGGCAAAAAAGTGTAGGTCTTGTTAAGTAAGAAATGGACATCTATCATGAGAATAATAGAATTAAAAGCTTGGCTTATTTCTCTATAGTTGCACAGTGGATGCAGGACATGGAATGTGGTAGTTAGGAAGAGTAATGCTGCAAACCATTTCAATAATCTATACACAAGACTCTCATGGAATAGTGAGAACAGAAGGAATTTGAGAGTAGCAGTAGTTTTTGTTGTTGATTCAAGAATTCCAAAGGGTTAAGAGATTATTCTGGTGCATGGAATAAATGTAACTTTATGTATTTCAATTCATCATTGTAGCAGCAAGTACCTTTTAATATCAGCCATTAGAGATGGGCCATGTATAGAAAACAGTCATGAGCAATGAGATTCTGAATAATGTAACAGAGTCTTCCAGGCAACATTTGGTTCAGTATTGCTGCCTCAAGGTAGAAAGATCTAAAAAAAATTTCACTTCATACAGAAGAAAGTCTATGGTAGACACTGTATAGAAAGTAGAGGTCAGCTTAAAAGCACATTTTGTTGTTGTTGTTCTTTGTCTCTTATTATTCTCTATTTCAAAATAGCTGAGTTCAGACAGCAAATAAAAATTTGAATCTTGTTCTTATAAGGCACCATTACAAATTTTCTGTGGTATAAAAATTCCTGGTAAGCATAATTTCTAAGCATATTCATGTCTGTGCATAAACCTTTTGCTAATATTTTGAATTATTCCCCTAGGGTCTATTACTAGAAGAGAAATGAATGGGTCATTTCTATTGCTTTTGTTCCTAATAGTTCTTGCATTATCCTTGAGAATGTAGGGAATTCAAGAGGTGGAGAGTCTTTCATTATTCCTTTCAAATGCAAATGTGTGGACTTCAGCATAAACTATAGAAGACATCAATGGCTGACACAGGGTGGAATAACAGTTATCACTTCAGTGATTAATGACTTACTCTAAAGTTTTCATATATTATCTTCTTTAAGCTATGAAGGAATTCTGTAACTGGTTACTATTATTCCCACTTTGTAAGTGTGGAAACTGAGGCTGTGAAGGCTATACTGAGGTCTTCAAAGTCTTACGTTTGACTCCCCAAGATCTGCTTTTGACCTGATGAGACAAATAAATGAAACTAACTAGATAAGGCTGAGGGGGTGGCTCAAACGGTAGAGCACCTGCCTAGCAAGTACAAGGTCTGAGTTCAAAACCAAACACTGAGCACTACCCACCCCAAGAAAAAGACAAAAGCAAAAAACCAAAAACTAACTGGGTAATAACCTGAAAGGGTACATGCAAGCCATTCCTGATTAAGGGCTTTTCTTCTACTTTATAAAGGAACTATTCCCTGACCTTATACCAGCCCCCTCATCATCTTCCTCTTAGTTTTGCATACTGTATTCTAACTTATTTCTTCAAGTTTTCAGCTGTCATCCCTGCTTCCCCTCTGTCTGTGTTAACCCTAGTAACTACAACCACAGTATAGCTAAACCATGTTTAGCACACATTAACTTACATTATACAGCCATCCTTAGCATCTACATAGGATTGGTTCCAGGACCCACACCTCCTCCCTCCTAAGACACCAAAGTCTAAGGGTATTCAAGTTCCTTATATAAAAGGATGTAGCATTTACATGTAACCTACACACATCATCCTATACACTGTAAATCATCTCTGGATTACATATGATGCCTAATACAACACCTATAATGAGATGTAAATAGTCATTATACTGCATTGTGAAGAAAAGTCTGTATACATTCAGTACTGACACTTTGGGGTTTTTTGTTGGTACTGAGGTTTGAACTCAGGACTTCATGCTTGCTAGGAAGATGCTCTACTGCTTGATCTATGCCTCTAGTCCTTTTTGCTCTGGTTACTTTGGAGATTGTGTCTCACTTTTTGCCCAGGCTGGCCTGGACAACATCTTCCTATTTTTTTGCTTCCTGCTCTTGCTGAGATGACAAGTGTATGCCACTATGCCCAGATTTTTTTGGTACAGACAGGGTTCTCAAAGTTTTTGTACAGGTTGGCCTGGAACCACAATCCTCCTGGCCTCAGCCTGCCAAATAGCTAGGATTGTGCGTATGAGCCATCAGCACCTGGCTCTGTCATAATTTTTTTTGATCTCTATATATGCTGTCTTTATTAAACCTGTGTTTCAGCTTCTGTGGTCACTGACTATGTAACACACTATGGTATTCCAGAGAAAACAGATTCATTGGCATCATAGGTGCTGTGTACATTTCAATGAGGCATTAAGTGCAGAACACCTAATCTATTTAGCACTCTGCATAAGATTGAGATGACATTTTTAACACATACATATTTTTAAAAATTCTTGTAAGTACAATTGATGTAGTATACCATTGAAGATTTGCAATACTTCCAATGAAAGAAATTGGGTTTTATTTTAACTTTCTAATATGTTTTTTAAATTTTATTTCATCATTTTTGCATTTGCTTACATATACATACATTATTTTGGCCATCTCCTCCCTCCCCTCTCCATAATTTTTTTGTAAGTATTTTCCACCTGTGGTTGGTTGAGCTCACAGATATGGAACCTGCAGATATAGAGGGTCAGCGAATATAGTTCATTTTGTATTGTACACTCAGTAGTTCTGAAGTAATCATTTTGTTATCATTATAAATTTAGATGCATAAAAGACTTCAGGGCTAAACATTTTTTCTATATAACATTTGCAACACTTTTGTGTTTCTTCTCAACACTTGCTAACTCCAAATTTTCCATTGAAGAGCTATGGAATAGTCAAGTCATTCCTAGAGCTCTGTCATGGCCCATGGTTAGCGTAACTATTTCTTAGAACCTTCTGAGAATTGAAAAAACAAGCAATTCTTAGAACAGTATTGATTGGATTTTCTTCCTTCAAACATGATTTTCTTCAGATATTTTAAGGATATACTTTAGAACTGAATTGACCTGACTGGCATTTGAAGTCACTATTTTAGCTACAATTTAGGAAAACCAGGTAAACAAGGATTTTACAGTGAGCTATAATAGCAAAATCATTTACTGAGTGTTACAGTTTGAACGTCTTTAAATGACATGTTTAAGTTTAATTATGTCATAACAGTATTACAAGGTGAGACTTTGAAGAGGTGACCTGGATGTGGTGAGCACTGCCTTTATGGATGGATGAAGGCTGTTATTGCAGGAGTTTGTTACTTATAAAAGAGGGCAGTATGGATCCCTTGTCCTCTCTCTCTTAACTTGCTCTCTTGCCATGTGGTGCCTTCTGCCACACTATGGTATAGCAAGGTATTTCTTAGCTGATGTGTCTTCAGATGCAGACCCTTGATCTTGTACTGCTCCGCCACCAGAACTGTGAGCCAAACAAACATCTAGTATTTATAATTTGCTCAGTCTGTAGTGCCCTATTACATTTACTATGGTTTTTACTTCTTGGAAGAAATGTATGTGGTGCAATTATGATTCTGTTTTAGAAGTAACAAAACTAAAGCTTAGTATAAGTAACTTTCTGAGGTCACAGATAGTAAGTGACAGAGAGTATTTTATATATATATATATATATATATTTATTTATGAGACAGGCTCATGCCATGTAGCCCAGGCTGGCCTTGAATTTGAGATACTCCTGCCTTCACTTTCTGATTGCTGGGATTACAGACATGGCCCACAATACCCAGGTACAGAGCTCATTTGCTCATCTAGAGTCTCTACAGAATCTCTTCTTTGGTGTGCAAGTCATCTGTAAAAAGAACCAGCAATTCTAACTGAAGACATGATTCAACTTTACTAAATTGTTATGTAACCAGGAGCTTTAAAATGTAATAAAATTTCCTGTTTGATCAATAAATTATAATCCTATTTCAGATAGGTCTCACAATCGGCTCTCCTTATATTCAGAATACTTTTTAAAAGGCAGATGTGAATTCCTCATCTTTCCACCAATAAACTGGAAAGAAAGCACTTTACTGGACTTAAATGTCTGTTAATTTGTGCTTCAATTACATGTTTGGAGATCACAGAGTGATGTTTGAATGCATCTCTTTTATATATAGTCTGTAAGCATGAAATTATATAATTCATTTGAATTTTAAGAGTACCTTGAAGGCAACTGAATTTGTTTAAATGATATTTTTTCTGGATAAATTTTATTGGAGAATCATTTCACTGATACTTTTCATGTCTGTCATCACTAAATACTGTACTAATCATTTGTTTGGCCATTTATTTGGTTTTTTCCCTCTCCTTTCCCCTCCTCTCCTTTCCCCTCCCATCCCCTTCATTCCCCTGTATCCAGCTATTGACTGAGATGGGGGTCTCACAAACTTTTTGGCTGTGTTGACCTGGAACCATGATCCTTCAGATCTCTGAGTAGCTAGAATTACAGCCTGGCTCCCTGTTGTTTTCTAAAGATGACTGGACAATTCTGTGTCATTTGCCAAGTATGTTGTTGGTTATGCTTTAGGTTATAAGTTACCCCATGAAGTCTATGTTTCAGCCTTCTCATTTTGTTCTGTTTTTCTGCAGTTTGTCACCATCATTAAAATCCCACATAGTCACTGTAATCTTAATAATGTGTGTGTCAGCATTCCAGGGTGGGTTTGCATCAAAGCTTTTCAAGTATCAGTGAGCACTGTAAATGGTCAAAGTGTGCGCATCTCTTCAAAACATGAGAGTTTAAATAACCTGGGAGTCAATCAATTTCTTCAAAGCTCCTTTTTACTAAAGCCCTTCTTAATATTTACACTGTGTTGTAGCCAAATTATAGTCAATTAATAAAATATAATATTGATAACATTTCCATGTTCTTTATCAAATCTGTGAATGATGGAAACACCTTTTTTTCTTTGTGATAGGAGATTCAAAATGCTTTGAAATATTTCCTAATTGGTTAGAAAGTTTGAGTCTGGATGTATAGCTGAATGATTTGCAATGAAGAATGTGTTTTCATGCTCCTTACTTTCCTTAATTCTAATGAGGAGGAAGGAGACATATTATTTTTACTTTATTAATGTGCTACTCAGGCAGAGAATGCTCTTGTATAAACTGAAACCAAAAATGCCCAGGGAAGAAGTCGAAGTAGGAAACTTGTATTTAGAGTCTTAGAACAGTATGTTATTTATCATTTTGAGCTGCACACCATAGTCAACATTAAAAAATATACTAATCTTTTCTAAGGATTTTCCTAACTCCATAAAATAAATTTTATTAAGTTGCCAATTTTCTAAGAATGAAGTAAAAAAAAATTCCTATCAGTAGAAGACTAAACACAGTAGAAGTATTTGAGGCCCTGCATATGTATTAAAATTTTTTATTTTAATTTTGTATACAAATTATAAGCATCTGGGAATTTTTCTTTTTTAACATTTCTTTACATTTGTTGGGCTCATCATGGCTTCTTTGCTTTCTGATCCATTCTAGACTTTCTTGTTTGCTTCTTGTTTGACAATGAAGGTCAACACCTGCAGGCTGATATTATTGTTGTTGTAATTATTATTATAGCTGTGCTAGATATTAAGCACAGCGCCTTGCACATGCTGACAAATTGCTCTACTACTGATTCTTATCCTCATCCTGTGGAGAGATTCACCATTCATCAATTTGATTCATCCAAGATCATGACTGGCTCTGGGCATGGTTAATGGGAATCTGGGTGGGGGATCAGAGAGTAGCGGAAAGGAAAAGCTGAAGAAGTATCTCCTCCCTGCTATGCTCCCTGACTATGCAACTCCTCTGCCCTTTCTATCCCAATCAGCTGTCCCATCTCCTCAGTGGCCCCATTTTCTACTTTATGGTCTCACTGTGACTTTAGTTGCAGATGGGTGATTCTGGCTTCTAGACTCTGAGGACATCACTTTTCTTATGGCTCCAGTATAAGAGTAGGGATGTCTTTCTTCTATGCTAATGTCTGTGTTGTTTTGTTTGACTTTGTCACCCTTCCACACATCACCATAATCAATTACACTTACTAAGTTACTTCTATTTAAAAAGTATAGGGAGGTTTCTGTCTTATGAATGGCCCCTGAATAATGTATTTGCCAGTATCTTAATAAGTTTAATTGTTTTCTGGACTTTAGAAGTATAATCTATTTTTGGGGGGGCATAGCAGCTGTTTAAGGCTAAAAAATGCCCTGTACCATAAAAATTCATGTCCACCTAGAACCTCAGAATGTGGTCTTATCTGTGAATAAGATCTCTGTAGACATAATTAGTTAAGATGAGTTCATACTGAATTCATACAGGCTCTAAATTCAGTGTCCAGAGTCCTTATGAAAAGGTCATATGGAGACTCAGAGATATAAATGAGGAAACACTATGTGAAGACAGATGCTGAGATCACAGTTATTCTCTAAAAACCCAGGAATACCAAGAATTGCTGGAAACCACCAGAAGCTGGATTAGGCAAAGAGCAGAGTCTCCCTTAGAGTCCAGAAGGAACCAGTCCTGCTAACATTTTGATTACAGACTTTTGGCTTCTAGAAATGTGAGATAATAAATTGTTTAAAGCCACCCAGCTTGCGATATTTTCTTATGGCAGGCAAGGAAACTAATAAGACAACTATTTTAAAGCATTATTTGTATTATATTCCTTACTTTCTTCCTAATTTATGTCAGGGCCTTTCTGTTTATCTTATCCATGGTTGGGACCAGGTAATCTGCATTATTGATCTAATAAAAAGTAAGCATTGATTTTGAATCAGAATGCTGGCATAATCAAGTTCTTTTTCAGCCATGTTGATATAAGGGCATGCCAAACTCAAGTACTCTAATGAAGAAGTAGATTTCTGTAAGAATATTTAAAAAATTATGAAATGATGCACAAAAGAATATGTGAAACATATCTGCAAGTTATAAAGTATAATAAGCTGAGAATTTATCATCCAATTTATGAACTAAGACAGGGGCTAGCAAATATTTTTTGTAGAAGACAAGATAGGAAATGTTCGTTTTGTGAACCATATGTTCTCTGTTGCAAATACTCTACTCTGCCTTTGTAGCCTGCAAGTGACTATGTACAATATATAAATGGGCATGTTACAGTAAAACTTCACAGAGCAGGCAGCAGACAAATTTGGCCCATTGCCACAGTTTGCTGACCCTGGCACTAATACAGATCCTCGCTATTTTT
The DNA here is from genome assembly GCF_047511655.1 of Castor canadensis. NCBI lineage: Eukaryota > Metazoa > Chordata > Mammalia > Rodentia > Castoridae > Castor > Castor canadensis. The sequence goes on along the minus strand of NC_133400.1, from coordinate 77,841,973 downwards.
CTCCTGTACCCTTGCTCTGAGTGGTAACTGTTATTCTTTTGTGTTTGTTCATTTTGGTTTTTGAGACAGGATCTCATTCTACAGCTCAAGAGGGCCTGAAATGTGATAGGTAGTACAAGCTGGCCTGGAACTTATGATCCTCCTGTCTCAGCCTCCCAAATGCTGGGATTGCAAGTATGAACCGCCATGTTCAGCTCTAAGTGTTATTCTCATTTTGATGCTTTCCATTCTTTTAACATAATGTTGTTTAATTTTATTAGTGAGCATTCAAAATGCATTTTTAAAGAAAAACTCAAACTGTGTTTATGAGAGTCAACATGATATTGAGTAGGTCAATCATTTTCACTACTATAACATAAAATAAATAAGAACATATTTAACAAATGAAGATCTCTACATTGAAAAGTATAAATACACACATATATGTATATGTATATGCATATATATATATTTATCCAGTCTCAGATTTATTTTTTATTTTTTTGATTGTTGCACTGGATGGGGGTACATGGTGGCATTTATAGACATTTTTACAATATATCCATCATTCTTCTTTACCACTCCTCTCCCCATTCTTGGAATAGGAAAACTATAAAATATTGATGGAAGAAATTAAAGAAGACATAAATAAATGGAAACATAGCCAATGGTCATCGATGGAAAAACTCAAATTATTAAAATTTCCAGAAAACCCCAGTGATGTACAATGCAATCCCTATCAAAATACCAATGGTATTCCTTACAGAAATAGAAAAATAGCAATCTCAAAATTCTTATAGAAAGGACTGGGGATTTATCTTATTGAAAGAGCATTTGCCTAGTATGGTTGAGGTCCTGGGTTTAATATCTGGTATCTCAAATTTTTTTTTTTACAGAACAAATAAGACCCCTAACCTCCCAGAATAACCTTGAACACAGAGAACCTAGGCGGAGGCATTATGTTCTTGGCTTCAAGATAGTTCACAGATTTGTAAAACAACATACTTGTGTAAAACAACCCACAGACGAATGGAGCAGAGCGCCAAATCCAGAAGTAAATTCACATAGTTGTAGCCAACTGATTTCAGACAAAAGTACCAATGGACACCTTTTTTGTTGGACTTAGTGCCCCAAAACAAACTTTTGTAGCCTGAGTAAATGGAGTCAATTAAAGACATTCTATTTTCTGGTAGCTAGCTAGCTTCTTGTGGCAAATGGAAATGCTTTAAAAGGTGCTGTAACGGAAAAGTGCTTAAATAATGGTGAATTATTGTTAATAATGATCTTATAATTCAGAAGTTATATAATGTTTTAGAAATGCAAGAAATTTGTGTCTTAAGCAAATTTCTTGTAGGCAAGAGAGAGGGAAGTTTCTAGAATAACATTAAAATGTATTGCTTTTAAAATTAAAAAGGTAAAATGTATTGCTTTAAATAAATCAAAATATATCCTTAGTACTTTTACATATATTTCTTAGCATATCACAAGCTTATTTTTCCTAAGATTAGTTTGATATTCATAGCTCCACAAACTCATATGATTTGTAGTGTAACAGTACAATGTATTTCATTTTTGTATCCTTACTGTAGCACAGTGCTGTGAAAAGAAATCATGCAGAGTTCCATGTGAATATCTGTGACGCTTTCTCTCTCTGTCTCTTAAGATTTGTAAGCCAAATCTTTACAAAATCATTTAAATAACTACTTAAAATTAGATATTGACATTATCAAAATTATATGACATTTTAAATGTGGTATCTTTTTGTGTAGCTTAAATAAGTAGATAATTTTTGCTCTCAACTTTGTGATGATATGCTAGATAACAAGATATCATGTCACCAAGACCTAGTAAAGTTAGTTTCTATGATGAAAAATAATTTGGTAAAGCACCTTTTCTTAAGGTATAGGTTAAAAACTTCAATTTATTTTCTTGTGATTATTTTGTGATTTGATGTAGAGAAAATTTCATAAATTTATTACTTTATTTCCACTAATCTGTCTTCTGTTGGAACCATTCTTTCATTTCTTGTTTCTACATCTCACATTGTCTTATTGCCTTTATATTTGTCTGTCTGCCCAAAAAAAGTCTGCCAGAATTATTTCATAAATATTTACTTCAGTTTATCCATTAGACCCAGAAATGTTAACTCTTTAAAACAAATCTGTATCTATGACTTCTTTAAATTTCTCTGTTGTCATACTTATAAAATATAAATTTTATGTATTTAGCTTAAAGAATAACTACAAAATATATAACTTATTCAGGTAAAAAAATTGAATATTTTCTTTTTTTAGTTTATCATTTTTACGTTTACTTACATGTGTATACATTATTTGGCCACCTCCCTCCCACCAGCCTCTGGGCGGAACCTATTCCACCATCTTGTTCTCTGATTGTGTAGAAGAAAAAACATAAAAGATAATAAGAAAAACATGGTGGTTTTGCTAGTTCGAGATAAGGAGAGCTATACAGAGAGATTCCTAGCATTGCTACCATGCACTTGTGTATTACAACTCACATTGGTTCTTCTCTACCAGACCTCTTCACTATTTCCTTATCCTTTTCCCATAGTGGCCTTGGCCAGTTTAAGATTACTGTATTTACTCCTATACAGTGAGCACATCAACTACATTCAAGTTTTAGGTTTTCCTCCCTTTCCTTATTCCTCCCATGTGCATTCTCCCCTTAGTGTTTGACCAGTGTTCAATAATATTATTGTATTTATTTTAGGTCTATAATCTGCATATGAGGGAGAACGTGATTTTTGGCCTTCTGAGCCTAACTTCACTTAAGATGATGCTCTCCAGTTCCATCCATTTACCTGAGAATGACAAAATTTTGTTCTTTGTGGCTGAATAAAATTTTATGGTATAGAAATACTACATTTTTTAATCCATTCATCAGTAGTGGGCATCTTGACTGTTTCCATAACTTGGCTATTGTGAATAGTGCTGCAGTAAACATGGGTGTGCAGGTGTCTTTGGAGTAACCTGACTCACATTCTTTTGGGTAAATCCCTAGGAGTGGGATTGCTGGATCATGCGGCAGATCTATGTTTAGTTTTTTAAGAAGCCTCCATATGGTTTTCCACAGTGGTTGTACTGGCTTACATTCCCATGAGCAGCGTGTGAGGTTCCTTTTTCTCCACATCCTCGCCAGCATTTCTTGGTGGTAGTGTTCTTGGTAGCCGTTCTAACCAGAGTGAGGTGGAATCTTAGTGTGGTTTTGATTTGCATCTCCTTTATGGCCAGGGATGGTGAACATTTTTTCATGTGTTTTTTGGCCATGTGGACCTCTTCCTTTGAAAAAAATCTGTTTAGTGTAGTTGCCCACTTCTTTATTGGCTCATTGATTTTGGGGGAGTTTAGTTTTTTGAGCTTCCTGTATATTCTGGTTATCAGTCCCTTATCTGATGTATAGCTGGCAAAGATTTTCTCCCATTCTGTGGGTAGTCTCTTCAATTTAGAGACCATTTCTTTTGTTGTGCAGAAGCTTTTTAATTTCATGTATTTCTATTTGTCCTCTTTTCTCTTAGTTGCTGAGCTGCCTGAGTTCTACTGAGGAAATCTTTGATTATACCTATGGCTTCCAGGGTATTCCTAGCTCTTTCCTGTACCAACTTCAAGGTTTTGGGCCTGATATTAAGGTCCTTAATCCACTTTGAGTTGATACTAGTACAGGGTGACAGGCATGGGACTAGTTTCAGGTTTCTGCAGGCAGATAACCACTTTTCCTAGTAACATTTGTTGAAGAGGCTGTCTTTTATCCCTTGTTTGTTTTTCGCAACTTTGTCAAAAATAAGGTGGGCCTAGATGCACTTATTTATATCTGGGTCCTCTATTCTGTTCCACTGGACTTCATGTCTTTTTTGTGTCAGTACCATGCCATCCACAGAATGGGAGAAGGTCTTTGCTAGCTATACATCAGACAAGGGACTGATAATCAGAACATACAGGAGCTCAAAAAACTAAATTCCCCCCAAAATCAATGACCCAATGAAGAAACAGGCAACTGAACTGAACAGAAGCTTTACAAAGGATGAAGTCCAAATGGCTACAAAACACATGAAAAAATTCTCACCATCTCTGCCCATAAAGGAAATGCAAATCAAAACCATACTAAGATTCCACCTCACTCCAATTAGAACAGCTACTGTCAAGAACACCACCAACAACAAATGTTGGCAAGGATGAGAGGTGGCGGGTTGGGGAAGGAGCCCTCATACACTGCTGGTGGGAATGTAAGCTAGTACAACTGTATGGAAAACAATATGGAGGTTCCTAAAAAAACTAAAAATAGATCTTCCAGATGATCCAGCTATTCCACTCCTAGGGATATACCCAAAGGAATGTGAGTTAGGTTACTACAAAGGCACCTGCACACCCATGTTTATTGCAGCACTATTTATAATAGTCAAGCTATGGAAATAGCCAAGATGCCCCACTACTGATGAATGGATTAAGAAAATGTGCTATTTATACACAATGGAATTCTACTCAGTCACAAAAAAGAATGAAATTTTGTCATTTTCAAGTAAATGGATGGAACCAGAGAATATCATCTTAAGTGAAGGTAGTCAGGCTCAGAAGGCCAAAAGGTACATATTCTCCATCATATGTGTATTATAGACCCAAAAGAAATGCAGTAGTGTTACTGAACACAGGTCACACTGTGGGGAGGCCACGCACATGAGGGATAGGGCAAAGGAAGGAAAGGGAAAACTTGAATGTGGTTCATGTGTTCCCTGTGTAGGAATGAATCTTGAACTGGCTGAGGCCACCATGAGATTGGGGAGTAGGGAGTAGTGAAGAGGACTGTTAGAAGTGAACCATTTGGGGCTGTAGTACATATGTGTGGAAACAGTACAAGGAATCTCCCTTCATAGCTATCTTTATTTCGAACTAGCAAAACCACCATGTTTTTCTTACTATCTTTTATGTTTTTTCTTCTACAAAATCAGAGAACAGGAGGGTGGAACAGGTTCTGCCCCAGGTGGAGGGGATGGGGTGGGGGTTGACACTAGTGGGAGGGGTGGGAATGGGGAGGTGGCAGGGAAAGGGGTAGGAGGATGAATATGGTTCAAATATTGTATACACATGTATGTAAATGCAAAAATGATACCTGTTGAAACTGGTCCAGAAATTGGGGGAAGGAGGATGAAAGAGAGAAGTGGAGGTGGTGAATTCAAGTATGATATATTTGATGCATTGTAAGAACCTTTGTGAATTCTACAATGTACTTCCACTCAGCACAACAATAATAATACTAAAAAGAAACTAGGTTTATTTTGGTTTGCAGTTGTAATGCAAGGTTGAGGGGCTGCATCTGCTGACAGCTTTCTTGCAGGTAGAGACTTCAGTAGGCTTAGGGCATCATGTTTTGAGAAATAGGGAACACATTTTCCTGTCTTCTGGTGTCTCTCTCTCTCTTATAAAGCCACAGTGTTTAATCATAGGGTTCCACACTGATGACCTGATCTAATCTTAATCACCTCCAGAAGTAACACCTATAACCACCATATTGTTTAATTTTCTCCCTTCTTAATATCTCCCAATGAGGATTAAATTCCAATATGAGTTCTGGAGGGGACAAATCATAGCATTTGCCAATTACAGATGTTCATTAAAAGCATGTGTACAGCTTCTAGTTTCTCTGTTTGGGGAGGTTTGGACTGCCAGTAAAAGAACTAATATTTCTACATGTCTGTTTCTTTTAAAGAACTTATAATACTGAGTTTCTAATAAATATAACTAGGTCTTTTTCTTCACCTAATTTTAATATCACCAGCCATTCAATGTAGTATATGAATTTTCTATAGTGTAGAGATAGAACTCTGTGAATAGTAAGAAAAGAATTCTGTGATTTTTTTTTCCCTCTAAATTTATTCTGAAATTCCCCTGTCTTATAGCTTTTAGATTTTGCTTTTAGGCTTTTGTTGGAAAGGTGACAGATTTTTAATATCAGGATGACCATACTGGAAAATAAATCTATTTTCATAGATGTTGCTTATTGTATAAGTGCTGTGTCCTTGAAATTGTGCCTTCTGTCTCATTGTATGTTAATACATGGCACTGGAACCCTCTATTTATGTTTTTAAGTCCATAGTGCAAATAAAGTTTCTTCAAGGGCAATGACCATTCCTTCTCATCTTCTATCCCCAGCACTTCAAGTTACTTAGGTTGGATATTGATCCAATCTGTAGGAAGCACAAGCCATAGATTTGAGATCAGTAAGCTTTCTAAGGAATTTTAGCTGTTTAGGTACCATGGTTCTTAGGTATAAAGAACTACATATAAATAGAAGATGGTTTAAATAGTTTTGCTCAACTGTAAGTACAAATGAGTGTTATCTTATGTGAAACAAGGTTGAATTCAACATGAAATGGTCATCGAGTAAAGGAAAAAGTGAATTAAGTTGTTGGAAAAAAAGAAGTCACTGCATATCCCTGTGAGTCCCATTCCTTTCTTTTGCTATGTCTCCTTCTAGTTTTTGTCTTACTAATCATTAACATTGACAGATGTGATTACTTGATTCCCACCTAGTGTTAAGTTTTAGAAATAGAAGAGAAGATTATAATTTGGAGGCAAATACTTGTTGATCATTTACTATTTTCTAGCCACCACTTTAGGTCCTTAAGATATTTAGTGAGCAAAACAGAAAAGGCAATTTGTTCATAGAATTTAGGAGGCAATCACTACATTTTATGTAATATGTCAAGCACAAATGGAAACCACCACTGTTAAGCTGTATGGACTCAGAGTAAGTCATCATTGCTGAAGACTGATGTGATTAGATCTCAAGGTGGAGGGAGAATTTGAACAATGAGTCAGGTGTGGTATAATTCCAGCTACCAGGAACTAGAGATTGGGAGGATCACATTTTGAGGCCAGCCTCCACAAAAAGTATTAAGACCCCATCTCAATCAATAAGCCAGGTGTGGTGGCTCATGCCTGTGTTCCCAGCTAAGTATGAGTCCATAGGTATGAGGATCACAGAGGTATAAGGCCAGCCAGGGCAAAACCCCAAAACCTTACCTGAAAAATAAATAAAAATCAAAAAAGGACTGGAGGCATGGTTCAAATAGTACAGTGCCTGCCTCATAAGCAGGAGGCTTTGAAGTTCCCAGTACTACCAAAAAAAACCAAACCAAACCAAAACAACAACTTGAATAGTAGCATGGATTACCTAAGTAGGAAGACACTTTGTTTATCAAAGTTCTTGAAATTGTGACCTATTTGGAAATGAATAGTATAGTTTGATAGGACTATAAGATTTGGCATGGATTTAACAGGAGCTAGATTGGAAGAGATAGGTGGATTTTAGATTGTTAAGAATAAATTGTTTATACACAAAAATAATAAGCTAAGTTAGATGACTGGACTAATGTGATTAGCTATTGGTATGTAATTAATACCTCATACCATATATATAAATCAACAAAGAACAAAGCACTGAACTCTGCAAGTCTCCCAACTGCAAAACTTGCAGAAGATAGTATAAGCAAAAAAAAAAAATCTTTGTGACCTGGAGTTAAGCAAAGACTTCTTAGATACAATGCCAAATGCATGATTTATAAAATAAAAAATTAATAAATTAAATTTCAATAAAATTAAAACCATTTACTTGTTTTTTCAGAATGACGATAAACTGAGGGTCTTATACTTCCCAGGCAGGTGTTTTACCGCTTGAGCCACACTGGAAAACCTTCTGTTTGTATTTTGTTGCTGAGAAACAGTCTTGCTGACTTTTTGCCCAGTATGGCTTCAAACTTGCAAACTCCTGCTTGTACTTTGTGAGTAGTTAAGATGACAGGCATGTGACATGTCCAGCAAACTATTTGCTTTTTTAAAAAAATACATGGTTAAGATAATTAAAAGATAATCAGCGAAAATATTTGCAAGTCACATGGCTGGTAAAGGACCTACATCTGAGAATATAAAAAAGTATCAAAATTCAATAAACAATCCAATAGAAAAAAATAGATTTAAATAGAATTTTTCTGAAAGAAGATATACAGACCAAAAACAAGCATTTGAAAACATGTTAGAATCATTAGTGATAAAGGAAATTCAAATTATAGTTTCAGTTAAAGGTTGAGCGTGTCAAGAAATAGGATTGAAGGAGCTGGAATTTCATATACCAGTGAGAATGTAAATTCATGCAATCTACCACTTGATCATAGCCATTTCAAACTTGAATATTTACCCGTGACAAACTAAAATGTCTATCTATCCAAAGGATGGCACACTAACTTTCATAGCACTTTGTTTATAACAGCCCCAAAGTGGAAACAACTTGGACATCTTTCATCGGGTGAATAAATAAACTATACTGTATTTCTACAACAGAGTGCTATTGTACACTGTAGAGCAGTGTAAGAGAATGAATTATTGATACATGCAACAACATAGATAATCCCAAACAATTATGTTCAATGAAAAGCACTAGAAAAAAGTGTACATGCTTCGTATTTCCTTTTACATAAAATTCTAGAAAATGCTAAATAATCTGTGGTGGCAAATCAGTGGACACTTGATATACTAGTTTGGATTTTCCAGAGAAGTTGAAGCAAATTCTTGATAGATAGGTAGATGATAAGTAGATAGATAGATAGATAGATAGATAGATAATAGATAGATAGATTTATTTTAAAGAATTAGCTTATGTGATTTTGGAGGCTGGTTTGCAGGTGACAAATTGAGGAACCAAGGAGGTTGGTGGCATCAGTTTCAATCTGAAGGCAGAAAAACTTTTTTCAGTTCAGTAATTAGGCAGAGAGAGGGAGAGTAAGGGAAGAAGGCAAGAAGGGAGAGAGAAAAAGAGAAATAGAGATTTTTTTGCCTGCAGCTTTGTTCTATTTGAGTTCTCAATGGTTTGGATGGTGCCCACTGAAACTACTGTAGAGTGAAATCTGGTTTACTCAGGCTTCTGATGCAAATGCTAATCTCATCTAGAAGAACCCTCACAGACACACCCAGAAATAATGTTTAATGTTTAAACCATAGTTGATCTTTAGCGATATTAATAAGGTTATGCTTGACATGATGCAATTGTTCTGTGTATGACTAAAAATACACTCATTTCTACCAGAAGAAGTAGTCCTTCAGTGATGTTCATCCTCCTCCTTGGTATGCCATAACTTTGATACTGTGATATAAAGTTAGCGCATCTTATGTCACCTGATAAATAAGAAGACTACAGAAATAATTGAATATTATACACAAATTTATTCAAAACAAAATAAGGAGGAAATACTGATGACAAAAACCAGTCCTTTTTTCTGTTACTGTTCTTGTAGTCATCGCCGATATTTGTAAACTACTTACTTCCATTACCTATTCTGTATCCTTTCTCTGCAGAAAGCATCTCAGCTCTTTGTCTGGTTAAGTGGCCCAAATCTTTGTTCTTGAGGAATCTACGCCATTATCAGTCCTGCCTTGATGGCGTGTTATGAGTTTTATGAACCTTAATCACAGGGTATGTATGTTAGTTAGATTTCCATCACTATATCAAAATACCAGAGAGAGAGTTTATTTTGTCATGGTTTTAGAGGTTCCAGTCCATGATTAGTTGGACACATTGCTTTCAGGTTTCTGGTGGGAGTGGCAGATAACAATTATGGGGAACATGGTGAGACAAACCTGTTCACCTCATGACCAAGAAGAAAAAGAGGAAGAGTCCAAGGTCTCACAGTTTCCTTCAGGGGACATCTCAATGACCTAAAAATCTCTCATTAGGCCCCATCTTCTAAAGTTTCTAGTAGCACTGTGCTGGTTGTCAAGTCTTTAATGGATGGGTTTTTTGGGGACATTTAAGATCCAAACTATAGAAACATGGTAATATTAAGAAACACCCTAAAGGATCTCCTATATTCTAGACATAATCTTCTTTACCGAGGAGTAATAATCCAATTTTCCTTTGGTAGTCAAGGTTAATCACCCCAGTCATTCAGTCACTCCATCAAGTACCTGTTGATTCAGAGGCATGATGAGCCTGAAGTGGCCTGGAGGAAGCCTTAACTTCAGTTTGGCGGAAGCAATTCTTACTTTGAAATGTAGATTCTAGAGCAGCAGAGCACAAGATTGGGCAGAAGCGCACAAATGTTTTGTTACTGAGTCACCATCACTAACAGTATCTGGCGACAGTGCGTGTGTGCCGCTCTTATCCCCCTGCCTTGATTACTAGACCTGTGAATTCTGACAGTGGGAGAAAGAACACTATATATTGGACACTGATTCAGAGCAGGCACAGCCTCCTGGATGACCTTACCCCAGCCTTGCAAGGTCTTGCCACTTTGCTGGTTCTGTAGCTCAGTATTCAAAGTCCATTCTACAATTCAGCATCCCATCTGGTGTATTAGTTTTCTAGTGCTGTGTAACAACATTATCAATAAATTAGAGCTGATCTAGTCTAGGGTTCTCTGTAAGGTTTTAACCAAGGTATGTGGCCAGGACGTTGTTCTCATGCAAAGTTACACTCTGGAAAGATGGCTTCCAATCTCATGTAGTTGTTTGGAGCTTGCAAGTTCCTCATGGGCTGCTGTACTGGGGGCTCTGGATGTGGGCTGGAGGCTGTTTTCAGTTGCTTGACTCAGTTCACGGTGGCAGCCGACTTTCTTAAAACCAGCAGAAGAGAGATTCTCCTGGCAAAATAGACATTAAAATCTATATAGTATTATCACGTATATCCTGCCACCTTGGTTATATTCTTTTGGTGATCACCAAGTCATAGGTTTAGTTCACCCTTCTTGGGATGGAAATTATAGAAAAGCAGAAACTAGAGTCATCTTTAGAGTCTGTCTGGCACATTTGGGGATGGGAAGAGTATCAGAATGTGGGGGAGAGAGATGGGATTACAAAGGGCCAAAGAAAGCTTGTGGGGAAGATAGAGATATCCATTATTTTGATTGTGGAGATTGGAATGGTTATTTCATGGTTGTATACATATGTTAACACTTATGAAATTGCAGTCATTCTTCAGTATCCATAGGGTTGGTTTCAGAATCTCCCAAAGCTGCCAAAATCCAAGGATGCTCAAGACTTATATAAAATGGCCTTGCATTTGCATATATAACCTATGCACACTCTCCTATATACTTTAAATAATCCCTAGATTACTTATACTATCTAATACAATGTAAATTCCCTGTAAATATTTGTAGTACATTTTTAGAGAATAATAGGAGAGAGAAAAGTATATATGTTCAGTACAAGTATATATTTTTTCCAAATATTTTCAGTCTGCAGATGTGGGACTTGTGGTTATGGAGAGTCAAATATATATATATATATATATATATATATATATATATATATATATGTATATATATATATACATACATATATATAGTTAAAATGTACAGTTTATTTCATGTCAATTATACATCAATAAAGTTGTTAAAAAGAGAAAGAACTATATTTGCTTATATAGTCAGATTCAAATAAAAAACAAGCAAGAATAGGTAAGAAGAAACATTGGTATTTCCCTTGCTATACCCGGTGGGTCAATGAATGTCCATGATGTCTTTCTAGATGAAAAGGTAGTAATGTAGCCAGTTTTCTGTACAGAAATATAAGTTATATAAAACATGAATGCTACTGATATTAGTTTAAATGTTATAAAATTATGAACTCTTACAGTTTGCGTGTTATTAAGAATAATGAAGAAGAAAGAATGCAATGTGTTTATATCTCAACTGGAAAGTTAATTTCTCACCTAAAGCATGAATAGAATAGGAAAATAATCTGTCACGTTTGGGAACATAGAGTTACAGCCCTTTGAGAAAGTATGTTATTTTAATGTCAGAATGCAAGTTCCTTTTCAGTTTATCATGATAATGAAATTATGAAAACTTATTTTACAATGTGGGCAAGCATGGCATAACTTAACAGAAATGTGAATATTAAAACTGAGCTGCTTTTATGCTTACTACTAATTTTGAAAGTGTATTCATCAAAAGAATGAAGGATAAAAGAGCATAACAGTGTATTACTTTCTGGTAAGAATAAATACTGGGCAGTTAATATAAGCCAGCTTTATGGAAATAGGTTCAAGGAGATTTTATTCACAATGAAGAAAAGAAGTAACAGTCATTAAGTACCAGCTGCAAACTGGGAAAATAAGCAGACATTTTACATATTCGCAGTAATCAGTTCTTGCAAAATTCCTGAAAATCCATTTTTAAAAGGTAATCTAGGGCTGAGGTCATACAGATTTGCCCACATTGGAATTTTCTGGTGATGGTCCATGTCACCTAATATGAGCCAGGGCACCATTGGGTTAGAAGCATAGATTCTGGAATCATGGTTCATAGGTTTACATCCTTGATGTATAAGGTGATAGAAATTATTCAGTCCTTCCCTTTGCTTGTTTTCTCTACTGTAGAAATCAATACCACCTGCCTTATGGGATTGTAAGGAATCAAGAAATTTGTATAAAGGGCATAGAATCACTATGTAATTATTTATTTTCATTATTATTGCAGGATCTTGGTTATGTGTATTATTAGTCAGGGTTTTCCAGAGAACCTGAACAAATATAGTATGAATGCATATATATATGTATGTATGTATTCTTTCTCTTTCTAACTCTATTTACATCTATATCTTTATCTATGAGAGAGAAAGAGTGAGAGAGAAGATAGAAAGGAAGAGAGAGAAGATAGATGAGAGAGAGAGAGAGAGAGAGAAAGATTAAAAGGAATTGGCTCATGAAATTATGGAGGCTGACAAGTCTCAAGAGTTCCAGGGTAAGTTAAGAAGCTGGAGGTCCAGGAGAGCAGATGGTTTAATTCCAATCTTAAATCTGGCAGGTTTGAGAGCCAGCTAAAACTGGTGATTCAGTTCAAGTTTGAAGGCAGAACTGAATCTGCTTGACTACAGTTCAAAGGCAGCCAAGGAGGAGGAATTCTTTCTTACTCAGGACAGGGTCAGCCTTTTTGTTCTGCTCAGGCCCTGAGCTGAGGCCCACCCACATTAGGGAAGGCAATTTATTCAGTCTACTAGTTTAAATTTTAATCTTACCCCCAAACTCCCTCCCACACACACCCAGGATATATTTGACCAAATATCTGGGCACCACACAGTCATCAAATTGACATATAAATTAATTTGCAAAGCAGGGAAACCATCAGAGTTTGTACTGAAACTATGCACAGCTATATTCTATATTCTGTGATTTTTTTCAATTGAGTTTTATTGATTTAAATGTTTCATTAGAAGGTATTTTCATGTTTAGCTTGAAGGGTGTTCATGGAAGCATTAATGGGAGAATGGATGTTATGGCATTTTAATAATGATACTTTATTACTAATACAATGTAATGTAATCCAACATATAGTTAAATGTCATAATTATGAATTTTGTTGTACATCAAAGATTATTAGGTAACAGAGACCTTTAAATTACCTCAATAAGTGACAAGTTTATTTACTTGTTTGTTCATTATAAGTGTTTAATAACACACTTGGATGTATTTTTTATTCCCATTTTTAACAAATTATTGTGATTATACTTTGCATTCAGACATGATCTTCATATTTATAATTGGAACATAGTCTTGCCATGATGGGGTCTTGAATTAAGATAAGGTGGAGCTGTTAACATTTTAAAGTCTCCAAAGACAACTCTTAATTTTTGGTAAGCAAAATAAACAATGTTGAAAATTAAAAAAAGAAGATATTTTACTTTCATTCATACCTTTTTGTTACTAAATACTTAATGGTTCTTGCCTTGGCATAGATGTCCTTCCTTTCAGAATGACTGATTTACAAGACCTATTTGCCTGAACATGACAAACTGGCTGGTTATTATGATAATAAATCAGAATATTTGGTGAGTGAAAAAGTGATAAATCTTTATCATTGATGAAAGCATCATTAATTTTAAAATTTTCAAAATAATTCCAAAATTTGGGAGTTCATTGCCTGAAGTAAACATTCAACTCATAATTAAAAATAATGCTGATGATATTAATAATAATTAAATAATCATGATGATGGTAATACAATCTACTATTTACTGGGTAACTACTGTGTACCAAGTACTGGAACAGGCATTTCACGTCAGTTGCTTGTTTAATTCTCACACACACCATGAATTTGGAACCCTTACCTTATTTCTATTTTAGTCAAGGACACTGATAAGTAAGGGCTTGTGGAGTTGAATGGTTTGACACTTGGTACATTACTCTATGCTCCCAAGGAGGAGGGCTGTATCACTGCATGAGGCTACTTGGGAGATGAGCAGTTCTCTACCAGCCTCCCCTCCAAATGATAGTTACTAGGGAGTGACATATTAACTTTAACACCTGGTTTATACATTTCCCCTCCAACTACTGTAATTTCTCTCTTCTCAGTGTTATATTATATTGCGACTCAGTAGCTGTTTAAAAATATAGTGTATTAATAGGAAATTTGAGTGTATTAAAGGAACAGATCAGGAGGTGCCTGCTTTTGAAAAGGTAGTTTATTACTCACAGTTCCCAAGAGAATGAGGGCATGGTACACCATGGGGCATCACATGGGATGCTACTGGGATTGATCATGAGGTAAAGGAGAAGAGAGAACTATAAGCAAGAGCCTTTATTATGGTTTCTGTAGGGAGGAACAAATGAAGCAGGGGAAACAGGTTTCAGATCAGCTTGTTTGATTAATTTCATCAGACTCTGGGGCATAGAGGCCACCCCTGGTTGTGTAGTAGCTAGCTCTGGGATGACGAGGGCAGATTTAGAATTACCTGGAGTGTGGATTATGGGTTGGTTGGTTTGTACTTGAAAATTGCGTTCTAAGAAGAAGGAATCCTGGGGAGAAAAAGACGATGAAAGAGACAGGAGTCCAAGGTAAGATGAGTCAAGCGTATCATTGGGTTGTATGTTCAGCACATACATTGACCATCAGTGTTACATTATCATGTTTACAAAAACTAGAAACATGGGTAATGTAGCAGTCCAAACTTCTGTAATTGAAAGAGGATTTCCTGGAGTTTAGGTTTAGCATTCACTCTTTAATTTACCTGTTCTTGGCAGAAGTGTGCAGAAGTTCTTACAGTGCCTGTTCATCCCCCTGGTGGTCTATAGACAGCTACCCAAGTGAAGAAACCCTTTGACCAATGGTTGCAAAAAGAAACAATGAATGTGTGGTGCTCAGCAGTGAAGGTTGTTACATGTGCAGAAATTGTTCATTGTGAGTATAAAGGGAAACACTAAAGCAGATGAAAGCCTTAGGCGCTGTGGAGATGTCTGAGAGGTGTTGAGACTGTGCATGTGCACACCGTGCCAGCCATGCCCCAGGAATGACAGGTGCAAGACCCCCAGTGCACATTTTTGTCTTCATTACTGTTCTCGCCCAGATTAAAAGAATATGTGTTGAAACTAGGCTTTCTTCTGAGTCCTTCCAATATTCTTTCACTCTCATTCTCTACCATTTTAAGGATGTTGAAGTAGCAACAAAAAGAAGATAATAAAAAGGCAAGTTTGATAGAGACAGATCTTCATTGAGGAGAAAAGAAACAGGGAGGGAAACTGCTTGAAGGACTTAGGAAAATCTTTTTTTGATGTCCTAAGAATTGAACTTTGGGCCTCATCTCTGCAAGGCAAGTGCTCTCCTACCTGAGCCACACCCCAGGCCTTTAGCTTTTAGCTTGTTTTTTCAGATAGAGTCTTGAACTTTTGTCTGGACTGGCTTCAAATTGTGATCCTCTTACTTCTGCCTCCAGAGTAGCTAGGACTATAGGCATGTGTCACCATGCCTAACTTGTTTTCGAGATGGAGCCTCTTTAACTTTTGGCTGAGTTGGCCTTGAACAGTGACCCTCCTTGTCTCTGCTGCTCAACTAGCTGGAATTACAGGTGTGAACTACAATGCCTGGCCAGAAACATCCTCTTAATAGGGACTGGAGAAAAGGGAAAATTGAGAATACCTGTAGTTCAAAATAAAGGCCCATTTAGTATTTAAGAAGCAGGTGGGTGGGGCTGAATAGGGCAATTTATGGATTTCAGTGTACCATGAACCTTACTATATGTTTCTCCAAATATCTGTAGAGTCCCAAATATTGTAATGTGTTAGCTGTCAGTAAGATGTTGGGAGAAGTTTGGGTTGTACCAACTTCCATTCTCATAGTCAGTATAAAGCTAGGGTGCCATTTCTCAGAGTGACCCTGAGGCAGGATGGAAGTCTTCCTTGGATTGTTAAGATTATGCTGGGAAAAGTTAAGTAGTGTAGAGCATCCATATCGGGTGGGTTCTGTGGCTAAAAATAGATGACTTACTTGAAAGAAAAATTGCTGTGCATTCTTTTGGACTCCGTGAATGTGAGAGACTAATTAATGATAAGTCTTTCATTTACTCTCCTGCACTGAAATGTATCACACATAAAATAGTAACAGAATAGATACGAATTTGTTTATTATTTAGAGATGTTTTCCAAAGTCCAGGCCCATCAGGCCTTGAATAGTCTTTTCATGAACAGACTATTTAGTTGGTTTGGGGTCATGACTACAATGGGAGCTAGTGAGATATTAGAGAGTGAAAATTGCATGTGTATTTTAAAACAGAGTTCCCAAACCATTGACTTGTAGAGTTGCCATTTAACCTAGTATTCCTTGAAAACATGACTATGTCATATACATTCTGTGATCAACAAATTGTTGAGAAGAATGAATCTAAGGACTTGTGGTCTAGAAAGAAAATGATAGAATCCTTTTTTGTTTTAAATAGTCTGTTTTCATATCTATACCTTCCCATTGCCTCTTTAAGACTATGACCAGACTATATCCCTTTCAAGGGAAAAGCATATGTGTCTATCAAAAGGAAAAACACCAAGATTTGACTTCTGCATACATATAAGAAGTAAGTAGCAAAAATGATCCTCCCTTTAGAATCAGGTCCATCACTGGCTATCTCATCAAAAAGTTGAGTTTATAGAAATTTGTTTTGTGGGTCAGAAGTTTTACAGAAAAATATCATCTTTCCTTAGTTATAATATGAAATGTTTTGATATAGGTTGAGTGTATTTTATAGCCCTACTGTCCATAGTTAGACAGCTCAAAGACTGAAAATTAAGCATTCTTTCTGGGTTAAGATATCAAATAAGATATATAAATCAAGATTATTTTGTGTTTTCTAAAAAAAATGGTGATGGAATTTATATTTATTTTCTCTTGTAAAGTTAATTCAAGTTTTGTCAGCATTCGTTTACCCACATTTTCTATTGCAATTACTGAAGCCACTAAACCAGAAGTCTATGGGTTGCTTTGATATATCACTCTTTTCACCTTTCATGTTGAATTTGTTGGCAAGGCCTTCAATTTTTTTCTGTTATTTTTTCCTTAGTTCTAGCCATTATTGTCTTCTAGAGTATGTATACAGGTTTTTCAAAATCTAAGCCTCCCCTTCCTCTTTATTCCATCTTCCATGTGGCTACCAGAATGATCTTCCTAAAATGCAAGCCTAGTTGTATTGATTACTGATGTCTATAAGATAAAGACCAAATTTCTCATTATAGATATGAGTAAAGGTTAACAAACTCTTTTCCCTCATGGATAAGAAAACCATCTGTATTAAGTGCTTCTAGTTCCTTTCCCCTGAAGCATAATAAAATATAAAAGGTCCAACTGTGCTTGCAGGTCATATTACTAATGATATAAAAAAAAGGCTGTCATTGATATAGTGTATCTGGTCAAGGAGAATTATCAGTGGGAAACCACAGTTTGACTCTTTAAGAGTGTTGATGCTTATAACTGAGCTTGTCTCTTTGGATCCGTAGAAGCTCTCTATAAGACTGTTATAATATATATTTGTTATCTCACATTCCTCAGTGAGATCTAATTCCCTAGCCACTGAAGCATTAGTTAGTGTAGGGATAAAGCATTAGTTGGATAGGGAGCTTCTGTTAAAGCTCCTGCTGAGGATGCTTTGCTGACAATGGGCTCCCGGCATGCTCATGTCCTCCTAATTAATCTCATACCCAGTGGAAATTTTATACTACTGTGGACTCAACCATTGGGCACTCAAAGAACAAGAGAGAACAGCGTGAGGACATCCAAGTTTCTGTTTGTTCTTCGAACATTTACCTCCATCTATTCTCAACTTCATGTCTTACATACTGAGTTTCATCTGTAGTTCCCTGAATGTGGTATGCTCCTTTGTTCTCATTTCTACATGTTTCTTTCACTTCTTCTTCCTCCTCTTCCCTTTCTTTATATTCATTTTACTCTTCTTCCTCTCCTACTCCTCTGCTTCACTGAAGAACATTACTAGCTTGATGAATGCTAGTTATTCAAGTTTTCCTTAAGTAAAATCCCTCTAGGACACATTCCTTGACTGTCTAGAGCAGGGAAAAGATGACATGCAGGACAAATAAGGCTTATAGTCTGTTTTCTGCATGCTCCAATCATTAAGAATGCTTTTTACATTTTTAAATGGTTGAAGAATAATCAAAAAAAGAATAACATTGCGGCACATAAGAATTATGTGAAAATCAAATGTCAGTGTTCATAAAAAAGGTTTATTGGAACAAAGTCACATCCATTCCTTTATGCATTGTCTGTGACTGCTTTCAAAGTAAAGTAGTGGGAGAGATTATATGTTGAATTTGGGGGAAGAATAATTTTTATTTTACTAGGCCTTGCATTCTTAGGTCTAATATGGCACCTGGCAAATGGCAAGACCTTGATAAATTCTGTCGAACCACTCTATCTGATAGTAGTGTTTTAGCTACACAGTCAGCTCTCCTTATCCAAGTTCAGCATCTGTGGACTCAACAAATTATATATTGAAAATATTCAGAATTGTATCAAATGTTTACAGACTCATTTTTCTTGTAATTATTAACTAAACAGTGCAGTATAACAACTATTTACATAACACTTTGTATTAGATATTATAAGTAATCTGGAGGTGTTTTAAAGTGTACAGGAGGAAGTGAGTATGTCACATGCAAACACTACATCATTTTACACAGGGACTTGCATTGTGTGGCTTTTGGTATCCACAAAGATCCTGGAATCAAATCCCCCTTGGATATGAGGGATGACTGTATGTAGTTCTATTGAACTACCTTTTTCAGATTGATTATAAAGGCAACTACATTTGTCAGAATGACCAACAAAATATTTATTGCTCTAAATATGAGCAAGAGAGTGTAAGCTGGTTGGTTTTCCACTTTTTCAATTAGAAATGCTGTGCATATAAATCCCATGGTCCAAACTTTACTGTTGAAATTAGTGATAAAATTACAATGAAATATTAGTGTTATTTTTATTAATCCAATAAATATATTCTTATAATGCTTTGCATACATAATAATAACTTATGATAGATCTGCATCCTTAATAAGTCTTTTAGGTAAAGAACAACATCATATAGTCTCTGTCTTTAATTGGTGTATTACAGTCTAAAAGTACCCAATGGATGCCTTTTCATTTTTTTAACAGTTTTTTTTTCTAAGTAGGAGAGTCAGACTAATGGCTTTGACTACGTTCGTATCCTAATCCCTAGAATCTGGTGTTTTACATGAAGAAAGGGAATTAGAGTTGCGGTTGCAAAGTTCGCTCATCAGCTCTTTGAGATGTAATTATCTTAGATTATTTAGGTTAGATTAATCTAATTACATGAGTAAAGAAAAGAAGAGGGAAAAGAGAGAGTCAGACAAATGCATAGAAATGTCTTAGAATTAGAGGCTCTAAAATGATATATCTTCCACAGTGAAGCACTGGGACCAATTCTGAGCTCATAGAAATAGCATTTGTATCTAATGTAGTGCCAGTGAGGAGCCTTGAGAGGCTCAGGAGGATTCTGAGTACGTCTGGATTTGACCCTTTACCATAAATAAGAGTAGACTCTTAATGCTTGCTGTCTACTTAGTTATCTTAAGTCAGCCTTCAAGAGACTATTTCAAATTCCTAGACTTCCAAAATGTTCTACAAATCAGATGAACTTTCATGAAAATATTTATCACCCACAGCTTAATGTCCTTTTAACAAATGAGCTAAGCAGAGAGAAAATAAATTTTGTTGCAGTAATTTCCTATAGCTATATTTTAATTTGAAGGTGTTCTTAAGATTACATAAGTCATACATGAAAACACGCTCACTGAGGGAAATTTTTTTAATCAGTGAAATATATGTATATTTCAATGTAAGAATCTCCCATATCTTCTATATTCAATCTATTTCCCTGGAGGAAACTATTATAAATATCACTGTATATCCTAGCAAACTAGATCTTTATTTTCTACATATGAATAAGGCTTTTTAAATTTTTTAATTGAAGTATGTTAATTGTACAAAGGGGTTTCATCATGATATTTTCATACATGCACATTTCTTTTTCTTGCTTTCCCTCCTCTTGTTTTAACTATTTTTAAGTGGTTTCATTATTCTATTTTCATATATGCATATAAAGTACTTCGATCATATTTGCTACCCCCTCGCCTTCTTTGCTCTCCCCTGTCCCCACTGGTTCTCTTTTCTAAACAGTCTGTGTTTTATACTTATGTCATTCTGGTTTTTTTTTTTGTTGTTGTTTTGGTCTAGATATGAGAGAGTGCACGTGATATTTGTCTTTCTCAGTTTGACTTATTTTGCTTATCATGATGATCTCCAGTCCCAGTCACTTTCCTGCAACTGATGTAAGTATAAAACAGGGACTGTTTGGAGAGGGGAACCACTGGGGGGTGGGTCAAAGGAGAGGTTGATGGGAGAGGAGAATAATGAATAATATTCCATTGTGTGTATATATATATGTGTATATATATATATGTGTGTATATATATATATATGTGTATATATATATGTGTGTGTGTGTGTATATATATATATATATATATATATATATATATATATACCACATTTTCTTTTTCTGTTCATTGGTCTGTGGGTACCTAGGCTGAATCAGGAGTATTTTTTAAAAACTGTAATCATTTTCTTGGGATTTGCTTTTAAGATTCAATAATGTATCTTTTTCTGAGATTGTTACATGTTAGCACATCTCAGTTAACTATTACTAACTTAATGCTGTGCTATAGTTTGTGTGTCACTGCTGGAAAACTTGGCTTTTCTCCATGTATCTATCACCTATTGTGAACAGGCAAGCTTAGCATGTTTTAATTGTGTAGGAAGGGATCCAAGAGATCACATGGAATCATGTAAAAGCTTTGTTAAGCCTCTGTAGGCATTGAATTTACTACAGTCCTATTGACAGAAACATCTCATAAAGTCAAGCCAAATCAGCATGGGGTTATATGCACAAAGAATGTTGACACTGGGCAGTGTGAACACTGAGGTCTTTAATACAATCCACCACACAAAGCATGATTTTGATTCCATGTGATATTTTACAATATAGTTGTACCAAAACTTACTAATTGGGATCTCATGATAGACATTGAGGGTACTAATTCCTTTCACTGGTGCAGATATTGCTGCAAGGAACATGTTTTACACATACTTTATGCAACATTTAATTTTTTTAAATTATAATGCCTTCCAAGAAACTCTAGAATTATGTGTTTTATTGAAAGGAGAATGTGTGGAGTAAAGATATTTTACTAAAATACAACTAGATGGCTGCTTCTCTCAAATTCACTGCATTCTGTCTTTGGAAGCCATGAGTTTATGCCCACAAATAAAGACTGTGACTCACTGTTGACACAGTAGAGAGCAAAGGGAATCCTTTTTCCAATTCCCTTTTGTTCCTTTTGGTGGTTTGAAGTGGGTCCATTAAGAAGAAGTGGGAGCTAAAGAAGTAAGAATACATAATTTTATTTTATATTTATCTTTCTTTTTTTTTAGGATGTTGTTGATGTAACAATTAGTAGCTTGTTTCATGGCTTAAAAATTAGCCTCTGTGGTTATTTCCCTCTGGGATCTACAAATAGGAATGGAATCAACCAGAGGTAACATTGAGACAAATGTAATCATTAGTGGTTCCACAAATCTTCATGATCTATCCACAACACATGGAACAGGACCTAGTATATATTAGGTGTTCAATAAAGTTTTCCTAAATAGATATAAAAAATATGTTAAAACCTGCACAGTAAATCCTTTGAAACAGAGATTATGTAACAAGAGAAAGGGGACTAATATCTGAGATCTGGAAAGTCTTTTGTTTTCTATAGTTGAGGATTCTGCTTTGCTTGACCATTCATCAGTATTAAGATGCCAGGAATAATAATTCTCTGCTATTATGCATTTCCACTCAGTCATAGCTGTAAGTGTCCTTCAGGTGTGGCATAAGGATCGACACATTAGGAATGGATTTATTAAGAGCCCAGGGCCTTGTTTGGGATCATGTAATTGAAGACAATTTCCCTAACTATAATGAGAACAGCTGAGGTCTAAAAGCTAAGATTTTAAAAGAACAGATTTATGCAACGATCATAAATGCCAAGCCATTATGTGAAGAAAGTAATATTTTTAAATTCCCAAATTGAATTTCCTAATAAGTCAAGATTCAATTTATTTTAGTTATATATGAATAGACACTTTTGCCCTGCCTCCTCCCTATTTGATTCTAAGAGTTTAGTTCAGAGAGTAGGAAAATAATAAAATGCCATTGGTCTCCCTCAGAAAAGAGATGACTATCTAATTATCAAATTAAATTACATACATGGAAAACATCTTTTTAAACTTGCTCTCTATAAAACCAGCATGCTTTCATTGTCACCGACAAGAAAAAACGTAGTCTAAAGCAAGATAACATATTAGCAATCATTTTTTTCTAACCTGGAAAAATAGCCTTAAAAGTGAAAGCAGATTCTTTCATTAACTATGGATATTACCACTAGCAATATATAAATCATGTACTATATTTGTGCATCCAAGTGGACAACTGGGTAGAATATGTAAAAACTCTTTTGTCCCTAAAATGTAGAAGTCACTGAGAAATAATAGTTATACCACATTTAGATGGTGTTGTAGTAGAAAAATAAAGCCCCAGAAATGTTGCATAATGTAACTGTATCTCTTTAAGTCACATAAGATCACATGAGGTACGAGAGAGATCACCTCAAAGATAACCATGCATTCTTACTGACTGTACAGAGCCTAACGGCACTGTCCACATTACTTTAGCAAGATCCTGGGAGTGTCAAGAGTAAGGTTTTCCCATTCCAGTGCAGAACTCACTCTGTCCTTCACCCCCGTTCCAGCACTATGAGCATGGTGCTGGCTTTCCATCATGTTGTTTGGCACTGTCAACATAGCCACTGTACCAGGGTGGCTGGGAGAACCTGTGTGGGGCTGCTTCCTCCCTTCTCAATGATTGCTCTGAAGGTGTCAATGTACAGAGTTTCCTGAGGTCACCTGCTGACCACATTGTACTCTGTGTCCCATACTGAAGTGTGAAGACTGAGTCTCTTACCCTATCTTGTGACATTTTGTCACTTGAAACCAAAGCAGTTTTAGTTGTGAAATGATGTGTCCTGGGATTTGAGAGGAGTGGCCCTTCAGCTTTGACCTGAGATTCCTTTCCCTAGCACTTAGATGTGAGTCTGTAAGGCTACACAGGTAATAAGAAGCAGATGGTTAGCCCGCCTACCTATGCTCTTTTTAGTGTCTTTCCTCACCTGTGTCCACCGCCCAACACCCACTGTCCACACAGATACACAACCCTTTCAAATTCCATTCACAAAAAACACTACTTCAAAGTGTCCCAGGAAAACCAACTTCTCATGTGATCTTCCCATAGTTCAAGCATCTGTGTCCAGCAGTATATAACTTTCCATGATTGGCATAGTTTAGGAATTTCCTTCTCACACTTTAATGACTTTAATAGGCAAACAAATCACATAGGGAATCTTGTTAAAATGAAGATTCTTTAGGAAACCTGAGATGATTCATTTCTAACAAGCTGTTAGCAGATGCTGCTGTTTCTGGTCCATGGACCAAACTATGGTCACCAAGGCTGGAGAATTTTAATCCATTAGTAATTGGTCAATATGGGGGTGACAGTTGGATGTCTTATCACGATTTGTTGATGGTTTCTTCATCTTTACTGTTTACGCTTGATTTCTTTATGGTTAACTGAATAAGTGAGAAATTAGTAATACAGAATCAGAAAAGTAATACCTACTCAGTTTTTCATTTTGTTATGAGCAAGATCAAACATAGATTTGTATGACCAACATTTCTGATGAAAGAAATTCAGTCTGGCCCTAGGCTTAACCTAAAATTGTGGAGGGCAAAGGTCGATGATGATGGTAGTGGATAGAGGGAAAAGTTTATGGTACATTACACTCCATTCAGATGCTTATGTTTATGCTTTTTTGGAACAAATATTGCCTTATTTTGGATGTAAGACTGAATAATTTCTACACAGTAATAATGTTATTGGAGAGATCAGAATGAAACCTATAATTTATATGATTCTAATTATAAGACAACAATTGTGCAGTGCAAAATTTCCTATTTACAAAGATTAATGTACATTTTAAGTTTAACCCTTGTGGCAACCCTGTGAAAGCAAAGGATTGATGGTGCTTCTAATTAAATTTTATAAATGAGGAAACTAAGGTTTGCACAAAGTTACAAGGCTAGTAGTAATTGGCATATATGAGATTTGAAGCCAGGCCACTTAACTGAAATGATTAATTTCCTCTTTTACCATATGACTTAGAGAGTCTATTAATCAAATCTCTGATAAGTTTTTTAAAGTCTTCTGTTGTTTGATGGTTAAATTTTTCACATACATGGCCATATACTCTCATTCCATAAATTTGTGTTATTATGCATTCCCTTCTATTTCTCCTGAACTTCTCTTCTCTCTTTTCTCCCATCACTCACTCTCATCCCCTTTTCCATAGTTACCTCCTGTTAACAACAGTTTTACTAGATTCCTCGATTTTAATCACATGAAGTACACACATATATGAATATGATCAATAATGGTAGAATATTATACACAATTTTCTGCATTTTGCTTTTTCAATTAACAATGCAGTATGGCAATCTCTCTAAACTCAGAGGTTTAGTTCTTAATCATTTTTTATTGGCCTCTTAATATATCATGGTCAGACATAAGTTGCTCAGTGTTTCCCTGACAATGGTCTTCCAGTTTGTTGGCAATTTTAGTCAATATGAACAGTGCTGCAATTAATATGCTTGCACATATATCTTCTAGTGGCTGCTTCTTTGAAGGGTACAGGTACACTATTATCAATTTTAGTAGTTTTTGATAGATTACTTTCTAAAATTTTCCAAAAGAGTTGTAAGAAGCCACATTTCCATAGGAAGTATATGAGAGTACCCTTGCCCTTACCTTATCTGAAAGATGATAAAGTAATTTTTCATTTTTGCTTATGGGAATAATATGATGTCTCTCAGCAGATTAAATTTGGACTTCTCTTGCTGCTATTATAGTTGGATATCTTATTCTAATATGTTTTTCACTTTTTGCGTGAGATCTTCTGTGAATCGTCTTTCCACATTTTTAGTGTAACAGTCTAAGGGTAGTTTATCTCATCATTGGCTGTTTGTAAGAATTCATAGTATATTCTATTATCACATTTTAGTGTTTTGTATTTTTCTTATATTATCTTAATATTTTCAGACTCTCTTGTTCATCTGTGAGGTTAGGGTATCTTTTGATATACCTTTAAAATTTTTATAATTTAAATAACTTTTTCTTTTTCTTTCATAACTACTGGGTTTCTATCCATGGTGAAAATCTCCTTAGATTATATATCATGTAGGAATTTTAGTGTTTTATATTTTCTATTCAAGTTGTTGAGAAATTTGTTTATGTACATGGTGAAAGAACGGGTTTGCTTTAATTTTCTTCCAGATGGAAGAAATTTTTCTCTAAGTTAAAATTCCTCCTTGTGAAACATTAACTTCTCAAATATGCTAGATCTATTTCTGATGAAGAACTCTGATAAGTCTGAGGTTTTAGTCTCATTAATGAGTTAGCTTGCCGTAGTTTTAGATATCAGAAGAAGAGACAGAAGTCCTGGGTGAGAGGTCAAGGAAGCATATCACCCACAATAATAGCAGCAAGCACAATTTCATAATTTTCTGGCTCAATTTTCTTAGCTCCAGTTCCTACAGGGTGATGTGACAAGGGCCAGGTGACTTTGCTTAAATGTTGGTATGTTGTAGTTTTTTTCCATTCACTTCAAGAGACTTTTAAATTTTCATTGTGATTTCTTTGACTCAGATGCTATTTAAAGATGTCATGTTTATTTTCAAGTGTTCGGAGATTTCTGATACTTCTGTTGATTGCTAATTTAATTCCATCATGGTTAGAGAGTATATTTTGTATCATTTTAGTACTTTAAATATTCTTGAGACTTATGGCCTAGAATATGTTCTATTACGCAGAATATTTCATACGCACTTGAAAACAAAGCGAGTTATGCATTTCATCTACTTTAAGTTAATGCTGATTTAATTCTGGCAAAAGCTAGCAGAGTGTCATGAGTATAATTCCATGTGTGCAGCTCTCACTTGTCTGAGTTATTGCCTGATGTTATTTGTACACAAGTTTTCATTTTGTATTGCTTCAGCCTGAGGAGGTTTCCTTAGCATTTCTTGTATTATATGTTTGCTGCAGACAAACTTAATTTTCCTACATCTGAACAATTTTCTACCTTTCTGTCATATTCCATTTTACCTTATTATGGTAAAAACATACAGTGTTAAACTTACCATTTTAACTGTTTTAAGCGCATGGCTCAGTAGTGTTAATTATTGTGCAACCAACCATCTTTGGAACATTTTTATCTTGTAGCACTGAAACTTTATATCCATTATACACTTTTTCCTTGCTCATGCCTCCAGGTCCTGGTAATCACCTTTATATTTTCAGTTTCTGTGATTTTGACAGCTTTCCATACTTCTCATGAATGGAGCAATACAATACTTCATTTTTCTCTTGTGACTTGCTTATTTCACTTAGCATAATGATTTCTAGTTTCATCCATGTCCTAGCAAGTGACAGTATTTCCTCCTTCTTTAAGCCTGCATAATCTTCTAAATATTCTATTATATTTATTCATGGAGATATATCTGGGTTTAGTCCACTTACTGGCGAAAGTAAATAATACTGCATTGAAAAGCTGTACAAATATCTCCTCGAGATCTCAATTTCAATTCTTTTGGATAAAAACCCAGAAATGAGATTGCTCGATCACTTGGAAATTTTATTTTTAATTTTTTTGTGAAACCTTGATATTGTTTTTCATATTGGTCATATCTTTTTATCCTCCCATCAATAGTATGCAAGGGTTTCAAATTCTCTGCATCCTTAACAATGTTTGCCATTTCCTGTTGTTTTGATAGTGGCCGTTCTGATGTGTAAGAGGTGGTATCTCATCGTGGTTGGGATTTGCATTTCCCTAAGATTAGCGATATTGAGAATCCCTTCATGTACTTATTATCCTCTTGTCTATGTTCTTTGGAGAATATTCTTTGGAGAAAAGTTGAAGTCCTTCATTATTCTTTTCTTTTAGTTTTTAAATTTTATTTTATTTTCAAATTAGCATATTAATAATACAAGGAGGTTTCATTGTGATAAATTCCATATAAGCATACAGTGTGCCTTGAACAATTTCCCCCCTCCATTTTATTCCCCTTCCCCTTCTCTCTCTCTTTTTTCAAACAGTGCTTTGTGGGTTTCATTAGGCAGTTTTTATATATATATATGTTTACAGTAGCATACTTTGATTCTCTTCACCCCTCAGTATCCTTTCCTTTGTCCCTCCCCTACCCCCAAGACAGCCCCCTCCTTTACATTATTTTACATAATAATAAATGCCACATCATCTTCACCATGGTGATCATCCTAGTTCTAGATTCCACAAATGAATCAGAACCTGCCATCACTGACTTTCTGAGGTTGGCTTATCTTGCTCGGCATTATGATCTCCAGTTCCTTTTATTTTCTACAAATATCTTTTCTCATTCTCTAAATCAAGTTACTGCTAGCACTTTTTAAAAGATAGTTCAAGTGGTCTAGAATTCTGGGTTGACAGATATTTTCTTTGGGCACTTTAAAGATGTTTTCCTGTGTGCTGGCCATGAATGTTTTGAAGTCAACCATTTTTTTGTTTTGTTTTGTATTGTTGTTCCCCTGTATGTGATGTTTGTTTTCCTTTGGCTAATTTTAAGATTTTTCTGTTTACTGTTCACTTTTAGCCATTTGACTATGCTGTGCCAAGATGTTTGTTCTTTATTTGTTGCATTTTTTCTGCTTGGTATTTGCTCAAATTTTTTTCTCTGGGTTGATGTAATTTTCATCAAATTTAAATTTCAACTATTGTTTCTTCAAAAATACTTTCCTTCCTCTCACTTCTTTTTAAATAAAAGGCCAATTCTGTTTTTAAATGACTTACTATTACTCCATTTATTATTGAAACTGGGTTTTTTTTTTTTTTAATTTTATTGTTCATATGTGCATACAAGGCTTGGTTCATTTCTCCCCCCTGCCCCCACCCCCTCCCTTACCACCCACTCCGCCCCCTCCTTCTCCCCCCACCCCCTCAGTACCCAGCAGAAACTATTTTGCCCTTATCTCTAATTTTGTTGTAGAGAGAGTATACGCAATAATAGGAAGGAACAAGGGTTGTTGCTAGTTGAGATAAGGATAGCTATACAGGGAGTTGACTCACATTAATTTCCTGTGCATGTGTGTTACCTTCTAGGTTAATTCTTTTTGATCTAACCTTTTCTCTAGTTCCTATTCTGAAATTGGGGTTTTAAACATTGTTCAGGTCTTTTTTTTTTTTCTCTTTCTGTTCTTTAGATTAGAACATTTTCATTTATTAGTCTGTTTCTGTTGCTATAACAAAATGTTTGAGACTGGATACTTTATAAGTTAAGCCCATAGTTTTGGAGGCTGAAAAGTCCAGAACAGGGCATGGGAGGGGGGAGCTTATGTGTTTGGCTTCTGATAAGGGCTTTCTGGCTATGTCACAATGGACAGATGGTTCAATGGTAAGAGTGTGTGTGTGTGTGTGTGTGTGTGTGTGTGTGTGAGAGAGAGAGAGAGAGAGAGAGAGAGAGAGAGAGAGAATAGTCATATGACGTGACAAACAGGAAGCAAGAGTGATTCAAGAACCAGGACAGTTCTTTTTACAACAACCTGCTCCCTCAAGAAGCAACATCCTGTAAGAACTGCATCAATCCTTTTTCAAGTGTGTACCCCAGTTTTTTAATCAACTTTTACCACCTTTTAACATCCACATTGCAGACCAAACATCCACCATATAACTTTAGAAGGACAAACTAAACCAACCATAATGTCTCCAAGTTTATTGTGCTTTCTTTTGGAATATCAATTCTGCTTTTAAGCCTCTGCAGCATTGTTTATATATTATATATTCTTAAATATACATTTGGAGATAGGATCTCACTAGGTAGCTCAGGCTGGTTTCTAGCTTGTATCCTTTTCTAGTGCTAGGATTACAGGTGAATACCACCATGCCTGCCTTAGCCACTCAATTTTTGCTCGAGGAAGAGTCTATATAGACTTATAGTAAGTTAAAGTATGGGATCTGTCTTATGGTTTCTTGGGAGGAAAAGTAAAGGAAATTTTTGAAATCAGAGATTTTTTTGAGAAAAGGAATAATCAGTCAAATAATAAGCCTTTTCTGTTTGTACCCTACTCAGTTCATACTAGGAAAGAAATCATTTGCAGATATCCAGCTTGTTCCCAAATGCAATTTCTTCCAAAAACATAGTTGTTTAACAAAGGGTGATCAACTAATTCATAGTAAAGCTGACCCTTGTGGTTAGTACTCACTTTATCAATGGCTATATTTGTAGTGATTGTATATTACTTGAAAGTTTTATCAATCAATAAAAGCATATATAAAAGAAGTGCCAAGGGCAACCAGATGATGGAGATTTAGGATTAGGTGTGTGTGTGTGCATAAATACTTTGGTTTGTTTTTTTAAAACCATTTACTTATGTAAAATCTGGTCATGAGCATGGGTAAAAGTTATTCAAAATATCTGATTAAAATTGACCAGTTATTTTCTTTCATATGTCACTGAAGACATAATTTAGCAAGAATGGAGAACTGAGATGAGTTCAAGGTAACATTTTGATCTCCTTTGAATCACATTTTCTTCCTTTTTCCCTTTTCTGCCAAAGATGCTGTAATATTTAGGAAATGAGTTTTATAATATGTATTTTTTCCAAAACTAGATCAACCAAAGTAAGAGTCATGTATTTTTTCCTTAAATTTAAGATATCCTTTTGCATGAGGACAAAAAGAAATGAGAGGAGCAAATATCTATGTTTTAGTCTTAGCTGATAGTGACTCTGTGTGGGAAATGATAAGTCAATTATTGCCATTTTAAATAGGAACATTGCATTCTTCCTTTAGAGATCACTTACAGTGAGTAGTTTGAACATATAAAACAGATTAGAGGAGATTGCGAGCACCTTGTGGATAGAGATATATCACACCTCTTTGCATTTCTGGGTCTATTATAGTGCCTGGCACATAATAAAAAGCCAAAAACATTGATTTTCCAAGTAACGTTTTTACTACAAATATTTTTTCCAGTAATGAAATACAAGCTAGATCATTTATATCACTTTCATGTTATTTTGGTGGGCTGTAGTTTTTTTTAAGGCAAAGAATCTTTTATGTTGTAGTACAACCCCATTTTATTTAAAAATATAAGATACATATGTACATATATATGTATATATATATATATATGTATATATATATATATATATATATATATATATATATATATATGCAATCACACAAAAGCCTAGAAAGATTAATAGAAAGCTGTAGTTAGTTATTTTTGAGAGTGGCATTGAAAGCAAGAAAAAAAGGGAATCACCTTCATAGGCTTCTATATTTGAGTTTTTTGCAAAGAACACATCATGTTGCCACTTTAGAAAAGAACTTTTTAAACACAACTGTGTTCTGTGTGCAAGAAACTGTGGTCATTCACAAGGTATGACTTACAAGTGATGTAACTGATTGGAAAATATATCATACCAGAACTGAAGCTCTCGAGGAGTTGTATGGTGAGCAGTAGTTTTCAATAACACCTTAATGTTACATAAATGTCCTCTATCATTCAAAGTAAAATCATTTGTTGGGTAAATAAGGAACACTATTCTTCATGTAAAATGCTAATTTGGAAAACAAACTAAGATCTCATGCTTTAGAAATGAGTGTTATATTTTCATAATTTAAAATTTGAAGATAGGTAAAGAGACCATTGTTCAAGGGGAAAATGGTAAGACTGAGATTCTTAAGGCAGTGGGTGTATTGTCATGGTTTATCTTATATTTGGAATTCTTAGCACATAGTGAAAAATCAATAAATATTGAATTAATTCAGTGGAGGGTGGATTCTAGATTTATTAGAAATATGTTATTAAGATAGTAAATGTGAATATAATATTTCTTAGCTAATATACTGTCAATCAAAAAAATTCATAAGATATAGGCATCCAGTCACACGCCAATGGAATTTTCAAATATATAATTAACTTTCAGTGACCTATCTTAAATATACTGGTTTTTTCCTATTTTTATTATGGAATTTTATTACACACATGTTAACATGTGTTTTTGTTTTTTGTTTTTTTTTTTTACTATCTGGCAGCTATTAAGCAGATTATTAAGTAGCTAAGTATTTTATTCTTATTGACAAGGATTTTTTTTTCAAGGACTGCTCATTAGTGAGTGAACATCCATAGAAAAACAGTACCCAGTACTTATTGTCTTTCTTTCACCTACTGGTTGGTTATTTAAAATTAAATAAATTATTTGAGACAGAATCTCACTACATTGTAAAGGCTGGGTTTGAACTCCTTGACTGAAGTGATTCTCCATAAGACTGTTGGTAATGAATCTGAAGATAAATTGCTTGGAATAGAGTATAGTAAATAATTGTCTTTATTACAGATTGACTTTTTCTTACCTTGCATTTCTCCATTTATATTTATACTGCTTTCATAAAAAAAACAGTAACACTAACCTGTCCTATAATCATAATATATTTAGGATTTTTAGTTTTATAGCTAAACTGAAAATAAAATAGCCTGATCTATGTCATACTAGTGCTATCAGTTAGTAGCCTCCAGCCAGAGAAAAGAAAACCACGCTGGATATTCTGAATAGAGGGATTTAGTATAGAGATAGTTGCAATGGTACTGTGATTGGTCAGGATGAAGGAAAGAGGTGGTATTACTGTCCTTGTCCTGGGGCCAAAATCTCTACTCTCATATGGAAACCACTAGGAACTTCAAAGTTTATGGGTTACCAGTTTCTTCCTTAGTTCACATTTGGAGATCATGAGTTTTATTTATTTATTTTTTTGGTGGTATTGGGGTTTGAACTCAGGGCTCATGCTTACTAGCTAGATGTTCTACCACTTGAATCATACCTCCAGCCCTAGATGTTTTTATAGTCAATGAAAGTGAACTCTGTTTAACATTAGTTACTCAGTATAAAATGCAGTGAACAAAAACACTTCTGGGCAACAAAAATCTAGCTCTCAAATAACATATAATATTATGATTGCCCTACTGTATTTTGAATTCCTAGAGGAAAGTTTCCTATCTATTTAGGTGTTATTTGTTGAACTGTCCTGTGGAATTTAAGTTCTGTGACTTCAGAACAAGAGTCTGTGAAGGACTAGGTTACTGAAATTCTTTATGAGCTTTGTCACTCAATCGTAGAGAGCAGATTGATTGTGATTGTTCTTGTCATGGTTGGGATTTATAATTTCCCCCAAAGGCCTATATGCGAAAGGTGTGGTCCAAGGATGGTATTATCTGGGCATGGTGGAACATTTAAGAAGTGAGGCTAGTAGAAGGAAAGTTGATTGCTGGGTTGTGTCCTGGAAGAGGAGGCTGGGACTACAGTTTCTTTCTCTGTGTCTTTAATTCCTAGTTGCCATGAGGTAAGCAGGTTTTTCTCCACCACATGCTTCCTACAATGATGCTCTGCTTTGTGACAGGCCCAAAACAGTGAGGCGAAGTGATCATGGACTAACACTTCTGAAATCCTGAGCCAGAACAAACGTTTCTTCCCTGTAATTTGATTACCTTATGTATTTTGCCACAGTGAAAAAAGTTGTGAACACAGTTCAGGTAGAATTTGGTAGAGTTGATGAGATTGGAGGTGTCTGCTAGCCTATACTCAAAAGTGTATTGTACTAAGCATAATATACTATGTTATTTGATATTTATGTTTTCCTTCTATATTAAATATTTGCATGGGGGATACAATTCTTTATAAAGTGATAAAGTTCAGAGAATTGGTGGTGCTTGTGGAATGAAAAGTTAAAAGTCTTTAAGTTTTTTAATATAGTCAAAGGTTACAAGCATGCAGAAAAGTGTAGAAAATAATAATATGAAATCTGTGTTACTACCACCCAGCTTGATTCAGAATTTAAATTAAGAATAAAGTAAAATGTAACCCTTTTTTGTGTGCATGATCTATTTGTATGAAAGCATCACAAATTTGAGTTGATTCTTTAAAGTTAACCCTATCTCTAGATATTAAAAGTCCTGTTTTAAATACTATGTTCTAGAAATGGTGCATATTAGTTACTTTCAAATTTTCACAGGTACACAAAATATTGTCAGTTGAGTCTCATTGACTCAGTTTTATGTAAAATGAATTATCTCTTATTTATTATCTGATATTGTCACGTTTGTAGATTGGCACATGAAAAACTATAAAATGACCACATAAAAATCAAAACAAGTGAGTGCGTGTGCACATATTTATTGAGAAATGTCAAACATATCTTGAGCCTGTGGCTTTATTAAGCATGCTGGTGTGTCACAGAATAGTTGAGTTGGAATAAAATTATAAACCTATTATTTAAACGAAGGATTATATGGTTCTTTATGCAGAAAATATCTCTCATTTCTCTTACTTTGTTGTCTCATTTGGTTTCAGATGAAGGATGTCAGATTGTGTAATGAGGAAGTCAGCTCTCATTTTCACCAAGACTACCCAAATCTAATACATGTGCTTCAAGCTTCAGTGTCCTTCTAAGCAATGAGCGGCTATGTGCCTTACATTGTTGTTTGTCAAATGTAGGCAAAGGCATTATACAGCCGATAACTTTGCACTGTTCAACTCCCTGTAACAATGTTAATTGAAATGACTATCATTTACTATGATTATTAAAGGTTGTAATTTTCTGCTATTTCAAACGAGCTTTTAAAAGAATTTTCAGCGTTACTGGAATTATTCGAGGTAGCACTCAAAGACCCTTCTATAAAATATTTCTAAGATATTTGTAAATTCTTTATTCATAATCAAGAAATGAGTATACTAATAAAATATATCTAGGCTAAGCTTAAAAAGGACTTTTTTTCCCCTCCAACAAAATCAGTTCAAAGTAAATCACTTAATACCCATACTCTAAATGTCTTTGTAGGTTATTTTGCATCTGTATGGATTAATTCAAGTAAAAAAGATTACTTAAGGCTAGTGGAGAATTATATTTTACTTATCTCTTTCCCAAACGCATACACATTACCCACCCCCAACCCCCACCGGAGGTCACTTGAACTGTTTTGTCAGCTAGCCCTTTTTGTACCTGAAGTAGAAATAGAGTAATAGTGATGAAATTTTGCAGTGAAAAATAAAAGGGTTAGCTTTATCCAACTTGTCCTTTCTGGGAATAAAAATAGTACAAGGGTTTCAAATAGTTCTGAAGAGAACAACAATTTATTTAACATGTTGAGAGAGATATTTAAATTTTATATTTATTAGAGCAACATCATTTGATTCTCTCTTTTTAATAAAATAAGCCACCATTTACTTGGAAAAGCATGCAAGCAAAACAGTGACCACAGGCAAAATTACCTGGAGATTGAATCAATCAAACAGGGTTTCTCAATTGTCTACTTCCATATTAGGCACTCAGACATGCTAAGTAAGATGAATAATTGAACTGTGGAAATAGGAAATTATATATAAATTACACAATGAGTACACTTGGGAGCAGGGGGCAGATATAATTAGGAAGCCTGGCATTTACTTGCATGATAGGTAGCAGGTAGGGATTTCAGAAGGGGGAAAGTTGAAGAAAAGACATAGGGGTGGAAATGAGAGTTGTGTGTGCGTGTAGGACCTAGGGGAAAGGGCCTGAGAACACCCAAACCCTCAGCATTTGCTTTTGACCTGATTTATCAGAAAAGTTCAATCCCAGAGATAAAGATTGATGAATAAGGCAGGACTTGATTCACCTGTGATAAGGGAGACAGATTGTCTTCTGGGAAACTGATTGTGCAAAATTATCTGAGCCTTGGAACTGATAAAGCAAGGAATGAATGCTGAGGCTACAAATGGTATTGTGACATTCATAAGCATGTGTTTATGCAGAATTTCTAATCAATCCATATGCTGAAGTAAACCCTGGTGAAAAACATAAAGATAATTTAGAATATGCAAAGATAGAGAAGACATTCCTTCCTTCCTTCCTTCCTTCCTTCCTTCCTTCCTTCCTTCCTCCTCCCTTCCTTCCTTCCTCCCTCCCACCATCCCTCCCTCCCTTCCTGCCTTCCTTCCTTCCTTTTTCCTTTTTGACAATCAGTGAGGAAAATCCTGTCAATTTCTGCTGGAGTTTAATAAACATGAGTCCTGTTCCTCCCTTGCAGTGTTGCAAACTTTCCCATTATTTCCTCTGTCTCAGTTTTCTACTTGGAGCTCAGCGTTCCTCAAATGTAAGAGCAGAAGTGCTTCTATATAGATAAACCCAGTTCATTGATTTCTTGTGATAAATCTTTAAGTTAAAATAATTGTAATTGAGTGAATGCAGTTCATTGTATATCTTGTATATCTTAGGTCTTTTTTGACCCCTGAAATCCCAATTACTTTTAAATTTTTGTTCCTTTCAGCTATGTCTGATAAATAAAACAAAACAAAACATTAAAACCCAATGATCTTAAGGTGGGGGGTTGGGTGGTTGAAGGTAAATTATTTGAAGTCATCAGAAGCCTCATGTTTTATGATATCCCTAAATTAATGTTCTCATTTGTTAAATAGTTGAATATGTCTTGAGCATATCACTTGAAGTTTGTGGGTATTGGTGTCCTCATTTGAGATGACATAAATAAAAATTACAAAAGACCATTGTTTTGGAATAATTCCCTGCACTGGACCACAATAGACCAGGTTACAGATCAAAACTGTATCACTCACACTGCAGTTCCACATGATCATGCTGAAACCAAGCTGCTTATCTGAACTTCAGAGAAATCGGGATTAGAGGAACAGCAGCCAAATTCCCAAACAGGACAGTTCCAACTGCTAGGATAATGAAATTCCTTCTGTTTTAATCCTTTCACATTAAAAAAAAAAAATGCCTGAAGTAACCCATTAACCTACTAGATTTTTCTATCTTTCTGTCTCCCTGTCCTTGCCTTACAAGGAAAGGACCTTTGAAAGGACCAATCTGCTTTCTTTCTTGATTCTGTTTTCTTCAGCTCTTTTCTGCCTGTAAATCCAACCTCCTCTGCCAGCTTGTTGGAATCCTCGTTCTATTTTATGGAAGAAAGTGTTTTCTGATTATAAATAAAAAAGTAAGTCAATTCAGACCATGAAACTGTTGCAGCTTTGTCCTTTGACACTTTGAAGTTACTTTACACTTGAATCACGGTATCAGGACCTAATGTATTCTTCTTAAAGGCCATACTGAATTTTTATAACCTTTGCACAAAAATGACTGACACATGGTATAGCACAATTCAAGTAGTAACTGCTCAATGTTTAATAAATGCATGGGAGAGACTGCACCTTGATTTATATCTGATATATTTTCCTAATCTTTCCTACTCAATTTGTTTTCTTCCTCAAGTTATCTGTATTTCATTGTATTATGAATATTCAGAAATTTAAGAAAAAAGAAAAATCTCATTTTGAGTCTGTTCACTTGATACAGTAGTAGATCTAATAAGCAAAACTAATTATACCTAAAAGGATTTCATCACTTTAAAAAATGTTTTATTCAGCTATAACCAGAAATGATAAAATGTAAAAACCAACAGAGATTGTTCAAAGGAATTATATGCTAGGGAAAATAGGAAATTTTAATAGAAACCATTTAGCAAACTTTACTCTGGTGATTGTTATAATTAGAGATGCTGAAATGAAAATGTGACCAAAATGTTCAACGATAGACTTTTTGACAACTTTCAGAATGGAATTTCAGAATGGACTCATCCTGGCACTTTGCAACAGTAGCTGTTTTGAATGTTGAACCTGTGATATTTGTTCTTGATTATTAATGTTGATGACTTAAAGATCTGATACATCAAATTTACTTAAATATATAGCTCCTGATGATCATTTCACTTTCATGAGGATTGAACAATATGGCACTAAAGTTATATTTGAGTAATAAAAGAGCTCCACATTCCCACAAATTTAGAATTACAAGCATCAGAGCATGACAGTGATGTGCTGTGGCCAGTATTATAGGATCTCACAAGCCAAAGTCTTTAAATGCTTAGTGAAAACTTTTTCCAAGTGTAGAACATACTCTTTCAAGTAATTCCTTGAGCAGTTGTAGTCCCAGGAGTTCTTCTTTAGGAATGTATGTTTTACAAAAATATTTTAAAAAGAATAAACAGGCAGAGTTTTATGGGCAAAGGTTCTCACTGCATCATTATTTCAAGATATAGATAATAGATACATATATGTAAAGGCATAATTAAATATTCAATGATAGGTAAAATAATTATATTAAGAAGTAAATCTATGAAAACCGACATACTTGTACAATTTTTACTTACATATTAAAACATATTAGATATAATAGTAAATGGAAAAATCATCACAGAAGAATAAATACATGGCATGATCTATTTAACATAAACTGTGTGACCTAGTTAATAATAGCTAGGATGGAAGATTGGAAGTAGAGAATAATACCAGGGAATGGTTCTGAGAGATGCTATTAAGAGTAATTTTTGGAGACTTTACTCCCATTTCCTGTGTGGGGAGCAGGAAATACTTCTCCCCTTTTTTTCCTACCTTGTCCTGTCATACTAAAATAAATCTTTGCTTAAAAATGTGATTTTAATGTTATCCCTTTATAGCTTACATATTTTCCATAATAAAAAATTACTCCTTTATTATTCATTTATTCGCATTTGTGTATATTATTTGGATCATTTCCCCTCCCTGCCCCCCACCCGCACCCTCTCCTTCCTTCCGCCCTCACTTCCAGGCAGAACCTGTTTTGCCCTTATCTCTAATTTTGTTGAAGAGAAGACATAAGCATAATTTTTAAATATTATACTTTACATTTTTGTAGCAGTTTTAGGTTTATAGAAAAATTGGGCAGAATGTATAAGAGTTCCCATAACCCTCTTTCTTCCACTAGTTTCCTCTACATTGTGTGCTACTTAGAATATTTGTTATAACTGATGAACCAATATTGATGAGTTATCACTAATTTAAATCTACTCTTTGTGTTGCAGAATTCTGTGAGGTTTGATAAATACATAATGTCATATACCTACCATTACATTATCATATAGAAAAGTTTTACCTCACCCAAACCCTCTGTGTCCCACCTATTCATTCACTCTCCCATCTCTGATCTCTGGGAATCCATTGAGCTTTCTACTGTTTGCCGGATTGGCACATAACTGGAATCATACAGGATCCAATCTTTTCAAACAGGAGTCTCACTTAGTACTTAAGGTTTCTTCTTGTCTTTTCACGGTTTGAAGGCTCATTAATTTTTATTGCTTAATAATATTGCATGGATGTTTATCCATTCACTTGTAGATTGAAGGAAATCTTGGCTATTCCAATTGTTGACAAGTATAAATAAAGTGGTTATAAACTAGGTGTGTAGGACTTTGTGTGGATATAAATTTTCAACTCATTTGGGTAAATACAAGTGTGATTGCTGGATTATTTTTAATTCTAATAAAGTCCAACTTAATTTTTTCCTTCATGAATTTTTATCCTTGTTAAAAAGTTGTCATGAAACCTAAGGTCACTTAGATTTTTTCTGTATGTTATTTTCTGGAAGTTTTTATAGTTTGTTTTGTATTTGGGTCTGTGATTCATTTTGTTGTTTTGAAACAGGTTTTCACTACGTTGCTCAGGTTGGCCTTGAGCTCAAAATTCTCAGCCTCAGCTTCCCAAATGTCAGGATTACAGTGTGTGCCATCGTGTCCAGCTTTCTATGACCCATTTCGAGTTAATTTTTGTTAATTTTGTTCATGTCAATATTCAATTCTTCCAGTACCATTTGTTGGAAAGACTACCTTTTCTCTGAGGAATTGCCTTTGCTCCTTTGGCAAAGCTCAGTTGACTATATTTATGAGGGTCTCTTTCTGGCTGTCTATTCTGTTCCATTGTCCTACTTGTCTGTGATTTTGTGTATACCATACTGTCTAGATTATTGTAGCTTCACAGTCAGTCGATTTCAGGCAGGGCCAGTTTTCCAACTTTGCTCT
This sequence comes from Castor canadensis, assembly GCF_047511655.1. Lineage (NCBI taxonomy): Eukaryota > Metazoa > Chordata > Mammalia > Rodentia > Castoridae > Castor > Castor canadensis. Next base: position 77,802,576 of record NC_133400.1, on the reverse strand, counting down.
CTGTTAATATTATATTTCCATTCAAGTTGTAAGCACTGCAATTATTGTTTTTTCTTTTAAATTCCCTACCTGAGAATTTCAAAATCTCTGTCCTATATGTGTCATTGTTTCTGATGCTTCTGCTTTATGTTATGTGTTTTTGCTACTTAGTAAGCCTTGTAATATTTTGTTGAGGAGCAGTCATGATATACTGAATATAAGGAACTGAGCTCAGTAATCCCTTAGTTTAAACTTTTACATTTATTTGGCTGGAAGTTAGATTGTGTCCACTGTTGATTGTAGCTTTATGTCTCAAGGGCTAAATTTTCCTTGTTATTGTAAATGGGTTTCTCTGAAAAAAGGTTTCTTGAACAAGGTGTGAAGTTTCTGGCTCTTTCTGCTGTAATCCCCTGTTATCATACAGAGACCGATTAACCTACAGTCAGGTATAGAAGCAGGGAGACCATCCTCCAATTCTCTGAGTAGGGCTCAGTGTTTTAGGGAGACTGCATCTCTGGGTTGCCTCCTTCAAAGTGCTTCTCAGCCTCCAGACTCTTCCCCAGAGGAGAGCAGCAAGACCAGAAAGGGTTAGGGTTGTGCATTCTGCTCCCCTCACTTTGGAGGATAGAATGTTCTGTAATAGTTAGACTCTGGTAAAAAGCCACATGAGTCAGAATAAGGTAAAATTGACAACAGGCCTTTGCTGGAGGATTAGAAATCTAAGAGTTCATCAAAGTAATTTCTCTTCTCCTTTCCTGCTGAAGGTAGGTGGAGATTTTTCTCCAGTCTTTGCCTGATGGGTTTCCTGGAGGTAATTTCATGAACGTATTGGTCGCCTTTAGGCTAAATTCTGAGGAATTTTGTCACTTCCACCTTGTCCATGCTCAGTCTGCATTTAATTGCCATTTAAGTTTTCCTATCATTGTCTGGCTATAGAGATGGTGTATGTTCCTGGTGTGCTCCAGTACTCTGCATTTGCCTTTCCCTCCAGCTTTGTAGATAGGTATTTGAATTCAGTGGAGGGTTTTGAATAATAATATCTAAATTAATATTCAGATATTTTAGAAGGCTTGCACAAATATTGCTTGCATTCTTCTTTATGGCTGAATAGTATCCCATTGCAAGAATAAAATTATGCCATTTGCAAGAAAATGGATGGAACTGGAGATCATCATGTTAATTTAAATAAGCCAGATTCAGAAAGACAAATATCACGTTTTCTCTCGTATACAGAATTTAGATCCATAATTACAAGCAAAATAAATGGACCTAAATGGGGAACTATTGGGGGAAGTTAGAGGGAGAGGCATTTGAGGGAGGATGATAGAGGGGTGAATAAGATCAAAGTACATTATATACATGTGTGAAGATGTCACAATGAAACTCATTACTTTGCACAATGAAAATATTGTCCTGATTTATATTAGAATACCGTCTTCTCAGTTTTGCAAGTTTACTAAGTTGTTGAATTCATAGTAGGAGAGTCCTTCACAAGAAATAATGTATATGGTCTATGTATATTATATTTACTTCAGAACTAAATAGAAGAAAATAAAAGTTTTAGAGCCCATAGAGCATATGTAGTTTAGTTATTTAAAACACATTGAGGAGAGATATACAGTGTCATAAATTTGTTTAATACAGTTGCTGCCTTTGCATCCGTTTTTCTGCACTTGTCATAAGTTGCTTGAAAGTCAGTTGTACCCCATAACCATTGACCTAATAAATACTAACTCCTCCTTGTAGGCCCTTTTGCAATACATCCCACTTGTTACCTATCCCAATACACCCCATACCTGTTGGCCATGATAACACCTAATGGTCAATAGCAGAGTCATATAAGTAAATTTCTTCCACAGGTGTTACCTTTTAAACTAGGCAATCCACGGCCCCTCAGGAAAACCTAAGGGGGAATGCCCATGTACCTTAAAAAAAGTCCATTTCTACAGGGTTTTTTTGTTCTTTTTATCTACTGGTTGAGTCAAGAGACTTCCCTTTACCCCCTACAACTGCTCTAGAACCTGTATGTAATTCATGTCCTCTGTTTTACACTCTTTGGTTTTACCACCTCCTGTCCCACCTGACACACGTGTCCCCTCAATCAGAGCTCCAAATGAGTGAAAGCATGGCTGTCTTGACAGAAAGACTGAGCAAATTAGGAAGAAATCATAACAACAGAATAACAAAATATAAAAAACAGAAAACTGAAGGAAATCATAAGATTTCAACTGTGTACACTTACCAAGTTCCTGTAAGGTTGCCCATGGAGTACACTCCACTTTTTAATTCTTATTTCACATTTATTGAATATTTTCCTTCCATGCTAGATGCTGCATGCACAGCAGGGAACCCCATGTGGTTTGTCACCGTGGAACTTGTCTTGTAGTGGAGTCCAGCTTTGACCATTTGCTCCTCTCCATGTCATTCAGTACTTCCAAAAGGAAAGGCTACAAGAAAATTCTTCCAAGCCCTCTCTTCACCCTTTTCCTCCCTACTATACCACTAATGCCTTAATAATACCATACATAATATTAAATTCTTAAAAAATGAAGTAAGTTATTTTTCCCCTCTTATGTTTGCCACTTCTGGGAAAAGCCACAATCCCGAGTAGATCTAATTATCACCCTCAGATAGGCTTGTGGTTGGGGACATGAGTGTTGCTGAGTGACACAAAATAGACATACATCACAAGTCCCCTTGTTATGGCTTCATTTAAGAAGCACTGTTCAGTCCTCAATGTCCTAGCACAGTGTTACATCTCTGCCCACCATGATATTTTTGAAACTTTCTTTCCCTTTGGTTCTTCTGAGACCCACATATTTTTCCCCTGCTTTTTTTGTTAGTTACTCCTTCTATTTTCTTAACTAGCTCATCCTTTTTCTTGGCTATTAAAAAGAGAAATCCTGCATGCCTCTGTTCTGAGTCCTCTTTTACCTACTGTCTCACTATTTACTATCAGTTTCCAAATTATCCCCCATATCTTGACCTCTCTGTTGAGATTCAGATGAACATATCCTATTGCCTACATTACATGTCACTTGGCAGCTTAGTATTGATTATATAGTCATGTGTCCCTTAATGCACCCTTAGGTGGTTTTGTCATTGTGTGAGCATGGGTTCCTCTGTCACTAGGCAATGGACTCTTATGACAACACCTTCTTATGTGTGGTCCCTCACTGATGGAATCATTGCTATGTGGTACATGGCTGCATCCAAAACTGAACTCATTACCTTTATCTGCCTGTCCTCTTCCTGCTCTTCCGTCTGCTCACCCTTTCAGTTGTAACAGCAGCTTTGCACTTGCTCATGCCAGCAGCTTGGACTTCATCTTAATAACTCCTTTCCCCTGAAAGTATACCTACGTCACCAGTACCTTGTAGGTATGGTACATATGTGTCCAGGAAGAGAAGGCACCTTGTGGTAATCTTATGATTCCATTCAAAGGACCCTGGAGGAATAAAGGAACAACATTAGTTGTTTAGACCAGCAGAGAGATGATTGTAGTTTTTGTTTCAAGGGAGTTACAGCTGGAAGTCACAATATGCTCATGTATATGTCCCTGTGAAAAAAGAGCCAGCTGTGAACACTGCTACATCAGATCAGAGAGCCTGTGTGATTACATCTAGACACAGCCCTCATCTTTGCTTTTCTACCCAATCTCTTCTCCTACTGCATGACACTTGGAGGGATTTGAAGTAGTAACTCAGCATGGAGCAGGGGGGAAATAGCGCCACGAAAGAGAAGAGCCAAGCACAGCAATTGAGTGATTGCACTTCTGTAGAAGCTGATTAAGCAGGAAAGGTCCTATTTAGTATCCTGTTACATAATCATGCACCAGGGTTTTTCAAGACAGTGATTTTCCTTGCTAAATATTTTAAGATTTTTTCCCCACATAAAAGTTTCATTGCTGTCACTCTGGTAAAAACCTGCAATAACTTTTTTTATCACTAATATTTTCATAATTAACATGTAGGAAGTTGTTACTTTCTTTGGTTGGGGTTTTCATACATTAATCTACATTTTCTGGATGGTTACATTGCACAGAGAAATTCTTATGTGGAATATCTTGTCATGATGAAGCCACCAGGCTAGCACAACGCCTAACTGTCAAAAGATTTACAAAAACACTTGCACTACATTTTAAATCCAATCTATTTGCTTGTAATATATAACAACATTTGGGTCCATGAAAGCACTTTTGAACAAGAAAACAAATCTATCTGGCCCTTTACTGGCCATGGGGGTAAATGTTATTTGGGGGGAAAATGAACATTTATCCTCTCTTCTTCTTTTTCTGCAGCAATGTCTGTTTTATTTTATTATTTTGAGGTACTGGGGTTTGAACTCAGGGCCTCTTGCTTGCTCCTAGGCAGGTCCTTTATTATTTGTGTCATGCCCCCTCTCTGTTTTGCTTTAGTTATCTGTGTTTTTGTCTAAAGTGTTGTGCTTTGATTCTTTTAGTTAGGTATTGCTAAATAATTTCACATAGTTGAGATTTACTTGCTGACGTGGGGGTCTTATGGACTTTTTTCTTAGGCTGGCCTTGAACCATACTCCTCCTACCTCTACCTTCTGAGTATCTAAGATTATAGACATGAGCCATCATGCCCAGCCTGCAGTAATCTCTTAATGCATCTTCTCACATCAATTCAGGGTCTCCTCCTGAACAGGTGTTGATAAAGTCACAATTGTCATTTAAAAAGCATCCTAGATACTGTGACTTCCTTGAATAAAACTCCATGGTGTCTTCCCCTTGATTTTAGAATAGAAGAAAAGATCCTTACCATGTCACCATGTCACATTAGTGCTGCAGGAACTGGTTCCTGCCCACCTGTCCAGCCTCAGGTGGAGCAGCTTGTCCCCTTTCTCGGCAGGTTGGAGATCTGTGCACTTCTGTTCATTGTGTAGCCTTTGCACAGGCTGCTCCTTTTCCATTTGTTTTGTGACCTCTTAAAAATTCTGCAGGGCATTTAGAAACCTAGCCTTAACTTTCCCTATACTTATATACAGCCATCTTCTCTTGGCCTGTCATTAGAATAAATCTGTTTTTTGCATTTGTTGTTTGTTTGTTGTTTTCTTGCAGTGCTGGGGCTGGAACCCAGGATCTTGCACATGCCAGATAAGCTCTCTGCCACTGAGCCACAGCCCCAATCTCCCTTTCGTATAGATTCCTTTGTCCCCTGAACATAGGCTTTACAGAATTCTGTGTACTTATGTCTGTTCCCTCTAGATTGTCTTCCTCATGAGGATGGACGCAAGGTCTCTTTATCTTTGTGTGTTCAGGGCCAAGTTTATGAGAGAACACAATATAGATTTACTTAAGCAAAGGATAGTACAAATGAAATATAGGAGCAAAGCTACAAATGATGTCTGCATTTTATAGGCTTAAATTTCTTAAGCTGAAAGAAAATTGAGACAACAGGTTTTTATATATTTGAGGTAAAAATTCACCTACAATACAAATATATCATCCTAAAAGAACACCCCTAATCCATTATATATTTATATCTCATTCTCCTCTCCCTCAGTTCTCTTGCAATCACCAGTCTGAGTTCTGTCTCTGTAGGTTTTTCTGTTCTGGTATCTAACATAATAGGAACCATGTAATATGTGTCTTTTGCAGCTGTTGCTTACTTTGACTAATGCTCTCAAGGTTTGTCCAAGTGGGAGCATGTATCAGTGCTGGTTTCTTTTTTGTGGTTGAGTAATATTCCATTGTTGTATCCACATCACAATGTGTTTTCCCACTAGACTTGAACTTAAGAGGAGGGATATTTCTGTAGTTTGTTTGATGTAATAATATGCATTTAACAGTTAATTTGGAACAAGGTAGTCTACAAGTAAATGAGTTTATCTATTTATTGGAAAAACTTAAGCTAAATCATTTAACCTCCTATTTTATTGGTTCTTCTTACGGAAGTATTCTGTTCAATTCATTTAAATTTAGGATATTCAATTTAAATTGGCTTGATGAATGTAGAAATACTGTAATACTGTAGGACAAGTATTGGCATGATATGACCTGTGGGTTGAATCTGGTCCACCCTCTTGTTTATTTATTTAGTTTTTATTGTTGTACTGGATGGGGGTACATTGAGGCATTTACAAAAGTTCTTACAATGCATCAAATATATAATACTTGAATTCATCCCTTCCATCGTTCTCCTTTACCCTCCCTCCATGCATTCCTGGAATAGTTTCAGTAGGTCTCACTTTTTCATTACGTATTTGCATCATATTCAGCCTCATACATCCTTTCCCCTCACACCATTACCACCCACCCTGCCCCCACTCAGGACCAGGTCACCCTCTGTTTTTATAAATGAAGTTTTATTGGGACACAGCTACATCCACTTATTTCCATGTTGTCTGTGACTGTTTACATAGTCCACAGCAGAGCCTAGTAGCTTTGACAGAGACTGTGTGGTCCTCAAAGCCTTAAGTGTCCTGTATATGACCCTGTGCAGTGTGGAGTTTGTTGATCCCACTGCAGAACAGTGAAATCCATGTAGAATTCCTTTTCTTCAGGATCTCTCAGCATGAGTATCTCCAAAGAAAAAGCTCAACTTAATTGATCTTGGAAATTTTCTCCTGACTAAACTCTAGGACTGCAATAGATTGTGTTTTCTCTGTTGGTAGGAATTAACTTTTTAAAAGGAGCTTAGAAATTCAAGTGGGAGAGAATAATCAAAAGATTGATGATAGCATAATACCTTTTCAGATATTTCAACAGCATTGGAAACTAAAAAAATTAGAATTTTGCCAGAGTAATTACTCAAGTGAAACATTTTATTTTTAATAAAAATATGCATCCTATGTATACCTACAAGGTTATTTTTCATTTTAAGAGAGAAAAACTAGATGCTTTTATGAATAGAAACAAGTTGGGATTTGGTTATAGAGTAGTATCTTTGAATCATCTTTTCAGTTACCACTGCCTTTCCTCACTGACCTGCTGCTCCCAACAATTTTGGAAGAAAAGGTTCTGAAATACAAGGTCCAGGTCCCCCTGCCTCCCATTTTGACCAATTAGTTTTTTAACACATTGTCTAAGTACCATCTATGTAGATGTAGCAAGCAAATAGTCCTCATCTGCTCTTTGACTTGAGGAGAATTGCTTTCTCATTGTATTTTCAGGATTCTGCTCTTTCATAAGAAAATGGGTTTCAGTCCCTGAAGGTGGCTGACATGTCTCTTTGAAGAAAGATAGTATAACAATTGAATTTGTCATAGTAAATGGGGTCTGTGAAATAGTAATAGTCTTCAGAAGCTTTAATTTCACAAAATCAGAGTCATAGACAAAAGACAAGCTCAGCTTTGATATCATACTAAGGACATATTTTTCAACCAGGGCTAAAGATTCACTTGTATTTATTTTTCAAGATTTCCATATTAGTAGGAAATAATGTTCAGTGGTTTTAGCAGCTACAAGATTACTTGAATAATTTATTTTTCTGTTTAATTTTTTTTCTGTATAAATGAGTGCCACTTTTAGGCAACTTTGCTTTGCAGAAGATGGTTACACAGTTTGTAAATTTTTCATGCTTCTTTCATTTTGTTCATCTTTTGCATGTCTCTTGGTTCCTTTAGTAAAGGTTCATTATCAAAAATAAGGAAAATTAAACCACGTTAATTATGATTATGTTTTAACTCTTGCAAGAGAAAAAGACTGGAAAGGTTACTGTGTTTGTCTATGTTACTGCAAATGTGAATGTCACCAAGAATTGCAAATGAGCTTTCTTTCTTTGGGGATACTGGGGTTTGAACACAGGCCAGCACACTTGCCAGGTAGGCACTCTACTGTTTGAGCCATTACACCAGCCCTTTTTTCTGATGGTTATTTTTGCAATAGTGTCTTGCTTTGTGCCCAGGCTCCCCTGAACAAAGATCCTTCCCCTCACAGCAAGGATGACAGGCATGTACCACTGTGCCCAGCCATTGGTTGAGATGGGAGCTCACCAACTATTTGCCTAGTCTGGCCTTGAATTGCAATCTTCCCTATATCTCCACCTCCCTAATAGCTGGGATGACAGACTTGATCCACTATACACAGTTGCAAGTAAGCTTCTGATAGGTACCTACAGAGCTAATAAATTATACATAGAATGACATTTGCCTCTGAGTATTTCTATCTTTCCTTAAAGTTGATTCAAAATTACATTTTCTATTTATATAAAATTTAGAGTCCGATGAATTTTAAGCTTGAAAATTAAAATGTTGTTGACATTAGATTTTTGAAAATAAATGTTTTAACTCTCCTGTAGATGTGATCGGGTCTAGAAACAATCAATCTATAATACAGTTTTGCTGCATTGCTCTCACATCCATTTCTGTTTCCTTCAGCTCCAACTGATCTCCTGTGCCTGCCTCGTTTTCATCCTATGGTCCGTGACTTGATCACCTTTTTGTAGTTACACAGTGATGGTTTTCTTCCTTTAGAAGAACTTCAACTTCTGTAGTGAATCTAGGCTCTGTAACCATTACCACACTTTGCTCATGGTGAGCATATGAGATTTTCTGATTACTTTCTACATTGTCTCTTGATAAGTTGTGATTTCTTGATCATCAGTATGAGAATTCATAAAAATAATGTGTTTTCCAGTGTTCAAACAGGCCTAGGTCAATTGTAATTAATAGAAATTAATTTTGAAAACCTAAAAAATGTAAGTAAAAGGAATTCATGAGAAAGGTAAAGGATGTCAAGAATTTCAAAAGTTGAGGGAAAGTTTGAAGAACTGGGCTTAGCTCTGGATGGAAACTACCAGCTAGTGGCAGCAACTATACACTAGGTGATATAGGATCTCTGGGCTCTGGTCCACCTTAGCAGGAATGAAGCAGCCCTCACTGGTTCCAGTCTTAATGGATTCCCGTTGCCAACTGTTAGCTAACAAGGGCAGAATACAATGATCAAATTCTTCCTTGACTGTATCAAAACAGAGAAAAAATAATTCTATAAAAGGAAATCAGGTTGCTATTACCAAAGAAGACGGAATGAATGTAAATGGTGAAAACTCATAAAACCTGTACCTGTCAAGTCATAATAACATCGTGGCTTTTAAACTTCCTTCTACTTTGAGACTTTGGTACTCTGGACATGTTTTAGAATTTTGCTAAAGTTATTGAGTTTCAGACTATATGATTTGGTATTTTTTCATATTTACAGGTGTGAGGTGTTAGAAATAAATTTAGATGAGTATAGTTGTTAAATAATTTTAAAGGATTTGATTATCTTTAATGGTTAACATCAAATTTTGTCAGGGATATACACAAGCTGATATATATCTGAATATAACATAAACCGATAAATTATTTTAAGAGAATTTCTAGTTTCATACTCAGAAATAATCGAGTACTTTAACTCTTACATTTTTAAGGTTTTTTTTTCTGGTACTAAAGAAACTGCGATCAGAAATATTATAAATAACTACACTTGTGATAATTGCCTAGAAGAAAGGTAGAAAATTACATATCAATTGAGAGTCTCTTATCCAAAGAATAAAAATGGGTCACGTCCTATATTAGAAATATAAAATGGTGATATATGTAACATTTAATCTACTTTTGTTATTCAGAAGTGAATAATGTTTAACAAATATACTGAATGGGTATAAATTATAGTTTCAAAGTTGTAAGGAAGAGAGAGAAAAGCAAAACAAAACATAGGGACAAAAACAAGCAGAAGAAAAGAACAAAGTAACATTTGGCTACTTATCTACTCCTTGGAACCTCAGAGCACAGACCTTCAAATTACTTCTCTGTTCCTAAGTGCATGACTAGCTTTTGCTTTGTTACTGCCTCTTCCTCTGAGTTAAAACCTTCTTGGTCTTTGAAATTATTCCTGTTCTAATAATTCCCTAAATTCCCAGCTGTGAATCACTTGCATTTTGTCTATGTGAATCTTTTCTGTATTACTTTTTCATTTTTATTGCCATCATCTTGAAGTAGGCCAAAATCTTTTCCCTGATCTTTGATAACTGATGACATTGCAAGCCTCTCCTGCATTTACCCCATCAATCAATGCTCATGGGAAATCTGTGTCATCTTCTGTCTGACCCCTAGGGGGGGCCATCATCAGTCAATTTATCATATATTTATTAAGTTCACAATGAAATATCAAATTTTAATGCTCCACATACACACTACACTTTTCTAGCACATGCTGAACTTGGATAGCTTGCTTCTGAGAGGTGCCAGTCAGTTAATTTTATTCAACTTCTGTATTTTCTACATTTAACTAAGGCTTTCACTAGGTGAGTGGAACATACCTGTAAACCCAGCACATGGGAGGCTGAGGCAGGAGGACCTTGAGTTTGAGGCTAGCCTGTGCTACATGGTGAGATCCTGTCTCAAAACAAAATGGAATGAAATCAAACACAACAACGAAAAAAACTAAGGCCTGCTTTTGCTTGTGCATTGATTCCCATTTTTCTCAGAAATATATCATCTCTTTGAGAGACCACAGGTACAAGAGGAGTTTTATTGTCTTTTTAAAAAAACCATTGATCCAGGTATCCTTTGGGGCAGGCATAAAGTCAAGGATTAAGAGAATATACCTGAAATTGAAAAGGAAGAAGCAATCTTCTTTGAGCTGCTTGTGGCTCTTCTGAAATGAAAAATGATACAAATTCTTAGAATGAATCCTTCCCTCAAGTTATCCAAAGAAAACGTACCATAAATGTTGTAGGACGGACTTTACCTGGTATATGTTTAGGAAAATTTGTCTGAGAAGTCGATTTTGCTATTCAAACTAACAAAGAAAACCTAATGAGGTATTTACATGATGAAACATTGAAATGGAGTGCAAGTAGAATTAGCACCAGAAAATTGAGCTAACTCTGAGTTCCAGCAGTAAGATCACACATTAGCCACAGATGTCTTCCTCTATTGAGAACTTACTACATTTCTAATTTACCTCAATAGTTCTATTGTGTCAGGTGTGAGACATCTTCCTTAGGATAACTTCTAACTTATCCGATTGGTATAATTTTTTTTTTCCTGAGAGACCTTTTAAAGTGTGAAAATTTTAATTTGGTGTTACTTGGTTTTAGTTTTTGATTTTTTATGTCCCTAACATCTATCAAAAACATTGATTCCTGTACTTGCAACTAGATAAGGAATGCTGGATCCTGGGGTAGTTTACATCCTTCATGAGAGCCTTTGTTTTTGAGGCAATGATGCTACATCAGTAACTGTATGGGGGCCAGTTAAGTCTACAAAATACCCCATATTCTGCATCTTTTTATATATTTTTTGGCCATTGTGTGCAATGGTTGTTGTGTTAAAATCTTTATGTCACATTTCTAAACTTCAAATCCTACTACCTTTAGTCTACTTCTCTCTTTCTATCCCTTCTTCCCTCCTTCCAGAAATACTTATAGAACAACCTAATTTGTGTCAACATGCCAATATATGGTGATGAGCAATAAAGAAAATGTCTTTGCTTTTCTTTATCTTTTTCAATCAAAATTACACAAATCAATAAATAGTAATAGACTGTAGCTGTTAAAAAAAACAGGTACGTGCTTAGAAGGTAAATTATAGGTGGACTTTCCATCACAAACTACATAGTGGTCATCTTGCTACTGGAAGGAGCCAGGCTCCTGTAGGTCTCTGAATCTTCTTTTCACAAGCTATGTGTTCTATTCTGCCAGACTCATTGACTCAGGCAAGATGTCCAGGACAGAGTCCTGGATTCTTCTCTTCAGCATTCATCTAGATGGAGCTGATGGCTTATTGCTATAATTTTTGTTTAATGTATTATTTTCCCATTAGACTGCACTGTGTCCATCTTCTCTGTGTGCATCCCCAGTCCTAAAAAGACAGCATGATGTATTACTTGATAAATGTGTTTTCTAAAGTGAAGACATTGCACCATGGGGATTGTTTTTTTCTCTAAGATATGAAACAAAAAAAATTTATGCATTGTCATTATTAATTCTCAACATCTATTTTATACTTCTCCCTGTATCTAGTGAGGTAATTTGGGAGATCACCACTTCAAGGTGGAGGTGCTAATTAAATATGATTGTGGAACAATTTGGTCACACTTGCCATGGTGATAGGTTCTGGATGAGGGGTCTTTGGCTCGTTAGTTCATGACACTCTCAAAGTTAGTTGGTATAGGTTGTGGTCTCATCTGAAACAAGAAGCCTCAAAGAGAGATTCCAAGATGGTGGCTAGAGGGAGGAAGCAGAAAGCGAGCCTCCTATAGTGAAATCTTGGAGAGATGCTGGAGAAACACTTTGCAGGCATAATCACTGAGAAGAGGCATAATTTTGATCCCTCCACACCTCCAGCCAGCGTAGAGAATCTCCACTTCATGTTAAATGGAGAAACCAAGAGGGCCCCCAGGCCACCAGTTGCCTGTGCCCAGATGGCTTGGGAAGACGCAGACCAGGTGAGCTTCACGGTACCGCAGTACTCCCACAGACAAGCCTGGGCCAGAGCAGCATAGCCCCCTGGACAGACTGACCTCCACCCCGGGAAAAAAGAGAAACTGAATAATAAGCAATAAGAACAATAAAGACACGCGGGAAAGAGTGTGGGGCACACTGAGTGTCGAAGATTGGGGGAAGGGAATCCTTCCTGGGACTGTAAATAAACAAGCCGGATGGGCTGGAAAGGCTCCAGCGGGCGCAGGGCGCACCCAGCAACCAGGAGTGGGAAAGCTTGTGAGAGTGGCGGAGGGAGGAAAACTCCACAGGAGAGGAGGGAAGACCCACTTCCCACATGAGCTGTAAACAAACATGGCAGCTGGCAGGAGCAGCAGCACCGCCCAGTAATCAGGAGCAGGAAAGCTTGTGAAAGTGGTGGTGGGAGGAAGACCCACCTCCCACATGAACTGTAAATAAACATGCAGGCCTGACAGCGTGGGTGCAGTGTCACCTTTCCCAGTATGCTTGGGAAGGGGAAAGCTTGTAGCAGAGGCTTCTGCACAGGAGAAATCTGAGTAAACAAAGCCTGCAGGGCCAGGTGAGTGCTAAGCTCACCCCAGAGATCTTCATAAATAATGCCACCAGCAACAGCAGGCTGACAGCAGTGGGCAGGCAAGCCACAGCCACAGATACCATTCTCAGAACTGTCTCCAGACTCATTTTTTTTCTCTCTCCCTACCTCTGATGAGAAAACAACCAAACTACACCTGCAAGTGGAAAAACTTACTGAAACTGTATTGCATTTGAACTTGGGACACTTGGTGGGGTTTTTTTGTTTTGTTTTTTGTTTTTGTGTGTGTAGTTTTGTTCTACTTTATGCATCCCCTTTGATGAGAAAAATACAGAACAACATCTGAGGCACCAACTCCAGGACTGGAGACTGAGACAGACACCCAAATTATTAAGACTGAAACTTCATTGCATTTGAACTTGGAGTTTTTTTGGTTTTTTGGTTTTTTTTTCTTTAAATTTTCTATTTTTCATCTTATTTTAATTCATTTTTATATATAGATATTTCTTTCATTTACTTATTTTTTATTTTTATTCTTATCTTTTTTTTTTAATTTTTGATTTTCAATCCTCTCTCTGTCTCTTTAATGTCTGTTCAGCTTACTGTCAATTAGTACACTAATGCTCCCTGTTTATACCTTTGAAACTTTCTTGTCTGAAACCTTGTTCTGCTTTCTCCCACTTGTCTGTGTATTTGTTTTCTCCGTTTCTTTAACTTCTTGCTTTCCATCTCAGCTCACCCTTCCATTCTAAATATTACCATTGTTATTATTACAAGCTAGAAAATACTTAATTGCACACAGTACAGGGACAGTAACAACACCAAAGACAATGACGGAAAGACAAAAAACAGGGAAACCAGTTTCCCCACAGCAAAAAATTAGTACAGGAACCAGAGGGGAATGAAGAAAACAGATACTCAGATCCAGACTCCAACAAAGTGAAGATAAACTATGCCAAAGAACCAATGAAGCCCACAAGAATAATTTAAAAGAAGACATACTACAAGTACTCAATGAGAATTTTATAGAGATGATACTGGATAGGGTCAACCAAAATGTACAGGAGACACTCAAGAAATTCCAAGACAACAAAAATAGAGAATTTGAAAAAGCAAAAGAAGAAATAAAGGAAACCATAGAAGCACTGTATAAACACCAAAGTGAAAGAGAGAACACGATGAATAAATGGATAAATGAACTCAGGACAAAAATAGACAACATTAAAGAGGAAACCACCCAGGATATGGAAAACCACAGAAAAAAGAATGAAACAGAACTGCAAAACAAAACAGAAGGCCAATCCAGCAGAATAAAACAAACAGAAGACAGAATCTCAGAACTTGAAGATGAAATGGTAATTAAAGGAAAAACTGAAGAACTATTAATTAAACAACTCAAGACCTGTGAAAAGAAAATGCAAGAACTCACTGACTCCATCAAAAGACCAAACTTGAGAATCATGGGCATCAAAGAAAGAGAAGAGGTGCAAGTGAAGGGAATGCGTAATATATTCAAAAAAATAATAAAGGAAAATTTCCCAAATCTAGAGAAAGATATTCTCATACAGATGCAAGAGGCCTCCAGGACACCAAACAGACCAGATCAAAATAGAACTACCCCACAACATATCATCATTAAAACAACAAGTTCAGAAACTAAGGAAAGAATATTGAAGGCTGTAAGAGAGAAAAAACAAGTAGCATACAAAGGTAAACCCATCAAAATCACAGCAGACTTCTCAACAGAAACATTAAAAGCAAGAAGAGCATGGGGTGAGATCTTCCAGGCACTGAATGAAAATAACTTCAACCCCAGGATACTCTACTCAGAAAAACTATCATTCGAAATAGATGGAGTAATAAAAGTCTTCCATGATTGGCAGAAACTAAAACAATATGTGACCACAAATCCACCACTACAAAAGATTCTTCAAGGGATTCTGCACACAGGAAAAAAACCAACTTAACCATGAAAAGACAGGCAGCACCAAACCACAGGAAAAGAAAAAGCAACACAGTAGAGAGTAACCTCAACTTAGGTACACACAATCAAACCTTCAAACAACTAAGACAACTAAATGACAGGAATCAACACATACCTATCAGTACTAATGCTTAATGTTAACAGACTTAATTCGCCCATCAAAAGGCTCTGCTTGACGAAATGGATTAAAAAGGAAGATCCAACAATTTGTTGCTTATAGGAGACCCATCTCACTGACAGAAATAAGCATAGGCTAAGGATGAAAGGCTAGAAGAAGATTTACCAAGCCAATAGACCCCAAATACAGGCAGGAGTAGCAATACTTATCTCTGACAAAGTAGACTTCAAACCTACATGGATCAAATGAGATAAAGAAGGACATTCCATACTATTAAAAGGGGAACTAGACCAAAAGGAATTAATAATCATCAATCTGTATGCACCCAATGTCAACACACCCAATTTCATCAAACATACCCTGAAAGACCTAAAAGCATATATAAACGCTAACGCAGTTGTTGGGAGACTTTAACACCCCATTATCATCAATAGATAGGTCATCCAAACAAAAAATCAATAAAGAAATCTAAGATCTAAAATATGCAATAGATCAAATGGATCTAATTGATGTCTACAGAACATTTCATCCAACCTCTACACAATATACATTCTTCTCAGCAGCCCATGGAACCTTCTCCAAAATAGATCATATCCTAGGGCACAAAGCAAGTCTCAGCAAATATAAGAAAGTAGAAATTATACTGTGCATACTATCTGATCACATGCAGTAAAAGTAGAACTCAACAACAAAAGTAAAGACAAAAAACATGCAAACAGCTGGAAACTAAATGACTCATTACTTAATGAAGAATGGATCATCGATGAAATAAAAGAGGAAATTAAAAAGTTCCTGGAAGTCAATGAAAATGAAAATACAACCTATCGGAACCTATGGGACCCAGCTAAGGCATACTTGAGAGGAAAGTTTATAGCCATGAGTGCATATATTAAAAAGATTGAAAGATCCCAAATCAATGACCTAATGATACATCTCAAACTCCTAGAAAAATAAGAACAAGCAAATCCCAAAACAAATAGAAGGAGAGAAATAATAAAAATAAGAGCTGAAATCAATGAAATAGAAACCAAAAAAACCATACAAAGAATTAATGAAACAAAAAGTTGGTTCTTTGAAAATATAAACAAGATCAATAGACCCCTGGCAAACCTGACTAAAATGAGGAGAGAAAAAGCCCAAATTAGTAGAATCAGAAATGCAAAAGGGAAGATAACAACAAATACCATGTAAGTCCAGGAAATCATCAGAGACTACTTTGAGAACATATATTCAAATAAATTTGAAAACCTTAAAGAAATGCACAGGTTTCTAGATACATATGATCATTCAAAACTGAACCAAGAGAATATTAATCACCTGAATAGACCTATAACACAAAATGAAATTGAAGCAGCAATCAAGAGTCTCCCCAAAAAGAAAAGTCCAGGACCTGATGGATTCTCTGCTGAATTCTACCAGACCTTTAAAGAAGAACTGATACCAACCCTCCTTAAACTGTTCCACGAAATAGAAAGGGAAGGAAAACTGCCTAACACATTTTATGAAGCTAGTATTACACTTATTCCAAAACCAGGCAAAGACACCTCCAAAAAGGAGAACTATAGGCCAATCTCCTTAATGAACATTGATGCAAAAATCCTCAACAAAATAATGGCAAACCGAACTCAGCAACACATCAAAAAGATTATTCACCATGACCAAGTAGGCTTCATCCCAGGGATGCAGGAGTGGTTCAACATACGAAAATCAATAAACGTAATAAACCACATTAACAGAAGCAAAGACAAAAACCACTTGATCATCTCAATAGATGCAGAAAAAACCTTTGATAAGATCCAACTCCATTTCATGATAAAAGCTCTAAGAAAACTAGGAATAGAAGGAAAGTTCCTCAACATTATAAAAGCTATATATGACAAAACTACAGCCAGCATTATACTTAATGGAGAAAAACTGAAACCATTCCCTCTAAAATCAGGAACCAGACAAGGATGCCCACTATCTCCACTCCTATTCAACATAGTGCTGGAATTCCTAGCCAGAGCAATTAGGCAAGAAGAAGGAATAAAAGGAATACAAATAGGTAAAGAAACTGTCAAAATATCCCTATTTGCAGACGACATGATCCTATACCTTAAAGACCCAAAAAACTCTACTCAGAAGCTTCTAGACATCATCAATAGCTATAGCAAGGTAGCAGGATATAAAATCAACATAGAAAAATCATTAGCATTTCTATACACTAACAATGAGCAAACTGAAAAAGAATGTATGGAAACAATTCCATTTACAATAGCCTCAAAAAAAATCAAACACCTAGGTGTAAACCTAACAAAAGATGTGAAAGACCTCTACAAGGAAAACTATACACTTCTGAAGAAAGAGATTGAGGAAGACTATAGAAAGTGGAGAGATCTCCCATGCTCATGGATTGGTAGAATCAACATAGTAAAAATGTCGATACTCCCAAAAGTAATCTGCATTTTTAATGCAATTCCCATCAAAATTCCAATGACATTCATTAAAGAGATTGAAAAATCTACTGTGAAATTTATATGGAAACACAAGAGGCCACGAATAGCCAAGGCAATACTCAGTCAAAAGAACAATGCAGGAGGTATCACAATACCTGAGTTCAAAATATATTACAAAGCAATAACAATAAAAACAGCATGGTACTGGCACAAAATCAGACATGAAGACCAGTGGAACAGAATAGAGGACCGAGATATGAAGCCACACAACTATAACCAACTTGTCTTTGACAAAGGAGCTAAAAATATAGGACATTGAAATACCAGCCTCTTCAAGAAAATCTTCTGGGAAAACTGGTTAGCAGTCTGCAAAAAACTGAAACTAGATCCATGTATATCACCCTATACCAAGATTAACTCAAAATGGATCAAGGATCTTGATATCAGACCACAAACTCTAAAGTTGATACAGGAAAGAGTAGGAAATACTCTGGAGTTAGTAGGTATAGGGAAGAACTTTCTCAACGAAACCCCAGCAGCACAGCAACTAAGAGATAGCATAGATAAATGGGACCTCATAAAGCTAAAAAGCTTCTGTTCATCAAAAGAAATGGTCTCTAAACTGATGAGAACACCCACAGAGTGGGAGAAAATATTTGCCAGCTACACATCAGACAAAGGACTGATAACCAGAATATATAGGGAACTTAAAAAACTAAATTCTCCCAAAACTAATGAACCAGTAAAGAAATGGGCAAGTGAACTAAACAGAACTTTCTCAAAAGAAGAAATTCAAATAGCCAAAAAACACATGAAAAAATGCTCACCATCTCTAGCAATAAAGGAAATGCAAATTAAAACCACACTAAGATTCCACCTCACCCCTGTTAGAATAGCCATCATTAGCAACACCACTAACAACAGATGTTGGTGAGGATGCGGGGAAAAAGGAACCCTCTTACACTGTTGGTGGGAATGTAAACAAGTACAACCACTCTGGAAAAAATTTGGAGTCTACTTAAACAGCTAAACATTGATCTACCATTTGATCCAGCAATACCACTCTTGGGGATATACCCAAAAGACTGTGACACAGGTTACTCCAGAGGCACCTGCACACCCATGTTTATTGCATCACTATTCACAATTCCCAAGTTATGGAAACAGCCAAGATGCCCCACCACCAACGAATGGATTAAGAAAATGTGGTATCTATACACAATGGAATTTTATGCAGCCATGAAGAAGAACGAAATATTATCATTTGCTGGTAAGTGGGTGGAACTGGAGAACATAATTCTGAGTGAGGTTAGCCTGGCTCAAAAGACCAAAAATCATATGTTCTCCCTCATATGTGGACATTAGATCAAGGGCAAACACAACAATGGGATTGGACTTTGAGCACATGATAAAAGCGAGAGCATACAAGGGAGGGGTGAGGATAGGTAAGACACCTAAAAAATTAGCTAGCGTTTGTTGCCCTTAATGCAGAGAAACTAACGCAGATACCTTAAAAGCAACTGAGGCCAATAGGAAAAGGGGACCACGAACTAGAGAAAAGGTGAGATCAAAAGGAATTAACTTAGAATGTAACACATACACACAGGAAATATATGTGAGTCAATGACCTGTATTGCTATCCTTATCTCAACCAGCAAAAACCCTTGGTCCTTCCTATTATTGCTTATACTCTCTCTACAACAAAATTAGAGATAAGGGCAAAATAGTTTCTGCTGGGTATTGAGAGGGTGGGGGGGATAGGGAGAGGGCAGAGTGGGTGGTAAGGGAGGGGGTGGGGGCAGGGGGGAGAAATGACCCAAGCCTTGTATGCACATATGAATAATAAAATTAAAAAAAAAAAAGAAGCTTCGAAGACATTTGTTGGCGCCTTCATACAGATTCTTCCTCTTTCTGTGTGTTCTGAGATACAGATGTGAGGCCTGGTTGATGCCTCATGCTGAGTATGAGGTTGAAGGGGACCATGTAAGAATCTAGAAACAGAAGGAGCCTGACAGACCTTGCTGGCCCTGAGCTGACCTCTACCCACCTGTGCTCTTTCTAGTTGCCTAGTAAACTAAATGGCTTTAATTGGGTAAGGCCAGATTGAGGTGTGTGTGTGTGTGACTTTTCTACTTTTCTGTTTTGCTGTATAAGGCTGTAAGCTTTTTAAAAAAACTTTTATTAATGATTAGTTGTACAACATAACTTATTTCTATGCATGCATATAATGTATTTTGATTATATTCACACCATTACTTTTTCTTATCCCCCCCTCTCCTTTTATTGATTTAAATGTGTTTCATTTTTCTGTTTTTTTGTACTTCAATTGTATTCACCTTGCCCAATCGCCCTCTCCTCCCTCTCTCCCACATTCCTCTGGTAGCCCCTCCCCCAACAGTCCCCTTTTTACATTCATGTCTATATTTTGTTTTGTTTTGATTTTTTTATGATACTGGGGGTCTCAATTTTCAACAGCCTGCTGATACTCTGACATATATTTCTTCCACTTCTCTCCCTCGTCCTCCTCTTTCTTGTCATCATCCTCCTCCTTCTCTTTCTCCTCCTGCTTTTCCTCCTTCTTCCTCCTCCTCCTTGCTCATCCTCCTTGCTCATCCTCTTCTTCCTCCTTATTTCTCCTCCTTCTCCTCTTTCTCCTCTTCATCTTCCTTCTCTTTTCATTTTTCTTCTTGCCTATTATAATGAATATGAAGTGGCATCTTGCTGATATGATTTTATTTTATGAGTAGTTTTATCAGCTGCCTAACGAGAAGTTTACTTTGTAGCATTTGATAGTTGGTCTTGTGAGCCGGAGTGCCAGGGTTTAAATTCCGGATAGAATTACTAGACCCACAAGGATGACCTCATGATATTTATTCAGCTTTTCAGTGTCCTGGCTAATTCACAGGAAAAATGGGGATAGTAATAGTAAGATATAATAAGACAGTATAAGATATTGTAAGTTAACTATATTAAATTGATATTGCTTTATGAATTTCTTTTGCTATACTGGGGACTAAACCCAGGACCTTGCACACGCTAGCTAGGCAAGTGTTCTACCAGAACTATATCCTCAGGCCATGAGAGTTTCCTTTGTATGTTTTGAGTTTGGCTAATTCTTTTTAAAGTTAGTCTTTTAAAACATCACTTTTGTATGTTATCCAGATTATCCTGTTCTTATAATGTGATCAGCAATTCAGGTCATCTCAGGCTGTATAGTTATTGAAGGTACTTGATGCTATTTCCTCAAAGAGCTTTTTTCCCACCATGCTGTGAACCATCGCTCAAGAACCAACTCTGCTCGTGTGTTAACATTTTGTATTCTTCTCTGTCAGTGTTTTTTAAGAATCTTATTTTCTAGAGCAGTTTTTAGGTTTGTTGCAAAACTGAGCAGAATTTATAGAGAATTTCCATGTACTTCCAGTCCCCTTCCCCCATATAGCTTCTCTCATTACCAAGTTCCTCATCTGGGTAGTACATTTGTTTCAGAATTGAGAACTTGCTTGGATACATTGTCACCAAAAGTTCATAGTTTACATGAGGGTACACTCTTTTTGGTGTTGCACATTTTATGTATTTGGACAAATGTATGGACACGTGCATCAAAATGTTTAAATGTGTGGCTGGAATAATTTCACCGTTCTAAAAGCCGTCTGTACTATTCTTTTTCCCACAGCACCTGAAAACCAGTATTTTTTACTGCCATAGATTTGCCTTCTCCAAAAATGTTTTTAAAATAATTTTTCCTTTTATTTACTTTTTGTTATTAGCATATTAAAGTTGTACAGTGGTTACATTGTGATATTTACATTCAGTGCTTACAATATATCTTAATGAGATTCATGCCTTAGTCTTTTTCCTTTATCCCCCCTCACCTCCTTCTTAGAACAATTTCAATAGGTTTCATTGCTCTATTTCCACAGCACTTCCACCATAGTCATTCTCCTTTGCCCTTTACTCCAGAATGTTTTATAGCTAGAATTATACAGGAAATACCCCTTTTAAAAAGATTGGCTTCTTTCACTTGCCAATATACATCTAAGGCTCCTTCATGTCTTTACATGACTTAATAACTCATAGTTTAGTAGGAATAGCCAAACTGTCTTCCAAAGTAGCTATCAACTTTTGCATTTCTACTAGAAGTGAAGAAAAGTTTTAGCTAGTCCACATCCTTGCCAGTAGTGGAGATGTCAGTATTTTGGATTTTAGCTATTCTCACTGTTATTTTAATTTGCATTTCTCTGATTTCACATGATGTAAAAATCTTTTCATGTAATTATTTGCTGTTTGTATATTTTCTTTGGTGAAATGTCCATTAGGTCTTTGGCCCATTTTTGAATCTGATTGTTTTTGTATTAGTTTAAAGCATTATTTTTCATTTTGACGACAGTCCTTCAGAAGATATGTCTTTTGTGAATACTGTCAGTCTATGCCTTGTCTTCTCATGTTATTGACTTTTGCAGACATTTTAGCAAAATTCAGGTTGGTTATTCATTCTTTCACAGACTGTGCTTTTGGTGTTATAACTAAAAAGTCATTGTAAAACTCAAGATCTTCTGTATTTTAATTTATCCTGTTGTCTTCTAGGTATTTTTCAGTTTAATGTTTTTTGTTTAAGTCTATAATAAATTTTTCGTTGTTTTTTTAAAAGTGAGTAAAGGTCTATGTCTAGATTCATTAATTTGTATGTAGATGTTTAGTTTTTCCAGCACCATTTGTTGAAAAGATCATCTTTTTTTTACTCTATTGCCTGCCTTTGATCCTTTGTCAAAGATCAGTTTACTAGGCTAGGGATTTAGGATAGTGCACTTGAGTAGTATATATATTAGTTAGCTTTCTCATAACTGAAAAAAATACCTAACATAGACAACTTAAAGGAGGAAGGATTTATGTTAGGCTCATGGTTTCAGAGGGTTTAGTCCATGATTGCTTAGTCCCGAGTGCTTGGCCAGAACTTCATGGTGGGAGGAACTTGTGGTAGAGGAGGGGATTAGTTAGGGACAAGATATTCCTAAGGACCTGCTCCCAAAGACCTTCTTCCTTAAGTTAGGCCCAAGTCCTAAAGTTTACAGAACTCAAAATTGTACCACCAACTGCAAATGAAACCTTCAGTACATGAGCCTGCTGGAGGACAGGGAGCATATTGCATATGCAAGACTCTGGGTTCAAGCTCCAGAACTGCAAAAACAATTAATTGAGTTAATTATGTTAATTATGTTAACATAATTAACTCAATTATGTTAATTGAGTTAGTTATGTGGGCCTATTTCTGAGATCTTTATTCTTTTTAGTTGACCTATCTTATCTATTCATTCACTAATACCATACTATCTTGCCAAAGTGTGGAAGATATAACTTTAGAGTAAGTGTTGAAAAATAATGTCTGTCTTCTGACTATTCTTCTTCAACACTATGATATCTATTTTTGATCCTTGAATCTGTGCTTCAATATGCACAAAATAAGTTGTAGGCATTTTTATTGGAATTGCATTGAATCTAGAGATCAAGTTGGGAAGAACTGACATCTCAACCATATTGTCTTGCTATCCACTTACTTAGTTCTTTGGTTTTTTTCATCAAAATTTTTAGTTTTACTCAGATATAACTTGCATATATTTTGTTAGATTTATACCTAAGTATTTCATCTCAGGTGCTGATCTAAATAATATTGTGTTTTTAATACCAAATTCTACTTGTTCATTGTTGGTATAAAGAAAAACAATTGATTTTGTGTATTAACCTTATATCCTGAAAGCTTACTGTATTTGCTTATTAGTTCATGGAATTTTTTAAAGACAGTTTAATGTCTTCCTTCTCCATGTGTATACTTTTTATTTCTCTCTCTTGTTTCATTGCATTAGCCAGAGCTTCTAGTATAATATGAAGAAACCATAGCAAAAGGGGAAATATTTGTCTCACCCATTATTGTGAAAAAGCTTCGGTTTGTTATTAAATAAGATGTTAGTTGTATCATTTTTTGTAGATAATCTTTATCAAGTTGAAGTTCCCCTATATTCCTAGTTTTCTGAGAATTTTTTTAATCATAAATTGTTGTTATATTTTGTCAATGGTTTTCCTGCATCTATTGATACAATTGTGATTTTTATTGTATTTGTTGATATGTTGGATCGTATTAATTAATTTTCAAGTGCTCCACCAACCTGGAATAACTGAGATAAATCCCATTTGTTCCTATTGTATAATTCTTTTTATACTTTTTGAGTTTAATTTGTTAATATTTTACTGAGGAATTTTTTATATGTGTTCATGAGAAATATTGATCTGTACTTTTCTTGACTAGTTTTGGTGTTAGGATGATGCTGGCCTCATAGAATGTGTTAAGTGTTCACTTTGCTTTTATCTTCTGAGAGAGATTGTGAAAGATAACATATATTCTGTTTTAACTGTCTTGTAGGATTAACCAATGGATCTGGGCCTGTTTGAAAGGTTATTGATTATTTATTGAATTTACTTATAAATTTTTAAGTCCATTCCAATCGTATGCTTCAACTTGTGTTGGTTTTGATGGAGTGTTCTTTCAGGGAATGGGTCCACTTCATCTGTGTTATCAAGTTTGTGGGCATAGAAATATTCATACTATTCTTTGATTGTCCTTTTGAAGTCCATGGGGATATGTAATATGATGTCCCTCTTTCATTTCTTATGTTAATATTTTGTGTCCTCCCTCTTTATCTTTAGTTACCCTGCTAAGAGCGGATGGATTTTATTGGTCTTATACTTTGGTTTTGCTGATTTTCTCTATTGAGAAATCAATTTCATTGATTTCTGCCCTAAGTTTTATTATTCCTTTTTATTCTGCTTACTGTGCATTCAATTTTCCCTTCTCATTCTTGATTTTTAATTAGGATATATTCATTGTACATGGGTGGATTCATTGTGACAATTCCAAATAAGCTTGCATTGTACATTGGTTAGACCGCCCCCAACATCTCTCCCCCTCGACCCACTCCCCACTCCACTTCAAGCAATTGCAAAAGGTTTCATTGTTCTTTCCCATATGAAGTTTATCAACCATATTCCCTCACCTTGATCTACTTCATTCACCTTCCCCTCTCTTATAAGTCCCCCCCACACACTGTACCTATTTTATGGTTCTGTCTTTAGTTATTAAGTTTTACGTCAATGTTCAAAGAGGTTTATCCATGTACCCCTGCTATGAGTATACTTTACTTTGGTCCATTCAACCTCTTCCATTGCTCTCCCTTACCTGGATCAATATGGCAGTTCTATTTTTAGCTTTTTGATGAATCATATGTAAAGAATATTAGGTTAACATGAGGCATCAGTAACACTTAGGGCTTATAGAGCCCTAAGGCACTGAGAATAGAGAAGAATGTAGAAGAAATTTTCTGCTTAGATAGAAAACCAAACAATTGTCTACTAGACACTTTTCCAAGTTATCTATTTATAACTCTGTAAGTTGTGGGTACTAGGTGGGAAGGAAAAACAAGCTTGTTGATGGACTTGCAAATTCTGTCCTATTAAATACAAAAGACTTTGACAGCAATTCTGAGAAAAAAGTCCAGTCCTGGAGGTATCACAATACCTGACTTCAAATTATACTGTAGAGCCATAACAATAAAAACAGCATGGTACTGGCAGGAAAACAGACAGGAAGACCACTGGATTAAAACAGAAGACCCAGACATAACCCATGCAGCTATAGTCAGCTGATTTTCAACAAAGGAACCCAAAGTACATGATGAGGAAAAGATAACTTCTTCAACAAATGTTGCTGGGAAAACTGGATATCTATACATAGAATACTGAAATTAGATCCCTGTCTTTCAGTCTGTACCAATATTAACTCAAATTGGATCAAAGACCTTAATGCAACTCCTGAAACTTTGAAACAACTTCAGGAAGTAGTAGGAATACACTGGAACAGATAGGCATAGGGAACTACTTCCTAAACACAACTAAGAGAAAGAACGAACACACGGGACTGCATGAAACTTAAAAGCTTCTGCACAGCAAAAGAAACAGCTTCTAGACTTAAGACACTGCCCACAGAATGGGAGAAAACTTTTGCCAGTTATTCATCCAATAAGGGACTAATATCCAGAATTTATAGGGAACTCAAAAACTCAGCCCCCAAAGAATCAACATCCCTATGAAGAAACGGGCACATGAATAAATAGGGAGTTCTCAAAGGAAGAAGTAAAAACGACCAATAAATACATGAAGAAGTGTTCAACTTCCCTGGGTATAAAAGAAATGTAAATCAAAACTAAGATTTCATCCCACCTCAGTTAGAATGGCCATATTCAAGAACAAAAACAACAAATGCTGGTGAGGATGTGATGAAACAGGAGCCCCTGTACACTGTTGGTGTGAATGCAAATCAGCACAGCCATTATGGAAAACAGTATGAAGAGTCCCTTCTTTTCTATTTCTAACCTATTTTTTTCATATGAGACTGGGGTGTGAACTCAGGGCTTCATGCTTGCAAAACAAATGCTTTACTGCTTGAGCTACAATTCCAGTCCATTTTGCTCTGATTATTATGGTGATGGGGTCTTGTGAACTATTTTCCCCAGGCTGGCCTTGAAACTTGATCCTCCCAATCTCAACCTTTCAGGTAGCTAGGCTCACAGCCATGCGTCACTGGTGCCGGCTATTTTACTACTTGAGGTTGAAGTTTAGGTTATTGGTTTTAGATCATTCTTCTTTTCTAATGTATAGTTTCTTTTTCTTTTGTTTTTGATTTTGATTTTTGATGATACTGGGGCTTGAACTCAGGACCTTGTACTTGCTAGGTCAGTGCTTTACCACTTGAGTCATACTTCCAGCCCATTTTCTCTAGGTTATTTTTCAGATTGGTTTTACAAACTTTGCCTGGGCTAGCCTTAATTGCAGTTCTCTTACCTATGGCTCGCATGTAGCTGAGATTACAATGTGTAACATCATGCCCAGCTTGTTTGCTAATATGGGGTCTTGCTAACTTTTCTGAGATGGCTGGTTTCAAACTGTGATTTTCCCACTCTTTGCCTACTGAGTAGCTGGGATTATAAAAATGAGCTACTACATCTGGCCCTAATATATATTTGACATCTTATCATTTTACCTTTAAAATATTTTGCAACAACAAAGGTTGTATTTTAACTTTCATTTACTTCAAAATATTTAAAATTTTCTTTTGAGGTTTCTTCTGATTCATATTTGTTTTGAAATGTGTTATTTAAATCTCTAAGTATTTTGAGATTTTTCAGCTATCTTTCTTTTATTGTTTTTATATTTACTTACATGTGTATACATTGTTTGGGCTACCTCCTCACTCCTCCCATCCCCTCCTACTTCTGGGCAGAGCCTGTTCTGCCCTCTTGTTCTCTGATTTTGTTGAAGAGAAAACATAAGAGATAATAAGAAAGGCATAGTGTTTTTTCCAGTTTGAGATAAAGATAGTTGTATAGACAGGTTCCTAGCATTGCTTCCATGCACTTGTGTATTGCAACCCACATTGGTTCATCTCTACCAGACCTCTTCACTACTTCCTGGTCCCCTTCCATAGTGGTCTTGGACAGTTTAAGATTTATATTTGTTCTTCTACAGTGAGAGCATCAACCACATTCAAGATTTAGGTTTCCTTCTCTTTCCTTATTCCTCCCATGTGTAGTCTTTCCCTAGTGTGTGACCCATATCTAATAACATTACTGCATTTGTTTTGGCTCTATAATCCTCCAGCTATCTTTCTTTTGATTTTAACTTCATATTGTATAAGGGCATATTTAAAAAAGTAATCTCCACTTTCTAAAAATTTGCTTAAGGGGTTTTTATGGGTGAGGATATGGTCTATATTGGTGAATGTTTTCAGCTTGTAAAGAATGTCTATTCTGCAGTTGTTGGAAAAGTAATCAATGGATATCTGCTGTATGCAGGCAATGGTGTTGGAATCAACTGTGTCCTTACTGATTTTCTGACCACTGTTGACATAGTGGTGTTACAGTCGTCAACTACAATAGTAGATTCATGCATTTTCCTTGCAGTTCTCTCCATTTTTGCCTTACTTATTTTGATTCTTTCTTTTAGGCTCATGCACATTAAGCACCATTAAGAATTGATTCCTTTGTGCTTTTGGTTAACTCTTCTTGAAGTGGAGGAGTTTTGACGAAGGTAGAACATCTCTCACAGTGATGGGTTTCAATTGTATTTACAGGAAGAATTGTCTTAGTCAGATGTCAGTTGGTAGAACAAATTCCTGCAGTGTCCCTCTCTGTGTCCAATAACTTTCTTTTCTTTGAGGTGTCTGTTGTCTGAATAGCTACTACCACTTTATTTTTATTAGTGCCTACATGATTTATATTTCTCCATCTATTTCTTTGTTTCTTTTTGTCTTTTTATTTTTAATAAGTCTCTTATTTATCAAAAAATAGAAGCCATTTTTGTGGAGTAGCTTTTTGCTGATGTAATTCTAGAAATTTTGAAAAGATTAAATTAGTGACAAAGAGAAATGGCATATAAGTTGTTAAATCACCTTAGTGGGATATTTGAAACCAGTATGGTACTTGGCAACATAAAATTAGATTTAAGATATCATGATAGCAATAAACTGTGACTATGGAAGAAAATATTCAAAGGGAGACAGGAAAATATGCATTGTATTATCTTGATTAAAGGAAGGGTGGTCATTGCTTATTCTTAATTGATATAATGTTGAAATAGCTGCCCACTTTAAACACTAAAAAGGTAGGTTGTGCTGAGATATGACCTTAATTGTCTTTTTTTTGGACAGTACTGGGATTTTAACTCAGGACTCCATGCTTGCTGGGGTGGTGCTCTACCAGTTCAGCCACGCCTCCTACCCCATTCTTAATTGTCAAGGAGATTGACTGATAGCTTATTTGCAGGCAAAGAGTAGAATTATGCCAGGAATGGTAACTGATGATCCAGCCTTCTTAAGGGTAAAAGTGAAATGAGTGGCATAGACAATCAGATTTCAGTTCTAACATTTTTTCCTTTATGCTGGTGTTTACATCTCATGATATATTGATGAGGTGGTCAGTTCAGATTCCATCAGACACAAGAAATGTTTTCGATGAAGAACAGCATTCCTGGTGCATTACTACTTCATTTCCAGCTCATTTAGTTTCCCTCTCCAGATCCATTCGGTGCTATTACACAGTGAATGATTTTCCAATTTAAACCATATTCATTTATATTTTACTTAGTTTTGTTTTGTTTTAAAAAGAAATACTCTTTAGAATGAGACTTAATGATCACTGCTAATTAAATTTTTACAAAAATTCCACTTAATTCTTGTGAATTTTACATTTGCATAGGGAATCTGGGATATTGTAATTTGGTAATATTTTTGAGGAAATATGGTTGTAATCACTTTAAAGAGTGCTAATTTTCAAGTCTGCCCTTGATACACAAAGGTTGGTATCTTGTAACTGTGTCTGGTTAAATCAGAAAGCTAAGTAACTGAGATCATGGGCTTCTCATGTCCCACACGAGCTTGTCCTAGAAACCTTAACTGGGGGCAGCAGGAGATGCCAAAATAGACAACAGACAAAAGACCAAACATGCATAAAGCTGGGGCCAGGGAGGCTGGGTGCTCGGATGGAGACACACCAGCCCCTTCTACCTCCAGTGAGTTTTTTATATACAGTCACAACACAAGGTGGAGAGGTGATTTTTTGGGGGGGAGGGGCATGACATTGTAATCCTCGGGAACAGGAGGATCCTGTGACAGCTTCTCTCTGAACATAAACATCTTAGGAAAAACACCTGTACTGCATCTTGCCCACTTCTGCAGCTGAGGCTGTGCCAACTCAAGCATGCAATTTATTGGGCCTAACTATGCTTGCTTCCTTCTGCAGTTTGGTGCTGTGCCAAACTCAAATGCCCAGCTTATTGGATACACCTGTCTGCTCTCCACATGGGCTGTTTCTCTGTAACCAAGTTATGTTTCCTGCTTTTTGGGGTCCTTATTAATGTGATGCACTGACTGTATTGCCTACAATTCATATATTGAAGACTTGACCCCCAATGTGATGGTATTTGGAGAGAGAACTGTTGGAGATAATTATGTTAAGAGGAGGTCATGACGGTGGAGTGCTCATGATATAAGTAGGATTGATGTCTTTCTAAAAGTCACTAGAGAACTTGCTTCCTCTTTATCTCTCAGCCATGTGAAGATATAGCAAGAAGGTGGCTATTGTAGACAGGTCACCATCTTTTATGTGGTCCAGTTTGAAACAGCATTATGGAATGACTGACTATACTACTGAAGTGGTTGCTAAAAGGCTGCTCCTGGTACTCTTAAGTATCCCTTTCTCTTCTTTCATTTATTCCACAAGCTGTCAATATGTGTTCCCTACCAAGATATGATAAGGAAAAAGTTAATATATGTAGACCATTTTTAATTTCAGCCCTGCACGTGTGGCAAGAAAAAAACAGAAGGTCTTTAATATGTAAGACTTTTAAAGGCAACCTTTAAAAGTTCAATTAGTTGAATGACTCAGCCCATGCAATGAAATAAACTCTACTTATTTTTACTTATAAATTAGCTTACTGTTTTCAGTTAGGTAATTGACATGAGTATGTAGGAATGTATATGCATACATTTATACATGCATACATATTCATACATATATACACATACATGATACACACACATGTATATATAATGTCTTAACACATTTATAACCACCAGTGGGTAACTCAGTATTGTCTCTATTCTAGTTCTGCTTTTCCAATCCTGATCTTGTGTCATCCACCTCTTATTCTCTTCTATACATCATATTATCCCTTATTTTTTGTCAAATCTTAACACATGTATAGGAAATACCAGCTTTAGCTGGAATCCAAACATGTCTGGACACCTATAGAAGTTGTCTTACTTGTGCTGTTCTCAGCATGTAGCCTATGGAGATTCAAAGTGTCAGCTAGATACTTTGTTCTGATGATTTGTGAATATGTGAGCAAAGATGGCATGTAAGAAGATTCTCCCTCCTCCATTAAAGTTCCTGAGATGCATCTGCAGGAACTGCAAACTGTTAATCCTAAGAAGGCTACAACCTACTACTAATTTATTTCCAAATCTCTGTTGATCCATGCTGTGCCAGTGGGAAGAGTTAACAGGATTTGCAGAAGAAAAGAACAAATTTTGGAGTTGAAAATCACCTAAATACGTTATTTTTGTTATTCAGAATTCATGACACCTCTTTTATTTTAGTAGAAGATAATTATCTTGATGTAATCATCTCTCAGTTTTCCCTCTTTCAGAATGTCAAATCTACAGTGCCTATGATGTATGTTCAAATACAGCATTTTATTTAATTTCGCTAATATCAATGTAAATTAGGGTGCTAGAGGCTCTACATTTTTATCTTTACATATGAGGACATTCAGTTGGAGGCTATATTTAGCTTCAACAATATACATGGACATATTAATAACAACCAAACCAATTTAAGTACAGTTCAAGTGCAGTGCTCTTTTGAGTCTCTTTTTGTAAATGCAGATTCCTGCAGTTATAGCCCAATGTATGTAATTAGTGTGAAAAAAAGATGTCCATACATAAGGTTTTGGAAATGACTGGCTTTTGCCAGGTGTGATTTTAGAGGTGATGCTGGTAATTAAGCACTGGATTCAGTCCTAACAACATGCTTCTGACTTTCTTCATTTCTGTTACTTTTATTTCTTCGTCATATTACCTTTGGCTGTTTTTCTCTTGCTGTTTTTCTTCCTGTTTGTTTTTATGCTTGCTTAAGACAAGCTCTTGTACCTACAGGGCTTTATTATTTGGCTTACCAGGACATATCTAGAAACCATTATTCCCTTCCCCACCCTTGCACTTTGTTTCCACGATGTACACAGAAGATATCTGGAATTCATAGGAAAGATTATGGGAAAGAGTTTTGCTGGTAGCACCTGTGCCTTATTCAATTGTGAGCCCCTTGAGCATTTAGCAGGTATTCCATAGACATGCTCATTGAATGCTCAAAGGAGAGAAAAAGTAATTAGAGTTTATAAACTTCAACAAAAAAATGACAAAACATAGAAGTAGCAGTGATAAAGTGACAGAAAAATAATTTTAAAAATCAATTCATCAATATTTTATTATGCATAAAAGATTAATTTGTCAAAGGAAACCTAGATTGATATGCCAAATATATCAGCTTATATGCTATAGGGAAAATAAGCACAATTTTACATACATAGTTATTTAGTATACTCATTGATTTATGAAATGATAAGCTACTAGGTGAAAGTCATTTTGGTGGGTGCTAGGAGCTTAATGTTGAGTGAAAGCAGCTATGGCTTTATTTTCATAGTGTATGGACCACTGGGATATAAAGAGACTGAATAACAGCAATTTGATAGCTAGGATATGCTATGACTTGAATCTGGAATGTTCCCCAGTGTTTCATGTGTTAAAAGGTTGGTGGCCAGCCTGTGGCACTGTTAACAAAGTGGTAGAACTTTAGGTGGTGGGGCCTAGTGGAAGGAAATTAGGTGATTGAGGTTGTGCCCTCAAAGGGGTCATTAGAATGCTGGCTCCTTTTTTTCTTTCTTTGTCACTTCTTGGCTGCCATGAGGTAAACAGCTTCCTTTACTATGTACTTCAGCAATGGTATACTGCCTTTCTTTAGGTCCAAAGCAACAGGGCCAAACAAACATGAACTGACATCTCTGAAACTTTGAGTCAAAATAAACCATTTCTCCTTTTAAGTTGATTATCTCAGGTGCTTTTGTTTTAGTGACAGAGAGCTAACACTGATTGTAAGAAAAATGAAAATATGGTGGAGGCAGAGGCAAGTTGGTGTTTGTAGGAATTTTGGCACATGTGACTGAAAAGTGAAGATTACTTCTTAGGCAGCGTTGGACTAGGGGACTGTCACTTTCCAATTCCCAGCTTGACTCTCCTCTTGGATAGTTTATTCTCAAGCAGGCTACCTTCACATTCTTGTCAAGATGGACCCTTATAGCTCCAGTAAATAGATTGTCTTTTCTCTGTTGTTCCAGTAGGATGACTTCTTCATGAGCTAGCAATCACTATGGTTTGGAACAACTGTAATGATTTTCAGATCTGTGTTGGAAACAGGTGAAACTTCACACTCATATAAGTCAGTTAAAATGTTTTGTCCAAAAAGGGGCATTTATGCTTCAGAGGAATGAAAAGGGGATAAAAGGCAACGAAAAATAACTATGATCACTATAAATTCTACTCAATGTGGAAATTATTAATCTAACCAGAGGGATTGCGATTGTATATAATCATATCAGAGCAGCAAAAATAACAAAATAGCAATAGCATTGCTCACAAATACAAAACCTTTATTATATTAACAAAACAATAATCTTTCCAAGTGTAGAGATATTAACAGCATTACTTTTGAAAGTCACCATAAATATAGAAATACCCACGGTCATTATTGTATTCAACAGTTTACTAGACATTTTGACTATGCAGTAAGTTAAGAAAACAAAATTAAATGTATAAGGATTGGAAAGGAAGAAATTAATTTATTAGGTTTTATTCTACATAATTGTCTACAAAGAAAAATTCTAAGAATTCAACGACAAATTATTACAGATCTTTAGATCTAAAGGACGGCTTTCAAGATGACTCTATATGAGATTGATATAAATAAATCAATATATTCCATCCATCAGCCAAATTTAGACACCATAATAGCAATTGAAAAGTATAAAATACACGAAATAAATCTAATGAAATATGAATAAGATGTGTAACTATAAAATTTTATTGAAGATATGAAAAAAATTTCTGAAAATGGAGAGATATGCTAAACTCATGAGGAGGGAAACTTAATATCCTTAATAATTCAGTTTTCTCTAATTTGCCTGTACAGTCCATACAAGGTCAGTAAAACTTCAGAGATTTGTTCATGGAACTTGAGAAACCGATTTTTACATTAGTAAGGGAGAACAAGGGGTCAAGACAGAATACTCCAAACAAAGGAGAATGAGAGGACTTGCCCTATCATATATCAAAACTGGTAGATACAATGAAGATACTGTGATGTCAATACAGAGAAGGACAATTGAACAATGAAAGATGATAGGGATATTAGAAATAGACCATACATATTTGAAAGCTGGTATTTGACAGAGGTGACAAAGCAGATCCTCAGTGAAGGAGAAGCCGTTCCATAAATGGAATTGGAAAATTAAGCTAATCATATGAAAACACAATGCTGAATTGTTACATTGTACCTCACTAAATATATAATCTTTAATAGATTATAAACATAAATATCAAAAGCAAAGTTTTAAAGTTTTTAGAAGAAATATACTGCTACCTTAGAATTTGAGAGGATTTTTTTAGACTCAAAAAGTGCCAATCAAGATAAATTATACATACATTGGTTACATTAAAATTAAGAACTTCTGTTTATCAAAAAATATCTTGGAGAGTCTGAATAGAGGCTATAACCTAGGACAATATATTTATATTACAATACCTGACAGAGTACTAGTAACTAGGTAATTTAAATAACTGCTATCAATCAATATAACATACAAACAACAAAACAGAAAATATAAACAATAAAGTATATTGCAGAAAGAGAAACTGACACTGAAAATACTTAAGAAGTCTGACAATTGTAAGCAATAGAGATATGGATTAACTTGATTCTTTACATATTGAGAAGCAGTGATAGCTCAAACTCACAGTAAAAAAATTTATAAAACTCAAGAAACATCAAAGACCAAAACAAATACATGGAAGTGAAGTCTGATTTCGTACAATGTCCTCTTTGGAGAGAACTCAGGATAAGCCATAAACATAGCCATTAGGCCAGAGGAGAAGACATATAAATTTCTAGGAAAGGAAGGCATAATTTGCCTACATGCTAACATATCCATAAACTAAGAAATGCTGTACTCTTACAAACTGCACTAAAGTTAATCTCAAAAAAATACAAACCACACAAGGAAGGGAATCACCATAAAGTAAAGTCAATACATACAATAATGGCAGAATTTTATGCTCTGAAAATCAGAAATAAGAAATAATCTTGGGATGTAGTTCAATGAAAGAACATATGCTTGGCATGCCGTGATCCTGGCTTTGATCTCCAGCACTACAACTACTTACACATAAAATAATAATCTCAGTGTATACAAGGTGTGTTTGAAATTCTTCAAGTCATAAAAAGAAACTTTAATGAAATACCACTATGAAGAAAGAGTAGATGGACATGTTGTGATTACCAACCAGAAATTCTAGAAATCAGAAACATTTTCAGTGAAATTTACAACCTGTTAGAATGGTTATAGACATTATTAGACAAAGCTGTACAGAGTTAGTAAACTAGAAGATACAGGACTCAGAATAGACTAGAAAGATAGATGGGAAATATGAAAGATTAAGAAATATGGATATTATACATAGATGGTCAAATAAAATTAAGAATAAAGTAGAGAGTAAGAAAGGCAATATTCAAAGAGTAGAACTTTTCTTGAATAAAAGACAAGAATCTAATCTTAAGACACTCACTGATCCTTAAATAGGATAAATAGACCCTACGTGGATACTCTGCAATGAAACCACAGAAAACTAAGCACATTTAAAGCAACTGGAGGGAGAATGACAGCTGTACTGATAGCAAACCTTTATCTCTAGAGTCTCCTGAAAGGATCACTATTTTTAGAAGATGGAGTCTAGAAGTCAAATCTCAGCTAACCTATCACCTACAAGCAAGGTTAAAAAAAGAATAAGCAGAACCTGAGAAGGTTTCTTTTTAATCTCAGGTAAGTGCTGAAAATGCTACTAAAGAACACACTTCAATAAGCAGAATCTTAAACCCAGAGACAAGGAGTGGGATTCAAGAAGCAACCACAAGTGAAGAGACTGGGTAAGTATATAAATACTTAATAATTCAATAATTATGCAATAATTAATGAGACAAACAACAATAAATACTTTAATACTTTTATAATATATTTAATATAATATTTAATGATATTATTTAATAATAATAATAAATGATGGCTAATGAGGAAACTTAATAGTTTATAAATAAATGAGATTGAAGCATAAATGTGTAAGTACTCATTATATATCAAAATGTGACTGTGTTTCTACCCTAACTGGTATGCGATCTATCCAGAATGTTATAAAGGAACTGGGAACCAGTGTGAAATGTTACTTCACACAGTAAGGGTATAAGCAATAAAATCATTTACACTAATAAAAAGTGGAATGCTATGGAAAGTTATCAAGAAAATGAAAGAAGTCACAAGTAAAAAAATCAGGAATGAAAAAGGGGTCAAAATAAGAAAATACTATGAATAGCTTGCTCTGACAATTGAAATTAGATGAACTATATTTTCTAGAAAAACATGGGTTACAAAAAGATTTTAAAAAGACAGAGAAACATACTCCAACATTTGTTTTTAACTAAAATTTAAATTGATATATAAGATCTGTTCATAAGTAATATATTTATATAAACATACAAATTACTCCAAATAGAGTTAAAAATCTATCCACACGTTTACATGTTTTTCAGACACTCTTCTAAATCTTAAATAAAATACTAGAAAATATAATTCAGCTATATATTGGAAGAATAAGCAATGATAAAATAGAGCTACTCCAGAAATTCAAAAATAATTTGACATTAGAGAATTTGCCACATAGTTTTCTCTATAAACAGACAAAAGGAGAAAAATTATGTGCTCTTAATAGACACAGAAGTAGTTGATAAAATTATTTTTCAGTTCTCTCTGTAGTTCACAATGGCCAATTGATAGGTAATAAATTATCTTCTGAGGCTTCCAGAGTAGGTAGCAGGTCTGGCATAGTTAGAATCTGAAATGTCCTCCAAGGACCCATTAAGTTAAAGGCTTAGTCCGAGCTTGGCACTTTTGTAAGGTGGTGGAAATTTTAAGTGGGACCAGTGGGATGTCTTCTGGTCATCATGTGAGGTGTAGTGGGATCCCCATACCTTCCTTTTCGCTCTTTCACTTCACCATCTTGAGGTAAACAGGTTTGCTCTGCTCCTACTGTTTGCCCACCATGATGTGTGACTTCCTGACCAGGAAGCAAGAGGGCCAGTTGACCATGAACTGACATCTCCAAAACTGTGAGCCAAAATAAACCTTTTTTTCTCTATAAATTGAATATCTCAGATATTTTATTACAGTTATGGAAAGCTTAGTAACACAAGATCCAAGTCCTTCTTCTTAACTCTTCTGTTCCTTCATCAACTTGACTACTTGGACTGTGAGTGAGACCATGCTGGTCTCTGAGAGTGAAGCCACCTATCATGTTCAACAAGGTGAAGGAGCCTGGAGATTTAGTTCACATATCTTGAGGAAGCATCTTTTGATGACATATAATTGAGTCACTACTGAATTGTCTGTGGGAAACTTGTCATTTTTATAATGTGTAAGCCAAAGGGCAAAATTAGAGATGTTAACACCTAAGAAACGTATTTCTCTCTTTTCTGAAGTGAGCTACTCTGGGAAAGCGACTTTTCCTCCCTTTCCACACCATTGAACTTCAGCTTGTGTTGATAAATGTTTAAGAAGTAAATTTCTCCGAAAAAATAATGCACGATTTGTAGTGTTTGCTGATTTTCAAGGTGTAACTTCTGCCACAGCCAATTTCAGGCTACCATTGTGGACTTATTAGAGGTATGCTGGTGACAAAATCTGCTTATTGGAGCTCTTGTGAGGCAGCATGAGCTAGCCCCCATACGTCAATGCCTATGCTGTTGCTACAATTTGGATGTAGAATGTTCCCCACCAAGGATCGTATGCTAGTCTTGGTCACCAGCCTGAGAAGCCATTGGTAAGTAGTGGAGTTGGGAAGAAGTTAGCCTTTGAGTTGTACCCCAGACATTCTGATGTTAGGAGGCCTCTGAAACAGTGAGCCAAGATCGACCTTTCCTCCTTAAATGCTGGTTTTCAAAGATATTTTTTCATAGTGATGTAATGCTGACAAACACATCTGTCTGCAATGTGAGTGAAGTGAAAGAGGAATGAGATGACCTCTTTAGACACTCCATCCTTATAATCCTATACCCACAAATTTGAGGTAATGTAGTAGATAATATAGATTTATTTATAGAATAAATACATTCTATTTGGCTTTATCAATCTACACTATCAAAATCTAAAATAATAATTTACAAAGTAATTCCCAAGACTGAATTGTCAGCATAATAAGGACAATTAATTTCCCTAAAACAGTGCATCATAGAAAACCAGAAAAATCTGAATTTAATAAACCAGTAAACCGCCACTCAGATAAGAACCGCTTACAGAGGGACAACTATAAAAGTCACTATCAGGGTTCTTTTTGATTCTTTCATGTTTTACAACATTAGCTCAACCCTTATCCCTGAAGTGATCTTCCCTGTGACTGTACTGAGTGCTGTGGATTATTAGGCCAAAGTACAGACACACAGAACAAAGATAAAGCAATATAAATTTGAACTTTGATATGCTGCTGCTTTGTGGTGAAAGAAATTTAGTTTCACTAAGTGGCAAGTGAAATGACACCAGGCAGAAAAACCTTGTGTTGGAGGGAGGGAGAAAGGATAAAGGAAATCTATTAAAAAGTCAGGAACTGTGGAGAAAGTCCAAGAACATTTGTGTTAACACCATTTCAGACTAAGGATTCTTTCTTCACATTTTTTAAAGCCAATATTTCATGGTATAATCTACACTATACACAAAATGAGTATTTTAATCCTACACAAGTAAATATTTTGGTCAGTAGAAAAAGTAGAATGCTTGAAATTCTAGTTTATCTTTTACTGAAAAGTTAAGATAGGAAATATTTTCTCATTGTTTTCTGTATACCTAATTAGACCAGGTAGGTAGAGAAGAGTGATCACAGGTGTTAAAATAGATTTTGAAACCTAATTTAAAGCTTCTAATAGGTTAAGGATTAGGGACTGAAACACTTTGAAGTTGATACTTGGACTCTTGTCTCTAATTTTGGGAATCTGTTGATTCTGTATTCCACCTGGATTTAGAAGAAAGAGACAGCAACAAGAAACTGCTCACAAACAACATTTTGATTTCAGCTTAGCTTCTGACCTCTAAATGCAAGACTGTTTTGGCTTCAGGTAC
Source organism: Castor canadensis (assembly GCF_047511655.1). Classification (NCBI taxonomy): domain Eukaryota; kingdom Metazoa; phylum Chordata; class Mammalia; order Rodentia; family Castoridae; genus Castor; species Castor canadensis. The sequence continues at coordinate 77,764,031 of NC_133400.1, read as the reverse complement.
CAGAATGCTCACTCTTCAGAGAAGACTAAAAATTTCAACTAATCATTCTAAAATTTGCAGCTTGAAAATGAATTATAATTACACAAGGTAAATGGCATCTAAAAAGCTTGTGTTAGAATGTAATTTGTTGATAAATATGATTATACACATTTTCTGATTTCTCCAAAATGAAGTTGGAAAACAAAATAATGAAGAATAAAATGCCCTTTGTTCAAATCTTAAAAAATAGCAAAATGTTATAACTAAAAGATTTGAGATAAATTTGGAACAAAAATACAAGTCTACATAGTGGTCAGCAAAATAAAAATATTGTAAAATGTTAAAGAAGAATTTTTAAAAGTCATAGAGAGGAGGTAGAGTCTATTCTTTTCCTTCTCTTTCTTCTTTTTACATAAAATTTTAATTTAGGGTATATTCGTTATACAGGGAGGATTCATAGTGACAATTCCAATTAAGCTTGCATTGTACATTATTTACATTGCCCCATCATCTCTCCCTCTTGCTCTCTCCCCGCCCCACTTAAAGCAACTGCAAGAGGTTTCTTTTTTCTATTTCACGTAAGTACATGAAGTTCATCAACCATATACCCTCACCTTAATCTCCTGCCATGTAGCCCAGGCTGGTCCTGAACTCTTGATCCTCTTGCCTCAACCTTCTGAATGCTGGGATGATGAGTTTATATCCCCATACCTGACCATTCTTTCTTATTGATGCCATATTTACAAATTTACCAACTAATTTATGCATAACCTCCAAATCAATACTTGCAATGCTTTGTAGTCCTTCAGAGATGTATATAGTGGTAAAACATTTGAGTCAGTGGATGCACATGTTCCCAGCTGAGGCAGAACAAGGCAATCCTTTGTTTTCTTGTTTCAGCTCTCATACTGTAAACAAGTGTCATTTTGGGGGGGGGTGGTCTATGTAGTCTCATGCTTTTTTTCTTTTGCATTTTTGTGCTTTTAGCTGGTGGTTTCACTGTTTAGAATGCTCCCCAGTTGAGTACTGAAATGCTGGCATTAGATAACCCTCCTTTAGGTGTATTATGCAGTTGATTGTGTGTTCAATGTTAACAAGTCAACTGCATATGTAGCTATATATATATATATATATATATATATATATATACACAGATATGTGTATATATAATGAATCAACAAGAACTAGATGATTTTTAAACAGAAACATCTATAAAACAAGGTTATCTATTAATTAATTGAGGAAAATATGGTCAGAGACTTATAGGAATCTGACCCTATGTCTTTCTAAGGAGCAGTGATTCAGTATTTTGCCAAGTCAGAGACTGCAGTGACTTTGTAGTTCCTAACTGCTAGAAACAGTGAGAAATTACAAGGTATACAGAGTGTGCTGTGAAAGGAAGCTCAGGTTGTTTGAAAGGTACATCTGCAACGTTGTTTCAGGATGTTAGATCACAGGAAAATTACATGAAACCAGTGAGAAAAACAAATTAGACCTGGTGGTTAGTCTGATGCAATAGACAAAGATTTTTGTTTTGAAGGAAGTGGCCAAAAATGTCAAAACTCTTTCTTGAGGAATTGCAATGCCTGGGAGTCTTTTTTAAGGGAGGGCATATGGATCCTTAAATTGAGAGAGTTTTGGAATCCACTTTTTTGCAACAACTCAATATGGGAGCCATTTGCCCCTCCAGACTATCATTGATTAGATGGAGATATTATGACTTACTTATTTTTCTGGAAATTCATCCTATGCTTCAATTACAGTATAGTCTTATAAGAAATTTGACCATGTATCACTGTAAATATTGAGTTAATATTTGCAATTCTGGGTCTGGTTGTAATAACTCGGTGGTAGAAGTCCTGGGTTCAATCCACGAGCACTGCAAAAACAAAACAAAAACAAGCAAATGAAAAACAAAATGGAATATTTGCAATTATTGTCTCAAATAGAATTTAAGAACACAGGAATGTAACACAAAGTGCACTGAAAGAAACCCTAGAGGAGAAAACTCTTGACTGACATTTTTTATGAAGTGGAAATCTGCCCTGAACTGGTGTGTCATTAATATTTGATTTGAAAAATGAATTTACTGTGTCCCCTAAAGCTGTGGTACTATAACACTAAGTTCTTAATTTGCAGAATTGGTTCTATCTGCTCTAGGAATTCTAACTCACTGGAGTATTGTACACTATTGCTATCATAAGAAATAATTGCATTTATGTATTTTAAGATTATGAGAGCATGGGGTGGAATGGCAAGCAGAAATCATGTTGCAGGTGAAACAGTGAATCAAGGTGATTAGCTCTCTCAGACTTGGAACTGGCAAACAGAAGTCTAACCTTTCCTTGGGAGAAAATTGGAAGTTACAGTTTAGGGAACAAATGAATGAAAGAGCAGACTAGGTGTATAAGTGATGACTTGGGTTTGCCATGTGGCATCCACTAATTTCTTTCAAATAATGGTATCTAGCTGTCTTCTGGAGAACCATATGATCCTGTTCTTAAGGTACAGCTGTGGCCCACCCAACCACTGCATTTAACTGGCTACAGGAATTGACTTAATGATAAACTCGAACTCACATAGAGATCAGGGGATGTCTACTGGGACTACTGGGAGAGGAAAGTGGGTGTTTTCATTACCCCATTGGTGCCTGGCCACCAAGAAGAACACATAACTGGCTTTATTCAGAACTACTGATAAGTATGACGGTGAAGTCAACACAGGAAGTGCTGGGAGAAGAAGACAGATCCTGTGATTTCTTCACCCAAGTGTGCTGGGACTTTTCAGATGCATAAGGAATATCTTCCATTTATTTAGTTAGTTAGTTAGTTTTTGGTGGTCCTGGGGTTTGAATTCAGGAATTCATATTTGCTAAGCAGGTGCTCTGCTGCTTGAGCCACTCTACTGTCCCTGTTTTTTTTTTTTAAATGCCAATTTGATTCAGGCCTTTTACTCTTACAAATAGAAACGTTCTAAGATATAGGCGTCCAGCTATTAAAAGTCCCAAATTTCAGAACCAGTGAATGATTTAGAATCAAATTCACATTTTACCTTTCTAAGCATGGTGCACAACCAAGTAAATAATAATTATTTTTTGAGGAAGAAATATGCTAAGAATTTTCCTGATGCAGTAGTGTTTGACTTTGGCCCTATAAGGCTGGCTAAACAGGATATACTAAAGACTTGCTTAAATATAACTTGTATATTAGGCTTAATATTTTTTTCTGGTTGTTTAAATAAGATTAAATACTTCTCACCCTGTCATAGAATATTTTGACTACAAATGTGTAGTGATCACATTTCTATTGCGTTTTCAAAATTATTTTCTACATTCAGGAAAAAGCAGTATATTCATGAAGTTAAAATGGGTTGATTGATTCAGCTATACAATATTTGGGAAAATTCAAATGATCATCTCTATAATATCGCTTAATTGTCTCAGTGGGAAAGTTTAGCTATAATTGGTTTTGGTTCCTAAGATGTTTAATATGAAATGTTTGAGCCTTATGTAGTACAGACAATTTTATGTATGACTATGTGGAAATAGTTCTGCATTTTTAAGCTTTAGAATCAATCTGTTAGGAGAATGTAATATAATATTAGGCAATCCTCCAAGTGGGGCTTATCCTACATAGTTGGGTTGCCAAAATTCAATATATCAGTCCTTATTTGATAAAGTTGATAAGCAGACTTGTGTCTTCAAGAAACATTTTGTAGATTTGACCTTTAATGTGATAAAGCAAATCATGTTTTCTTGATTTTGGAATTCCACCTTGTTTAAACCAATCAGGACTCCTAGTACTATATTAAGTTTTAGCACAAAATTCATTTTCAAAGATATAGCTTTGTTATAAACTCACACAAAAAGGAAAAAATGTATTTGAAAAGTCATTTAGAGAGAATATGGGCAAGTTTAGGAATGGGTGCTCCTGAGTATCCCAGGGTGATACATTCTTTTTAAAAGATCATTCTGTCATGAGTTCACTGGGCGCTTGCAGCTTTTCAAGGTACGCTGCCTTTTGAAGGCTGTGATGGAAAGATGCAAAGTAGCTGTGTTACATCAGTTCTAATCTAAGGATGATGCATAGTGGGTCCTGAAAGTAACCGGGAAACTCAGCAATGGTGGAGCCTGGGAAATAGCTTCAAATGTGAATTCAGCAGTTAAATTTCTTTGCAAAGAACATCTATAGATTTATGTCTTTTTTTTTTTACAGCAGAGTGAAATAAATCGTATCTATAGATACATAGATTCACAGAATAAATAATAGTTTTGAGGGAGAACATAAAAAATAATTTGTACTCATTTTGGAGATGGGAAATTATGCTCACTTAAAATTTCTCAAAGAAATAGCTGTATATCATTTTTAAAATTCAAGTAACACGATAGAGATTATAATTTTAGAAACAGTTCACTGTCCCAACTCTGATCATATTGCTAATATGATATTAATACTATTTAATTATTTTTGACAAGCAAATTACATTGTATTCTATTATATTATTTGCACTGATGTACAATTTTGATTCTCTTGCCTTCCTCCCTTCCTCTTTGCCTTACTTTTCTCTGACAGAATTGAAAACTCCTCTTAGCATAAGTGAGCACCCCAGGGTCCACACACCCTCAACATTGGACTAGAGGTCTCACCTAAATACATAGGGACCTTTCCTCCTCTGATTCATGTTGCTATTCTCTATAAAGTCTACTACACATTTGTTATTTATGGTCCAGGAATTTCACTTCACTTTCCTGGATCCCATGTTTTGCTCTGGATTTCCATAGGCACATTTGCTTCTTGGGAAGGGTTGTTTTAAAAGTAAAGTTTTTGTGACCTTGTTTGCCTGAAAAGAACAATGGTCTTCCCTTAATTTTCACTGCTTAATATTGCATAGAATTTGAGGTAAAAAATTGTCCTTGGTTCATAATTCTAAAGCACTGATACAATTAATTTTAACTTCTAAAGTTGGTATCAAAAGTTTCATGCTGATTTGGCCCTAAATCTTTTGTGTAGATTCTGTTTTTGCTTGAAAACTTTTAGTACTTTTTTATATTCGTTTTATTCTGGAAATTTCTGGTGCTGTTCCCCTATGGTATTTTTTCACTTATTTTGAGGGGTACTTAGTTGGTTCTTTTATTCTGAAAATTCATTGCTTCAATATTTGGGCAGTCTCTTACATTGTTTCCTTAAAATTTATTCTAGTTCTTATCTTTTTATCATTTGTTTAATCCGTGGGGCAACCTCTCAAATTTTTGTTCTCCATCTCCTATTTGAATCTTAAACCATTAAAATTTAGGATAAAATGTTCTCTTTTAAATTCTCTGAATATTCATTTAAAATAGCATCGTGCTCAGGGCCTCTTTCTTGAGCCACACCCCTTACATTTTGTTTTGGCTTATCTTTCAGATAGGACCCAGGGAGGCCTCAAACTGAGATTTTCCTACCTCTGTCTCCTGAGCAAACTGGGATCACAGTGTGTCCTATTCTATTCTTATCTCATGATAAAATCAGTCTTCTCATTGGTGTAAAAATATACATGGAGATTTTAAAGGTTTTTGCTGTCTGAATTTTATCCTGTTTCTTAAATCTTTTCTTTATTTGATTCCTACTTTCCTAATTCATGCTTTCTTTAAGTGTTTATTAGTTAAATTTTCTTCTTTTCATTTTTAAACCAATGAGACTCTGTCAATCTGATTGAATACTTATCTTCATATATATTACTTACCAAATTTAGGCTTTGGGGTGATGTATAAAATCCTTGGGATTTTGTAGGAGTGTTATCCACCCTGATGGTCAGTTTTGTGTGCAATCTTGGTTCAGTTTCATTCCAAGTTATTCAGTAGCCGGGATTTAGGTGTTGATGTAAATGGATTTTGTAGCTGTGATTAAAGTCCACAGTACGTTGACCTTACATAAGGAAGAATGTCCTAAAATAATCTGAGCAAGCCTGATTCAATAAGTTGAAAGAATTTAAGAGTGGAACTGAGAATTCCTTGAGTAAAAAATCAATTCTGCCTTGGAGAACAACTTCAGCTTGTGCTCAACAACTCAGAACCCTGTGTGCTTACTGTACAAGCACACTACCACTTGAAGTCTATCTCCAGCCCTTTTTGCTTTAGGTTATTTTCCAGTAGGGTCCTGCATTTTTGCTCAGGCTAACTTAGGACCATGATTCTCCTACTAATGTCTCCCTGCATAGCTGGGATTGTAAGTGTGAATCACCAAGTCCAGCATATTTATTAAGATGTAATCTTATTTGTTGAAATACAGTTTCTCTCTCTCTCTCTCTCTCTCTCTCAACATGCATTATATATATTGCCCATGGTGGCCTCAAACTATGATCCTCCCAATCTCTACCAGGAGGTAGATTACAGGTATAAGCCACCATACCCAACTCTTAATTTTAGTTTTAAAATATGGTATTTTAAGATTTAAGCAATCCTTACCTCTGCACTCAGTTGTTACTGACTTCATGAGTCATAAGAGCCTCTGGTCAACACCTCTGAGGAATAGCCACTCTTCCCTTTGGATTGGGTGGTGGGGTAGTCATGTGTCTGTATTAGCTGGGACTCTGGACTGTTCCTTCCTTTAATAAGTCTTCTGATTTAACTCATCCAAATTTTGGCTTCCAGTTACATACTATCTGTTCTTTTCAACTCTTGTACTCCTCTGAGTGGTGATGGAAATTGTTTGCCTTCCTATTAGGCTCTTTTATAAGAGGTTCTGTTTTAACTGTCTCCTGAGTAAGTTACTGCCTGTCTATCTCCAATATTCTATTGACTTGTCTCTTCTATTACAATTATCTCTTCTCTTCTTTCTATATTTTAAAAAGTCCTTTAACTTCATGCTAACATGGATTTGGGGGTAGGGCAGAGATTGACACTCAGTTCATTCTCTGTTTAACTGAAACTTTCTTTTCTTGTCCTTATTGAGAGAAGATACACTTTTGTGTTCTTTGCATACAATTCTCCAAACAAAAACATAATGTCCTCAGGAAGCAATTCCAATCTCTCAAGTCCTTCACTAAGTGGTTATAAGCTGAGTTTCCAACTTGTAGGGGAGTAATAGGTAAGCTGTGGCAACATAGAGCATCTTCTTTAGGCTTTGCCATAATGCTTTGTATCTCTTATTCATCCTGATGCTGAAAATGACCCCAAAGCTCTTAGGGTTTTCTCATTTCAAACTTAGGTAGAGATCTAGATAAGAACAATTTTCTTTTCCTTATTTCAACTCTAAATAAAAGTCTCCAAAAAAGCAATTTAAATATATATGCCCCAAATAAAATATAGCATTCTCATGCTGCTATTATTTTAGTGTATTCAGTAATTTTATGACTGTGCATCATTATGGATAGTATATTAAAACCAGAGAAAATATTACTATATAATAATTTCTAATTTAAACATGTTTTTCTCTTTACAGTTTAATGTTTTCCCTGCATTAATAATAAAATTGATTCAAAAAGTGCTTTGACCTTAACTACTCTTTTGCTTTTCATCTTCAAATACTAAGTAAATACTCATTCTCTCAGCTTCATTGTGAAGTAAAGACTATTTTAGTGATAATCCCCATTTTTCACCAAGGAGTTAAGACATAGGAAAGGAAGTAGGCTTTTAATACTTACATTTATTGTACAGAGTAAATTGGGTCAGACTCCAAATTTCTTAGTCTCTCCTACACATCTCATAATCTCTCCAATGAAATTTACCAGCAAAAACCAACAATTTAGAATCATTCATAGATATTCATTTCCTTAACAATCTAAGAGTCAATACAGTAAACTTGGATGGCAAATTTATTCCAGAAAGCAAGAGAACTATATGTCACTAAAATATTACTTGTTAGGGCAAACACAACTCTCTTATTTGCATTTAGAACTTGATTGCTATCTTTTGTTAATTTTTGATTACTTCAGGGATGAACTTTTTATACTTTGGTAGAACAAATTAAAAGTGTAGAACATTTGGAATGAGTCAGTTATCCAGCCAGAGAGTAGAATATAAAGTTTTAAGTAGAAGGTTCAGATTTTATTTTAGTTAGAGGAGACTGGTATTCATATGTGAACAATGCTTTGAGTGCTGTCACAAAAGCAAACTCATGCAGCGATTGACAGCAAGGTAAAACCAATTTACTTTGAAATCAATGTCTGTGTAACCATCCCAAAACTTAATGACTTAAAGCTCTAACCCTTGTTTTGTATCCTGAGCTTTTTGTAGTGAGAAATTCAGGAAGAGTTCAGGTAGGTAATTCTACAATTTATGCAATCATGAATCTCAATGTGACACTTAGCTGATGGATGGACTAGTATAGACTATCCAACGGGGCTTCACTTGTACTCTGGAGTCTTGGCTTGGAAAGCTGACAGGATGGGTTCAGCTGGGGAAGCCTCCCTCAGGGAGATTTCAGGGTATTCTAAATTCTTACATGATAGCAGAACTTCTCCAATGAATGTCCCAAGAGAACCATCTAGAAGCTGTATGGCCTGATCCATCTTAGCTTCAAAAGTTATGAACCATCTCTTTTGCCACATTCTCTTGATCAAAATTGAACCACAGAACAAATCCAGGCTCATGTACAAAGGGACGTTCCCATTGTTCAAAACTATGTGGTGTCTGCCTAGGAAGCATAAGGCCCAGAGTTCAAAACCCACTACAGCCAAAAATTAAAAAATATGTGGGATATGAGATACTGTTGTGGAAAATGTAATTTGTCACAACATGTTAAGAGATTTCTTGTTTTACTTAGTTTATTATGTTTGTGACTTTGGGTATTTTAAATCTCTTTTATTGTTAATTTCATTGTTTGTAAAGTGGGGAAAATTACAAGGACGTTTTAGAGATCAGATGGGAAATAAACCAGATGTATCTTTTGGAGAATTGTCATGTAATAGTGCTAAAATGATAGTTTATATTATTAGTATAAGGAAAGAAAGAGAGCACCCAGAAACCTTTTCTAAAGAGAGACTACAATGTGGACAAATATCACAAGACAGCACTGTATTAATTAATCTTTTCCTCCAGACGTTAGGAGTTATTGCCATTTTTATTCAATACGATGACTTTAATAAGCATTAACATTGTCAGTGACGGTTACCAGTTCTTTTCCAAATGGTATGCATTTGTTATATCAATTCCCACAATATGTAACTATTGTTATACCTGTTTTACAGTTGAGGTAAAGGGGGTAAAGTAATTTGCTCGGATACACTGGCAGCAAGTAGAGGAGCAAGGATTTGAATTTAAGTTCCAAAACTTAAGATCTTAATCCTTCTAAGGAGTTAATTATTTGTAATATGTAATGGGATATAATATCTTAGAGACTGGAAGAAATGTAGTTCAAATGAATTAAATTATTTGCTTTGTACTTAAAGAAATGGTCATTGTAGAACTTGTGGCTTTTCTTAATTCTTTAATTTATCCATTCTCTTATACAGTTTATAATTAGCACATTCTCAGCACTTAGCACCGTAACAAACAAAAAATGTCTGGTGGAGATTTCATGTCTTTTTCTTGCTCAAATATATTTATTTGACATATTATTAGTAAATCTTGCGCCTGTTGAGATTTTTATATAATTTTTGCTCTTTCCCATATTTCCAAGTGCGTGGAACTATACTTCTCAATTAGGGTCAAGTTTCCTATGGATTGAGAGGGTATGTATATATCATTTGAATAAGGCATAATCAATATGATAGCCTTAGTTGTTTTTAGTAATGTTTTAATATATATGGATTTTCAAACATATTTAAGAATGTTTGTTTGAAACATCCTCAAATTTTATTTTGGAGCACTAACTTATTTTTTTATTTTGTGTTGTTAAGAGGTGTTTAATCAAAGAAAATGAACTATAATATACTGTTTGTATTGAAATGCCATAGTGAAATTGAGCACCTTAAAACTGATCATCAATAATATGGTTGTTTTAGTTGTTTTGTTTTGGTTGTTTTAATATTTCCCGGAGTAACTTGAACATATTTTTAAGTTAAGAAACTTGTAAGTCCCAAATCAAGAGTCACATAAGCTATGAGAAGAACTGCTCTGAAATTCAGGGCTGAGAGGTTGGCTGCTTTATTGGTTTAAGATTTGAGATCTTAACCTGACTTCAGGTAATTTTTTTTTTACATTTTCCTCAGAATTTATAGTTGTCTATGGAAGGATTGGTGAATAAAGAGCTAGGTCACCATTATGGAAATAGAATACCTTGTTGGTGAATTAAAAATAACTTATTGGGTCACAAATGACATTCAAAAAAGATGTATGTATTTAATGTACACAACTTGATGAGTTTAGTGACAAATATTCACCATTGAAACCATCTCCACCATCTATGCCACAAACCAGTCAGCACCTCCAAAATTTCCTTCCTACCCTTTTCGTCGTGTTTTTAGTGTGTGATTAGATTGGTTTTTGTACATGATAAGAACACTTGATAAGATACCAGCAAATTTTGTAACTATAGGCACTACACTAAGTTGAACAGTAGATTTCTAGGGTTCATTCATCTTGCATAACTGAAATTGTTTTTCTCTGACCTACATTTCTCCACTTTCCTCTCCTACCAACCCCTGGTAAGCACCACTCTACTCTTTGCTTCAGTGAATTTGACTATTTTAAATTCCTCATACAAGTATGATCATGCTGTTTTTGTCCATTGAAAGAAATTGAATTCAGGATCTTGAAGAGAAAGCTTCACTCCCGTCCTCACTGCAGTGCTATTCACAATAGTTAAGGCATAGAAGCAACCTAAATGTTCACTGATTAATGACTGGTTTGTGGTAACAAACAACAAAATATTATCTGGTCTTAAAAAGAAGAAAATTCAGCCATTTCTGACAAATAGACAAACCTGGAGGACATTATGCTAACTGAAAAAAGCCAGGCATAGATGGATATTTTCTTTTACAATAGAATTCTAATTTTTCAATTATTATCTTTAAGCAGATGATAAATGTCATTTCATTTTTTATTGCTTTTGTTATTTGATGTTGTACATTTATGTTACATGTTTTTGTGGAATTTTTTTTTTTGATGGTTCTGAGGCTTGAACTCAGGGCCTTACACTTGCTAGGAAGGTGTTCTACCACTTGAGCCACTCTGCCAAATTTTCTGTGAAGTAATATTTTAAAATAATAGTTAGAAAACTTCATAGGACAAATGATATCATCTGTTATTGTTCTCAATTGTTTGCATGCCTGTCCTTAATTATTCATATGACATCATATTTGCTTACATGACTTGCTTTGGCCAATGAAATGTAAGTGCAATTTTCCCGTGGCACTTCCACATAAAAATTTGAAGAGGAGTTGTGTGGGTCTCATTGCTAACAGCATGTGTTCAGAATAAAGACAATATAAGGAAGACCTTAAATGGACTTGTAACCCAAGTGGAAAATTATTGTGTGTTGGTGTAAGCCATGGAAATTTGGGGTTTGTTGGTTTCTATCATGTGACTTAAAAGCTGAGTGATACAGGGTTCCTTTTATTTTACTGCCTGGATTTGGTCTAGAGCGGGGTTTAGTTGTCTGTAAAAGAAAACCATCTTTCATTGTCCTACATAATGAAGAGTAGATTGGTTCACATCCTTTCAGAAAGTATAGAGTTGGAGGAGTGAGCCTGGTTTGTTATAATGGTTCATTCAGATCATTTAAGATGGAGTTTGTGTCTTTCTAATCTGTCTTTGATGCTGTCAGTTTTATTCTTATTTTTTATTATTTAATTAATGATGCTGACAACTCTTCCCAGGGCTGCACATTTCCTTGTCAACACTGGGAAGAGAGAAAGGTCATTCTAAAATATCCTGAGAAGAGTAAGTAAATATCTGTCTTAGACTCTGCAATAAATTTTTTCTTGCATCTTAATGATGGAAAACAAGTCACTTAAACATTGCTGAACTAGTAACCATAACCAGTTAACCTAGACCTCAGACATAAATTGAAACTCTTCAACCAGGGCAGATTAATCCACTTCCAGAAGACATGGCGAACTGAACTTGCCCAAGGAAAAGGCAATGAATATTCAGAGGTGCCAGGGAAAATTGCAATGAGTACTATTCAGCAACACAGCTTTTTCATCAACTCTTGCATATGAATATTTGACACATTTGAATGTGTCAGATGATTTATATTTCTGACTTTGATTGAATAAGCCTGTGCATTTAGCATAATCTAAGAGATGTAGTAATCAAATAAATTATTATCAAGTTAGCACACAGTCCATTGCATATGGCCACCAGATTCATTCAATTCAGTGTTGTGACTTGTCATCTGATCAGTACCTTACCATTTGTAACATGGTTAAATATGCCAAATCTTGGCAATTTTTCCAGATTTTATTCTCTCCTATCATATGTCCATGTATCCATGCATCTATCCATCCAATTATCTATCTATCATCTTCCTATTTATCTTTGTCATCATCATCATCTATGTATATCTATCTATCTAGAGAGATGGAGAGAAAGAGGAGGGAGAGAGAATGAGGGGATGTGGAAGGGATGTGAGGAGAGCGGGAGTGAGAGAAAAATATTTCAGAGCTAAATGCTTAACATGCTTCATGTGTCTTCTTCCTTTCTTTTTTTCATAAGCACCACATTTATCCTGTGGTTTTTCTTGAAAATATCTTTGGGCTTAGCAAGATTAATTTAATAGCATGTTAGATTCCTGGAAAGGTAGTTGGTCTAGCATATAACCTTCAAATAAATTATTGTCATAATTTTAATGTATGATTCCTGATTTTATCTTCTTCAATTGAAAATTAACATAAACACATTGGCTTGTTTTAGTATTGTTTTATAGTAATTATTAAAAGGTATTTGAAGCATAGTACCAATTTGACCATGGAAATCCATTTGAAACTTTGACATTTCTTCTTTCTTATTTATCTAATTCTTGGATAGAAATGGTCCAAAGATTTTGCTGAGACACATTTCATTTTGAATAATTTATAATCAATGCAGTTTTTCTGGTTGTGTAAAGTAACAGATCATTTATTTTATTACTTGTCTGAGTATTTTATATTTCAAAATAGAATTTTAATAGGCGTTAATAGGCATTATATCAATTAGACTACATTTGACAATCATTGCAGACTTCTGTATGTCAAGTTCTAAACTTTTTTTATTTTGATAAATGTGCAATGACAAATATTAAACTGAGAATTTCTGCAAAGCTCATTAATATGAGTGAAAGTTTTATAATGAAAAATTTCCTGTTCTGTTATACAAAGTAGACTTTTAATGTATCATAGATTTTGTAAAGTTCCTGTTTGGTAAGTGAATGAATGGTTTCTTACTAAAAATCTCTATGCAATATTTAAAGTAAGCCAGTCTGTAATTAATATTTTCATTTGAAAATAAAATGCCGATATAGTAAGGGAGTTGCATTTAATTTTCTAATCACAATACCATAAACATTTTCTTTAGTTGATTGTTTTCCTATTTTCAAACCTTAGTCAGTTCACAGTGAATCCATCAGATAGATACCCAGGGGAAATTAGCAGTGGCAAAACTCAGCCAGAATTCAGTAACAGACATAGAGGAAGGACGGCAGTTAAAATACTTGGCCAAAAATGAAGTGTTTGAATAATGCAGTCCTATATATTTTCACACTAATAGGGATCAAAGACAGGGTGATCAAAAGAGATATTTGTCTATGACATGGGAATTTGGGAAGTTGCCCTATTGCCTGAAATTCTATTATTAGAGTTTATTCCAGAAATAAGAAGAGGGTGGAGTAAGTAAATATATTCTAAAGATATAATGGGAAAGGCAACAGATGGGGTTTGAATTCAATGTCACACTTGCAAAGCAGACACTGCTGCTTGAGCCATACCTCAGGTCCATTTTACTCTGGTTGTTCTGGAGATGGGATCTCAAGAACTTTTTGCCTGGGCTGGCCTCCAACTATAGTCCTCCCAATTTCAGCTTTCTAAGTAGCGAGGAGTATGGGCACAAGTGACCGGTGCCCATCTTAAGCAGTAAGTTTTAATCTCATTGAACCTCTAAGTAGTTCTGTAATCTGTAATTATGTCACCACCTTGATTCACTTTCAACATTGGACCAAATACCTATTTCACTGAGTAGTGGGGAGAATGATGTTAAATGAACGAACATGTGCAAAAAGTATTAGGAATTATATTTAGCATATGGTACGGGCTTATTGAATGCTTGGGGATTGCTTCCCTTCTTTGTCCACTCTTTTACCTACCCCAAAAATGAAGGGGAAGTTTCCTAGAGATTAATGTAACCCTGTAGGGTTTAGTCAAGTACTGGCCCACATGGGACAACTCTCTTAAATTTATAGTGAAATATTAAGTTATCTGATTTCTTACACATTGGGTAAGAAATCACACAATTGGATAACATATCACATAATGTTTTTAAGAATTAAGTGAACATTTTTAAGGAGAGGGAGGGAGATGAGGAGGAGTGATAGACAGGGTGAATTTGATTAGGGTATATTGAATGCATGTATGGAAATATCACAATAAAACCTCTTTGCACTACTAATATATGCTAATAAAGTATAAATAAAAGGATATTATTTTATTTCATTTTATAAAAATAAAGGTATCTATTACAATGAAAAAAGAATTAAGGAAATCATTGTGTACAAAACTTCAATGTATTCTATAAGGAAGAAGCACTTCATAATCAGAGGCATCTAAATATCCCTCATTCTAGAGTTATGAGAAACTCTTTGCCTTCTCTGAATTCTGTTTTCCTTTTCTTGAAGTCATGTGAGGTGAGATGTATAAATTGATGTAGCACAGAGCTTGGGCCTTAGAGGGCTCTTAGTGGATTTTGAATCTGGGTCTCCATTATAACAAATAAAGGAGAGCTGGTTGAACTGTGTCCAATTTTAATCCAGTAACTATTGGCTGAAAGAATTAAAGAGTCGGCTGTGTGCAGGTCTTGCTTGACATATCCCTGAGCTACAGCTGTCACCAATAATTGTGTAACAGCTCAGTTAGCACAGTGGTAAGTTGTTGCTTTCAGACAACTTGTTTATTTTGGAAAAGACTTCAAATCCTTTCAGAGAAGGTACCTGCATTTCAATTAATTCTAAAAGGTAATCTCAAGCACTTTCATGACCTTGGGTTTAAAATTTTAGTCAAAAAATTTGGTCCCTCCTTAAAAGTTTTATATGGGATCCAATGCATCATTCTGACAGTCAAAATACACAGTGGCAATTGTGTAACATGCTCCATCAGTCAGGAAAGCAATAAGAGTTTATTGCTGCACTTAAAAAAAATCTAATGCCAGACATGACCACCAAATTAGTTTCAAATGTTTTACGTTCAGAATATTATGGAATATGATTAACCATGCTTAAAAAATTAACTATTGCAGCACCTGATTTATAAATTAACAGCAGGGATTCAATTTGGTGATTACAGGTGAAGTAGTTAAGATACGAATATAGAAAGGGTATTAGTGATGGCTGTGAAATCAGCTTTGGCCACGATGTGAGGTGTTGAGTGATAGAGCTGTTCTCGAGCCTCTAGCAGAGCTTAAAATCTTCTCCCAATAGCTAAGTTTTTAATATCTCATGAATAATTATTCTTAGGAGACTGAAGCTGCAGCAAAGACCTCACAAGATACTTCAAGCTTTTCATGGTTATGTCTTAGATTTACTGCTTAGAGTTTCTGAGATGTCAGCATAGATCTTTTAAATTGAAGTAGATTCTCAGTGCTTCCCTGAGAAAACCTATTTCTTGGAGCCAGACTTAAGGAGAATCAAATGAAGATTTAAAAAAAAAAATCTATCTGCTATTTCTCATTGAGATACAGTGCAAATGATCCTTAGTAGGTGTATTAGTGTATCAGCATCACTCAGACGAGGGAGTAGCCCAGGGATATGTGCTTTTGTGGTTTGCACATGAGACTAATACTTCTAGTACAGAGATTCTACTTTGAGAACCAGTGGTGCAGAGGTGTGCTCTATCTGGGATGCATTATGCTGCAAGTAACGGAACACCTGACTCAAGTGACTTACCCGATAGAAACAGTCCCTCTCACATAATAAGAAACCTGGAAGTAAAGTCCCACACATTGTTCAGTAGCACAATGAGTCATTAAAGACCCACACTCTGTGCTTTTGTAAAATCCCAGTCATGTTGGTTATATCCTCCTCATATCACTGGGTTTAGCTTCTACCTACCACTGGAGGGATGCAGCAGTTCCAAGCATTGTCAACACAACAGCATTCAGAAACACAAGAACAGAAGATATATCATATATCTATCTATATATATATATATATGTATATGTGTGTGTATCTATCATCTATCTATTATCTATCTATCATCTATTTATCTATCACCATCATCACCTATCATCTCTAATGTGGGAACACTGTCAGTCAAAAAGGAAGAAGGGAAAAATTGGAATGATGCCAATGGAAAGCCATCAACCAGCAGAGGCGAACTTGTAAGTAATATTAGAAAAAAGATCTCTGGGATTTGTTTTACCCAAAATATTTGATATGTCACAAAATACTGATTGCTTATGTCATTCTGATTCAATCCTCCCTTTTTTCCTTCCCTTCTTTTCTTCCCTCTTTCCCTCCCTCCTTTCCATCCTTTTGAATTCTCTCTTGCTTCCAACATCTCTTAGTACTAATTGCTTTCACATAATGTCCTTCTTCCTTTCTACTGAAAATTTTAAATTTCATTTAGGACAATAAATCATCAAATTCAGATTTGAGAGTCGCATGCCTTTTTCTTGATTTCTATGAAGCAGTGTTAGATTTCCTTTCTCCTTTATACCATTCTATATTCCCCACCTTCACTCTGTTTGGAAAGAAGCTTTTGGACAAGACAATGAAAAGCTTATTTGCTTTGCAGAGTTCCACTTTTAAGGACTGGAAAACCTCGTTACTTATTAGATCAGATGCTGAGTTGTCAGAGGTACCAATGTTTAGAACTCCCAGGATTTCTTCCTTGTTCTCCTGGAATGGAGTGTATCCAAAAAGTCCTTCCTATGATCTTTCCCATTTCTGCAAAAGGAAACTCCATCTAACTTTCCAGGGCAAGATCTGTGAGTCTTTTTCCATTCCTTTCTTTCTCTTATATCCCAGAAAAATTCTTTAGCATAACTTGGCAGGTTTGATTTCAGAACTTGTCTCATGTCTTGCCTTATATAACTACAACACTGGTCCAAACCAATGTTCACTTATCTGGATTCTCTCTTATCTGAATGTTCTCCCTGCTCTCACCTTGGACTGCTTAAATTTATTCTCAACACAGGAGCCAAAGTGATTCTATTAAAATGTAAATAAGATCAAGCCACTACTCTGTTTAAAACCTTCAGTAGTTTCACATCTCATTACGATTAAGAGCCAAAAGAGTGACACTGGCCCACAAGTTTCATAAATGATCTAGGGCAGTTGCTCTTCCTTTTCCTTCCACTCCATGATCTATTCTTTACTTTCTTCCTGCCTTGCCTCAAACAAACCCTTCTCAGTGAGTCTATCACTATAGGAAATTGCATCCTCTACCCCTGTCTCTTGTGATTTCTTCTTCATGTCTGCTTTACTGTTAACAGCACTTAGAACTATTTGTTTGTTATATTTTATCTTTTATGTATCCCTATTTATTTACTATTTCACTTATTTAGGAATCTCCCTCCTAGAAGACAAGTTCCACGACAGTATCCCTGTGTGTTGTATTGATGGCTGTTATCATGAGAACTGAGAAGAATACCTTGCACACAGAAATCATGAAGAAATATTTGTCGAATGAGTAAGTCATTGTAAAATAACTAAAAATTCATATCACGAGATATATCAATCAAATGAAAAGTAAGAAGTATAATATCAGTCACCCAGACCCAACAACAATCATCATTCTGTCATTCTTTTATCATGTACTTGGCCTATACCCTTACTCAATAGCTGAGTGGACACTCAATTTTTCTAAGTTTGTATTTCTAGGTGAAATTACAAACATTGAAATGTATAGATCATATTTGTATTTTTTGAAAAAAATTAAGTAAATCACCTCTATCATGATTATAAGGCATCCTATCTGCCTAGAAAGTTTATTTATGTCCCTTCAAGGAACCCGGTTTCTGCCACCGTCACTACCACTCCAAGCCAGGTAATGACTATTCTGAATTTTTTTCAACATAAAAAATTTTTATGCTTTACCTATTCTAGAACTTTGAGTTGAATCCTGTAATGGGAATTCTTCATTTGTTTCTGCCTCTTTTACTCAGAATGAGGTCTATGACATTCATTTATTCATGTTTTTCTGTGTATTAGTAATTAGTTCGTTTACATTGCTGAATAGTATTTACTTATTTTCATTCCATTTTCCCAGTGGTAGACATTTGCCAGTATTTCTCAGTCCCTCACACATGGTCTGTCTAGTTTAATTTTTCATGTGCAATTGAAAGAAAATGTTTTCAGCCATCATTCAAAAGCTAGTATAAACATTTTTGTACAAATCTTTTATGGGGACATATGTTTTCACTTTTCTGGGTAAATATTTAGGAGGATATCTGCTAGAATTGTGGATTGGTGTATGTTTAACTGTATAATGAATGCTGAACATATTGACTAAGTACTTATAGCCTTTTACATTTCCATTAATAATGTTTTGCAGTTTTAATTTACATTTCCTTAATGGCAAATGATATTGAGCATTTTTTCAATGTGCTATAGTTATTCATTTATCAAGTATCTATTCTAATAGATTATTACAAATCTTGGATATAAGAAACTACATGTTTTGTGTGTATTTTCTGTTAGCTGGTACCTTGCTGCTAGTTTTCTAAATGACAAACAATTTTTAATTTTGGGAGCAGATAGTCTATCTTTTTTTTTTGTTATTTCTGCTTTTTGTATAACCTCATTCTGCAAAGACAGTTTTCTATGTTGTCTTTTAAGAGTTATAATTTTATTCTTTACATTTTGGTTTCTGCTTCATTTCATTGTAGTTTTTATAAATAAGGGCAGGAGTGATTTCATTTTTTTCCATTTGGATACTTATTGTTCCCGCACCATTTGTTGAAGAGATTTCCTTCCTGTCTTTTAATTACTTTGGCACCTTTGTCAAATATGAATTTTGGATTCTATTGTGTTCCAATAATCTACTTTTCTACTTGTATTGCAATTCCAGATGGATTTATAGAGAGTTATAGTAAATGTTGTAGTCAGATGGCATGGTTTTCCATTTTATTTTCCTTTTTTGAGGACTGTTTTGGTTATTTAAGGCTCTTGTGTTTCCATATGCTTTAAAAATATCTGGTCAATCCTTACAGAAATCCCTTGCTGGAATTATGATTGATAATGTTTCATGGCTCGATATATGGTCCATTTAGCTGAACATAAGCATGAATTTCAAAAGAATATATTGTACAGTCTCAGGATAAAATGCCTATAAATGCTTATAAGATCAAAGTAGATGATAATAGTAATAGTCCCATCAACTACTTAAGGGGGGTAAAAAAGTCTTCAGTGGTTGTAATGGTTTTTTTTTTAAAGATGTGATGCTTTAATGTAAAGAAAATGTAACTCTTTGGTGAGATTACAGTTTCATAGAGGCATTTATTTAGGATAGAGTGTCCTTGTAGCCTCTATCTTTTTAGAAAAAAAAAGAAAGCATGTTTAGTAGTGTATGATAGTTTTGCAGGGAGCTTCATTGTGACATTTCCTTATGTACATATATTGTACCCCAGTTTGGTTTCTCTGTTGGATGTCTCTTTCAGACCTCTCTTCTCTTCCTCTTCCTTTCCTCCTCTCCTCTCTCCTCTCTTCTCCTTTCCACTTTTAGTAGGCCTTGTAATTTTTTGTGGAAAGACAGACATAATATATGGGTAAAAGGAAGTCTAGCAGATAGACTTGCTGTAGTACAGGGGTAAGGTGTGCTGTTGTTCTATGATTAGGTCTCAGTCTTTTAGTTAGTCTAAGCCACCAGGCTCTAAACTTCTCAGAGTTTCTCAGTGTTTCTTTTTCACCCACCCCCTTAGGCAATATAGCATGAATATCAACCTGTAGGTGTATATTATCCTTCATCTAGGTTGGACAGGCTTTGTTGAAACCTCACTCATTTAGGTTGTAGTAAAATAATTCCTCTTGAGCATAAAACAGAGTGCTCTGGTATATTTTAAAAGTTATTAGTTTTTCCTCCACCTCTACTGGAAACACAAGGATGTATATTTTCCTCATCTTCACTGTGAGAGTTTGGTAGAACTCTGGGAAGTAAAACTCAGTGTAGGGTAAGTTCCCTTCCCCACAACATGGAGTACCCCTGAGGTTTTTATCTCTAAGTCTTGTCCAAAATAAGCATCCTGCAATCACACTTCAGATTTCCTTACCCTGTATTGGTACTCCTGCATTTCTGCTCTGAATTCTCTGTATCATCCTGTTTGATTCTCTAATTGATAGGGGAGTAGTCTTCCCTAGGACCTCACTTCTCTGATGAAACTAAGAACAGCTACTGATTTTTCAGTTTATTTAGCATTTTACTTATGGTTAGGTTGAAGTAATGACATTTAAGCTCCTTACATGCCAGTTTGGAAACTGGAAGTCTACTATTATTTTTCAATAATTTTCATCCAATTGTTTTTCCTAGCCTTCTGAGACATACATATTACATATTTGATGTTACTCATAGCTCTCTTAGTTCTCTGTTCATATATTTTCTTCTCACTCATTTTTCTTTCTGTTGTGTAAATAGGATAGTCATTGCTTATCTATCCACAAGTTCACTGACTCTTCAGCTATCTCTGGTGTGTTTAGCCCATCTAGTGAATTTTTATGCCAGTTCTTACACTCTCTAGTTCTAGAAATTTTATGTAGTTATGTTTTATAATTCCATTTTCTTTGATGAGATTGCAATGTATTTATTTGTCATGAATACTTATTCCTGAATATATTTGAAATAATTGCTTTGAAGTCTTTGCTGATTGCAAAATCTGATTCATCTTGGGATAGTTTCAAATAACTACCTTTTTCCTTTGGCATGGAAATGTTATTCTATTTCTTTGTATTGTGAACTGAGTTTTAAAATTCTTTTTAGTATTATGAAAAATATAATATAGATACTCACTTCATAGTGTCAAGGAAGCAAAAAAAGAACAGGGGCCCAGAGTACTAATATTCCTACAAGGGCATGCTCCAACTGACCTAACTACTTTTTATTAGGCCTCATCCCTTAAAGGTATGTCAACTCCCAATAGCTCTAAGCTGAGGACCAAGCCTTTAACATATGTATCTTTGGTGGATACTTAAGATCCAAACCATAGCATGTCTATAGTATAGCATAGTAATTATAGTTAATATATATTACAAAATTGCTAAAAGAGTAGATTTCAAATGTTCTTAGTACATTTACAAAAAATGACAGGTAAATGAGGTGGTGAATATGTTAATTGGCTTGATTTAATTATTACCTCATGTATACATATATCAAATCATCACATTGTACCCAATGAAAATATACCATTATCACTCATCAATCAAAGCAAATCTTCTCATAAACTTATGGATAGAACGTGGTGTAATGGGTAGGACACACATAAAAGCTGGAAGACCAGCTAGGAGGACATTGCAGCCATGCAAATGAGGGTTGACTGATGTAAGACTCAGTTATGCAACTCATCTTGGAACCAGCCATTGCTGTTCTGTGGTATTTAAAGGCAATAAATTGTTGATGCTCCAATATAAGTCTTTGCATCCAGAAAGTGATGACTTTATTTTCACTAACTCTGTAATCTAGCTAAAAGAATCATTTGTCATGTCCTGAATCTGTTCTATAAAATTTTCAATTTTGTCTTTCTGCACATGTAATTGCTTCCTCCTTGGAATGCATTTTCCTTTTCATGTAGGCATTTGCTCTTGAGACTTTACTCAAATGTTAATGAAGTCATATTTTCTTTAAATCATGTGCTATGAAATTTTATCTGATTGTATGCCGTATGTTAGTTTATATTATAATTGCTAATTTTTATTCTCGAGTACAGACAACCTGGTAATTTATCCTAATTTCAAGATAACAGTTTATCAGTTCACAATTTCATGGATACTGATCTGCAGTTCTATGTACCCAAGAGACATGAGACTCCTCTGAGATAAAGGACTTAGATACTCAAGGCATAGCAGGTGGTACATGCTTCCAATTCTTTGATTCTTCTTCTCTAAGTTCTATGGGAGTAATACACAGAAGCCCAGGTACATACTGTGCACTGTGTGTTGCAGTTGAAAAACCCCTAATTTAGGAACTTTGAATCTTTTGTAACGGGTTTTAAAGTAGTTTTACAGATTTTTTTTCTCTGAGGAAAGATAATGTATTTATAATACTGATAATCAACAAAACTGGCTTCTGTTCTACCTTTCAGTTGCTGTTCACGCTACATTCATCCTTGAAACGATAGTATGTAACAAAAAAGCAGCTAGGGCTATATGTAGAATCATGAGGTACCTGTAGAGAATCGTTTTCCAGTGTTTTTAATGCAAGCACCAATATGTGCCTATGTCACCCATGTCCTTAGTCCAGTCCTATATACCCTTAGGGATCAATAACATATGTACTGATAAAGTAAAACACCTGATTACTTTACTGCTTCCTACTGTCTGTATCTTCCTTAATTCTACTAACGTGGCTTCACACAAATTTAGTGTATTACTTATTTTTTAAAATTTAAATACTATATTGCTGTCAGCTTCACTACTTGTTGGACTATAGATTGTGGGGAAAGTTTATTTGTCAAATAATCACTAAGTGCTACAGATTTAAAAACAGAAGATATTAAATAAGTGTGTGTGTCTTAATCAGCAGTGAAGAATTCTAGGAAGAGCAGTTTAGGAATCACTTCTTGGCTAATTGTAAGCACAGAAGGAAAAGGAAGAGTATTCTTTAGTCAGATAGCAAGCATTTGTTCATAAAGGGACTCCCCACATCCTTGGGCTCCTACCCTTTGCAGGTAAGAAAGCTATGATTAGCCCTGTAGTGTCCCTCACATAAAGGGAGTTTTGCTCAGGGAAATTCTTTATCCTAGGGACTTTCACCAGTGCTTTACAAGGCATCTATTATCTCTCAGACTCAGGTCTTTTGTGCCAACACAACTCTCCAGGTACTATTCATTATATGTATTTGTCAAAAAAAAAAAGTAATACCCCACAGCCAAAACAAAACAAAATGAAACAAGACAACATGACCTAAGGTGTAATATTGCCCCTGGTTAGGAACTCTTGGGCAAGATGAAAAAGTCTCATGTTGATGTACTGTGTGTCAAGATCAAGATAAATTCTAATGCTATATGGAAACAGCTACTGACTTTGTGGTCTCTGACTTCCTAGACAAGATATTATTCTCCTTGAGGTGAACCCCACAGGTACTATTAAGATCCCAAATAGGTGCCCACTTCCCTATGAAACCAAGGAATTATCTACATCTGATGCATACTTTTTAAATCCAATAGTGTTTATTCATTCATTGGTTCAAAATGTTTGATGAGCTGCTGTGTGATAGGCTATTTTTCTGAGTGTTGAGATGGGTCACTGGATAAAGTAATGCCGAGGGTTTCATATTACATTCTATTAGGAGGAGATAAATAATAAAATTATGCAACTTAAATGGGCAATTTCATGTTGTGACAGGTCCTTAAAAAGCTACAGCTATGAGACTGGGGATGTAGCTTAATGGTGGAAGAGCTTGCTTAGTATGTATGAGGATCTGGATTCAATTCCCAGTACTGGAGGAAAAAGTAAAAGAATACAGAGTGAGATAGTGCCATTGAGGATGGGTAGTGACAGGCTTCTTTAGACTCAGAGAAGCTGAGGAAGGCTTCTCTTAAGTGGTGATCATTAAATGTAATGATATCTGAATGACAGAAGAGGTTGGGCCTAGGAACTGGTGATGGGCCTTTGTTTCAAAAGGAAGTAAGAGCAAAGATACTGAAGAGACAGATGAGCGTATTTTTTTTATACCAATGAATCATTATTTGGGTATTGTCTTGTGACATCTTTCGTTATCAAAAAAGCAATGGCTATATTTCCTTGAGTCTTTAAAAGAACTTCACCTTAATTATCTCAGTCACTTAGAAACTAAACCAGGTCATTTTGATTGTAGCTGGTGCTTGTCAAAGGGACCCATCCCACCTATTTTTTTAAACTTTATTTTTGAATTACCATATATTAATAATATGAGGGAATTTTATTGTGATAATTCTATATATCTTTACAGTGTACCTTGAACAAGTTCACCCCTACATTATATTTCCCACCCCCCTTTTTTCCATCCCATCTATTTTTGACTTATTAATTTGTTTCCTGGTTCTATCTTGCCTTTTAGAATTTGAGCTTTATAAAAGATGGTGGCTGGGAATAGGCACTTGCCTATGATCACAAAGTCCTGAGTTCAAACTCCGTACCACTAAAAACAAACAAATAAATAAAAATATGGTATGCTATTCAACCATAACAAAATACTATAGAATGGGTGGTTTAAATAATGGGAATTTATTTCTTACAGTTCTGGAGGCTGGGAGGTCTAAGATAGAGGTGTTGGTGGATTTGGTTCCTGGTGAGGATCCTCTTGTTGGGAGAAAAGAGATTTTATCTCTTCCTCTTCCCACAAGAACACTAATCCCATCATGAAGGTCCTACCTTCATGACCTAAACCTAATTACTTCCCAAAGACCCCAACTCCAAATACCATCATATTGTGGAGTAGTGTTCCAATTTATGAATTTAGGAGGATTACAGATATTCAGCCCATGATAGATGGGAGCTATGCATTGCATACATTGGGTATTCACTAAATTGTTTGAAATACTAATTGGGTGAAACAGTGATGCAGTTTCATGCAAATAAAGACCTGGAACTTGCAGTATGGCTAGTCCTGGCTTAAAATATATCCTTAATTGAACCCATTTTGCCTCCCTAATTGCTAACTCCTCTTTCTGGTTTCAATTTAGCTGCCAGATTTCCAAGAAAAGCTTATCTTGGGTAGGTGCCCTTCCGGGTACTTCTGTCACACACTGAATATCCAATTCTCATCCATTTCCTTATATGTTGTCCTGACTCATGTGCTTTTGACAATCATCACCCTCCTATTCCTATTGCACGGTACAGTATTTGTTGCACAATAATTGCTTAATTATTGCTCACTTTAATTGATGTATGATTCTTGGTGAGTTGAAAACTTATTGAACCTTAGTTTCCTCAGCTGTAATGTGTGACTAATCCATTTTACTCCATGAAGATAATTCAGTGAACTAATGCATATGGAAAGTGTTGTTATTTCTCTTTTACCTCTGTCTTACCCACCATTTATTTATTCTCTTTTAAAGGTCTTTACCTTACTTGCAACACACCTTATAATTTACCTATCTGAAAAGGTTAAGGGAACTGTGGCAGGTGATTTCAAAATAGATCTATGTTTCTAGGACAGTAGCTATAATTCTTTAAATGCCAAGGATAAAACAGCACAATGATGTTTTGTCTGAAGGTAACCTTTTATTGCAATGATTATAGGCAAGAGAATTTTCTGTGTCTTTTGTAAAAGCTCACAATAATGTAGTATTAAATTCCTTCATATACCTGTGTTAGGTTATGATAAAGATATGGGTAGAGTAACAATAATTTGTGATCAGAAACTTAGCTGGTCAAGCTGACAAACATAAAAATATTTATAAGGATAATTGGCTATAATTGAAGTTATGAGGATTCTGGAAAATATAAGGGGTGTGATTGGATAAGATGGGTCTAGATGACTTTAGAGTTCATCATTGTTTGCATTAACAGATTATTTATTTTACAAACCTCCTTGAAGATAAGAAATATATCATATATAGATAAAATATAGAAATAAATATATGCTACTATTAAATGGAGTACTTGGTTCTATACTTTTATTTTTAAGTTAATTTTATTTTTATTAAAGTAATGTATGTATTTAATATTAAAACACCTAGGTTGCTCTACATAATGGATCTGCCACCTTTTCTGCACTTCAGCTTTCTTTCTCAAGGTATGTAAACTCATATTATTTAACAACATGCAAATATTAATTCTTGATTACTGATTTTTAACTTTACTATCTGTTGTAATGGTTAATAACATGTTTCTTATATCACCTCATTCATCTATCAGTCCCCACCATTATCTTCTTGTAGTTGTATATCAGTTTTTGTATTGATAGCATTTATCGTAATATGTAAATACTATTGATAGATTTCTTTCATTCTGTCACAATCATTTTCTTTCTGGAATTCCTTGCTCTTTCTCTCTCTATCTCTCTTCATATTTGCTTTAGTTTTCTCTTTACCCATGTTTTTTTCCACCAAAATGTCCAATAGCCCAATCATTTTCCAAATATTTAGACACATCAATTAGCCTACAATTTCCTGTTTTCCTCAGAGGGCTCCTGCTGTAGCCCTTGCCCCTTCTCTTGCCTGGCCTGACTGCTCCACACACAGCTGCAGTAGCTTGTGTCCTGGGACCTCATGCTGTCTAGCCTCAGTGGTAGAAACCCTGTCTTCAATTTCATTCTCCCTCTCTCCCTAGCTTCCTAAGAAGACAGCATGGATGATAACTTTTTTTCCAGTCCCTGTATGTTTCAAAATGTCTTTATTTTACACTTAAAACTTGACTGGCAGTTTGTGTTTAAAGTTCCAGGGTGAAAATGTTGACATTATTAACACATTGCTTCCCACATCCCCTCTGGTTTTGCTATTGAGAAGTCCAGTGCCATTCTGATCTTTTGTATATAATGTTTATTTCTTACTTTGAATATCTGAATGAATTTTATGTATGATGTAGTTACAGAAACTTATCATTTTAAAGTGTTTTTAAATTCACAGAAGTTATAAAAGTAGTGTAAATGATTCTTGCAGGACTTCCTCAATAGAACTCCAGAAGCCCAGCAACTAAGACAAAGGATGGACAAATGGGACTTCATAAAATTAAAAAGCTTCTGCACAACAAAAGAAATGGTCTCTAAACTGAAGAGACCACCCACAGAGTGGGAGAAAATATTTGCCAGCTGTACATCAGACAAGGGACTGATAAACAGAATATACAGGGAACTTAAAAAACTAAACTCCCCAAGACTATACTTTCAGGGATCATTTCTATAGTTCGTTACTAGAGAAGTTTCTCTGATCGTGTAGAGTACCGGAAACCATGAGGAGGAGACACAACGTTCTCACCTGAGCGTGAAGCTGGCTTTGGGTGCTGTTGTGTGGCAGCTGCCATTTGCCATTGATGATCGTTCTTCCTCCTCCTGTGAGAGAGGAAGAGGGTGGGGGCGTCGTCTGAGTGGAAAAAAAAAAAAAAAAAAAAAAAAAACTAAACTCCCCAAAAATCAATGACCCAATAAAGAAATGGGCAACTGAACTAAACAGAACTTTCTCAAAGGAATAAATTCAAATAGCCAAAAAAACACATGAAAAAATGCTCACCATCCCTGGCCATAAAGGAAATGCAAATCAAAACCACAGTAAGATTCCATCTCACTCCTATTAGAATAGCTATCATCAAAAACACCACCAACCACGTGTATTGGCAAGGATGCGGGGAAAAAGAACCCTCGTACACTGCTGGTGGGAATGCAAGCTGGTACAACCACTTTGGAAAATAATATGGAGGCTTCTTAAAAAACTAAACATAGATCTGCCATATGATCCAGAAATCCCACTCCTAGGGATATACCTAAAGGAATGAGACTCAGGTTATTCTAAAGGCACCTGCATACCCATGTTTATTGAAGCACTATTCTCAATAGCCAAGTTATGCAAACAGTCAAGATACCCCACTACCAAGGAATGGATTAAGAAAATGTGGTACTTCTATACAATGGAATTTTACTCAGCCACAAAGAAGAATGAAATTTTGTCATTCGCAAGTAAATGGATGGAACTGGAGAACATCATCTTAAGCAAAGTTAGCCAGGCCCAGAAAGCCAAAAATCGTATGTTTTCCCTCATTTGCAGACCATAGACCTAAAACAAATGCAGTAATGTTATTTGACATGGGTCACATGCTAAGAGGAGTACGCATACCAGAGTAATAGGGAAAGGCAGGAAACCCAAAACTTGAAAGTGTTTGGTGTGGCCACTGTAGAGGAGTGAATAAAGTATTTTTAAACTGACAGAGGCCACTATGGGAAGATGACCAGGAAGTAGTGAAGAGGTCTGGTAGAGATGAACCAATTTGGGTTGTAATACACTTGTGCATGGAAGCAATGCTAGGAATCTCTGTATAGCTATCCTTACCTTAAACTAGCAAAAATGCTATGTCTTTCTTATTATTGCTTATGTCTTCTCTTCAACAAAATTGGAGAAGAGGGCAGAAAGTTTTGTCTGGAAGCAAGAGGGGTGGAGGCAGAAGGAGGGGGTGAGGGGCAGTGGGGAGAGATGGCCCAAACAATATATGCACATATGAATAAATGAAGAAACAGTAAAAAAAATTTAAATAAGAAACAAATGATTCTTGCATATATTTACCCAGATTCCCTCACTCCTGTCATTTTTTAAAATATTTGCTATTTTTGTTCTATTAATTTCTCTTTATATTAACAAACATTATTTATTTTGATCCATTTGAATGTTGCAGAAATTAAGCCCTGTTTCCTTCAAATGCTTCCATTTGTATTTTCTAAAACCAAGAATGCTCTTTAACCACAGTACCACTTTCTAGATAGGGAAATAAATTATGAAACCATGCTATTATCTAATGCTCTTTGATTATTCTGGAAAAGTTCCAGGTGCTGAGATTTCACAATGATGTACTAGACAATCTGTGGGTCCCTTTGGTCTGGAGATTTGTGCTTTCCAGTTGTTTATTTTTCCACCTAAATTAAATTTCTTAAATGCTTTCTTTAATAAATTACTCCTTTGTCCCCTCAGCTTTCTCTTTCTGGAATGCCTATTAGTGGGGTGTTGGATGTCCTGGGTTGATCTTTTCTCTCCCATTTTCCTGTTTTGGTTATTTTGTGCTACTTCTGGTAGATTCTCTTTGCTCTGTCATCTATCATTTCTATTGCATTTTTATTTCAATTAATTAAAAACATAATTGCCAAGAATATTTTCTTGTTCTATGTTTTTCTTTTGGATTCTGTTCTTGTTGATGTTTATTAAGTGTAATATAGTATCTTCTCCTATTTCTCTGATATAATTTTTATAATTTGTGCTACTATAGCTATTTGCAAAAAAGTCTCTTTTTTTCCTGCATGTTTGATCTATCTCTTTTTAGTCTCAAGCTCTATCAGAGTCCTGATTGTCACACTGAGGGAAAGGAATAGAAAGGCTTGTTTGATGGTAAATAGGGAGGGAAGATGAAAAACCAGGGGCTAGCAGTACAAGGAGCTGCTACTATGCCAGGCCTAAAAGGCAAGAGGAGGGAGAAATTAATAGGAAGGGGAGATATCACCCATTATAGTTGCCATTAGAGTAGAGGACTCCCTGAAAGTAGCTATAGTTGTTATTAAATCATCATTATGCAATTTAGTAAAGGAATGGAGCTTCTGACAGCCTGTGTTCCAACAGGGAGAGAGATTTCACTGGTCACTTGCACCCTCTTGCTACTGCCTCCCACTCACCCGATTCTCTTTAAGGATTCTACTTAAGGAAACCTGGCTGAGGGATTCTCTAGGGCCCATCCTTCTGGGTTGTACTGCAGGGTGAGGAGGAAAGCAGGTAAGTCTAGAAAGAGAAATGGACAATATCTATCACAGAACCTTCTTAAAATACTACTGATATTTGGCTATCCTCTCATTTATGAAGGATGTAATTGAAAGCTTGTAGAAGAGTCTTAAGATTTCTTGGAGACCAATCTTTGGCTTTCTGTAGGGTGAATGGAGGGATAAATTGCAAAAGGACAGTTAATGGATTCTTCTGGGTTATTGTGAGATTTGTATACAGCTTTTTCATAAGTCCCAATTTTATTCCTACAACTTAACCACAGCCCTGCTATCTCTAATTGGTGAGATTCTCAGGGTTATTTTTGTTTGTTTGTTTTTGAGATAATCAGCTCTTATTCTCTTCTCTGCTAAGGCATTATCAATTTCTGCATTTACTTACCATCTTTCAAAAATTTTACTGAGATCCTTTCTGCTGTTGACTTCTTTCTTAATCTTTGTACTTATATATATGTATGTTTTTTATCTTCATATTAGCTGTCTTAGGAATCAAACAGAATGTCTGCTATGCTTAACTAAGATTTTTAGGTATTTTTAGAAATTGACTCAAAATGAAAGTAAATTTTATATATTGATTCGGAGAGAATTGAATGTGTTGAGAAGTGGGTGGATAACAATTTCATCTGCTACATATGTAAGTTTAAGAATTCATTAATCTGAAAACTCTTTGGTACAAAGAAAAATCTTATTTTGTGGTTACCATGTAGGGGACTTATTATATAGTGTTCTGATTATTTTTTGCTTTTAAAAACAAACCCAAGCAGTGTGTGGTGTTGCTCTTTTTAACACTGGAGTCACACAGGTGCCAGAGATAGACATATGTTTGGTCTCATTTTGCTCATACTCTGGCAAAAGTGCTAATATATGGAAATTGCAAAACTTTAAGGGAGAAAGAGGCAAAAGGCCTGAATCATCCACTCTCACACGATTGAGAGTTGAGTGCACAGACACCACATAAAAAGTCTTCCAGAGGTCCATTTTAATCAAAGATATTTATAAATCAGTCTTTATATTTGTAATTTAACAATTGAATTAGTTCCATTTAAGTGGCAGCAGATGGTGTGTGATTATTGCCTTCTTAATACGAAAATGTCTGTCAATACTTGTTAAATACGGATTAAGCCAAGGGTTACTGCAACTGCTTGGGTTTTCATTAATACAGTTCATTCAGTTTGAATTTGGCAATTAAAAATTGTAGCAATCCCACAAGTTACATTTGCATTATGCATCTTGGCACCTCAACTTCAAAAAGAAGTGCTCTGGTGGAGAATTCTTTTGGAAGCATAACTTACTTTTGCTATTGTAAATTAGAAAATAAAATTGTACCTGTGTAAACATAGGAAGAAGCTTGCATAGTTTTAATTTGATTATGTTTTTGACATGCTACCTTTGGGCACGGAGCTCAGGGAGGCTCTGCAGTGAGCACTGTGTGCTCTCAGATTTCAAGACAGGTAGTATAAGGACCCAGCAGGCACAAGCTCCCTGAAAATTCAAGGAACAGGCTGAATTTAAATGGTATTTTCACTCTTCAGAAACCACAACCACATTTTTAAAAAGGTAAACAATTATCCAGCAAGTATATAAACCTGTTCAGAAGAACGTAGGTCCACTTTTAATGGACTCTTTTAATTGAACTTGAAGTAACTGAGATAGCATTTGGAAGCGTTCAGGCTGGAATGAGTGTTTGATTGCGTGGAACCCATTGTGTTACATACACATTGGAGGAAAAACAATGCAAGTCATATTGTCTCTGACTTGAGTTTTTTTTAAAAATTTTGTTTTTTATGAGAGTTGACTGTTTCAGAGTGGTTTTTGTTTGTTTATTTTCAGACCTTTGTCTCTCCTGAGGTTCATTGTTTATTTTTCAGGGAAATCTCTGTTTCAGGCTGGCCTGGGGGTGGCCCCTGCTGAGACTCTCTTCTCTCCTTCCAGGGCTTGATTGATCTTTCAAGCAGTAGATCCATCTCTTTTCTTTCTGCATCTGACAGTTCATTGCTCATTTTTCTCCTAACTTACATGCCTCTTTCTTCAATCTAGAAAAATATTCCTTGCTAGTGAATTTTTTTTTAAAGAAAGTTTTTAGAAGGCCTTTCTTTTTGCTTGTGTGTGAATGTCATGAAGTTCTATAATAAAATAGGAATAGACATAGAAAAAGATACAGAAAAATTATGGAGACAGTTATATGTTGGCATTTAAAGGCTTACCAGTCAAACTCTATATGAATCCCATATAGGACTTGGGTCCCTCAACATTTGGCTTGATACAAATAGGGAACTTAGTATATTGAACTGAACATAACTTTTGCAGAAATCCAGCAACTGAGTAGCAGCAATTTCACATAATTCAGTTTGGTAGTTGAAAATATTTTAATATTTAAAATTAATAGGACTTGATAACTTATTTACTAGGCTGGAAAAAGAGGAGTTAAGTGACTTTGATAAATGTTGCTCTTGAATTTAAATTCGTGGTCACTAATGACAATTGACAATAACTGTCACATACAAAACTTAATCTGTTTCAATTTCAATTCTACAAGTGATATGCATGTGTGTGTATATATATATATATATATATGAGGAATTATATTTAATAAGATAATATATATGTGTATATGACGAGTATGTACATATTTATTCACTCTATTCTATGCAGAATGTATTGTATTATTATTTTATTCTACAGAGCAGGAATTGGAGGATCAGAGAGGTTAACTCCCTGGTGTAGGTCAGGTAGCTAAATGCTGGTGGAAAGAGAGTTCACAATTAGGGTCTCTGATCCTACTTGTTCTGTAAGCCCTGCATCACCTCACTGTGGGTTCTTAATGCTGTCCTGCTATTATATGGCTATCTCTAGTACATTCACACTCCCCTTTACTTCTATAGAGTTGTTATTACTCTACTCTGTAGAGTTATTATTATTGGTGGTAGTGGTGGTTGAGCTCAAGGTCTTGTGCTTGCTAGGCAGGGTTCTACCACGTTAGCCATGCTGCTAGCCCTTCTGCAGATTATTTTACACATTTTCTTTCACCTCTAACCTCCAGTACCCCCTCTCCAGTACTCACACTCAGCTTACCACTTTGCTTTTTACATCTGTAAGAATACTGAAGCAATTCCAATGCAACTTCCCTAACTTCCACCATTACTACTTACCCCCTTGCCTGAACGGATCTCCCTATACTCTGCTTCGACTCCAGGTAAACTGTCCCTGTAACACCTCTCCTTGAGCACTGGAGTATTCCTGCTCTCACCTGCTCAAGGATAACCTCCACTATTTTCTCTCTTTTGTATTCTCAGTTTTCCTCTTCTCTCTGAGTTCTTCTCATAAACATTCAAACATGCCATAATTTCTTTATTTTTAAAAGAATCAGCTCTATTGACCATCTATTTTTTTGTCTACTGTTTCATTGATAATACTCTTAGAAAAAGTTGCTTACAATCTTTCTCCCAAATTCCTCTCTTCCCATTCAGTTTTGAAGTGAAAGTAGGCTCCCCCTATTGCTCTTGATAAAGCCACCAATCACCTTCACTATGTGGGCCAATACAATGGCCATTCTTCTGTCTCTTGGCTGCAGTTGACATAGTTGATTACTGTCTCATCTTCAATTCCTTATTTTTATCCCCAGTGCTGGGGATAGAATCTAGTACTTTGGTGGCAAGCCAGGCAACCACTTTACAACTGAGCTACATCACCAGATGTAGCTTCAATTCCTGTCTTATTTTTGTTTTGAAACCCTCACTCTTTTGACTTTCATCAGTTCACCCCAGTTGTTTCCTCTCCACTGCTTTTGGTTCTTCTTCTTTTGTTTTTTGCAGCTTCTGAACAGAGGAGGGATCCATGGCTTAGTTTCTATCTCCTCTCACTACCTTGTTTCTCTTGAACTTGTCTTATGGTTTTCAATACTCTTCATGCCAGCTTGTCTTGTACATGACTTGTTTAGCTTCTTTTCTTATGTGACATTTCATACCCCAATGTTTTCTGTTGTAGCTCTGCTTGCCTTCCACCTAAACCCTGTATCTATTTTGTTTTGGCTTTTAAACTCTATGCCACTGGGGACCTTTCTTATGCTACTCATGCATACTTGTACAACTCAGTGGTGAAGTTAACATTAATGGAGATCAAGTCTACTGGATAAATTCTTTATGTTTTCTCACTATTTGTCCCTTCTATTACTAGCATCTCACTATTTGTCCCTTCTATTACCAGCAACTTTACTGTCCCATTCCCTGGTGTTTTAGTTTTCTTTGCTTCTGCACAGTTCTTCTAAGAATGGAAAGGAGTGAAGAGTACCATTGACATTTTCCTATAAAAAAATATCCTAAACATAGCCTTAACAAAAATAGTACATATCTTATCATTAGATTGTAGAATTGTCCAAAACAGTCATCTTCTTCAACCTTGTTCCTGGATGGCTGCTCTGTATCTATCTCATGTATTAAAATATCTAACTGAAAATCATTGGATTATTTCATAAGCAAGTTTTCTATGTTTTAAAAACACATCTATATATAATAAATGATGGTATTTTTCCCCTTCTTAATTCTACTTTCTAGTAGAAATTTACACTTTTATAGATATCTGACCTTCAATGTAAGCACAATTTCAACTTCTTATTGGTGATTTGATCTTAGCCTTCCCTTTGGCTTTTTTTCTGATTCAGCTGGCTTTTGTGAACTATCTGTCTTAAACTTATCTTTCAGTATTTTGCTGCAAGTGTCTCTGACCCATGTTTTTCACCTTAAACCCAGAGTTTACACAAACTGTATTCTCTGACTTTGGGCTTTATTCAACTGTAATTCTAAGAGCTCTGAACACATCTGGGCCTTTTGAAGAATGAAGCAAAAGCAGTTCAGGGGGAAAATAGAATGGTGAATAGAGTGAGAAAGACCAGACATGTCTTTGTTATCATTGAAGACCAAAAAAATCATTCTTTATTCTTTACTTGGGTATCTTCCTATTCTCTTTCAAGCTTTTGAAACTCAATTCTATGAAGTTTTGTATTAATAGCAAGCTGCTTGTCCTGTGACTTTCTTCCCTTCACTTCTACTTCTGCATGCTTGCCAAAGGAAAAAAAGGTAAAGGACAAGTACAAAAGCAAATGTCAAGACATCGCACATCACCAAGATTTAATTACAACACTTGGCATATTTCACATCTGATTTATTTGTCTAGCTTCTATCTTTAAACTTACAATGCCTGATCTTCCACATGTCATATGGAGGGGTGAGAGCAGTAGCCATTTCGGACAATAAAAGTAACATAATCCTAGCCCTGCTTTTTTCTAGACACACACATACATGGACACACAATCTGTTTCCTTTTTTAGTAACCATGTATTCCCCAACTGATATCCTTAACATTAGAGAGATCATCTTTCTTGTGTTATCAAGATTTTCATATTTCACCACTTTTATTTTTTCTCATATGTTAATTTCCAGTTCTTTCTCTCTGCAATCATTATTTTTGGTACAGCTATTTTTAGATGCTTCTGTCAAAATTTAACTCTCTGGACGTTCCTGAAACACCTATTGGTAAAAAAAGGTTGATTTATTGATTACCATGGAAAGGGGATATGTTAAAAAATGAATCACAATGTCAGAAAGAACTATAAGGTTAGCTATATTGAGAATTAGAAACTTGGTTTAAGGCAAGTCTTTCAACAAAGACTTGAGTAGAATTGAGTAAGAATCATGACATAGCAGTTCAGGATTGATAAAAGCAAGATGAAGATTTTGTGGTAGAAAATAAAAGTAGCTTGGGGTACAAACCAAATCTGTAATAGTCTTGGAAGAATAAAGGAATGCTAATAAAGATAGTGAAGTGTGATTTGGTTTTCCTTATCTAGGCTTATGTTAGGCTTAGTAATTTTGGCCCTCAAATTCTACCTTATCTACATCCTCAAAGAACTAAAGTGTCTTAAACTAAATGTACTTTTCTGACATCCTCATCATGAACAGAGGTGATTATTTTCTATTCAGTGATACATATTTCCTCTTGCATGAAGTTTCAAAAACACTCTTCTCTTTCTTTGACTTTTTCATGTTGTCAAGACATAGCAAGTATATACAACAATTTTACCCTTTAGAGTACTGCCACTTTTACAATGCTGTTTTTGGCTACTACCCAAAAATTAGCAACCCAATCTCCATGAAGTAGAGTCCTGGACTTTTCTTTTTATGCTTTCAGAGAAGTGGTAAATCAGCAAGGTGAGTAGCAGTCATTTCTTGTGTTACAGATGTGGGAAAAAAACTCTTACATATATTAGGATGAGAGCTACTTCCTCATGACTTATGCCTAATACTCCTAGTTCTACCATTGGGAACCGGAGAGAATAAAGCTTAGCCTTTCTTAAAAATGGTTCAAAGATCCATGAGATTTAAAACAACTGGTGATTTTCCTTAATTTATCTCTTCTGTTAAACTGTTTATTTTAGAACAAACACTGTGGTAACTTTACCATTCCTTTTATCCTCTGGTTCTCCCTTTGAGATGCTTCACATTTTCAATATTTATTTCCAACCGAGACACTTAGAACTGAATGCAATTCTCAAAGCTTTGCTGGACACTATAGATTGAGAATGGAACTTTTGTGAAACAAATTTTTGAATTGTGTTCTCCTAAATGCCATACCACATATTAAGTTGTATAAGTGTTAGTATCAAAAAATACGCAGGAGTTTTGCTCAAGTGTTTTTGTATAATCTAATGGTCACCCACATAGTTTTAGGAGTAAGATTTGAACCGTAGTTATATCAATTATCATTTGTGAAAATCCAGAAAACTTTCTGAGCCTGGATTTTGAAATTCAAAAGTAGGATTTAAAAATTATATATTTCATTGAATATTTAAGGATTCACAGAAACAGATGAATGCAAGCCTGGTGATAGTGCTCAGAATATATATAAGCTTGGTGAAAGTATTAGCATTTACTACATTATGGAGCTCTAGTTTTCAAAATAAAAACAGTCTTTGATTGAAAAATGATATATGTACTTTAAAGATCAATTAATAATGAAAAGAATAAAGAAAAAATACAATTTCATTCACCAGAGATTAACCACTATCAGAATTATGCTCATTATCTTTTAGATATTTTTGTGCATATACACATACACTTGTAACATTTATGGGATGAAATACTATAAAACTGTTTTGTATACTATTCATCGTGTAAATATCTTTCCATATTGATTTTGACAGATCTATAACAGAGGTCAGTTTTTTTTTTCTGTAAAGGTCTAGGTAACATTTTACTTAGCCTTGCAAACTAGTCTCTATTATACTATTTTATGGTTGTTATTTGTTTTACAATACTTTAAATATGTTGAAAACATTTCTTAGCTTACAGGCTGAACAAAAGTAGGTCATTGGACACATTTAGCCTGCAGAAAATCCCTAATCTATATGTTGATTGTTTTTTGAGACAGGGTCTTACTGTGTAGCCCAGGCTGTTCTCAAACTCACTCTGTAGCCCAAACTGACCTTGAAATTGTGATCTTCCTACATCAACTTCCCAAGTGCTGAGATTATACATGTGTACCACCACAACTGCCTTTTCATTTGTCAATAACTAGTTTATAAATTCATCATATTTTCAACATTTACATTTTCCTCTATTGTAAGAAATTCTGAGATGAAATTTTTACATAGAAATTTAGAAATAATTTTCTCTATTCTTAAAGAAAATTTTGGAAGTGGTATTGCTAGGTTAAATTTTTGACACACGTTACAACTATCTTTTAAGCTAAGTATAATACATTAAAGTAGGAACTTGATTCTGTCATATAAATTATTAGTTGTTCTCCATGGCTTCTAGTTATAGGAGGATGCTTTCCGAAGTCTCGCATCTAATCTTTTGGCTAAATCAGATCTGAGTGCAGCAGTATATAATTATCTACCCACTTACACTTTGACATCATGCACTTCAGAATTGTTTGGAATGTTTTAAGCAAACACTCAATTATAAAGAACTGTAATTTCAACAAGCATATATTTCAACATCTAACTCTCAATACTATCAGATGCATCTAAAGACTAGCTGAAATCAGGACTATTTTCTTTCTTAAGGATTCACACTCTTTCTTTCAATTACTCTAAAATATTTTCCTGGGTTGATGTCAACTTTTGGTCTTCTGTCTGTGAAGTCCTGATTGTTTATTTTTTGTGGAGTTACTTTGCATGTACTTCAGATCTATTGATAAAGAAGATCTTAACCCTGTCCTCCATTTCAATAAGCAGCAGAAAAGGGGGCCATTGCAGTGCACCTGACATATAGCATGAAATTCAAGCAAGTCAAGGAATTCTTTGTGTAGCAATTATATTAAAATACATACAAACTTCAAGGCTCTGCAAAAATGCTCAACTGGAATTTTTCCTCAGATTATTTCTATATGCTGGGAGGTTTGAATTGATTTAGAGACACTAGGAGGATTCCAAGATGGCGGCTAGAGGGAGGAAGCAGAAAGCGAGCCTCCTATACTGAAATCTTGGGGAGACACTGGAGACACACTTTGCAGGCATAATCACTGAGAAAAGGCATAACTTTGACCCCTCCACACCTCCAGCCAGCGCAGAGAATCTCCACTTCACATTAAATGGAGAAACAAGGAGGGCCCCCGGGGCCGCCAGTGGCCGGCGCCCATACGGCTTGGGAAGACGCAGACCAGGTGAGCTTTGTGGTACTGCCCGGTACCCCCACAGACAAGCCTGGGTCAGAGCAGCATAACCCCTTGGACAGACTGACCTCCACCCGGGGAAAAAAAAGAGAAACTGAGCAATAAGCAATAAGAACAATTAAGACACGCTGGAAAGAGGGTGGGGCACCCTGAGCACTGAAGGTTGGGGGAAGAGAATCCTTCCCAGGACTGTAAATAAACAAGCCAGCCTGGCTGGAGAGCCTCTGGTGGGAGCGGGGCGCGTGCCCAGCAACCAGGAGCGGGAAAGCCTGTGAGAGTGGTGGAGGGAGAAAAACTCCACAGGAGAGGAGGGAAGACCCACTTCCCACGTGAACTGTAAATAACATGGCGGCCGGAAGGAGCAGCAGCACCGCTCAGTAAGCAGGAGCAGGAAAGCTTGTGAAAGCGGAGGTGGGAGGAGAACTGCACAGGAGAGGGGGGAAGACCCACCTCCCACAAGAACTGTAAATAAACACGCAGGCCTGACAATGCAGGGGCAATGTCACCTTTCCCAGTGCTTGGAAAGGGGAAAGCCTGTAGCAGAGGCTCCGGCACAGGAGAACTCTGAACAAACAAAGCCTGCAGGGCCAGGTGAGTGCCAAGCTTACCCCAGAGCTCTGCATAAATAACGCCGCCAGCTACAGCAGGCTGAGAGCAGCAGGCAGGCAAGCCACAGTTGCAGATACCACTCTCAGAACTGTCTCCAGACTCTTTTCTTTCTTTTTCTCCCTACCTTTGATGAGAGAACAACCGAATTACACCTGCAAACTGAAAAACTTACTGAAACTGTATTGCATTTGAACTTGGGACACTTGGGGTGAGATCTTCCAGGCACTGAATGAAAATAACTTTAACCCCAGGATACTCTACCCAGCAAAGCTATCATTCAAAATAGATGGAGCAATAAAAGTCTTCCATGATAAGCACAAACTAAGACAATATTTGACCACAAAGCCACCATTACAAAAGATTCTGCAAGGGATTCTGCACACAGAAAATGACACCCAACTTAACCATGAAAAGGCAGGCAGCACCAAACCACAGGAAAAGAAAAAGCAAGACAGTAGAGAGTAACCTCAAGTTAGGTACACACAATCAAACCTTCAAACAATTAAGACAACTAAATGGCAGGAATCACCACATACCTATCAGTACTAACACTTAATGTTAATGGACTTAATTCACCCATCAAAAGACACTGTTTGACAAAATGGATTAAAAAAGAAGATCCAACAATTTGTTGCTTACAGGAGACTCATCTCACCGACAGAAATAAGCATATGCTTAGGATGAAAGGCTGGAAGAAGATTTACCAAGCCATGGCCCCCGAAAACAGGCAGGAGTAGCAATACTTATCTCTGACAAAGTAGACTTTAAACCTACATTGATCAAATGAGATAAAGAAGGACATTCCATACTAATAAAAGGAGAAATAGACCAAGAGGAAATAATAATCATCAATCTGTACGCACCCAATGTCAACGCACCCAATTTCATCAAACATACCCTGAAAGACCTAAAAGCATATATAAACGCCAACACAGTGGTTGTGGGAGACTTTAACACCCCATTATCATCAATAGATAGGTCATCCAAACAAAAAATCAATAAAGAAATCCAAGATCTAAAATATGCAATAGATCAAATGGACCTAGTTGATGTCTACAGAACATTTCATCCAACCTCTACACAATATGCATTCTTCTCAGCAGCCCGTGGAACCTACTCCAAAATAGCTCATATCCTAGGGCACAAAGCAAGCCTCAGCAAATATAAGAAAATAGAAATAATACTGTGCATACTATCTGGTCACAATGCAGTAAAAGTAGAACTCAACAACAAAAGTAAAGACAAAAAGCATGCAAACAGCTGGAAACTAAATAACTCATTACTTAATGAACAATACATCATCGATGAAATAAAAGAGGAAACTAAAAAGTTCTTGGAAGTCAATGAAAATGAAAACACAACCTACCGGAACATATGGGACACAGCTAAGGCAGTCCTGAGAGGAAAGTTTATAGCCATGAATGCATATATTAAAAAGATTGAAAGATCCCAAATCAATGACCTAATGATACATCTCAAACTCCTAGAAAAACAAGAACAAGCAAATCCCAAAACAAATAGAAGGAGAGAAATAATAAAAATAAGAGCTGAAATCAATGAAATAGAAACCAAAAAAACCATACAAAGAATTAATGAAACAAAAAGTTGGTTCTCTGAAAAAATAAACAAGGTCGATAGACCCCTGGCAAACCTGACTAAAATGAGGAGAGAAAAAACCCAAATTAGTAGAATCAGAAATGCAAAAGGGAAGATAACAACAAATACCATGTAAGTCCAGGAAATCATCAGAGACTACTTTGAGAACCTATACTCAAATACATTTGAAAATCTTAAAGAAATACACAGGTTTCTAGATACATATGATCATCCAAAACTGAACCAAGAGGAAATTAATCACCTGAATAGACCTATAACACAAAATGAAATTGAAGCAGCAATCAAGAGTCTCCCCAAAAAGAAAAGTCCAGGACCTGATGGATTCTCTGCTGAATTCTACTAGACCTTTAAAGAAGAACTGATACCAACCCTCCTTAAACTGTTCCACAAAATAGAAAGGGAAGGAAAACTGCCAAACACATTTTATAAAGCCAGTATTACACTTATTCCAAAACCAGGCAAAGACACCTCCAAAAAGGAGAACTATAGGCCAATCTCCTTAATGAACATTGATGCAAAAATCCTCAACAAAATAATGGCAAACCGAACTCAGCAACACATCAAAAAGATTATTCACCATGACCAAGGAGGCTTCATCCCAGGGATGCAGGGGTGGTTCAACATACGAAAATCAATAAACGTAATAAACCACATTAACAGAAGCAAAGACAAAAACCACTTGATCATCTCAATAGATGCAGAAAAAGCCTTTGATAAGATCCAACATCATTTCATGATAAAAGCTCTAAGAAAACTAGGAATAGAAGGAAAGCACCTCAACATTATAAAAGCTATATATGACAAACCTACAGCCAGCATTATACTTAATGGAGAAAAACTGAAACCATTCCCTCTAAAATCAGGAACCAGACAAGGATGCCCACTCTCTCTACTCCTATTCAACATAGTACTGGAATTCTTAGCCAGAGCAATTAGGCAAGACGAAGGAATAAAAAGAATACAAATAGGTAAAGAAACTGTCAAAATATCCCTATTTGCAGACGACATAATCCTATACCTTAAAGACCCAAAAAACTCTACTCAGAAGCTTCTAGACATCATCAATAGCTATAGCAAGGTAGCAG
The DNA here is from genome assembly GCF_047511655.1 of Castor canadensis. NCBI lineage: Eukaryota > Metazoa > Chordata > Mammalia > Rodentia > Castoridae > Castor > Castor canadensis. The sequence continues at coordinate 77,722,431 of NC_133400.1, read as the reverse complement.
GATATAAAATCAACATAGAAAAATCATTAGCATTTCTATACACTAACAATGAGCAAACGGAAAAAGAATGTATGACAACAATTCCATTTACAATAGCCTCAAACAAAATCAAATACCTAGGTGTAAACCTAACAAAAGATGTGAAAGACCTCTATAATGAAAACTATAAACTTCTGAAGAAAGAGATTGAGGAAGACTATAGAAAGTGGAGAGATCTCCCATGCTCATGGATTGGTAGAATCAACAAATGTCGATACTCCCAAAAGTAATCTACATGTTTAATGCAATTCCCATCAAAATTCCAATGACATTCATTAAAGAGATTGAAAAATCTACTGTTAAATTTATATGGAAACACAAGAGGCCACGAATAGCCAAGGCAATACCCAGTCAAAAGAACAATGCAGGAGGTATCACAATACCTGACTTCAAACTATATTACAAAGCAATAACGATAAAAACAACATGGTACTGGCACAAAAACAGACATGAAGACCACTGGAACAGAATAGAGGACCCAGATATGAAGCCACACAACTATAAGCAACTTATCTTTGACAAAGGAGCTAAAAATATACGATGGAGAAATAGCAGCCTCTTCAACAAAAACTGCTGGGAAAACTGGTTAGCAGTCTGCAAAAAACTGAAACTAGATCCATGTATATCACCCTACACCAAGATTAACTCAAAATGCATCAAGGATCTTAATATCAGACCACAAACTCTAAAGTTGATACAGGAAAGAGAAGGAAATACTCTGGAGTTAGTAGGTATAGGTAAGAACTTTCTCAATGAAACCCCAGCAGCACAGCAACTAAGAGATAGCATGGATAAATGGGACCTCATAAAACTAAAAAGCTTCTGTTCATCAAAAGAAATGGTCTCTAAACTAAATAGAACACCCACAGAGTGGGAGAAAATATTTGCCAACTATACATCAGACAAAGGACTGATAACCAGAATATATAGGGAACTTAAAAAACTAAATTCTCCCAAAACTAATGAACCAATAAAGAAATGGGCAAGTGAACTAAACAGAACTTTCTCAAAAGAAAAAATTCAAATGGCCAGAAAACACATGAAAAAATGCTCACCATCTCTAGCAATAAAGGAAATGCAAATTAAAACCATGCTAAGATTCCACCTCATCCATGTTAGAATAGCCATCATTAGCAACACCACGAACAACAGATGTTGGCGAGGATGCGGGGAAAAAGGAACCCTCTTACACTGTTGGTGGGAATGTAAACTAGTACAACCACTCTGGAAAAAAATTTGGAGGCTACTTAAAGAGCTAGACATCGATCTACCATTTGATCCAGCAATACCACTCTTGGGGATATACCCAAAAGACTGTGACACAGGTTACTCCAGAGGCACCTGCACACCCATGTTTATTGAGGCACTATTCACAATAGCCAAGTTATGGAAACAGCCAAGATGCCCCACCACTGACGAATGGATTAAGAAAATGTGGTATCTATACACAATGGAATTTTATGCAGCCATGAAGAAGTATGAAATGTTATCATTCGCTGGTAAATGGATGGAAATGGAGAACATCATTCTGAGTGAGGTTAGCCTGGCCCAAAAGACCAAAAATCATATGTTCTCCCTCATATGTGGACATTAGACCAAGGGCAAACACAACAATGGGATTGGACTATGAGCACATGATAAAAGCGAGAGCACACAAGGGAGGGGTGAGGATGGATAGATAAGACACCTAAAAAACTAGCTAGCATTTGTTGCCCTTAACGCAGAGAAACTAAAGCAGATACCTTAAAAGCAACTGAGGCCAATAGGAAAAGGGGAACAGGTACTAGAGAAAAGGTTAGATCAAAAAGAATTAACCTAGAAGGTAACACCCAATCACAGTAAATCAATGTGAGTCAACTCCCTGTAGAGCTATCCTTATGTCAACCAGCAAAAACCCTTGTTCCTTCCTATTATTGCGTATACTCTCTCTACAACAAAATTAGAAATAAGGGCAAAATAGTTTCTGCTGGGTATTGAGGGTGGAGAGAGGGAGGGGGCGGAGTGGGTGGTAAGGGAGGGGGTGGGGGCAGGGGGGAGAAATGAACCAAGCCTTGTGTGCACATATGAATAATAAAAGAAAAAGGAAAAAAAAAAAGGGAGACACTAGTTACAATCTTGCCATCTACCAAATGGGCATATAGCTAACTTTATAGATGAATGGAAGTCTTAGATTGAGATGGATTGGACAGAAAGCTAAAAGTATTAGCTTTTAATTAAATAAGCTTATAACAATAGTGGTTCAATATTCTAAGACCAGAGTGTGAATTTTCTGTTTAAGAGGGCAAGGCAAATTGGGTCATTTTGATAATATGATCAAAAGATGTCATATTTGATAGTAAGAGTTCAGAGGTCATATTTCAAGAACATTTTGAAAGCATCATTAAGAAACTCTGATTCTTTTTATTTGGTTTAGTGAATTCCTGGCTTCAGTAGCTGGCTGCATTTTTGTGCAGAGTACCATTTATGCCACTCAGTAGAACTAAATCCTTCAAGGGTTTTTGAAAATATTGCGGTAGGCACATTGTTGTAACTGAATGTATCAGTTTCCATATCAAGGAGACAAAGTGAGTTCTGGACTTAAACAGATGGATTCTATAGGAACTTTGATAGAGATGAAATCAAACTTCTTTTCTGTGACTGATTTCAGTCTTTGAGACTATATTTCATCACTTTAAAATAAGTCTGATGCCATATAAGCCTCTCCCTGAGCCAAAACTCATATTCTCACCACTCAAGCTTTTCTTGTTTCTATGATTGTGGTTTCTTTAGGCTAGACCTTATATTTTACTTTAAGCTGTATCATGTAATATAAAATTTAAAAATATACCTCTGTTTAAAACTATATTTATTTATATTTGATACATTCCAAGGAATATGTCATCTATGTTAAATGAAAATTATTTATAACCCCAGTTTTGTTTAGTATAAATTTTTACCTGGGAATATCTATCATACTAAACCAAAGAGTGTTTTTTCTCTAGCTACCATTTGAATTAAATACAGAATTAAATAAATGATGTAAATTCAGGTAAATTAATCTTTTAAATGTCTGCCTTCTTCCATATCCTTACCTTCCTAAGTTCCATCTCTCCCTTAGGTGTGTTGTATTACCTATGCTTGTGGGAAATGTGAGGTGTTTTCTGATTAAGCTTCCTTGCTATTTTGACATGAGATCTCAGTGTTTCCACCTGGATTTCATGAACTGTAGTTACTGCTCTTCTGGGATATATGGGTCAATGGGAGGCTGGTTCACAAAACATTCTTTTAGTGCTCGCTTGGGCAGTACATTCTTTTAAGTAGCGTTTTATTAGAAACCATAAGATAATTGTCCTTTTGATTATAATTTTTAGAAAATGACTTTAAATTTAATAATAAAATAAAACTTCCTTAAAAGTAGTTGAATACAGAGTAAAGGAAATTCAACTTAAAATGTACCTTTCCCTTCTTAAATTCCTTAAATTGAAATCAATATTTTATCCTAATTCTTTTTTTTTCCTTCTTCCTACATTTTTTTATTTTTCTGTGACCATGCTGAGGACAGAACCCAGGACCTTGGACTTGCTATTCAAATGCTGTACAAGTGAGCTACATCTCTAGCCTTACCATATAGTTTAAATTCAAAATTGATATAAAATACAATAAAAGAGAATAACCATATGTGTAGTCACTCAAATGTTTTTAGATGGGAGAGTAACCCATTCAAGCCAAAAAAATCAGCTTGTGTAAGTGAAGAAACTTGGGACTAGAGTTAGCTTTAAGCATGGTTTTATTCATGGACTTCAGAAAAGTAGAAACTTATCCATCTTCATTTGCCTCATTCTTAAGGAGAGCCTCCTTAAATCCTGTCTTCCCTCTCTCCTTCCCTCCCTTTCTCCCTTCCTTCCCTCTCCTTTCTCTTTTTGTTCTTTCTATGTTGCTATCAGTTTAATTTTTCATTGGTGATTCCTCTATTAAAAGGTAAGCACATGAATTAGGGTATTTGTCTAACTTGTTTCCCCGTGTATCCTTAATTCTTAGAAAAGTGTTTGGCAGTCAACTGAAAGCTAATTGCTAGGACAACTCCAGGCCCAATTTTTTTTCTTTTTATTAGCATATAGTCATTGTAAAGGAGGATTCATTGTGTCCAGGCCTAATTCATATTTCCAATAAATTGCTCTGTTACTAGCAACCAAAAGAATGGAGACCAAAATATCTCTTTAGTTATCAATATTGTGGATCCTTTCTTCATCCATGTCCAGCACTAACTAGGTCTGGTTTGTGTGTAATCTGTCTTGAGGGAAATTATCTTTTCCAAATAGCTAGAAATCCTCACTCTTTCAGCATTGCTTGAAATTCAATACGTCAAATTATTTTATTATTAAGCTTCCTTATATAGTAAGAGTTTTTGAGGAGTTCATTTTTTCCCATTGTCAGTTTATCTCTTAGAGATTGGGAGATATCAGGACACTTGGATGATGAGGTGAAAATGCTTAAAATGCTGAGTGCTGAGGAGGTGGAGGGCTTGGTGGATGGCTGCAGTAACATGAGACTGTAGCAAGAAGATGGGAAGAAACCACCTTCCAAATTCTGAACATTGTTAAATGTATATATATGCTTGTTCTGTCTCTGACTATTGACAGAAGTAAAAGACTTTTGAGAGGGAGGAAAATGAGAGGATCACAGAAACTTAGAGACTTAACGAACATTTATATCAGTTCAGTTTCTACCTCATTTCCTTTTTCTCTTTTCTTCCCTGATCATTTACAGTTGGAATAACATATGCAATAATTTGTTCTTGGGCCTCCATCTTGTGGAGTAGATCTGCCCATGCCTGAGATGGTATGAAAGACCTAGAACTACTGAGACCAGGCTTCTAATTTTTCTGTGATGAGTCAGGTGTGCAATATTGTATTGTTGCCTATTCTCTCTCTTGCTCTCTCTCTCTCTTTTTCTCTCTGTCAGAGACCAAAAAAGTCAAAATTTGAAATGTCCTGAGTGTGAAGGGGATAAGAAAGTTTGGCTGTGTGCACAGAGAAAATCTTGAAAAGAGGAACTCCAATATTTATTGGAAGTCTGACCTCTCTTACACTCTTTTCACTTCTGTACAGTTAGTTCTCTATGGGGTTGTAATTTTTTTGTGTCAGAAACCAATAATAACAAACACCCACTCCACTGCAGAAAAGAGCAATAGAACCCGGCAGTTTGAGAGATCATACAATTTTGATTATTCCAGAGCCTCTGGATGACTCTTCTTCATTAGAAATGTGATCATTACAATATATGCCCAAGGCCTGGAGGAACAAAATTGTCAACAAAACATTTTCAAGTCTTTAAGGCAAAAATTATGTTTAGTTTGGAAAAAATAATGGGTATTATAACACAAAATTGTTTCTCTAATTGTTTCATTATCTTAGAACATTTACACAGTTAAGGGAGTGTTTCTGGAAAATTCTCCCTGCTATGGTCTCCTACTTTCTTATACTCAGTTCTTTCGTCTGAGGTATTAGAAGAATCCTCCTCTTTTTCTAGTGTCCAGCCTTTCTTTCATCACAGGGGTGATGAATGTTCTCCATTTTAGCATCTATTCTGGGACCTGAATCACACGTGGTGGTACTGAGAGTTGCCATAGAAACTGGTGGTAAGATGAAGTTTGGGGATTGTGCACTTACTACCGTGTGAACAAAATAATGACCATCCTGAGTGGTAGGCAGGACAAAGATAGTTCCTGGCATAAGTGGCATCCAAGTTGTTAAAGTTTTCTTTTTTGTTGTTTGTTTTATCAGTAGTGACCTGGGAAGTAAATGCTTTTTAAAGGTGCAATGATTAGAGCATTTAAGAGACAGGAGCAGGGGAAGCAATGCTTTCAAAAACAGCAGAGTTGGCTGATTACTGCTAAGTGCCCTGCAGAGGGTTAATGAGGAAATGAAGACCCTTAGCAAGCAGTTTAGGCCTAAGAGAGCCTGCAACCCAAACCACAAGAGTGGAGCTGCATGAGGCTGAGCCGTAGACAGGAGGCCGAACAGTTATTGCTGTAGAAATCCAGAGACAGTTCAATGTCTGCTATGCTAAGCTCAAGGCCCTGGTTGGGAAAACTTTAGACCCTGAAACCTGGGAAATGAACATGTGTGTGAGGATCCATGAGGACTCCTGGTCTGTAGAATGCCTAGATCATGTGGTGCCATGGAGGGGTGAGAGGAGGTCACCTTCCGTCCTACTCTTCATTGCCCTGAGTTGGGATGTATGTGTGGGCATGAGGAAAGACTGACGGCTTATTCTTGGTGCATGTGCTGCCTGACCCCTGGGGAGGGGCTGTTTCCTCCTCAAGCTGACAGTTCTGTGGTGCTGATGAATAGGACAGATGGCTCCTGGAATGAATGTGAGTTGCAGGACATAGGTAACATGTACACCTCGAATACATGTATTCAACACTCAACCTTTCATTACGGAGTTCCATGCATCCTCCCTCCAGAAGTTTGAGGATAGCGAGACTGGTTGTTAATCCCTTTATTAAGGTGGAAATAAAGACCACTCAGATGGGAACCAACATAGGCTATTTAGTCATAGTTTACAAGGCAGTAAGTCACCAGCACTTCTGCAGAGACTCAAAGGCAGGCAGAGAAATCAGAGAGCTTTAGACTGGAAGCAAGGCAGACTTCTGGTGTCTTGTGATCAGAGGCTGTTGGCACAAGGAAATAGAGGTGGGCTGGCTGACCAAAAGTGGGGTATTTCATGTAATTGGTTTGGGAGGCATATTTGATATTTTTTTGCTTAGTCCTCAGTTCAAAATAGGATCAAGGAAAGAGAGAAGTTGCTGGTTAGTGACCAAGCCTTGACTATTTTGGGCCAGTTGCTGCAGAGGTTGTGACTTCACTTCCTACATTGATTGCTGTGTCAGTGGTGGGTCCTATTCTGTCCATTGTCTCCTTATCTATTCAGACTGTTACTATGACAGCTCCAGTGAGTTCCTGTGGGGACTGCAGCAACCGTGCCCTTCACACTCTCTTGTAATTGGTTCTCCTTTCCTCAGGTGCCACCCCCTCTGCCTTCCTCCACCTTCTCCAGAATCTTTCTTGCAGTTGAAATTGGTAGTTTTCCTCTAAGAGGTAGCATTTCCCCAAGATGCTGCAGAGATTTTCCTTCCAAAGAAATGGATGTCTCCCTCTTCCTTGGGAGTTGTCTTCATTTCTTCTCCATGGCTGCCAGGCTTATAAGAGTGAAATATCAGCGTAACTTGGCTATGGACATGTTGTTTCCGGTGATGGCAGAATGCAGGTATACACCATCGAAGTTTCAAGAATTATCCAGTAGGTATCATTAGAGCTGAAAAGGAACCTCTGGGACTGAGTTTTGATGTTGACAAATATAAAACTGAATAGGCAATGATTCATTAATTTGGGAGGATATTTTGGGGATGTAAGATACAAAGTCCTAGCCAAGAACTCAGGAATGGGGGAGTGTCTCACTGTATTTTTGCGGAAAAATACCTGAGTTGGAAATAACACAGGGTTATGGTAGGGCCCAGAAGACACACCAGTTTCCAAAATCATGAGAAAAATGTCAGTGAAAGAAACAACAGCCCTGCCATGTTCAGTAGTGGCTTTCCTCTGAAGGCTGTTGCAAGTAGTAGAGGTGACCACAGAGCTGGGCTCACTCTCAATGATGAGGATGATGGGGCTCTTAGCCAGAGGCTAAGAGGTTGCAATAACTTATAATGGGTCTCAGCAGCTTAATAATGACTCTGAGAGGCAGCCAAGAGGACTTAACTTGAAGTTTCAGAGATGGTTAATTGAGCTTGGGATCCTAAAGGGCAGAGCATGTGGGCAGCAAATGAGGGTGCTCTTACTATCTACCACAGCAGAAAGCAAAACTGAAGAAGCAGAAGATTGAGGGTGACTGGGCCAATAAAAATCATGATCCCCTGCTCAGTTCTTATACTTACGCCAACTTCTTTGTGTTAATAATCTGTTTTTTGAAAGTAATTTTAGGTTTGTAGAGAATAACATGTTGCATGGAAAATACAGAAAGTTCCTAGATCTGGTCTATTTTACAACCACACCTCTTAGCTTCTTGTACTAATTTGGTATATTTGTTACAATTGATAAATCAGTATTGATATATCATTATTAACTAAGGTATACAGTTCACATTAGGGTTCACCCTCTATGTTTTGCAATTCTACGGGTTTGGACAAATGCACACTATCATGTATCTACTGTTACTGTATCACACAGAATAGTTTCAACACCCTAAAACTTCTATGCACTCTAAAATTCATTTCTTCCTTCCTCCTCCCCACTAATCCCTGAGTGACCAATCATCTTTTTTACCATCTCCACAGTTTTCCCTTTTCCAGAAAGTCATATGGTGAATTACACAGTATGTAGCTTTTAGATTGGATTTTTTTCAGCTAGAATAAACATTTAAATTTCCTCTATATTTTTTGTGGTTTGGCAACTCATTTCTTCTTATCAGTAAATGAATTAACCCTATTTTATGATTATCACAGTTTGTTGACCATTCACCTATTGAAAGACATCTTGGTTGTTTCTAGTTTGGGGTGATTATGCATGAAGTGCTATAAGTATTTATGTGACATAGTTTTCAATTCTTTTGTGTAAATACCAAGGGCTGCTATTGTGGGATCCTCTGGTAAGTATATGTTTAGCTTTGTAAGAAATTGCCAGACTGTCTTCCAAAGTGACTGTACCATTTTATATTTCACCAGCAGAAAATGGGAAATGCTGCCATACATTCTTTTTTTTTTCTCGGTTGTGTCTTTTTTTTTTTTTTTTATTCATGTGTGCATACAAGGCTTGGTTCATTTCTCCCCCCTGCCCCCACCCCCTTCCTTACCACCCACTCCACCCCCTCCCTCTCCTCCCCACCCCCTCGATACCTGGCAGACACTATTTTGCCCTTATTTCTAATTTTGTTGTAGAGAGAGTATAAGCAATAATAGGAAGAAACAAGGGTTTTTGCTGGTTGAGATAAGGATAGCTCTACAGGGAGTTGACTCACATTAATTTCCTGTGCATGTGTGTTACCTCCTAGGTAATTCTTTTTGATCTAACCTTTTCTCTAGTTCCTGGTCCTCTTTTCCTACTGGCCTCAGTTGCTTTTAAGGTATCTGCTTTAGTTTCTCTGCATTAAGGGCAAAAAATGCTAGCTAATTTTTTAGGTGTCTTACATATCCTCACCCCTCCCTTGTGTGCTAAAGATTTTATCATGTGCTCAAAGTCCAATCCCATTGTTGTGTTTGCCCTTGATCTAATGTCCACATATGAGGGAGAACATACAATTTTTGGTCTTTTGGGCCAGGCTAACCTCACTCAGAATTATGTTCTCCAGTTCCATCCATTTACCAGCGAATGATAACATTTCATTCTTCTTCATGGCTGCATAAAATTCCATTGTGTATAGATACCACATTTTCTTAATCCATTCGTCAGTGGTGGGGCATCTTGGCTGCTTCCATAACTTGGCTATTGTGAATAGTGCCGCAATAAACATGGGTGTGCAGGTGCTTCTGGAGTAACCTGTGTCACAGTCTTTTGGGTATATCCCCAAGAGTGGTATTGCTGGATCAAATGGTAGATCAATGTTTAGCTTTTTAAGTAGCCTCCAAATTTTTTTCCAGAGTGGTTGTACTAGTTTACATTCCCACCAACAGTGTAAGAGGGTTCCTTTTTCCCCGCATCCTTGCCAACACCTGTTGATGGTGGTGTTGCTGATGATGGCTATTCTAACAGGGGTGAGGTGAAATCTTAGTGTGGTTTTAATTTGCATTTCCTTTATTGCTAGAGATGGTGAGCATTTTTTCATGTGTTTTTTGGCTATTTGAATTTCTTCTTTTGAGAAAGTTCTGTTTAGTTCACTTGCCCATTTCTTTATTGGTTCATTAGTTTTGGGAGAATTTAGTTTTTTAAGCTCCCTATATATTCTGGTTATCAGTCCTTTGTCTGATGTGAAGCTGGCAAATATTTTCTCCCACTCTGTGGGTGTTTGCTCCAGTTTAGAGACCATTTCTTTTGATGAACAGAAGCTTTTTAGCTTTATGAGGTCCCATCATTTATCTATACTGTCTCTTAGTTGGTGTGCTGTTGGGGTTTCGTTGAGAAAGTTCTTACCTATACCTACTAACTCCAGAGTATTTCCTACTCTTTCCTGTATCAACTTTAGAGTTTGTGGTCTGATATTAAGTAGGGTGATATACATGGATCTAGTTTCAGTTTTTTGCAGTCTGCTAACCAGCTTTCCCAGCAGTTTTGTTAAAGAGGCCGCTATTTCTCCATTGTACATTTTTAGCTCCTTTGTCAAAGACAAGTTGATTATAGTTGTCTGGCTTCATATCTGGGTCCTCTATTCTCTTCCACTTGTCTTCATGTCTGTTTTTGTGTCAGAACCATGCTGTTTTTATTGTTATTGCTTTGTAATATAGTTTGAAGTCAGGTATTGTGATACCTCCTGCATTGTTCTTTTGACTGAGTATTGCCTTGGCTATTCGTGGCCTCTTGTGTTTCCATATAAATTTCACGGTAGATTTTTCAAACTCTTTAATGAATGTCATTGGAATTTTGATGGGAATTGCATTAAACATGTAGATTACTTTTGGGAGTATCGACATTTTTACTATGTTGATTCTACCAATCCATGAGCATGGTTGATTTCTCCACTTTCTATAGTCTTCTTCAATCTCTTTCTTCAGAAGTTTATAGTTTTCTTTATAGAGGTCATTCACATCTTTTGTTAGGTTTACACCTAGGTATTTGATTTTTTTTGAGGCTATTGTAAATGGAATTGTTTTCATACATTATTTTTCAGTTTGTTCATTATTAGTGTATAGAAATGCTAATGATTTTTCTATGTTGATTTTATATCCTGCTACCTTGCTATAGCTATTGATGATGTCTAGAAACTTCTGAGTAGAGCTTTTTGGATCTTTAAGGTATAGGATTATGTCATCTGCAAATAGGGATATTTTGACAGTTTCTTTACCTATTTGTATTCCTTTTATTCCTTCTTGCCTAATTGCTCTGGCTAGGAATTCCAGTACTATGTTGAATAGGAGTGGAGATAGTGGGCATCCTTGTCTGGTTCCTGATTTTAGAGGGAATGGTTTCAGTTTTTCTCCATTAAGTATAATGCTGGCTGTAGGTTTGTCATACATAGCTTTTAGAATGTTGAGGTACTTTCCTTCTATTCCTAGTTTTCTTAGAGCTTTTATCATGAAATGATGTTGGATCTTATCAAAGGCTTTTTCTGCATCTCTTGAGATGATCAAGTGGTTTTTGTCTTTGCTTCTGTTAATGTGGTTTATTACATTTATTGATTTTCATATGTTGAACCACCCCTGCATCCCTGGGATGAAGCCTCCTTGGTCATGGTGAATAATCTTTTTGATGTGTTGCTGAATTTGGTTTGCCATTATTTTGTTGAGGATTTTTGCATCAATGTTCATTAAGGAGATTGGCCTATAGTTCTCCTTTTTGGAGGTATCTTTGCCTGGTTTTGGGATAAGTGTAATACTGGCTTCATAAAATGTGTTAGGCAGTTTTCCTTCCCTTTCTATTTTGTGGAACAGTTTAAGGAGGGTTGGTATCAGTTCTTCTTTAAAGGTCTAGTAGAATTCAGCAGAGAATCCATCAGGTCCTGGACTTTTCTTTTTGGGGAGACTCTTGATTGCTGCTTCAATTTCATTTTGTGTTATAGGTCTATTCAGGTGATTAATTTCCTCTTGGTTCAGTTTTGGATGATCATATGTATCTAGAAATCTATCCATTTCTCTAAGATTTTCAAATTTATTTCAATATAGGTTCTCGAAGTAGTCTCTGATGATTTCCTGGACTTCCATGGTGTTTGTTGTTATCTTCCCTTTTGCATTCCTGATTCTACTAATTTGGATTTTTTTCTCTCCTCATTTTAGTCAGGTTTGCCAGGGGTCTATCGACCTTGTTTATTTTTTCAGAGAACCAACTTTTCGTTTCATTAATTCTTTGTATGGTTTTTTTGGTTTCTATTTCATTGATTTCAGCTCTTATTTTTATTATTTCTCTCCTATTTGTTTTGGGATTTGCTTGTTCTTGTTTTTCTAGGAGTTTGAGATGTATCATTAGGTCATTGATTTGGGATCTTTCAATCTTTTTAATATATGCACTCATGGCTATAAACTTTCCTCTCAGGACTGCATTAGCTGTGTCCCATATGTTCCGTTAGGTTGTGTTTTCATTTTCATTGACTTCCAGGAATTTTTTAATTTCCTCTTTTATTTCATCGATGATGTATTGTTCATTAAGTAATGAGTTATTTAGTTTCCAGCTGTTTGCATGTTTTTTGTCTTTACTTTTGTTGTTGAGTTCTACTTTTACTGCATTGTGATCAGATAGTATGCACGGTATAATTTCTATTTTCTTATATTTGCTGAGAGTTGCTTTGTGCCCTAGGATATGATCTATTCTGGAGAAGGTTCCATGGGCAGCTGAGAAGAATGTACGTTGTGTAGAAGTTGGATGAAATGTTCTGTAGACATCAACTAGGTCCATTTGATCTATTGTATATTTTAGATCTTGGATTTCTTTATTGATTTTTTGTTTAGATGACCTATCTATTGATGATAATGGGGTGTTAAAGTCTCCCAAAACCACTGTGTTGGTATTAATATATGCTTTTAGGTCTTTCCGGGTATTTTTGATGAAATTGGATGCGTTGACCTTGGGTGCATACAGGTTGATGATTATTATTTCCTTTTGGTCTATTTCCGAAACCAACACTAATGTCAGTGTTTTGGTTTTTAGTCATTCAACAGGCATGCTGTGGTATATCATTGTTTTAATTTGCAATTGCCAGGAAACATACAATGAATAGTATTTTCACATGCTTATATTTTTAATTATATTTCTCATTATTTTACTATTGCGTTTTAAGTGTTCTTTGTGCATTTTGGATACAAGCCCTTTGTCAGATATGTTTTTCACAAAGATTATCTCCTATTCTGTGGTTGTCTTGTTGTTTACTTGAAGAAAGCAGAAAAATTTTAATGACATCCAAATTATACATTGTTTCTTACATGAATATGCTTTGTGTGTTGTATGTAAAAATGTTAAAACTAAAGTCACATAAATAACACCCTATGCTATTAATTAGAAATTTTTCAGTTATGCATTTTACACTTGGTTGATGATCCATTTTAATTTCTGTGGAAGGTCTAATGTCTATGTATAGATTCATTGTTACTGCGTGTGGACAGTCAGTTGTTTCAGCACCCCTTATTGTCAAGAATAGTTTTTCTCCATTGAATTGTCTTTATTCCTTGTCGAAGATAAGCTGACTATATTTATTTTGGTCTATTTCTAGGTTCCTTATTCTGTTCCATTGAGCTATTTGGTTTTTTCTTTACCAATACCATACTGTTTTGACCACTGTAGATTTATGATAATTCTTGAAATTGGGTAGTATCATTCTCCCAACATTATTTTCCTTTTCTTCTTCCTCTTTCTTCTCTTTCAGCATTGTTTTGGCTGTTCTGGATCTTTTGACTTTCCACTTAAACTCTAAAATGAATTTTTGATATGTAGAAAATAATTTACTGGGATTTTGATTGGGATTATATTTATAGACCAGTTTGGGGAAAACTGTAGAATTAATATCTCTCCATTTATTTGGATATCCCTTGATTTCTTTATTAGAATTTTATAGGTTTCCTCCTCTAACTCTTATACCTATCTGGTTTGATTTGTTAGGACATATTAGGTATTGCATGTATTTCAGCTCCAAATTCATATGCTGAAGCCTAATCTCTAATATGAAAATATTTGGAAGTGGGGCCATTGCGAGGCAATTAGGTAATGAGTGGAACTTTTCCTGGTAAGACTATTGAGTACCCTTCTAAGAAGAGACACAAGTGAGATGATCCTCTCTGTCATTCTGGTTCACTTATTTAATGATGAATGACACTGGAAACACCATAGGGTAGCAGAATGAAGCAGCTATTTGCAAATCAAGAAATATATCCTCAGCAGACGTCAGGTCTGCTTTGCCAACACCTAAGACCTTAGCCCCCCCCGCCCCAAAATGTGAGGAATAATGTTGCAATTGTTATAACAAACCAAACTGACTAATACAGAAATAATAACAGAACTCAGAGTATTGTAATCATGGCTTACATTTTTTGTAAAGGACAAAGAGTAAGATTAGCAAAGGTAAAAAGTGCACAGGGGAAAATCTAGGGGAAACCAGAGGCAAACTTCTATGGTCCTTTCCCAGTGGAGTCATTCATCGCATGCTTTATTCAGCTGGTAAAGGGTTGTGACAGTGCAGGTGATATGTTGCCAACCAGGGGTGCTTCTTAGAGATTCCACAACCAGAGTTTTTATTAGGAGTTGCTCATGTGGTAGATTCTGCCTCATACATACTAAAATTTCAGACGCTTAGAAGGAAAACAAGTGCTCATCTTAAGCCATATTGTTTGTGCAAATACAGTGAGGCACTCTCGTTGATTAAGGAATGGTAGAAAATCTCCTGAAATCTTCATCCCAAATACGAAGCAATGGTCAACTTTGCAAGCAGGCCTTTCTAAGAATAGCACTCAGGGTTGCTCTGTTACCTCTTTTAATTACCTGTGGGAGTAAACAAAGGCAAGTCCCACCCCTTAGCCACCATAGACACCAACTCCTGTCACCACTAATTTAACCTGCCTTTGTGTCCTTTGCAGAAGATGAATGAGTCTTGCAATATAATGTGGGGTGGGGGGATTAAACATATAATCAGATTATAACTCTGATAACAGCTGCTCTTCCAGATGTAGTTTCTTTATTGAAATAGATAAACAAGTTTCTGAACAGGTATCAATGTGGAAAAGTCATTCTTTTCTTTACCCTAAAATGCAGAGAATCCTAGAAATATTTTGTTTTCCATTAAAAAGATATTGATATTCCATGACTATTGTACATCCTAACATGATTATCTCACTTGCTCTGAGTCATAATGTGGTCTGCAGTGCCTCAGCAGTCTCATTATTGCATGGCTACCATGTTTGTCCACTGCAGATATGGCAGTGTTGGGACAGACTCTGGTAAGCATGGATTAGCAAGCTGTCCAAATGCCTTGGTATAACTCATGCATGACAGAGGTTGGGTGATAAACCTGATAGATTAGTATAGAGTTCTGAAACTTTCATTAAGTTACTGGAAATAAGAATGACTTGAACTGGGAGATAGTTTGCTGAATCTTGCAATTCATACTTCTAAGAAAGAGGCAGAAAACAATTGGCTGGCTTCGAAATTTTTAAGAAAGTTGAATTTGAAGGAAAGCATAACACTGTGTGTACCTAAAACAAGGTGAAGTTCTTTGCTAACACTGATGTGTAAGGATCTGTAGAAAATTAATATGCTCTGTAACACGATGTCAAACTATTGCTAGAGTATCCCATTGCTTGGCTCTATCATTCTGGAATAAAGCCAGGCATGGCAATTGGGTACAGATAGAGAATAAACTGAGTATGAGAACTGACAACCCTGCCACTGGAGGTTTCAAAATAAATTGAACTTAATATGATGTACTATATTATAAATCTGAGTGTGTGAAGCCAAACTCCACCATCAAATGGAAGCAGAATATTCAAGACCAGACTCAAAGAGGTCCTGAAATCTCAAATAAATTCCAGAAGCAGAAGACTCACACTACCACTTTTTAATTTTCTGAATTTACACTGAATGGCATTGTTGTCAGTGCAAATCATTTGTGAAACACTGAGTGTTTGAAATATATCTAAATTAGTTTATGGCTGAACATTTTATTTCTACTCATTCTTTTGGGGGGTATAATTTTCAATATAACCATTAGTTTGTGACTGCTGAGAGTAAACTCAGTTTTTATTCATTCTAAAGTTGCTTTATTTTGTCTCTTATCCTAAATAAACATTTGAGTTGCTAATCAGTTTAAATTCAATGGTAAATATTTTCTTATAGCTATAAAAACATTATTATCTTTCTGATTATATCATTGTTGAGAAGTGGACAGTCTAAATGCTATTCCTTTGTAGGTAGTATATTTTAGTTTTTTAAGCAGTTCTCTTTTCTTTGGAAGGTTTATGTTTAACTATAAGGAATCTCACTGAATATTTCATTTTGTTGCAGAATAATCTGCACCTTGATTCTTAAAGTTCATCACTTTCTTCATTTGTAAGAAATTTTTATTTTAAATATTTCTCTCTTATCATCCCTATAAGTTTATTTTTGTCGTGTGTTGGACCTTGTCATTCTATGTTTTAACTTCTTAAACTATGTAATCTCATATTTTGCATGAGTCAGAGTTGCATTTTCTATAATTTATTTGTGTCTATTTTCCAGTTCATTAAATTCTGTATTATTTCTATTTTTCTCCACATTTCTATATCTACTTTGTTTTTCTTTTCAATGAATATATATATAGTGTGTATGTGTTTTGAACTCAGCCTCCTATTTGCTAGGCAGGCATTCTACTACTTGAGCTATGCCCAGCCCCCGATGATTGCATTTTCAATAACTTTTTTCAAATTATTGCTTGTCTCTCAATCGTGATTATTTTTAATATTTAATCTTCTAAAATTTTAATACATAGTTATTTTATATTCTCTATCACACAATTAATATCTAAAATCTTTGAGGTGTCTATGTATGCCTTTTTTTTATTGTGTTGGCACTTTCATAGAGACTACCCTCTTATATAGGTCTTAATTTTTCACTCTGAGCTCTTATTTGGATGATCACAATCTATGGGAATCCTGAGTGGCTTTTTGAAGGTGCCGAGAACATTTCTCTAGCACATTCTTCCTCTGGCTTTATGCAAGGCTATTGATTCGAATCCCCCATTCTGTACAGATCCACATACTGTTATCACATTTCCTAGTTTATGTCTTAAAGTTAGGGGTTTGGTTATCTTTTATCTGAAAATATGGCTCCAGTCTTGCCTCACCATTTCTTGTTGCATCTCATACTTTTTTCAATGATTATTTAGTATTAATTCTGGAATTTTCCTTAAGCTATTCTTTGGGATGATATTTTAATAATTAACTGGTGGATCTCCTCTATATGTTCTCATCTTTGTTTCTACTCTTGAGATTTACTTTGCATTTTGTAGCACTTAGTTTTACATTTAGCACTTCGTTATACATTTAACAGTATTTTATGCTCCATTCCATCCAACATATAGCTTTATTGGTACTTAGAGAATTGACTTATTTTTTTCAATACAAAATTCAGTCCATTAGAGTTGCCCAAACTGAAGCAGAGTAAATGTGTTTACACACCCTTCTTTAAGTTGCAAATTCTTTTTTTTCTGTCTTTAATTTTTTTGTGAGGTTTGAACTAAAGGCTAGGCAGGTGCTTTACCACTTAAGCCATGCCCCCAGTTCTATAAGTTCTTTTAAAGTGAAGACCATTGCTCATTATGCATTATATCTCTTCCATCTTCCCTTTACCTGTTTCTAATATTCAGCATAGAATATATGTTCAGTTTGTCTTCTCTGAAAATAGAAAAACCATGTATTTAAGATATTAGTTTGGTCACTTTAAAATACTTTGCCTTTTGAAAGTCTTAC
Source organism: Castor canadensis (assembly GCF_047511655.1). Classification (NCBI taxonomy): domain Eukaryota; kingdom Metazoa; phylum Chordata; class Mammalia; order Rodentia; family Castoridae; genus Castor; species Castor canadensis. The sequence goes on along the minus strand of NC_133400.1, from coordinate 77,704,841 downwards.
CTGGGAGCTTTAAAATCCATGAGGAAAATAATTGTCAATACAATTCAATAAAAATCATATGGGCATTTTTTTCATGTTGGGTTCACTTTCAATTCCCTCATTTGTTTCCTGTGTGAGCTTGGACAAGTGCTTACTCTATCTGAATAATAGTATTATAGTAAAAGTAGTGAATAATACAAGAGGGTGTTTTAGATGAAATGAGACAATATAGATGAAATTCTCAGCACAGTGGTAGAGCACTGGAATAGCCTTCCTCAAAATCCTGGATAAAAAATGAACCAAGCCTTGTATGCACATATGAATAATAAAAGAAAAATGAAAAAAAAAATCCTAGATAAAAACAACCTAGGGGACATCAGTCTTCCTCTATTTCTTGCCCCTGCTGGTACCTTTAGAGAAAAAGCAACAAAGGTATTATCAGTTGAAATTAATTTTATCTTTTGTAGACAAAATATAAATTTGTCTTATAAAATATCACCCTACTGGGTTGCACTGATTTATTTTGTGTGCCATAATTCTAGTTCATTTTCTGTCTAAATGATGAATGACACTTGAAACATCATAGGGTAATGTTATTTTTAGTTGGTAGTAACAGTTAATAAAGCAGTTTACCATATGAGACTAAGAAATAAAAACAGCTATAACAGCAAAAAGAAAAAATGATAATTTTTCAAAATAAAAAATAACAAATATATTAAAATGTTCTAAGACCTGAATTTAGAATCAGGCATAATGTTGAAATCATTCTATCTTTCTTGCCTCTTTAACTGTTTTGCTTTTTTTCTCTTTCCTTTCTTCCTATCTTTTCTCTTTATTCTTTTTTCTTTCTTATCTCTCTATTCTTTTCTTCCTTCCTTTCTTTCTTAAAGAGGAAAACCTGAAATGAGTTTCACATGGTATAGTCATTTACTTACATAGTGTTGGAGAATGGTAGAGTGCCTTGCTACAATAGTACAAAATTAATGTTTCAAAATCTGAAGGATCTTTTAAAAAATGCAAGAATTAAAAATGGAACAGCAATAGTGAACTTAAAAATTGTATATCTTTTATCTAATGACATTTAAAATTTTTCATATCTTTGTTGCATGTACTTACATATCCCTAGAAAAACTGAAATAATTGTCATCCCTGATTAGTTTCATTCAATTAATAATTGAATTGTTTGCATAAATACTAGCCACCAGGAACTGGGATACTAACTGGGAATAAGATAGTGGAACAGTCACAGTCCTGCTCCATTTTCTTTTTGATATGGAAACAGAAGAAATTTAACGGCATGACAATTATGTTCAAAGGACAAAGCAAGTTACAAGATAAATAAGATCTTTCTTTTTCTTAACAAGGTACATTTATTGCAACATTTTGCCCTTTCTGTTCTCTTCTTTTAAAATACATTTTGTTGTGTATATTCAAGGTATACAATATGATGTTATGTGAGGGATGCAGAGAGTAAAAAATCACTAAGAAAAAAGCAAATTAAATATCTATCACCTCACATAACTACTCAATTTTTGTTTGCTTTTATGACAAGAACAGCTAAAACCTATTAATTTAGTAGGAATCCCATATACAGTACAGTTTTGTTACCTATAATTATCATGTTGTGTGTGAAATCTCTAGACATGTCACAATAGCCAAGATATGGTATAAATCTAAGTGTGCAATGGTGGATCAATGTGATACATAAATACAGTGGAATATTATTGAGTTCTACAAAGGAATTGACTCTTTCCATTTGCTACAATAAATGGGTAAGCCTGGAGGAAACTATTGTAAGTGAAATAATCCAAATGCAGACAGAAAAATATTGCACAATCTCACTTATATATGGAATCTAAAATAAAAACTCAAATATACAGAGATAAAGAATAAAACTGTGGTTATCAGAAGTGGAGGGGGAAATGGGGACATGCAGGTCAGAACACACAGAACAGCAAAAAGTAAGATAAACAGACCTCATGTTCTAATGTATAATTTGCTTAATTCTTATAGGCTATTGAAGGAATTGCTTACAGAAACAATGATTATATTGAACATAAAGATATTAAAATGAGTGGGTATTGGAGACTGAAACAAACTATAGAAGTGAAATTTAACCCAGTCTAAGACAGTCAGCCAAGATACCTTAGAGAAAATTTTCCAAGCTTAAAAGTAAATAATCATTACTATTAACTTGGTGACTGGGGGGAAGGGATCTCAGATCTGAGTCTTAAGCTAGTATGGTTAGAAAACTGCCAGTGCACTAGTCTACTAAGACCATGAGAGAGGATTGCATCTTGTTAGGTAAGCTTCATCTACAAGCCACATTAAGGAGTATAGGACTATGACATTTATAATGATTTCAGAGGAACATGTATGAGTGGCTTTATGCTTTAGAATAATCAATCTGTCCAAAGAACAGAAAGTGAGCTGTATGTGGTAGAAACTTCTAATTAGGGGTAATGAGGAAATGAGAATTGATAGTCTTCAACTGAAGCACAAAATGTGTAAGACCTGGTGATTAAAAGTAGAATGGGTGAGAATAGTCCAGGAACAACAGATGCTCTTAACTAGAACAGATTGACAATAAAGCAATAGAGCAATAGTTGGTTAATTGGATGGGAGAAAGGAATTGAGTTTAGTTATTGATCCAAGTAGACATGTCCATTTGTGTGTGTGTGTATGTGTGTGTGTGTGTGTGTGTGTGTGTATGCACACTCAGGAAACCAAGGTATATATCAAGACTGCATGTATAGATTTAGAAGACAACAATAAATAGAAAATTCTCGGAATTATGAGAGTGAAGAAGAAAAAGCCTAGAAGAAAGTACAAGCTGAGCAGAGAAGGGGACTTTATATAGAATTATATGGACAATTAACATTTAAAAGGTAAGCAAAAAACAGAGATAGAGAAGGAATTAACCACTACTTGCCATGTAGAGAATTAAGGAGAAGAAATATTTCTGAAAAGGGAATGAAGTACAGAGCATTGAAATGCTCCGGATTAGGTGGAGTGCTCAGTGGTAGGGCTAAATTACAGATACTCCTCCGTGACTGAGTCCTAAATTCTCACCTTAGGTATATGCATGTTGTTCCTAAAATATGGGGAAAGCTTACTTTTCTAACAACAACAACAAAAAACCCAGGTACATTCTCTATGCCTGATCTATGGTCTTTCCACTCTGCATCCTCCACTTGCTTCTTAAAGACTCACGTGTTAGCTTTGTCTCTTGTAATTCATCACAGAAATTAAAACAAAGTAGTTGAAAAATAACTATAACATGCCTTTAACAAATTATATAATTTTGAATGCTTAACTTCATAAAATTTTTGTAATTATAGTATTTTACATTTAATAGCTCTACAGAATCTCAATTTCAGTATACTGTTTATTCTGAATATGCATCCTACGTCACATTGTACTTATAAAAGCAAACTGGGATGAATGGACAGGTGAATCAGTATGTTAGAGAAGAGAGAGTAATAGTAGGATATCTGAACTCTATCTCTTAGCACCAGTTTACTGTACTTTCTCATATATATCGTAATTTCTTTGGATCCAAGTTATTTGACTTTTTAAACAATCTCCATGTCTCTTTAATTCTTAAAGATCTATGGTTCTCAATTTAAGGAATTATAAAAAAACTAATGTGATGTTTCTGTTCACTTAAAAAGGAAAAGTACATCCAGTATGGTGGCACATGTCTGTAGTCCCAATGCTCAGGAGGATAACAAGTTTGATGTCATTCTGGGCTAGATAAGGATTTCAAGGCCAGCCGAAGCTCCACAGCAAGACTCTGTTTCAGAACTCCAAAGACATAGCTAAGTGGTAAGCACTTTATAGCATGTGCAAAGCCCTGGGTTTTATTCCCAACACTATAAAACAAACAAGCAAACAAGTAAATAATATAGGCATTTCAAACTGGGCAACAGTGGCTCACACCTGGAATCCTAGCTACTCAGGAGGCAGAAATCAGGAGATTTTTGCATTTCGAAGCCAGCTCAGGCAAATAGTTCGTGAGACCCTATCTCAAAAATCCCTTCACAATAAAGGGCTGGTGGAGTGGCTTGAGATGTAGGCCTTGAGTTGAAGTCTCAGTACCAAAAAAAAAAAAAAAAGATAGGCATTTCATTGAGCAACTCTAAAATTTTGACCTGACAATAATGCCCTAAATTGCATGGATGTAATTAAATGAGCATTCCTCCATTTGTGTGCCTGTCCTTTGTTTTAAAATGTTTTCTTTTGGGAGATAGCACAATCATAAAGGCTTATATTGTTTAAACATGGTATATGTAGGGCAATAAACATCCTGCTACAGATATAGTGCAATCACTCAAGTTAAATATTTTCTAAAGGCACTCCTCTGAAAGATGGGAATTTACTGCCTGAAGAGTCATTTGTTAGAATTACAGCTAGTTACCAACAGTTTCCAGTTGACAGTAGCAAATTTTGAAAACTAAGAAGAGAAAAGAAAAAGAATGTTGACAATTATGAACTCGCCTCTTATATTACCCAACATCAAGTAATACTCTTCTCTGGGGCAAGCATGCTAGCATTCTTCACGAAGGACGCCTTTTGTCTCCTTTGGATTTACTGTGCTTTCCTTTCTGCACTGGGTCAACAAGGAACAGAAGACTTTCAGTGTGGCAATGGGGTCTCCTTGCCTTCTGACAATGTGTGTGACTTTACAGATCAGTGTGGGGACAACAGCGATGAACAGCAATGTAAGTATCATTCTGTTTTCTCCAATTCCAGTTCCCTGTACATTCTCAAATCAAGGGCTTATGCACAGCCCAGTAGATTCAGCTGGATTCCTCACTCTTGTATGGAGTGTATTTTATATGCCCTTAGTGTTGATAATCAGAAACTGGTAAAGAGAGCACTATGCATAAATTAATTAATATTAAATCACTAGGATTATTAACTGAATGGAATGTGTTTTTAAGTCAGTCATACTGAGGATAAACGAATTATAAGTTGAAATGTAGCCATAATAGTATATCAGTTAAGTAAAATTCAAAGAAAAGTCATTAATGCAGCTATAAAATGTTATGATGGAAATTATGAGCTGAAGTTTGAATTTAATATGGAAATATTTGAAATGAATTTTAGCTGAGATGAGTAGATTTTATTTCCATGTGTAGGACACTTGAGCCAAGTAAATTGTTATTGATTACACATGTAGAACAACTCAGGCTTGTATTTTTGATTTCAGTGTAGAAGAAAGAACACAAACCTTAGAGAGTAAAGGACCTTTGAGTTATGGGTGAGCCATTTACTAATTGTGTGAAACTCCATTTTATTTCAAAAGATCATAAGTTGAGGAAAAACCTTTCACTGGTGGACAAACATACATTGCTTACTGGAATGGCATTAATGAACAGGAAGCAGTTTGCCAAAGGATTACATGGGTAATGACATGAATGTTTCTGCAGTTTCATTACAATATGAAATCATGAAGAAAACCTACATTTCAACAATAGAGACAAGTGTCATTTTTGTACACAATCACTTTTTTTATATATAGAATTTTTGTGCTGGGATTAAACCCAGGGTCTTGTGCATGGTAGGCAAGTACTGTACCACTGAGCCACATCCCCAGCTCTATAAATGACATTTAAAAAAATTACCGTGGCTCACTGTTAGTTCATATAACTATCAATTTAATTAATTACCTGGAGGCATTAATTCTATTACTACAGGCCACTTTGCTTAAACCTATATTTTCTATATTTTATTCAGATAAAATACCAGTTAGTATCTATAGACGTCTCCATTTTCTTTTGCTAAAATTAAGCTCTACATATTTGATGTTGTTACTGTTTGCTTTCTTTTTACATAGTCATGATTACATTAAAACAAGAAAAAGAATATTGAAAAATTTCTTCTCTGTAGAGTGAAACAGAGTCCCGATTTTACTTCCATAGTTAGGGATTCTACCATGCTGTGTGTCCTTAGTAACTATTATATACAAAGCATAACCCAAGGACAAGGACTCATTTGTAGTTGTCCAATTTTCCCACAGAGGTTAAATGTGGGTGTGCTGCCTGCACTCGGGTCTGTTTGGGAAAGCCCTCACTGTTCCAGGGTGAGCAGCAAAGAGGAACCACTCAGTTGGCTTGACAAGAACTGCAAAGTCCCTTCCATTATTAATCTCTATGAAGCTTCTTTTAGCACTCTTGCTGTTGATAACACGATGGTCTTGCTTCAGGGAAAAGGTTAATGTGAAGAAGGAGAAAGCTGCTGAGTGGGAAAGGTCTCTGCTGCATGGAGGAAAGAGAAAGCACAGATCTGTCGAATAAACACATTTCATTTTAAATGTTACATTGGGAGGTCACCTTTTGGCTTTTTCACTTTTCATTTTCATTTTCTGAGAGTTTCCACTTTGGTATTTTATTTTAAATGTGGGCAAGAGCCTGTAGATAAAATTGAGAATCACTTTAAAGTAAGAATTTCTTTTGCTTGTGCCACACCTGGAGGGAAATGTTGTGATGGACTAATGATGGACAAACAATTTCACCCACGAAAACTTGTGATGTTAAACTTACAGATTAGATTTTCATGAAAATCTAACTTTATAATTGTGGAAAAGAAACCACACTTTGGAAGAAAAATGAAGCTATGCCCTCTTAATGTACAAGTGATGTGACCTTTATAGAAATGGATTAATACGTGAGACTTTTCTTAATAAAATTGGCATAGTCGAAGTTGAATTTCAAGTGCATCTGATGTAATTAATAGGTTATTATTTTTTTTGTTGGTATTGGGGATTGAGCAAAGGACCTTGTGCTTGCTAAGAAAGTTATTAATAGGTTTTTGAAAATGTTCTCATTTTACATGATGGACTTTTTTAAAAGAATGTATGAACCTACAAAAAAAGAAAAGAATGTATGAACCTACTATTTTTAACTCAGTATTTTTTCTATGAAATTAGGTAGAAAAACTGAATCCTTAAAAATTCATTCTATTTACAAATATAATATTAAGCACTAATATAGAGTGAATAAGAAAAATAACTTGTATGTATAACAAGTATTTAGGTTTAGTGCTGATGAGACTCTGTTAGAATTTAATGACAGTGCAGGTGTTTTTTGGTGGTTCTAGACCATCACCATTTAGTATACCCTGGGATTCTGGTAGAGGTCCTCAAAGAGTGACCTTGTTGTCAGGTACTCTAGTTGGGCTGGTCGGCTGCCCGTGCTCACTCTGAGGTTGAGTGGAACTGCTGGCTCTGTCCATGGTCCAGACAGACCACTGGCTGGATTCTATCAGGCAGAGCTTCTGACCGGACTCTGCTATTGCCTCTCACATAGGAAGTTTACAAGGTTGTCTTCCCTAGCTGGTGGTACTGTGTTGTTGGGAATCAGGCAGTGATTTGGGCTACTGAGGCAGGATGAGGTCTCTGGGATCACTGTCTGGCCACTTGGGGTAGGCAAGTTTAGAGGCTATGTCCTATACATATGCATAGAGTTGTACTTGCCTCCAGGCCTAGGGTACTCAAGCAGAGTACCAAGGATAGGTGGAGTCCCTGGTTTGTGGCTGGGAAAGAGTAGGTTCTCTCCTTCTCTGGTACTTTCTGATCTACACTCTTATTTATGCCTCTTGGACTGGGCATAGCTTAAGGAGAGAACTGGGCCTGAATGGGGAAGTTGGGTAGGGACTCAAACCAGGTAGACCTACAGACTATGCTTCCTGAAGTCCAGACTCTCTAATGTGGTACCTCTGTGGACCAAAATGCAGAACTACCCCTTGAACTGCAGCTTGTTTACTGTGAGCCCCATTCCTCTTCTTGGCTTTTGTTTCTACTTAACTCCAGTTGATTTGTTCTGATGATACCTCCAATGCTGCCCATGAGGCAAGGCAGAAGGTGGCCCTTCTATAAAAGGTACTAGAATATTGGTGAAGTCTTCCCCTACTCTGTTTTACCAGTATAGAAACTTGAGCCTGGGGGGATCCTTTGTGTGTGGCACTGTGTTGGTGTGAACATGGAGCAACACAGTCAAAGCAAAACTATTCCTCTTTCCCTTCAAATGTGGCTTTTCTCAATTCTGCATTTGAAGAAGGAGTCAGGCCCACTCTAAAGTTTTGGGATATTTCTAAAGGTATTCTTTGGGGATAGTTTCTGTGAGGATTTCTGTGAGGGGAACTGGAGTTGGAAAGGTCCTTTTCTGCCATCTTCCTGACATCACTCCTATACCTATTTTTATTTCTATTCATTTATTTCTTTTCTTTTATTTATTTTGTTTACTTATTTCTTTCTAATATCAGGGCCATTTTACCGCATGCAAAGATATTCTAGTTTATCTACTAGCAATTTCTCAAGATTGTTTGATATAGAAAGGTTTTGTTTTATTTTTTCTTAACAACAAATACCATAGTGTTATTTTTTTTCTACCATTTAGATCCAAATAAATCAGAAGATTATAAAGTGAGCTGTTAATACAGTGTGGAGTCATATCTCATAAAGTGGATTCCTGTCACTGGAATGTTGTTAGTTATTTAAAATTCCAGAAAATATTCTTAGAATAGTACTTTTGCATTCCTGCAGTTGTTATTAAAGTTTTCTGTTTCTTACATTTACCTGAGAGCCAAACTTACTATGATGAAAAGAGAACAACATGTTCAGTTAGTCTGACATTTTTCTCCCCATCACATGTTCTGCCAAAATTATTTCTATTCATTCTAGTGTTTTTATATGGAGTAAGAATCTATTTTTATATTTGTGATTTGATGGAAAAAACTTAAGTTTTGAGGTTATGCTTAACTTCTCTTGTGTTTTTGTATTGAGGAATAAGTTTTTCAAAAGTTATTTACTTTACATAAATCTAAATTTATATGAGAAATGTGGAATTATCTTAGAAGTGCATTTTTAAAATCTTAGAGGTGATCATGTTTAACCATGTGATGTTAAGTACAAGCAGCATTTAGTAGGGTGACATAAAAGTCAACTACTTTATTATTATTATTATTATTATTATTATTCATTTATTCACATGTGTGTACATTGTTTGGGTCATTCCCCCCCTCCCCTTTTCCACCCTCCCCCCTCACCTCCAGGCAGAACCTGTTCTGTCCTTATCTCTAATTTTGTTGAAGAGAAGACATAAGCATAATAAGGAAGACAAAGTGTTTTTGCAAATTGAGTTAAGGATATTGATACAGAAAGATTCCTAGCATTGCTTTCATGTACAAATGTATTTATAACCCAAGTTGATTTATCTCTAACTGATCTTTACACTAGTTCTTGTTTCCCTTCTCATGTTAACTTCTGTCACTTTAAGGTTTCTGTATTAGCTCCTCTGGAGTGGGGACATCAAACACTTTCATGTTTTGGGTTTTCTACCTATTCCCACATCTCCCACATGTGCTCTCCCCTTGTCATGTGATCTAAGTCCAACCACATTGCTGCATTTGCCCTAGGTCTAAAGTTCGCATATGAGGGAGAACATATGATTTTTGGTCTTCTGAGCCTGGCTAGCCTCGCTGAGAATGATGTTCTCCAATTCCATCCATTTACCTGCAAATGATAAGATTTCATTCTTCTTCATGGCTGAGTAAAATTCCATTGTGTGTAAATACCACATTTTCTTGATCCATTCATCAGTAGTGGGGCATCTTGGTTGTTTCTATAACTTGGCTATTGTGAATAGCACTGCAATAAACATGGGTGTGCAGGTGCCTATGGAGCTTCTGCACGAGAAAAGAAATGGTCTCTAAACTGAAGAGAACACCCACAGAGTGGGAGAAAATATTTGCCAGCAAATACATAAGATAAAGGACTGATAACCAGAATATACAGGGAACTTAAGAAACTAACCTCTCCTAAAATCAATGAATCAATTAAGAAATGGGCAACTGAACTAAACAGAACGTTCTCAAAAGAAGAAATTCAAATGGCCAAAAAACACATGAAAAAATGTTCACCATCTCTAGCCATAAAGGAAATGCAAATCAAAACCACACTAAGATTCCACCTCACCCCTGTTAAAATAGCCACCATCAAAAACACCACCAACAACATGTGTTGGCGAGGATGTGGAGAAAAAGGAAGCCTTGTACACTGCTGGTGGGAATGCAAGCTGGTGTTTTACTTGCAGGAAAAAATTTGGAGGCTTCTTAAAAATCTAAACATAGACCTGCCATATGATCCAGCAATCCCACTCCTGGGGACATACCCAAAGGAGTGCAACAAAAGTCAACTACTTTTTAAGTAATTGAAAGTACTTGAAGTTCACATGGTAATGAAAGGAAATGTAAGATGTCATGTTCAATATTATCTTATGATATTGAATGTGGGATGTTTTATGAAACAATGGAAATATTTTAAAATGCTATTGACCATCACAGCGTGCCTTTGTCAGTTCAGGATGCTCTAACAAATACGTGACATTTATTTCTCATAGATCTGGAGTCTGGGAAGGCCAACATCAAAGGGCCAGCAAATTTGTTCCCTGGCGAGGATTTCTTCCTGGTTTATAGATGGCTGCCTTCTTTCTGAGTCCTCACATGGCAGACAGACAATTCAATTCTCTTGTGTCTCTTCTTAGAATTCCATCGCAAAGGCACCATCATGACCTAATTACCTCAGAGGTTCCACCTTCAAATACTGTTACATTTTAGGTTAGGGTTTCAACATACAAATTTGGGAGACACACATATTCAGTGTATAATATAACAGAATTATATAGGAAATTTAATAATAAATATTTAGGGCCTATCTGAAGAAAATTAGAAAAAATATAGATACATAGAAAAATGCTTATGCTAATACTATGCTTCTTAATGGGGTGTTTTAATAGTCCTTATAGGTGTACTTTTGAGGAATTAATGTATATGTTAATTATATTCTAATACAAAACCTAACCAGGATAAATTTTAGAAACTGATCAGGTATCTTCAATATCATCTAGAAAAAATGTGAGTGATAACAGAAGGAAGAAGAAAATTAATGGGAAAAATGTAATGAATAGGTTTATAGTCGTGAATCATGTAAACCACTCTAATATTATAGAAGATTATGATTTTTGGAAATATTAAGCATATCTGTAAAATTTAACAAAATGGTGGTATTTCAAATCAGTTGAGAAAACCTAATAGCTAATAATAATTTCAGATCATATGTAAACAGTGCTTACCATATATCAACTACTATTAAGCAATCTTAACAGTATTCCATAAATTCTTCACAAACATCAAATAGTAAGAGCTATTATTGTTCCCATTTTGCAGGTTGAAAACATGAGGCTCAGATTAGGAAAAATAAAATGCCAAAGAACTGAGCTATTCAATGACAGAACCGGGATTTACAACCTATTCTTTGAACCTTTGATACTAACCAGTGTGCAATAGCAACAATTTATTATATATAACAAATATGAGGCAATTTCATGGAATAAATTTCTTATGTGTTCCACATACCAAACATTTCTGGAACCAAAATGTTAAATGTTAAAAATGAAGTTATAACCTTTATTACTTTTGAGAGCCAATTTTGAAACATCTGGGAAAGCTTCTCTTTTGTTTTGCTGTTCAGTAAATGCTCAAAGTATGTTTATTGAATACTGATGGTGAATCAACAATGGAATAGGGAAGGCCTTTGATGTGTAAATTGAAAGGATTTAAAAATATGTACGTTAGCATATTTAGATTAAAATGTTCAATGTATCAAAAGCATCATGCATAAAATGAAAGAAGAAAACATTTTCCAATATACTTTACAAATAATTCTGTTCCAAGTCAGTAAACCAAAGATGCATTCTAGCACTAGAAGTATGGATAAAATTCCCTAAAAGGACAGTTCACACAGAAAAAAGAGAAATGACCAGATATGATGAGTGATCAGCTCTAGTATTAAGCATATATTCCAAATGAAAACAAAAAGGTGTCAAGTTTTAAATGAAGTAAAAGAGTAATAAAAGTTGATGCCTCTTTTTGTGAAGTGTATGACATAATGAACATTATTCTACTGCACACAGGAGTATGATAACCACATTTTGAATGGTAATTTTGTAATACAAATAAGGATTACAAGAGTGCTCAGACCCTTTGAGCAATGATTTCCTGTTTAGGAGTTTATTCTAAGAAATAATTAAAAGGAATTCATGCCAAAAAGTTGGCTCACAAAATTATTGAATATGGTAGAGTTGGAAATAATCTAATGTTATGACATTAGGTTAATGTTTAAGTAAATTATAATACAAATATACTATGGGCATCTCTGCAGCAATCTGTCATAATTTTGATACTTTTTAAAATGGGAAAATGCTGATGATATATTGCTATGGAAAGTCATGATTATGACCAATAAATATACTTTAGCATGGCACTCATGGAAAATAGATGAAGCTAGCTCTGTGTTTTGGACTTACATTTGATGCTTGTTTTTTATCTTTATAAAACAGCATCTATTATTTTTATAATGAGAACAAAATAGTATTTTAAGTTGTCTAATAATCAGCCTTTCCATTAACTTTTGTGTTTATCCTAAACAGGAGAGCAAAGTAATATTAGGTCTGTAGCCAACATTTCTTTTCTGTTTTAGATTTTTTTCTCAAAACTAATAAAAAGAGATCTGTTTTCCGTTTTTGTTGCAGATGTCATTTTGCAATTGGAGTATGGAAATTGAGAATTTGCTTGTAAAATAATATATCAGAGTTATATTCATAAACAAACTCAATGTCAACAACAAGAAAAATATTTGTGTAACAGGAATAAATCCTCTCATCATCCAGTCCTACCCGTGTTCAGGACCTGGCAATTGCCTTTCCCCATCACAACTGCCCATCTGGGTGTCGAGAAGTCTGGGCTTTTCACTTTATTTAGGAGCAGAGTGCCAAGGCTCTGTCTTCACTGTGTGTGCATGCATTTGCACATTTGCATGTGTGTTCATAAGTTCCCATCAGCATCCACAGCATGGATGGTTGCTGTGGGTGGAGCTTATATCACAGCAGTGACAACAACCAAGTCTTTCTCTGTGCTGGTGCAGCTAAACTGCCATCTTGAGGTCAGCTTCCTTGGTGCTGCCTGATAATGGCCTAGAGGTTGCTTGCTCATTACATAGGCTAACACAATTCTTTCTTATGTGGCTCCTGAAGGCCAGGTCCTTTACCCTCTTTTTCCCTTCCCTCCAGTTTACCTCTTTCAAGGTCATTTCTATCTTTTCTGTTGTTCTTAGACACTTTGCCCTGCCCAGGCTGTTAGGGGTAGGGTCATTTTGTTCCTTATTTTGCTGTCTCCAAATGTAATCCTATGGCATTAAGTTTATGCCCTGAATCATCCAGAACTCACTTTAACTATTCAAGACCATTTTCTAGTCAAAATTGAACCAAGTCTGTTATTCTTACATTTAAGTTATAACCATTCTAGCTTTCTTAGAGGCAATGACAAGAACAGGCTCATATTAGAAGATGAAGAAAAGAAAACATAATTATTGAGATTTCAAGACATGTTGCCAAGGTGATTGTTCCTGAAGATTTGGAGAGTCAAAGCAGGATCCTATTATGTGCAGGAAGAACATGATGCCATCTCTGAGTTTATTCAGAAAGAGCAAGAACCCTGGAAAGGGATCATGGGCATGGAGTTTTATTTATCCATAAGGAAGAATGACACCATGTGGTTTTGAAGGCAAATGGATGCAATTGAAGGACATCATGTTAAGCAAAGTGAGTCAAGCTCAGAAAGATAAAGGCCAAATGTTTTCTGTCATATGTGTGAGATAGACACAATACAAACATAAGCAATATTATGAAAAACAGATTATACTAAGGAGAGGTCACTAAGGGGAGAGGGAGAGTAAAAGAAGAAAGTTAAGAAGGTGAATACAGGTGATATACTTTCTATACAAGAATGAATACAGAATTTTTAAACCTGCTGAAATCACCGTCAGAAGGAGACAAAGATAGGAGAAAAATACAGGGGATGAACCAATTTGAGTTGTAATACATGTACACATGGAAATGTTACAAGGAAACTCTCTGTAGAGCTATCTTAAACAAATAAAAATGACTTTTTATCAAACATGGGGAAAAGAAGGTGAAACAAAACAGGTCTTGTCTGGGGAGGTTAGTACCAGTGGGAGGCAGGGAAGAATGAGACCTGTTGAAACTATTCCAGGAATGAGGGGAGAGGAAGGTATAGGAGAATGATGGAGAGGGTGAATTCAACAATGATAGATTGTAAGAACTTTTGTAAAGGTCACAAAGTACCCCCAATACAACAATAATATATAAAAAAGAACAAAACAATGAAACAAACAAAAAAATAAAAATAAACCCATGGGCAATCATGCATGTGGAGAGAAGAAAAAAAGAAGCTGGAGAGAGAAAGGACTAGAAGGAATAATAGAAGATGGGCTTTTTATGACCAAGAAAGTCATTATGAAAAAAGTAAAGATCTATGTATAGCATGTATTTACACTATCATATAAGATTCCTTGTTTTTCTAGTAAGAAAACAAAACCTGCAAGTTCTTCCATACATCATGGACATAACCACAGAGTTCACCAGTATATGTATTAGAATCTGCTTTTATGGCTGCTGAAATGGGGTCCACAAAAATGAGGTTATGAAGAATCATTTCCTAAATTCTGAAGGATGGAATTTAGGTCCTCAGTTCTTTGCAGGGCCAGAGAAATCTCCAGTTCTCTTATGCTAAGTAAAATATTTGACAGGTCCACATTTGTGGTTACAGTTTTTAAAACAACCAAAAGAAACTGTAGAACATCATCTTAAGCGAAGTTAGTCAGACTCAGAAGGCCAAATATCATGTTCTCCCACATATGCAGATTATAGATCTAAACAGATACAGTAATATTATTGGACATGGGTCACACACTAAGAGGAGAATGCACACAGGAGGAATAGGGAAAGGGAAGGAAGCCTCAAACTTGAATGTGGTTGATGTGCTCACTGTAGAGGAGCGAATTAACTAATCTTAAACTGACAGAGGCCACTATGGGAAGGAGACCAGGAAGTAGTGAAGAGGTCTGGTAGAGATGAACCAATGTGGGTTGTAATACACAAGTGCATGGGAGCAACACAAGGAATCTCTCCGTATAGTTATCTTTATCTCAAACTAGCAAAAATGCTATGTTTTTCTTATTATCTTATCTTATACTTTTTCAACAAAATCAGAGAACAAGAGGGCAAACACGTTCTTCCCAGAAGTGGGGAGGGGGGTCGGTGGCCCAAACAATGTATACACATGTGAGTAAATGTAAAAATGAGAAAATATAAAAGAAAACAACAACAACAACAAAAGGCCAAGAGGGTCGTAGGTTCTAGATTCATCAAGTGTATGCAAAAATGTCTAAAATATTCATAGAAAATGACAAAAATATTTAATCAGTATTAGTCTCTGTAAGTTATATGATCTTTTCTATAATTTCCCGAAATAACTTAACCACATTAAATATCTCTTGTATGTATAACAATGCACTGAATCACTAGTACCATTTTGCATTAATGTTTTTGTAGATCCTTTGGACTTTGGGGTGTGTAGTCATAATCTTAGATCCACTGGATGATAGAGGAGTAAAGTCCTTAATCTCTTCTAAGTCATCCAGCTCATTTTATCAGTGTGAAGGAAGTGAGGTCTAAGACCTTAGGGTCAGTAGCCTGAGATATGCAGCTATTTAATAGTGACACAATACTTATACGGGGGTTCCTATGTCCAAAATAAAGAAACATCACCAGAACTTAGAATAAATAATGCTTAATGTCTGGTTCTCATGCATTGGACAACTTCAGAGGCTATTATAAAATACAGTAGTTTTTCTAAACAAAATGGTCCATTAGTTATTGATGGCAGAATATATACATGAATGTTTCCTAAACTGTATTTCCTTTTAATAAAATTTAAGTATTTTCTTTTTCTATATCTAATTGTTGATGGAAAGAATTTCAGGTTTGTTATATATGAATTGCACAAACAGTAGGATACTTCTTTGGAGGTAAATTGAAAAAAGAAAAAGGAGGTAACTGTAAGAAGGAAATAGAATAACAAGATAAAGTGGATAATAGCATAAGATTTTACAAAGACAAGGATAGCCTAAAACCTGAGCACATAGAACTTCACACTGATTTCAGATGTTTATGCTGAAAAGCCTCTGAAATAGGTCCATGAATAACTGCTGGATGCAAACACAGAGGATGTAGTAAGTAGAACTTATGGAGAGGGGAGCTGAGAATGTTGTCTTCACAAAACCAAGAAGGTTTTGAATATTTTAATAAATAATATATCTCTTGTATGCAAAGAAAATGAACTAATGAACTCCTTTTTGAAATTTTTACTGATATAGATTCTGAATATCTTTGAGACAGCAAGAGATTATAAGTGGAAATTACAAGTACTAATTTTAACTAATAATAAATAGCATGTATACTAACAAGAATTTTTATTATTTCTGTCCTAACTTTTCTTTTTATTCCAATGCCACTTTTCTTGCAAGAGAGTTGATCTTAATCTTGTTCCTAAATATGAGCCTCAGAGAGAACTTGAACTTGGAATGGCTTTTTATTTGGGGGGGATGTACATGTGTCTATTAGATCCTTTCTGTTATTTTGAAAACCATCTTCATAAGATACTTTTCATGTCAAATAACACCAGTAGGAACTTTCACTCTTGGCAATTGTTGGATGACTTGCAAGCTGATATTCACAGTCCGGTAATATAAATCATTTTCTTGATGTATTTTGATATCTACCATGGTTTCAGAGTTGTGGAATGTTTGTATTCATAATGAACAGTGGAAATATGAAAGAAAAGATGACCCATATGGAATGTGAATTGTTCTTTCATCCCTGAGTATGATTTTGTATGAAAGTGGCAGTTTCTTGTCAATGAAATCACGAAAGCAATAAACCAAGGAAACATGCGTAGGCACATTCTGAAATTGACTGGACAGTGAACCTTTCTCCCAGAAAGAGACTAAAGCTTTGTAGAATATTATTTTGCTTTACAATTCCAACAAAAGAAGCCTTATTAAATGATTAAGGCAAACTCAACAGGACTGTAAACTTGGTGGAATATTTTTTTAAGCCAAAAAATGTTAACATGTCTCTATGAAATGATACCATCCTTTCCATAAAAATTAAAATGTTTTTCCTCACAAGGGAAGGAAATTTACCTAGTGTTCCATCTCTAGAAGACTGCTACTTAGTCAATTAATACTGAAGGTTACTGTTTTATTGACTGGCTGAATAAATGGTGGAAGAAGTCATCGGCTGTGTTGGAGTTGGATAAACTACTTATCCTTCCCCTGAAATCTGTTCTTATCTTGTGGGTCAAGCATACAAGCAGACCTTGCCTAAGAAGGCTACTCAGTTTGTGAATTCTCTGAAAATTTCAGACACCTGGTAACATCAAATGATGAACACTGTTTTCTACAAGCAAAATGCCTCTGAAACCATGTACAACTCCCACCACACTTGTGATTTCACATATCTTTTTCTGTTTCTAAGCAAAGATATTTATAAGTAAACAATTTCTGCATGTGCATGTTGGTGCTCTAGGCTTGTTTAGAAGTCCTGGGAGAAGACTTTCATTAGCAAATTTATAAAATATCAGGGACCTTGAATTACAGCTTTTAAATAAATTCTTGTCAAAAATGTGAGTAGAATATTGTGTGCTCCACTGCCAAGAAATAACTGTGACTTTCTAATGGGTAAGTCTGGATTAAACTAGGAAAAGGAACTTTATTTCAGAAAAATTGAATACCTGTGTAGGAAAAATTAGAGTTCAATTATTGATGAATTAGTTTACTTAGTGAAAATTTTGCTCATGAAAGAGATACAGCTTTCTGTTCAAGGTCTTAGAATCATCTTTACAGAAACTACTGAAAAGTCATTAGAACTTCTAGCCAAGATGCTACTTTGGAATAGAAAATTATATGTAAAAATCTATGCTATATTTCTAATACGTAAGTGAATACTGCGCCAACCTGACATAAATACCCCACCTTGTTAATATTTCATATCTTTATGAACACTGGAGACCTCCTTTGAAGATTACTAATCCTGAGTTAATATTAGTTTAAACATGGCTTGGCAATCCTTTTCTTGTTAACACATATACCACCAATAACACTATTCTTGCCACTATGTTCTCAGTGACTTGAGAATAAAGGCAACTGACAAGAATACAATTGAAGTAATACTCCTAATTCTGGTATGAGTTATGGAAATAATTCCATTTCCCATAATGTATCTTTATGAGTTAGGGTTTGTTTTTTCCTTTTGGTGATCAGTTGAAATAGTGAAGTTTATTCAGTGTGAAAGATAAACATTTCTTTGACAAAACTAATTAATACTTTCAAATTGCCAAGTCAAATAATAGCACTCTTTCGCTGAGATTTACATTTGAGAATTATTGCATTTTACTTTGTTTAATTATAATATTTTGTATTCATTTTATCCTTTTTCAGGAATAGGTCATTAATTTTTTCATTAATGAGAGTAAGGGAGATCATTCTTTATAAAAATTTTAATGTTATCTATACAAAAGTAATGATTTTCCAAAATAATAAAAATGAATTTGATTTGTATGGGAAAGTTCTATAGTACATAGCTGTCCTCAAAAGAAGAATAAAATATTCAACAAAGTTGGAATAGAAGGAAACTCTCCCAGCAAACTAAAAGCCATACATGAAAGCCCACAGCTAGCATCATGGTGAATGGTGAAAGACTGAAACCTCTTTGTCAAAGGTCAGGTATAAGACAAGAACACCACTTTAATGACTTCCATTCATCCCAGTACTGGAAGTCCTGGCAAGCACTATTAGATAAGAAAAAGAAACAAGGCTGGTTAAATTGGAGGTAAAGAAGCAAATGTATATGTATCTCTCTTCACAAGAACATAATCTGTAGACAACTTTAAAGATTGTATAAAAATCTAATCGGATCTATTTAGTGAAGTTTTAGATACAAAATCAATGTTCCCAAACCAGTTGTTTCTTTATGATAACAATGAAAAACCTGAAAACAAAGTGAATTAACCAAGTTTATTTCATATACAATAATATCAGAAAGAATAAAATACCTAGGAAAGAAGGTAAAAGAGGTATATGTTAAAAACAGCAAATCATTGCTGAGAGAAATTTAAAGACACAAATTCTATATTCATGGATTGTAATATTTAAATTTTTAAGATGTCAATAGTATCCAAAGCAATCTACAGATTCAAAGCAATTCCTATCAAAATTCCAAAAATATTTTTTCATAAATAGTTAAATCCAGCCTAAAATTCATATGGGACTCATAAGTGACCTTAAATATGCAAACCAATCTGAAAAATGAACAAAGTTAGAGGTCTCATGCTTTTTGATTTAAAAAATCCTTTGTAAATCCATAGTAATTAAAAGTATGGTACTTGCATAAAACAGACAGAAACTACTACATAGGATGTCATGACCGTTCAGTGGAAAAATGATAGTCTTTTCATCAAATGGTCATTGAAAAATTGGATATCTACATGTAAAAATCATGAAGTTGAGAGCTGGGTGTGGTGGCACATGCTGTAATCTCAGCACTCTCAAAGTTGAGGCAGGAGGGTCATGAGTGAGTTCCAGGCCAATTTGGGCAACCTTGTGTTGAAAAAACGAACAAAGAAATAATAATAATAAAGCCAGGTGCTGGTGGCTCACAGTTGTAATCCTAGCTACTTGGAGGTTGAGATAGGGAAGATCATGATTCCAGGCTAGCCCAGGTAAAAAATGTTCCTAAGACTCCATCTCAATGGGAAAAGTTGGACATGCTAGAGTGTGTCTCTTGTCCCAGCTGTGGGGGCGCATAACATGGGGAAGATCTGGGTGCAGTAAGACCCACCTCCAGATGAACTAAAGCAAAAAGAGCTGGAGGAGTGGCTCAAGCAGTAGAGAGCCTGCTAGCAAGCACAAAGCCCTAAGTTCAAACCCCAGTACCAACAAAAAATTAAATAAATGAAAATGAGTTGTTCCTTTACCTTGTACCATGCACAAAAAGTTAACGTAAAATTGATAGATTAAAGAGCTAAAGGTAAGAGTTAAAACTTCAAATTCTTGGAAGAAAACAGAGGGAAAACTTAATGATATTAGACTTGGATTTCTTTAATATGACACCAAAAATACAGGCAAAAAAGAAAAATATAGATAAATTGAATTTCTTCAAAGTGAAAAAAAATTTCACCAAAATACATTATTGATAGGGTGAAAAGTCAGTCCAAAACATTTGCAAATCATACAACAGTTAGGAAACCACAATGAGATACCACAAAACAACAAACAAAAAAGTGTCCTAGAAAGTAATGATGATAATGTGGAGAAATTGGAATACTTGTGCTTTACTGATGGGAACATGAAATCTTGTAGCCACTTTGGAAAACAGATAGCAATTCCTCAAAAAATTGATAGTAGACTTACCATATGATACAGCAATTCCATATCTAGGTATACACCCAAGAAAAATGAAAGTAGGAACTTGAAACTTGCTTACCCATGTATGATAGCATTATTCACAGTAATCCAGAGCTGAGAGTTGTCCAAGTATATATTGACAGATAAATGGATAAACAAAATATGATTTCATATGCATAATTTTGTTCATCCTCCAAAAATGGAAAAAAGGAAATTCTGATACATTCTATAACGTAGATCAACCTTGAAGAATTATGCTAAGTGAAATAAGAAAGCCACAGAAGACATACACTGTATGATTCCACTTAAATGAGTTCCCTAGAGTAATGAAATTCATTGACACAAAGTAGAATGCTGACTGGTAGGGATATAGGGGAGGAAGAAATGGGGAAGTAGTGTTTGATGGGGATAAAGTCTGAATATTGCAAGATGAAAAAGGTTCTAAGGTGAAAGGTGGTGATGGTTGTGAAACAATGCAAATGTACTAACTACCACAGAACTATACACATAAAATGGTTAAAATGATAAATTCTATGTAATGTAAAATTTCACCACAATAAAAAGTATAATATTCATTGTTGTAGAAAGGCTACAACCATGTCTCTAAAAGTTTCAAATTGGAGGAGAAATTTGCAGCATAATTTGGGTCCAGGAAAAATCGAGAAATGTGGTTTGCTTTTAAAGTTTTCTTCCTCACTTCCCTGCTTTCTACGTTTCCTAATTCTAATTTGTGCTCTGTCTAAGAAATTCATGTTGTGAAGATTTGCATAGACCATATTAAACCTGAGTTCTGGATTGTTTGAGTTTATTTACTGTTACCACAATTAAAATTTAATTTCTTCCTATTTCCTTGGTAGCATGCCCCACAGTAACTGTTACTTGGCTTTAATTTCTTTCCATTATTGTGTAAAAGATTAAATATATAAAGGATTTTTTCGGCAATTCTCCAATGAGAGAATCTGGTAGTATGGAAATCAATTCAGGAGATAATTGTGCCTTCCAAAAAGTCTTCAAAGCATAACGTGGAGACATTACCCCTCTTCCACGGCAACAGGTCTGACCTTTGGGATCATAAAATTGAGAACAAAAAGATGAGCTTCACAAGCTGAAAAAGCACAGGAATTCAACTGATAAGTTGTCTGTGTACCTTATTGCTTGCTCTGTTGTCCGACTGTGTGATAGTCCACACACCATAACAATGGCTGTGGTGGCAGTAATCTACTGGTGACAGATTTTATTATAACAAATAATTTTGGATTTCAATGTGGATGTGTGGCATATGAAATTAAAAGGCAAACTGGTCACAATTCCAGGAAAATTGTTCAAATGCTTAAAATGTGCAATTCTTTATTGGGGGAAAATGAATACTTATAAAAATTTCTGATGCATTTTGAATAATCCAGCAGTTCGTGATTGCTTTTAAAAATAAAGCTGGTTAAAACTTTGTGCTGATTAGATTCATTTTCTAACAAAAAAGAACCCCTGCTGAGACTATTCACAGGCAAATATGTTTTATTTAGCTTTTTTTTTCTAGTTTTAATGCTTCTGGGAATCATCATGGCTACCCTGTGCATTAAAAAGAACAAAGAACACTGCAAACATACATTAGCTAAGCAATTGTGTTGCAAGGTAACTTCTTGGTGTTTAAAAAGGTTTGTCATCTATGTGAGAATGTGTGTACATTTTATGCACATGATTGCTGAAATATGGTGATAAAATAATGCAGATCATTGTAAATGCTGCCAGGAACTAAAACAGAACTGGAAAATAGGCACTTATCTATGTAAATGCATGTGTAGCCATTTGGTTGGAAAACATAAACACAGTAATGCAGTGCTCAGTGACCTGGATACATTCAGAGAAAGGCGTTGCTAAGCAATTTCGTCATTGTGTGAACATCATAGAGTACGCTTACACAAACCTAGATGGCATAGCCTACTACACACCTAGGCGATATGGAATAGCCACTACTGTATATGTAGTCTGTCACTGACTGAAACTTTCTCTGTGTTGCATGACTAACTGTATATAGACCTATATCATCTATATTTATAATATATTTGTCTAAACAACTGACTATATCATTTAGTTCATTTTTTGTTCAACCAGATTCCTTGGATCACTAGGGGGTCTATAAGATAATAATTAGGATATTTCAGCTATTTAAAATATTTTAAAAGCCTTAGAGAAGTTGTAAATTTAACCCTCATTGATTCATGGACTAATAAAATAGCTTCCCTTTTGGAAAGAATGATGTCAACTCCATACTTAATTCTGTACCTTTGATAAAAATGGGGCAGTGGATTAACAGTTAGGCCCTAGAGCCCAGCTTTATGAGATACGATACTGTAATCAAGAAGACTGGATTCCAATCTTCACCCTAGCGCTCACTATCTGTCATTTATGCAAGTTGGTTAATATCTCTAAGACATTATCTGTGCTTACGCATGTTTAAGCTGAAAGTAAATGCCTGCTTCATGGAATTATTATGAGAAATAAATTCCTAGAAGGGGATGCTAGCATAGAACCATTCACCTTAATAAATTGCAGCAATGAGAATTCTTGTGATTATTGCACAATACAACTACTTGGCCAGACTCAGAATGACAAATATGGCACATTTTCTCTCATATGTGGAATCCAGAAAACAAACAAACAACTCCCAAAATATAAACATACAAGGGAGCTATTTGCCATTAGGGAGGGAGGCCCAGTGGGAGGGGGCAAAGGAACCTCAGAGGGTGATGGGAGTAAGTATGATTAAAGTATATTGTATTCATGTATGAAAATATCACAGTGAAATCCATTGTTTTGTAAAGTTAAAAAAAACCTTTTAAAATAGGAAGCTAGAAATGAAAATAACAAAGTAGACCTCGGTAATGAAGTAAGTTTAGTTGATGCTTAAAAGTGACATTTCCAAATCATCTTTCAATTCCCATGTACATATCAAGAAAATGCACCAGGTATATTATTGTTACTAAATAACATTTTTGTCTGAAAAGCTGATTAAATAAAAATTATGACCTTGTGACTGAGTTGCCAAGCACTATCCAGCTATTAGCATATTAAGGGTATTGCAACTCGTTAAAAAAAGAAGGAAGTTGTCAAATGATAATCTCCATTGTTGTTAAGGCCTACAGCCCAGGGAGGGGTTGATACAGCTGAGAGTCTGTAGTTTTAGAATGTGCCATTTGCAAATGTTGGATGATGGAATAAAATGTACATGGCTAATTATTGGAAATAACCAATTGCTTAAATCCTTCTGCTTCTCCCAAGCTTGTTGGACCAGAAAAAAAGAGGCAGAAATGCCTTTGTTGTGATGAGCTTGTCCAACTTATGACCAACGTCATTCCATGACATGGTGCTGAGCTAAACTCAAGGGTACATTCCATGCATGGAGGGGTTTTAGTCACAGGGGTCTCTGTCATTTGGTCTTCCCAAACTTGAAATCCTGATATGACTGGGGAGGGGGGAATACCAAAAGGTGAGTTGAAGATATAAACTTAATAATAATTCCTTATATTTCACACTACTTAAGAGTTGCATTTTCATTTACGTAATGTTGTAGGTTCTCAAAGTAGTTGTTTGAGGGAGACAAGGTTGAATGGAATTATCCTAATCTCATACATGAAGGAAAGGGCTTGGTGTGGTTGAATGGTTTAGTCAAACTACTTAGATAATAAAAACCCAAATCAGGATTAGGCCCTGAGTTGTCTGACTCTGAGTGACATGCTTTCATTTTGAGCACACTGTTTGTTTTGTGTGTGGTAATTTATTAGAATGCCATATGCCAAAAATTTTGCATTAATAAAGCAGAATAGATTTGTGAAAAATAATCCTTATGTTTGTTTATATTTATCATTTATTGCTAACTTTTCTCTTTCTGCTATTGTCTTATTTTTACAAAGCTAAATGAGGTTGCAAAAGCTAATTTATTTTTACTCTCCTTAGGCTCAAGTTATGAAAGATGTGATTTTGAGGATGGGCTCTGTAGTATGAAACAAGATCAGAGTCTGCAACTTGGTTGGACAAAACGAAATGGGATGATTGGTCTCTCGCCTCCAATTTATGATCACAATGGTGACGTGTCTGGTAAATGCTTTGGACTTTTAAAATTCTATAATATATTTTTTATTTTAAAATTATCATTTTCTAATTAGAATATATTAATCACACAAAATAATGGATTTCATTGTGACAAATATATATGTGTATATAATGTATTTTGATCATATTCATTCTCTCTAGGACCTTTTCTTACCACTTTCACTCTGTCCCCTTTCCCCATCCAAATCTCTAAAAAGGACCTTGCCACATATGAGAGAAAACATGTGATACTTGTGTTTCTTCTGATGCTGGCTCATTTCTTCTAACATGATGATCTCCAGTTCCATCCATTTTCCTGTAAGCAGCATGATTTTGTTCTTTATGGCTGAATAGGACACCACTGTGAATATACGCTATATTTTCTTTATCCATTAATGCTATGTTAAACATGGTATCTTTATAGTGATCTGATTTTGAGTCTTTTGTTTATATTACGCAGAAGTGGTACGGGTGGATCATATGGTAGTTTTATGACATTACCTCCACATAGCGATTTCCATAGTATCTTGGACACATTACATGCTTTGAACTTACTTCCTTTCTTCATTTCTATTTTATGTCATCTCAAGTGTATGATTAGGGAAGTAGAATCTTTGCTGGTAGTATATATTAATTGTAATGTCTGTTTGTATATTCTTTAATCATTTTTTGAAATATTTCTGATTCTAAAGTATCACATAAAATTATTATAACTGGGTTCCTGGGATCCCATCAGATCTAAAGAGCTAATAATTTGCATTTTGCTAGTTCTTTTGATATTTTATGGGAATTGTAAAATATAAACATCATATTATATATCCTAGACAGTCAAATTTCTTTGCTTTTATCTGGACTGATTTTAGCTCTGTCTGATAGCACTTGTTTAATCAAGCTGAAGAGAAAGCTCTTTATTACAATAAGAAACCTATACATAGGACCAACCATGAACTGCAATATAAAAATTTTTATTCTGGATTTAGTTATGTTAGATTTTGACATTGAAATTTTCTCCCAAACTTTTGCCATTGCAATGTATTGTGGATTATTGTTTCAGCACATTTCACTTTTAGTGTCTCTCCTTTTCTTCTCCCCATTCTCAGAAGAAAGTTTTTCACAACGTACATCTATTCACCCCAGATTTATTCATAGGCAAAACACCTGCCATTTTTTCTTTTTCATGTAGCTCTCATTCTGTTCCTCTTACTTGACTCCTCACCTTGAATTAGGTAATCTCAGAAGCTCTGGCGTTGTGCTTCTTCTTTCTTTCCTTTTTACTTCTTTTTTCTCATTTTTTCCCGTGCTTATTTTATTTTATTGGCAGTACTGGGATTTGAATTCAGGGCCTCACACTTGCTATGTGAGCACCTTACCACTTGAGCCACATCCCCAGCTTTTTAGAATTTAGTTTTTTTTTCAAATAGGGTCTGGTGTTTTTGACTGTGACTAGACTCGAACTGCTATCCTCTTGTCTCTGCTCCCCACATAACTGGAATTACGGGTATGGAACACCATGCCCAGCCTTCCTTGTCTATTTTTATAAGACTAGTTAAGATGTAAAATGGGGACAGTTCACATAAAAGGAGATGTATAGACATACATCATTTATTATATCACCTGCATTAAAATCCTGAACCAGAATTAATGTTTTTCAATCTTGATCCTGACTACCAGCTAGGTATGTGGGATTAGTTCAGCCTACCTGTGAGGGCTTAGTTTCCCCAACTGTAAAATGGGAACCTGAATAGGGAAAAAAATCAAATTAAGACCAATTAACTAAAGGCTGGTGATTTTAATAATAGTCATGCATCTTTTGAAAATTGTAAAATTATGAGTATTCCCCAGTAATAATTCTAAGTGTGGAAATGTTCTGGCTTTAGATATAGGCTGTTTGAAAATATTTGTCAGAAAATAGTCTTAGAGTTTTGTCTCCATTTCAAAATCATTATTTCATAAGTATTATTAAAGTCTTTGATTAACTTACTCTTGATATAATTTGTCAGTTACTCCAAAATAAGAATTTTCATCATGCAATCAATGTGTTTAGCTTTCAGAGCAAAATTTATTAGGCCATTATGAATATCACTCTTGTCCATTTTGAAGCCTCGTAAATCTCAGAGGCAGAGAGATTGAAGTACAATACTGATTTTTAAAGGTATGGGGATAAAATAGTATCACTACAACATATCCACATACATCTTTGACAAGATAATATGACTATTCATAAAACAGGAGTAAGAATATACGAGTTTCAAATAGTTCTGGAACCCAGCTGACATTAAAGATCATATAGATGTTTTAAAGATCTAAAGTGTCTAGCTATCAAAATTTAAAATAATTTATAGGTAAAGTTAACATTTCACTTTATGACACAGGTTATTATTTTCTTATTTGAGTATTTAAAATCACCTGTAAATAGAAATATTAGGGTTTTTTTCTTTTTTTCACACAATAGGGTCACATGGTCCCAATTCTTTGTTTGCTGAATAATTTTGGTATATATTTTGGGCACTATGAATATTGGTTTTGTAGAGGTTCTGGATTCTATATTCTAGAATACTTTTTAGAGAGTCGTGATCATTTGTATAGGCAGGTGATTAACTTGCATAGACTCAAATTACAAACCTTGTCTGGATTTTTGTGGACAGCAATTCAAATACCAATGCAGAGTTTTTAGCCTCCCCTTCTAGAAATATTCCCTACTCATGCATGTTTCAGTTTTAGCCAAAGACTTGACCAGAGTTTCTTCATAGAATATGAGACTTGCCTATTTTGGCTTCCTTGATTCTTTCTATTGATCACACCTGGCTGTTCTAGTTCCCCTTGCTGGTTCCCAGATATTGGCCTTTTTATCAGAGTTTTAGCCATGTACACCAGCTGCTACTGCATTCTAACCCCAGACCAAAGTCTGAAAGAAGCTAATGGATCCCAATTCTTCCCACTGAGTTTCTAATCTTTAAAAAAGTAATTGAATATCTTTTGTTTATCTTCAAAGCCGAGGAGGTCTGCGATTTCAGATCTCTTTTGTCCTTTAATGTAATCACTATGTCCATCACTGAGTTTTTCATTTGAGTGAACACCAGCCTCTCCTAATCTACTCTATGTTGTCTTTCTCAATGGTAATAGAATCATCTTCATTCCTTAACAGATGTCAGGATGCATTAGATCAGACAATGAGTTTGGTTATTTTATTAGGAAAAATCATCCAAAGGCTAAAAATGGAGAAGAGAATCCCATATCATCACTTTCTAGCTAATGTTTTCATAGCATCTATAGTCTGATAGCTATTTATTTTGAAATCAGTGAAAAATGAATATTCATTTATTCCTCTCTGTATTTGTTATTTAAAAAGGTCATTGTTGAACATCTAAATTGCTCCACATACTATTCTAGCACCTGCAGATTAATGGCAATGAAGAATACAGCTCTCTCTTCAGTGATCTTTCAGTCTAGTGAAAGAAATATAAACCTTATGGTATATATATATAACTTACGGTTATATAGTTAAAAACTCACATGATAGTCACTCTCATGGCTTCTTGTACATATATGAAAACTTACAATGTGACACAGAAAGCCTGTGTTTGTTGTGATCATTAAAAGGTCACAAAAAGCAGGTATCTCTGTTACAAGGACCCAGAATTAATTATCTCATACAATGTCTCCTGGACTAGCTGATAACATCAGACCACTATGACAGCAGATATGACTGAGATGTGCCAGATGCCTACAAAGGGGACTGCTTCTCCTAAGGCATGTTTAAAGGATTCCCTGACCCTCTGTCATACATTTTTTCCTCTGCTAAACCATCCCATTCATGTCCTTCCTGTACACCTGTGCCTTGTGTATGAGGTCAGTCGTTCATTTTCTTTTTTTTTTTTTACTTGTTGAATAAATCTGTTTGTCTCTTAAAAAAGAAAGCAAATGTGTGTGTGTGTGTGTGGTGAGTATGTGTGTGTCTTACAGATATTTTTGGGGAGAATCTATACTATTTTTAACCTGAGAAATTCCAATTGAGTGATTCATATATTCCAGGTGTCTGCATAGCTTTGTTTAAAGCTACAAATAATAAATATTTTTTATTTTGTGTTTTGGGCCATACATTCTATGTACCAACTATACCAGCTGCTATTGTACTGCCAAAATAGCCATAAATAATATATAAAGATTTATCACAAATGTGTATAATAAAAGCTTTATAATATGGAAATTTGTAACTAATGTCATTTTCACATCTGGCAAAATATCATTCTTCTTTTGTCCTTTTTTTATCATTTAAACATGTAAAAACCTTTCAGATCTCACAGGATATATAAAACTAAGGAAATGGCTAGGACTTGTCAAAGGATCACAGTTTGTTCAATATCTCCTAGTCTGTTCAATAAACATTAATTGAGGATCTTTATGTCTGACACTGTGTACTATTAGAGATTGACAAATGAAAAATATAATTCTTCCTCTAGGAACACATAAACTATAGTGAAATTAAGAAAACAACTAATGTCAGTATAATTATTAATATAACCAAGCATCAAGCTATTCCTCATTTATAATTTGCCACATATGTGAACACCAGCCACTATTGTACTTTGATTCTATATAAGAGCTACTTTAATGTGCTATTTCTTAAAACCTCATCTGACCTTTCAATTAAAGAAGAGATTTGGTTATGCAGTAGTTTTCTCTTATCTGTGGGGAATACATTCCAAGTCCCCCAGTGGATGCCTGAAATCTTCTGGATAATTTTTCCTATGCCTACATACCTTTGTTAAGTGATTAAAACCAATAATATACTATATTAAGTGTACAATTATAATATACTGTAATAAATGGTATTTAAAACACAAATCATTTATTTCTTCATTTTCCCATTTAATATTTTTGTACTGTAGTTGATATAGGTATGCATTACTGTAGAAGGCAAAACCATGGATAAAGGGGTCTGCTGTAGGAGTGAAGCTTGTTTCTTAGAATAATTGTACAAATAAGATTTGTGAGGGCTATGGAATTACAGTGCATTTTCCCCCTTGTCCCATTCTTAACATGGTAACTATGTTATTTGAAAAGTACAAAAAAACCTGAAATGAAAATTTTATTTACAAGTACCTATATTTATATACAGATATGATTTCTGCCATTGCCCAACCAGACAGCATAAGTGAGAGATAGATATAAGGTAGTGGCTGATGAGTAGAGTGTCAAGGGCAGGTGTTTTGGCATTTAACAATTTGTTCTGCCTCTAATAGTACTTTGCAGAGAGCTCTTGTTTCTTACACAAATTCTTTGACTGCCAAATTAATAGTATCAAAGATTTTGATGTGTGTGTGTGCCTGTGCATTTGAAATGAGTAGACTATGAGGTTTTCCATAATTGCTCAACAATTGACAGCTGTTGTGTATTGGGTAATAGAACATCTGCTTATTTTTCATTTTTTATTTCCAATTGAGTTATATATCAGTGAAAGAATCATAGTTGACAACTTAGATACTTAAATTAACTGGTATTGTAGCAATGAAATTTTATCACATAAACTTATTAGTGAAGCTGTCAAACAAAGTAAGCAATACTATTCCACTGAAGAGGGCTGAAAAAATGATATATTCTCTAATTTCTCTATTGACATAGAGAAGTGTTCTTCTGTATATCACTTATTTTCTTCTTAGCAGGAATTTTATCTTTATGGATAGGTGGCTTATGTACTTGTTAAATTTATATAGATAGATATTCTTCAAATTAATTTAGCTACAAGTAAAAATAATTCATAGTCAATAGAAATATATAAAATATAGCAATAGTATATAGAAACGAATATAACAGAAATTTCAAAACATAGATTTTGAATGGTAACCAAAGGGGCACTAGAATAAAGTTCTGCCACATAGTATGGCAGGAAGTTTTACTAATTGAATTACCTGAGGAGACCCAAGCAGATATCAGAGGTCTGCCTGTGAACTCTGGGAATCAAAATGGATTTTATACACCTTATAGGCAAATTAATTGAGGAAAATTACAGAGATTCAAATCAATTTTATGCTTCATAACTTCTAGCCAACACCTAGAAATGTAACAAACTGAACAACAGAACCAAATTAATGTTTACTGTTTTGTGATAGGCACAACTCTAAAGATGTACCCTGCCCAAATTCTCATTCCCTGGTTATTAAATCAAACACAGATACTGCTGTGAAAGGACTTCATAAATGTCCATAAAAGTAACTGAGGTTACTATTCAGCTAACCTAAAAATAGGAAGATTATCCCTTAGTGTCATGGTAATCAAATGACCCTTTAAAAGCAAAAGACAAAGGAAGGAGAGATGAGGCACAGGGAAGATCAGAGAGATTTGATCTAAGGACTTGACCTGCATTGCTGGATTGGAAGATGGAGAAAGGAAACCATAAGACACATAATTCAAGGGCCTCGAGACATGGAGAACAATCACTGGGTAACAGCTGGTAAAGGAACAGGTACCTTAGTCTTACAACTGCATGAAATTGAATTCTGTCAACAACCTGAATCAGTTTGAAAATGGCCTCCTCCCTAGAGCCTTCAGAAACAAGCAGAGCCAGTCAGTTCCTTAATTTTGGCCTTTTGAGCACCTAGGCAAAGAATCAACTAAGTCACACTGTGCCTGGATCTGTGACCTACAGAAACTATGAGATAATATATTTGTGTCAGTTTAAGCCACTAATTGTGCAGCAATTTGTTATGGCGGCAATGAAAAATGAGTACACTAATTTTCAAAGGTTTAAGGATAAGAAAGTTTTATAATTTCTTGATTGTCCATTCATGCTTATAATTAACTTTTCTACATTTAAAATCTTCCTTTTACTCGGTAAAATAGAAAGCATTCTACATTTGAAGTCTAGAGACATGGATTCTTGACTCCACTTGAACACTAATTAGCAGCATGATTTGTAAGCAAATCCTTGTGCTTTCTTTCTTCCTTTACCTGGTCCCATTTCCTTTGCTTTTTTATGTTTAATTTTTCATTCTCACCACTATTTTCATTGCCTTTCTTTTGAACATATCCATAGTTAATGATCTGTCTTTTGTTGAAGCTATTTGTCCCTCTTATCCTAGCCTGTATAATTTTGATGAAGTCAAATTTATTATCCTTCCTTGTATCCATTTATCCATTTACTTTTATTTATGGATTTGTTTGGTTGCTCTTGCTTCAGGTAGCATATAGTTTGCATATCATATTTAGGTCCTAATCTATATTTAATTTTTGTACGTGGTGTGAGGTATCCTCCTTCTTTTGCATGTAGTTTTACAGCTGTTTGAGCATCATAGGCTGAAAAGACTAGTTTTACCTCATTTGAGTTGTCTTAGCAACTGATCAAAACATAATTGACTACAGATGCTTGGTTTATTTCTGAACTTTCAATTCTATTGCTTTAATCATTATGTACATACCTTGCCAGTATTACACTGACTTCATTACTGCAGCTTTGTCGTAAATTTTAAAAAGAACTGACTATGAAAATATGAATCCTATAATTTTGTTCTTTTTTGAGACACTTTTGTGCTATTCTGGGTTTCTCCTGTTTTCATAGGATTGTCTTGTTAATCTTGTTAATTTTGAAGAAATGCATTGACTGTGCAGATAATTTGGTGGCTATTGTCATTTGATGATATTAAGTCTTCTAAACCGATACACATGATGTTTTTCTACTTACTTAGGTCTTCTTTAGTTACTTTTGACATTATTTTGTGGTTTTCATTGTAAAAATTTGGTAAATGTATTCCTAAATTTGGTATTCTTTTCAAGGCTATGGTAAATGAGATTTCTTTACTTTGACTTTCAGAGTTTTCAGTGCCAGTGTATAGAGATGCAACTGATCTCCACATACAGATCTTACATCCTGCAAACTTACCAATGTCATCTATAGACCTAATTATTTTTTTCATTTTTTGTGGTTCCTCAGGTTCTTCTATTATATCCAACATCATGATAATTGCAAATATGCATAGCTCTTTTTTCCATTATAGATGCCTTTTAAAAAATTTCCTTATTTAATCACTGGATAGAAATTCCAGTAAAGTATTGACTAGGTGTGGTGATAGAACACATCTTTATCTCATTCCTATTAGGGGAATTTTCAATATTTTATCATTAGGTACTAAGTTTACTGTTAAGTTTTTGTAGATGCTATTTATCAGGCAGATAAGTCCTCTTCTATTAGTAAGTAGAATGTCAGCACAAGAGAATGTTATGCTTTGTTACATATGTTTTCTCTCATGACTTGCACAAGCTCATCCTAGGAACCTAACTGGGAGCGAGAGGAGATTGAGAAAGGACAAAAGACAAACATGCAGAAAGCTGGGATCAGGTGAGCTGGGTGCTTTGGCGGAGACACAAAACAGCCTCAAACACCTCCAGTGAGTTTATTATATACAGTGGCAAACCAGGAAGTCGGATAGCTAAGTTAGCAGAGCAACAGTTTTGGGGAACCTGTGATCACTACTTTCTGCACGTTCTGTTCCTGTCTGGTGTAAACATTCTTGTTCTTATGCACAGCAGCTGTGCTGCATTTTGCTCTTGCTCCCTTCTGCAGCTGGGGGCTGTGCCAATCCCAGCTTGCAGATTATTTGACCTGGTTGTGCTCATGTCAAGTTCTCATAGGCTTCCCATACTCCACTTTCCACATCTCCCCCTTTTTTATTTCTTAAATGCTCCCAATGAAGCCCAACCCTTAATCCCAGGAACTGTCTTTGCATCGTGCACATTCTACTGAAAGAACAAGAAAACAGATGAATAAGTGTGTTACACACTTATTCCTGCCAGATACCAGACAGAGTGCTTTAGCAAGTTGAACGGATTGAAACCCTTGAGTTCATCCAGGATTGTTTTGCAATAATAGCTAAAGAAACAACATCATAAGCTTTTTACATGGCCGATGTTTGTTGCCTCAATTGCCTTAAGTCCACAGCACCTTTACTTCATTCCCATGCACCCATAAGATGAGCTTTTATTTTCTTCCCTGCACAGCCTAAAGTATGTAGAGGCAAACATCCATTTCATCATCAATCTGCACTTGAGCTTCTACAGCATAAGTAAAATAGTGGCCAAATTGATACCATAGTGAGCATTTTATACAGCCTGAGTCAATGCCACTACGGCTGTGGCAGCAGTGGCTGTCATGGTAACAAGGGCTGCAATGCCCGCTATAATTAGCCCCACCATCTCTTTTTTCTAAGCAAAAGCACTTTTATTTCCTTAACTATTTGTAGGCCTCTATTGGCATACCAGTCTCCTAAAATGTTGGTAGGCACTAGTACATAGGGAGGCTGGACAATGATCAGAATGTCTTTGCCCTTGTTATGACTGCAGATGTACTCTTGACAAGTAATACTATATAACCCTTCTCCCTTGGCAAGATTGATGTCACCAGTCACTAAAGTGTAGGGGTGTTGGATGCAGGCCTGTAGGCCAATCTTCTCAGACCCTCCACTATCCAGACTGGCCAACGACCAACTTGTGAAATTGAGCAGGCCTGTGGCAGCTACAAATTTCCATAAATCCTTTTGGGGTGACCCCCCATCCAGCCCCAGGACTGGCGAGTGCCAGAACCCGGTGTTATTGGACTCCTGACTACCATTTTTAAGCCAATAAGTCACTTCATTTCCTGCTAGGTTGAACATAAAAACATCATGAAAGAGACACTGTCTCCAAGGTGCCACCCTGGACTTCCAGGTTACCTGATGAACAGAACACTATGGCGAGGGAGGCATATGGGTGGCGTTATAGGGCTCTGTGTCATTAAGTCCATAAAATTCAGTTTTCTCATCCTGAGCTGGGTGCCATTCCACAACATGGCCATTTTCCAAGTTGGAGACATTGGGAAGCAATACTCATGAGACTGATTAAAAGACACATATGGGTAAGGAACTAGACATTCCTGTAAAGTTATAGTCACTGTATTGAGGCACAAAATGTCCTGAGGAATGACCTCCCATGTGTACCATATTGCTAGTAAAGTTAGATGCAGGGTGGCTCTGCCAAGTAATAGGATGCACCATTGACAGGGTGGGCATGAAAGTCCAGTATGCATCACCCTGGACAGCACTGACCTGCATTGTGATTATGACCAATGTCACCAGCAATGTGACTGTGAGATTCCCAGCCATCCCCAGGTTACTGGCTACCATCATTGCCATGTCCATCAGTTTCTTGATTTGACCCCAGGTGGGTGGTTCACTGTCCTGTGTCTGTCTCACTGGTGGCCATCTCCTTGGCTGCCCTCTGGTCTGTGGAGGAATCAGCCTCAGTAGTTCCCTGTCCTGGGGAGAGTCTTCCAGTGTCAGCCTCCTCATCTTTAGGACAAGGGGATACATGAGGCTTGACAAACCATGATGGCATTCACAATGGGTGTTCTGTACTTTCAGGAGAAACAAAAAGCATGCCCTTGGGTCCACATCAGGATGGGAGTAGGACCATGCCATTTGCCAATCAATACATTTTTCCAAAGGGCCTGAGGCCTGACAGTCAGCTCCTGTGGTTGCCAATGCCTTTCAGTGGGTGTTAAACCCTGGTCTGGGCAATTCAAAAAATTAAGGATATGTAAAACTTTATGCAATTGGATAGCTGGGGGAAATACCTCATCTTCCCCTTTTAATTTTTTTAATTGCATTTTGAGAATGGCATGTGGGCATTCCACTATGGCTTGCCCTTGAGGATTATAAGGGATACCAGTGGCGTAATATATCTGATAGGCCTCACAGAATCGCTGAAAAGCAGTTGAATTATATGCAGGGCCATTGTCGGTCTTGAGTTGTTGGGATTTACCCTTGGCTGTGAAGGCAGCCAAATGATAAGCGATGGCATGGATAGTGGCCGCACCAGTGTGTGCGGAGGCATAGCTATAACCTAAGTAAGTGTCCACTGGACACATGAACACTGACGGCCAAAAGAAGGAACATGAGTGACAGCCATCTGCCACAGGATACCAGGCTGAAGGACCCAGGAGTTAACCCCCTCAGGCACTTGTGGCAACATGTGACACACTGCTGACATGATTTAATGTCTTTTCAAGCCTGTTCTCTGGTAAGGTGAAATTGCCTATGCAAGGCTGAAGCATTTTGATGGTACAAAGCATGACTTAGTCAGGCAGCTTCTACAGGTGTGGCAATTTTCGTGGGCAAGCCCAAGGCCAGCCCAGAGACTAGGTTATCTGCCTGGGCATTACCATCAGCAAGTGGGCCAGGGAGATTAGAATGTAAGTGCAAATGGCTTACAAAACAGGGATAAAGGCGGGTTTGCACCACACTATGCAACTGAAAGAAAAGATTAAATAACTCTTCACTACAGTTTCAGTGCAGTGTAAAACATCTACCACAAAGTGACTATCACTGTATGGATTGATAGATTGTTGTGGAAAGTCCCTGAGGACCATGACAACAGCATAAAGCTCTATCTACCCTTTGAGCAGAAGCAAAAACAGTATGTTCAACCTTGTGGCAATCTTTGGTGTAATAGGCAGCAGTACCACACCCAGAAGCATCAGTGAAAATTGTGACAGCCTCCGATGGCGGGGGGCGGGGGTGGAGGATAGAGTAATTTTTGGAAAGACAAATGCGTGAACTGTAAAAGTTTTGAATGCGGCTATGTTCCCTGACCTGTCCTGGAAAATTAACCAGTGCAGACTACCATAAGTCTAAAAACTACCATAACCAATGCTGTTGATCTTTTGAAAGTGGGACAACGATGTTACTGGGCATATGCCCCAGCAATTCACAACAACGAGTGTGTCCCTTAGCAATCAGCCTAGCTACCAGCTCATGATATGGTGTAAGCACCTTAGCGGGAGAGTGACCCAAGTATAACCATTTCAACACCCCCTGCAATTGCCAGAGAGCTCCTATTAGCATTGATGGAGAGCATAAAATCAGTAATTGAACAGGCTGCTGTGGATCCCAGCACTGAACCTGGGCTGTAATAATTGCTGTCTCTACCTTAACCAATACCTTAACCAATCTGTCCTTCCTCTCAAAGCAAGGAAGGATTAGGGTCACCCTTGAGCAGTTGAAAAAGAGGAGATAAGGTGTCAGTGGTAAGTTTTAGAGAGGGTCTGAGCCATTTTATACCTCCCAGCAGTTTTTGTAAATCATTTAAGGTTTTTAAATTTTCCTTCCTGATCTGTACTTTTTGAGGACGGATCAAACGTCTGTTGATAACTTGCCCTAAATATTGAAAAGGAGGCATTTTTGTACCTTTTCCAGGGCAATGCACAATCCTCAGGCCTCAAGGTCCTTTGTAAGATCTGCCAAAATTAGTAGGAGTATAGACTCACTGGGATGACTTATCAGAATATCATCCACATAATGAAGGACATAAGCTTCTGGATACTTGTGGTGGGTAGGTTCTATTGCTGCAGCAACAAATTCCTGACACTTAGTGGGACTGTTAGCCATGCCTTGGGGCAGCACTGTCCAATGAAATCAGTGACCAGGGGCCTGATGATTTAGTGATAATAAAGTGAAAGCAAATTTTTCTGTCTTTGTGATGGAGAAGGATGGTTAAAAGGGCATCTTTAAGATCAAGAATGCAGAGACAATAATCTAATGGAATATCTGTGGCTGACCTTTCTCTAATCACAAAAATTAGAGTATTGTTCTATGGGTAGGCTCAATATGCCCTGCCTTTAATTGCTCCTCCACCCTGTGGCTGCAGCCAATTTCTCCCCTATCAAGAGTCACTGGTCCACCCAGACTGGATCTGTTGAGAGCCAAGTGATCTGGGGTTCATGTTTAAAAGGGGGGTGTTTAGTTTGTTGGACCAGGGCCTCTACTGAACATGCTGCATGGCTTGATATCCTGGACCCATCTTTCCTAGTTTCCCTAAAGGTTGTACAGGATATAACTACCTTGTTGATATCTTCTCAACCCCCTAAGGGGATTATAACCTTGTTGAAACATTTGGTGGAAGACCACATTATTAAGAGTGCAGGTATAGCTCCCCCACAGATTGACTGGAAGATTGTCTAGGACATAAGAAATAAAAAGCCCTGGGTGTCCCTCTTCATCCCTCCAATGGATCTGCTGAGCACTCTGGAGGGGATCATGAGTGGCCCCTACCCCCTGTAGATCAGGAGCAGAGGGCTGGCAAGGCCAACTTTTTGACCAAGGTTCAGCAGCAATTTCAAAGACATCAGCACCAGTCTCCAAAAGTCCCTAAAACAATTTTTCATTTAAGAACAAAGTCATTTCCAGCCTGCTTTTGTTACTTGCTGTACCCAGTAGGCATGATCAGAGGAACCAAATCCTCCATCTCTCCACGGGGTGTGAGTTAACACCTTGCCTTTCTTCACATTTGGGAGAATAACCAGCTGAGCTATTTTTTTCCTCTGGGGATACTGTTACAAAGGCATTGGTGCCCAGGCCATTATCATAATTTCCCCAGCATAGTCTTCATCAATCACACCCAGATAAACCTGTAATCCCCTTATGGTCACACTACTTCTCTGTAATATTAACCCCTCTGTGCTCTGGGGCCAAGGGCCATAAACCCCAGTAGGGATAACTTGCACTCCCGAATTGGGCATTAACACGTATTGGGAAGTGGGACTGAGGTCCAATCCTGTGCTTCCTGGGGTGGCAAAAAAGAGGCTTTCAATCAATGGTGGGTTTTGGTGAGAAGCCTGCATAGTAATTGCCCCCCTCTTTGATGGGGCCGAGACAGGCCCCACTGGAAGTTTCCCTGTCCTATAAGAGGTTGCCCATCTATACCTGTTTTGGAGTGACATTCATTTGCCCAATGTTTTCCCCTCTGACACCGAGGGCATATCCCAGGGAATAGAGTCCTAGGCCCATTGGCACCAGTTGGTGGCCCGGTGACAGGCCCCGAGACACCTGACAGTAGTTGAGGTTTATTCTGACATTCCCTAGCAAAATGTCCCTCTTTTCCACAGGAAAAACATGCTCTCTTTATTCTTTCCCCAGGGCCGAACACTTCCTTTAAGGCAGCAGCTAAGGCTATACCCTGGATGTGATTTGGCCTGCTATCTGCACAAATTCTAATCATTTCCTGCATAGTGGCTCTTTTTCTATATGGCCAAAGGCTGTCTTACAGGCCTTGTTAATATTCTCAAAAACCAGCTGTTTTACCAGTATTTTTCCGGCTTTGGTATTCGCCATTGTCCTGTCTAAGTTTTGCAGCAGGCATGCTACAAACTCTTGATATGGCTCATCAGGACCTTGGAGAAAGCTAGCTAGTTCCAAAGTTTTTTTCTCTTTTTGTGAGTAGTTCTCACCATGTCCTTGTGCCTGCAATGGCAATCTGCTGATAAGCCTGAAGGGGATACTGTAATTGATTATCTGTGCCTTCAAAAGGTCCTCTTCCCTTGAGCATATCTGCAGTGATATGCACTCCATGGGCCAAATTATGGTTTACCTGCTCCTGACATAACTCTGTAAAACCTGTTTCCCACAGCAAGTAATCACCTGGAGGGAGGCATGCTTTAGCCAGCCCTGTCCAGTCGTCTGGAGGCAGAGCAGTATCTCCTACCACACTCTGCAATAGCCCCAGTGTAAATGGGGCTGCAGAGTCACACATTGCACAGGCTTGCTTTGCCTCCTGTAAAGTTTTAAATGGAATATTTTCATGAGACCTCTGTTTCATGCCAGGGTTTTTAAGGTCTGGTCTCTCAAATACAGGGTAAACCCTAAAACCAGTGATATCTTTTCCTTGACTGTGAACTGCCTGGAAGGCAGCCTGTAAGGAACTCTTAGCAAGAGCAGGAAGTCTCTTAGCCAACAGAAGAAACTCCAAATGCATGGTTCCCAGTACTTGATGGCACAGAGCATCCTCATAATCCTTCTTATCTGACACTGAATCAGAATCAGAATCAATTTTGGACTGAATTTTAGCTTTATGTGAAACTTATTCTCATCAGGTGGTGCTGACAGCTCAGTGGCTCCACCACCCGCAGCATCCTGTTCCTTCAAGTGATGCTGCCGTTCACACCCTGTAGGACTGGTTGTAGGGGGTGAGTCCCATATCTCCGCTCAGACACTGAGGTGGAGAATCTTTGTTTATATGAGGGAGTGGGATCCAAACAATCTCTAATCATGGACCACAAACCAAAAGTAAAAGTGGGCATGCATTCCAGTCCTTCAGCCATATATCACGCCCTCAGCCTGTCTCCTACCTTGTTCCATGTTTCTAAATTTACAGTGTCCTCCTCAGGGAACTACTGGCAAGTGTCCAGTACAAAATCTAAAAACTGCATAAGCTGAGGTGACCTAACCTTCCTCTAGTCTTGAGCATAGCTTCTGAAGTCTGTATATAGAGTTCTCAGTCCTTAGACCCATCTGTCCCGTGTTTTTACACCTGACTGTATTTAATTCACTCTCCCCCTCACCTTGCTTGTTCTATACACGAATTTCTTGGAGAGCATCTCTTTGTCTTGGGCTTCAAGTTCCTCGGTAGTTAGGAACTAACTCGTGATCTGCACAAGCTAGTCCTAGGAACCTAACTGGCAGCAACAGGAGACTGAGAAAGGACAAAAGACAAACATGCAAAAAAAGCTGGGATCAGGTGAGTTGGGTGCTCTGATGCAGAGACACAACATCCTCAACCACCTCCAGAGAGTTCATTATATACAATGGCAAACCAGGAAGTGGGACAGCTGAATCAGCAGAGCAACAGTTCTCAGGGCAGCATGACCTTGTAGTTATCTGGAACAGGGGGAACCTGTGATCACTACTTTCTGCACATACTGTTCCTGTCTGGTGTAAACATCCTTGTTCTTATGCACAGCAGCTGTGTTCAGGCATTTTGCTCTTGCTCCTTCTGCAGCTGGGGGCTGTGCCAATCCCAGCCTGCAGATTATTTGACCTGGTTGTGCTCATGTCAAGTTCTCATAGGCTTCTCATACTCCATTTTCCACAGTTTTCTGTATCTTTTAAAATGATCTAAAATAAGCTGGTACTCTATCACTTGAGTTACAACTCCAGCCTTTTTTTTGTTGGCTATTTTTGAGATGGGGTCTTGCTTTATGCCTAGGCCAGCCCAGACCATGTTTCTCCCATTTGTACTTCCCCACTCAGTTGGGATGACACACATGAGCTACCTTGACCAGTCATTGCTTGAGATGGAGTCTTGTGAACTTTTGCACTTGTTGCCCTTAAACCACAATTCTTCTGATCTCTACCTCCCAAATAGCTAGGATTGCAAGCTTGAGTCACAGCACCTGGCCAAGATGGTGTTTTTTGTATTGATTGATTCATAAGGAATATTAGCCTGTTGTTTTCTGGGGTCTTTTTGTAATGTCTTTGATTTTGGTTCTGATAGTAATAGCCTCTTGGTATGGGCTAGAAAGTATCCCCTCTTGTCTTTTTCAAGAGTGTGAAGTGTTGGTGTCAACTCTTTAAGTGTTTTATAGAATTCACTAAGGCTTCTGTGCCTGAGCTTTTCTTCATGATTTTTTTTGATTATTGATTCATTCTCTTTACTAGTCATAATGTATTCAGATCCTCTAATTCTTTCTTAAATGTCTATGTTGTGGTCACTTCAGATTGCTATAGCAAAATACCATAAACTGAATTTATAAACAACATAAATTTATTTCTCAATTTCTGAAGGCTGGGAAGTTCCAGATCAAGATGGCAGCAGATGCAGCATCTGGTGAAGCTTCGCTTTCTAGTTTGTAGATTAGCACATTACTTTTTTTTTTTTTTTTTTTTTAAGGAACAGAAATTTATTTTCTCTCAACTCTGGAAGGTACAAGTCTGAGATCTGGGTGTCATTGACAGGGTTGGATTTCTTCTGAGTTCCCTCCACTTGGCTTGTAGATGACCATTTTTTGCTATCTTTTTTTTTTTTTATTGTTGTGCTGGGTAGGGGTCCCTTGTGGCATTTGCAAAAGTTCTTACAATATATCAAATGTATAGTACATTCTTTCTGCTTCTTCCTATGGTGGAAGGAGAAAGGTAAGTCTTTGATGAATGCCTTTCCCTTCATGAGGATTCTGCCCTCGTGATGATTTACCCACTGCCCTAAGTTGCCATTTTGAGTCCCCAATACTAATAATTTCATACTGGTGATTAGGTTTGAACATATGAGCTTTGTGAAGGACATGTCAGATATCAATCCAAAGCATCCTAGAACTAGTAAATATCTCAATGAATGATGACAGATTAGTGCATGCATGTTGGGCTGCCCCTTTAATACCTACCCAGAGAGTTGGCAACTCTGCCTTAGTCTTCATTTCCTGCTTTTAGAGAGACCAAAGGTC
Organism: Castor canadensis; assembly: GCF_047511655.1. Classification (NCBI taxonomy): domain Eukaryota; kingdom Metazoa; phylum Chordata; class Mammalia; order Rodentia; family Castoridae; genus Castor; species Castor canadensis. The sequence continues at coordinate 77,663,154 of NC_133400.1, read as the reverse complement.
AGCTAGAGATGAGCACACAGGAGATTTTTCAAGTCTATCCATAGGATGTGCACAGTCTTATGAATACACTTATCTGTCCAGATTTGCAGGAATACTTTGGAACTTTTCAAAGCTTCTATTGACATCTCATTACCATGAGGTTTATAGATGGTCTATTGTTTTACCCAACAGGAGTTTCTCAGGCAAATATGAAGCTTAAAAAATTGCCACTAGTTATTTGAAATAAGTCCTTTCTTCAGAGAAAGACACTTGTATTGATAGAGTTGTTATTTTGGTCAATTTCAGACAGCATTTTAAGTGGAGACTGTCATATAACCAGCCAACAGATCATATTATGACAATTATATGGGAATGAGGTTTTGCCAAAATTTTAGTTCCATTTTATATATTCTGTGGCTGACAGGTTGCACATGAATATGGCATGTTATATTCCAAGGTAACTGAAAAGTGGGCAGAGACAAGGGCATGTTAAAACACCATAAACTTACCATTGTTACTGATATTCACCCATTAACCAAAAGCTCTTCAGATTTCTATAAATCTTTTACTGATTCCTAGACCTTTTGAAACATTGATTCTGACTATTTTTTCCAGTTTAAAATTGCTTTTATGGAGGAGATTCAAGGTCTTTATTTTGTGATTTTTATTAATATTGCCTTTATGTTTTATGATCTTATAAAGTAAATTCCCTCTCTTCCCCTACCATGCTTTGTCACTGAAGTCAGAATTGGTATAGCAACATTCACAGAGAAGTTGCTAGCAATTATATTGGAGGGTATCCTTTTTGAGTTATAGTTTTTACAAACATTTTCTGGTTCTGTAGAGCTTGTTAGTTTAATGAACAAGTATGAGACAAAACTGATGACTTGATGGAAACAGAACTTGACAAATAGTAATTGCAATTTGAAACCTTATATCTAGGATTATTGACTCCTCTCTGTAATTTGAACTGAGCCACATTTCTTTCAAGCATGAATACATTTTCCCCTTTTTACAAACCTTGATGCTTTAATCCTTGTTTGCTCCAGGGTTCTATCCACATTTTGATGATCTGTTCCTGAAGCTATGTTTTTTTTTTTTTTTTTTGGTAATGTTCTTGAAAACTGATATTATCTCACTGCTAAAATGTTCCCTTTTTTGTGCTCATATGAGACAACTGGTGGCATGCAATATGATTTACAATTCTCCTGTTCATGTTGAGCCCCATTAATCACTCAGCACTTGGAGAATGGAGGAAATGCAAGGCTGCCTATCAATAGTTGAGGAAAGTAAAACTGAAAATTCTCTCTTATCTTTCCTGAGGATGAGGGTTGGTGGAATTTATTTCCAAAGGTACTGGACTTAACCATCATACTTGATTCATTGTATTTGTTGCTTTTATATTTTATGCACTCCATTTTTGGGTAATCCAACTTGTTTAACATTGGGATTTTACTCCCAAACTACTCAGTTAAAAAGAAAAATATTTTTAAAGGCCCTCTAGCAAAAAAAAAAAAATTGTGAGATTATACATGAAGTCACAATACTTGTGTTCATATTTTGTAATTTTAGTAATCAGAGCATTTTCATGAGATAATTTTCAATGTGTGTTTGAAAGTTATTCTATTCATTTGTTTTTATGGATTCAGACACAGAGTGGGAATTCATAACTATATGAGCAAATGGAAATGGCATACAGATTAACAGGGAGACGTGATGCCGACAATATGTATGCATGAGTGTCTGTGTGTAATAGATGCATTATTAGGCTGCTTTAAGAGGTAAAAGAGTTATGTAGAGAGAATATTGGATATAAATTTTTCTATCCAAGAGCCTCTTAAAGCTTCCTTATAGGTAGAGCCAGTAGGAGGAGGGAGTGTTTGATGATGAAATAAGCATATGGGAAAACATGTGTTGCCAAAGATTTATCTCTTTCTCTTATAAGTAGACATGATGACTAACCTCCTTTCGAAAAACAAGAGGACTTCTGTAATGTGGTCTTCTTCTCTAAGAAAAGTTCCATCTGTGGATTAAATTGTATGCTCATACTAGAATGTTCATGGCAAAATGGAGTGTACACTAAAGACCAAAATGAATAATCACCAAGTTGGAATTAGAGGTAGAAAACAGATATTGTTATTGGGTATATTTTGAACACTGCTTCCTCCTCCTTCTCTTCTTTTGATATTTCTCATTCTTTTTTGTGCTTGTGAAAAGAAAATAGTATATTTCTAGAACAAACGTCAAAGGATCTCAAACTGCTTCAGAATTTGTTTAATTTTTTTGTGGTCTTAGGTTCAAACCCAGGGCCTTTTACATGTTATGCTCTACCTCTGATGTATCCCCAGACCTGTTTCCAAATTTAAAATTGTATATTCTCCTACAACCTCAAGATTAACCTTTATTTCATAGTTGATGAAATACAGAATAATTTATAGTACCAATGATATTGTTTAGATTTATGAAATGCTCTGCTTAAATAATTTATTCTTGTGCGATTTGAAAATATTTCTAATTTTGTTTTATTATTTGAAAGCTTAATGTGTCAGATCTGAGTTTTTAAGACCAAAACTTTAGAAACATAAATGTGATTAATTTAAGTAATTTACTTGAAAATAATTTTCCTATATGTCTTATGGATGTTCTTTCAGTAATTGAATATTTATAAACAGTAGTTTAAAGCCTATTCAATGCTATTATCATTTGTATGGCTAATAATACTATTTAAACCTAAAACAATATATCCACATGGATTATTATATTTATTTGATTATTTTTTGCTCAATACTTATCTGCTGTAAGAGCAAACTAACGATTGTCCACTTGTATCACTGTAATACCAGTTCTTCATCTAAATTATGTTTCTATAATATTTCTCAGGAGTATATTTAGTACAAGTGGATTCAATTATACATCTGACAATATCTATGAGCAATCATTTATGTCATGTTTTCTCCTTAATTAGGGTGCAATTTTGGAATAAGAGTAGGGAAGAAGAGGTTTCTCAGGTTTCATAATTTTACTGTTCTTTCAATGATGTGATGATTAGATTTAATTTTGAATCTGAGTTTAAAATGTCACTGAATAACTTGTATACGCAATTGTCATCAACATCACTTATCTCATTCCTTTTAACAAATAGCAACACGCCAAATAGAGTAGCAGAAAACAATGGTTGCCAAGTTATCCACTCTCACCCTGGTGAATCATTGCAGGAAATCTATGAACACTCTGGGAACCTTGTTTTACAGGCTCCTAAACAGTGACAGCCACTGGCACAATCTGAACTAGAGCAAGCAAGAGAATGTCATGCCTCAGTGTTGTTTCTCATATTCCTGGGAAGAGCTGGGACTATTTGATCCAATCATTTTGGAACAAAAGCACAGTAAATAATGATCTCTATTAATTCTTCACCAAATTGCTTATTTTGGTAGGCAATAGAGATTGTTTTCCCTGGATAGCATCTTTGCAGGGTTGTTACTTTCTATGTCAGATATGATAATGTTATAGGAAGTATAATCACAATTAGTTATTGCACTGGGCAATGTAAAAAGTAAAAAGTAAAATGTAAAATGTAAAAAGTAAAAATACTTATCAGACCATTTACAAAGTTGTGTGGGTTGATTTTTCATTTTTAAGCCAAATTATATCAATCTATTGTGGGTGTGGTCCTTAATTGCCATTGATGTATGGGGTAAATTTGCCTGCAATCACTCTGAATTTAGTGTGCTGACTCTTCTTTCTCACAGCCCATTTCCTCTCACTGGTCTCAAGAGAGAATTCTACTTCCCCAAACTTAAGAAGCAGAGTTTTCCTTCCAACTATTAGCCTGCATGTTTGCCAGGTATTTCAAAGCACACAGCATTTTAAATCTTTTGTTGCATTTGGAAATTCCTTTATTGTAATTGTTTGGGTACTAATTGTTCTTCACAGATTACATTTTATAACTTCTTCAGCCACTTGAGTAGCAAACTGACGGTAGGTCTTCAAACTGGATGTGGCAGTCCTATTCAACATATATGGCAAAACACAACTGGGCAGCAAAATCAGTGGGAGAGAAATGTCATCAAAATCCAGAGCTCACAGAGATTTCAGGTATGCATGTTCTAGTCTCCAGCTAGGCTTGTTTTGAAGGAAATATACTAAGAACCACATCTTCAGCACAGGTGAATTTTAAAAAGTGACTAACAGTTGCCAAGGACTTCCCAGCTCATTCAAGTGCTGAGTGTGAACAGCCCAGACATATTAGGATGGCTGGTCAGCCTAAAAAGCACTTTTACAGCAAGATTTGAATGCCTATAATACATTAAAGTTGATATATTTTAGTATATATTGATACATAAGTATAATATTTCTTGAAACTTTTCTATTTTTCTCATTTTAACCTCCTCTTTTTTTTTTTTCATTTCTTTTTCCCAAGAATCACTTTTCTTCCCAACTTTTCTCATGGCTTTGAGAGAAGAGGATAGTGTCGGGTAATGACAAAAGAGAGCATTTGATTTAAATGCTGGTTCCAAATGCTGTTAAAGTAGAGTAATTGTCATTTTCATCACATGGTTAAGCTCAATTCAACACAGCCTTTATTTTCTTAAACAATTTGAGAATTAAATTCAACACAAGCCTATAAAAGGCAAATGTATTTATGTAGCCTAATAAAATTTATGCATGGTGGAAATCATAATCTAATGATTATTGCCAGAGTTCCTGGGAACGTATTACATAGTTTAACATTTTGGACAGCCAAGCAAAATTTTTCAGTTGAAAATGAGAGAGATCTTAAAGTGTTTTCTTCCTAAAGAATACTTGTAAACCCTGTTAGTGGACTAATTTAGTCAACATGAGATTCCTTTGTTATCTTTTAATCAACTAATATAATAATCAATTTTTATAAATCTGCTATGGAATAACCAATCACCTGATGTTTAAATATAAAGAATGAATTGCATTTAATTTTACCTTCAGCAATTTTGAGTGACTGAGAAGAAGAGGATGGACAAATGAGCAGGTTCTCTATTACATACATTGAATTATCAGCTATAAGAATAGCACAATTCCTTAATTGATGTTATGAAATTACTATAATTTGGAATTTAGTAACTAAAAAGAAGGCTTGTAAACCATTTAGTAGGTGGTTAAGTAAGAGATTTAAGAAGAACTATATGGTTGAAAATACAACTCTGTTGTTTGATACTTTGTACTCTGTTGAAATCAAATTTTCATCTGTGTTTATTGGGGGAATGAAATGTTAAGTCATCAGGGATTTAAGTTTTCCTATGCATGATTGATTCCTTTACATTTTTTTTGGTTGTTCTGGTATTTGAACTCAAGCCTTGGGCTTACTAGGCAAGCCCTCTGCCACATTCTCCAGCACTGCTTTTCTTTTGAGTTAGTTTTCACATGGGGTCTCACGCTCATGCCTTGTCCTACGTCAGACCACATTCACCTACCCCTACCTCTTGAGTAGCTGGAATTATAGATGTGTACACTTTGCCCAACTTGTTTTTTGAGAAACAGCCTTGCTACCCTTTCTCGCCAACCTGGCCACAAACCATGAACCTTCCATTTCCATTTCATGAGTAGCTGTAATTTCAGGCATGCACCACTGTACCTGATCCTGATTCCTTTACTTTAAGAAGACTGTTTTGAGGTACTTGGGGGTGTACTCAGTGCCATGCAGGGAAGGTCCCCAGTACCATGTTAAGGGAAGATGTTTGACACCTGAGAGGAGCACATACTTTCTGCTCCTGTGTCTGCCCTAAGGAAGTCGTCACTTCTGTGTGATTTGGTGTGCACAGTGGGTCCCCCTGAGAGCTGATGTGCATTGAGTTCACTGTAAATTTCAGGTGTTAGCGTAAGTTCTTAGTTCATTTCTTATCCTCTTCTTTGTTCTTTGTGTCTATCCTTTTTTTTTTTTTGATGGGACTGGGATTTGAACTCAGAATTTTGCATTTGCAAAGCTCAACCACTTGAGCCACACCTCCAGTCCACTTTGCTGCCCTTACTTTAGAGATGAGGTCTCATGAGCTATTTGCCCAGGCTGGCCTCAAACTGCAGTTCTCCTGATCTCAGCCTCTCAGGTAGTTAGGATTACAGGCATGAGCCACTGGTACCCAGCTACTTTACTTTTCTTAACAACAAAACCAGCAAAATAAAAACGAAGATTGCTTTTTTGAGAATTGAGCTCTATTAACTAGCCTCTGAAAAGTGGGTGGATTTGCTAATCTGCTTTTTTCCTGCATGGTGGTGTAAACTTGAATGACTGGATGAGAATCTTGTCTATGCACATGGTTTATCATTATTTATGCATCTGAAACAGAGCCGATACTAAGAAACTAATTTTGCCGAGCTAAGTCTTTTTGCACTAAAGATCTCTATCTTTAGGTCAAGGTCTCTATTAGCAACATAACAGATTTGGATGTTGGGCAAAGCAAAAACCTTCTGAGTCTTATAGGTTAAACCTTTCAAAATGACTTCTTTCTTTTCCTGAGGTGGCCATTTCCAAATATCATGGGTTTTTTGATGGTTAAGTATGTGTAGAAGATAAATATGAAACTTAAGATTCTAGACTATGTTGTCTCCAGGGCAATCCAGCCACAGTTGAGGTAGTGAGGTTATTCACTTGAGTGCTTTATATACAGCACTGGCTTCATGAAAAGCAGATTCCTGTGCAGCATTTTCATTTGCTTCTTAAAATACTTCATTGCTGATATGAAAACAGTGCTTCTACCTTAATGGCTTTGTAAAAAAAGAATTAGTAGACTGTATGACTCTCTTGGGGTCCTTCGGCCACACCCATCTTTTAGGATTGCAGGCATGTTTTAATTCTGCCCTGTCAGCAAGTGAGCAGATGTTCACTTGCTTTTTTTGATGGGCCACAGAGATGTGCCGTGCTTGTAAGAGGACCAACCACCATCTTGTATCTGGTTCTTAAAAAGCCTCAAATAAGAGGCTTATTTGAGGGAATTTTGTAATCAGCATCTCCACACAATATCTGCTGCCTCATCAATTTATAACCCTGTGAGAATTATTCTGTTTCTGTAATTTCCCCTCCTGCTTACTTTTAATAGTTTAAAGCCATGCATGCTTCCTTCAGAAATATGCAAATAGGGTGTTTCAGTCCTAGCTGGATCCCAGCTTAGCAGGTGCTTTGGAGAAAGTCTCTGGAGCAGGCTTTCACCTCAGAGCTTTATCACTTTCATCTGTAAAGTATCAAGCCCATCTCTTAACAAAATTGCAGTAGGTTAGTTTCTGAGGAGTTATTGCTATCTAAACAAATGATGGTGCTGCCAACCAAGACGGAAGCATCACAGTAAGTTTCTGGAGATATTTAAGGAATAATAACATGACTGGTATTTATTGAGCATTTACTATGTATGAGGGATTACATTTTGTCCTTTGCACACATAATATAATGGACCCTTCGACTTCATCTGAGGTAGTGTGATGTTTTACCCCATCGTTAACATAAGAAATACGAACTTTATAGAGTTGAATAACATACTGTATCTCACACCACATTAGAATCTAGAGTAGCTTGGTTTCAGATATCACCATGAGCCTTGTTACTCTCCTGTATCTTGTATGTATTATAAGGATTTGGAAAATGTTGGAGGAAAAAAATCTCAAACCTCAGATTTTTCAAATCTGTTGCATATGATTATTAAATATTCTTTTTTCTGCTGTGTTGGATGAAACAACATTATCGTATGATACTAATTAATTGCAATCGCATCTTTAAAACTGCAGATATAAGCCATTTATTTTACTATTATCTTGCAATTTTCAAGAAGGCAAAAAATAAAGCAAGCTAAACACACCGTAGAAATTTAGTTCCAAACTCAAATGAAATCTTCCCCACTCTACCCAACCCTTCTTGTTTGTTTGTTTGTTTGCTTTAAAGGAGCTTATACATTGGTTTTGTGGGTAGGGAGAATGAATACTATATTACTAAGTATATCACATATTATGGTTTTCACATTGAATGTTTGGATTTTTAAGCTAAATGAGCCAGTGCCTGAATCTTAAAAACAGCATTTTTAATATTGTCTACTTGTCATTTCTTTGATATTTTATTTAGAAGTGCTGGAGAGTTCTCAGCAGCCTCCTATTTAAAAATAATAAACTTTGTTAGTGAAGAAAAAGGATGAGACATTCATAAAATATATAAATTGTTATCTTACTTTAAGAGTTCTCGTCCCCCATTCTTCTGAAAATTGTTATCTAAGGCATTTTTAATTCAGGAATATTTATTATGTGAACACATGAAGGGGAAATGTCACTGTCCTCTTTAAGTACTTCAAAGGTTTGCTTGGGAAGCAAACTGAATGCATACTACTAATTATGACACCTACATGATATCCGATCACATAATTACTAATGGTATCCAAGTGGGTTTAGCTCTGTTTTCTGACTGCCATCACAGCTTCCTCTAATATTAAATCAAGGTTTTGAGCGCTGATCCCTTGCCTCCCTCCATTTTCTTAAATTTTCTGGGGGAAAATAAATTTGTCTCATTTTGTTATTGGTTCCATGCAGGCTACACCTGTTTTCTGAGATGTTGCAAACTCCTAACTCTATTATCTCTCTAATAATGTGCTTTTCTTTCTTTTCCTTTTTAAAAATTTTTGTTCCATTTTAAAATTTCCCACTAAAAGACATGGATATTAGAAAAAAAATTCTTCACCAAAGTTTCAGAGCGAGCAAGAAATATTAGATATCACTTTTCTGAGAAATGCCACTATCAAACACCACACAGACTCTCACCACAGCTCTTTGTGGGCCTGGCACCTTTCCATCATCCTAGGGGCTCACCTTTAGCTATTTTTCTATATCGTAACCAAAATCCCTGGAAAAATCTCTTTGTTTAAATCTTCTTAGCTAGACCACTTAGTTGTCTGCTGGCTTACCCATTAGTAAATTTCTCTACACTTAAGAGAAATGGTTCTTTCGCTAAGAAAAATGTTTCTTTTTTGCTGAGCCAGTCACTGGGCTCAAATGGCAGCTAACTTTCACAATAATTTTTCTTCACTATACCAAGCAAACATGTAATTTTATGAGTCAAATAAACATAAGATACTATTGCAAACTCTAGTGAGGAGAAGATTAAAGCAAGAAGGTAATTTAAGTTCCTTCAATAGGTCAGGCATGAGCACTTGGCTAATGGGGCATGACGTTGGAGGAGAAAGTGATTGTAAAGGTCATTTGTAGTTTTGAGCAGTGCAGTCTGCTGGTACCATTGTCAGAAAAGTGAGTGAAATGAGAGAGGTCCAATTTGAGGAGAAAAATCTCAGTATCTTATGAATTAAAAGTGACTCTTACTATTTGAGTGAAAATGTCTGCTAGCCTGCAGAGGTACAGGAGGAAAGCTCAGGAGAGTGGTAAATGTTTGTGATGCAAATTTGTGTATTTTTAGCCTGGGCACTAGTCAGACTCTGAGGATGAGTGGGTCTCTCCTGGAGATAGAATGTGGAGAAATAAGAGACTGGTGATGAAGCTAGCATTTATTTCTACTTCTGTTTTTCAAATATAGTGACTACAGGCATATGCTTAACTCGAAGATGTAGAGAATGTATCTATATGAAAAAGCTTTCAGAGGATAAAATGTTAATGTATAGTGAATATTCAAATTTACCTACAACTATTCTTTTGATAGTTTGAATATTGTAATATCTGTTATAATAATAGTAGCTAGCACTTACTTAATGGTAAATATATACCAGATTCTGTTTTAGGTGTGACAACTTGTTTTTTTTCCTTTTGTAAACCTTGTCACATACATTATTAATTATACCACTACCATTGTACAAAGAAATTAATAGGCACTGAGATATTAAATAAGTTCTCAAGTCCTATACCTTAAGGAATATTTCTGGGATTTGAACCTAAGTAGCCTGTCTCTAAATACCCACAATTAGTCAGTATACCATGCTGCCCTCATATCAAACCATCCCTACTCAAAAGTCTTCAATGGGTCTTTCCAATGGGGTACTGTTTTTTAAGTACTCATCCAGTTATTTTCTTCTGTGCAAAGAAAATATGACTTTTTTAGCCTCACATTTATAGAGGTTTCTTTATAGATTGTGGATGTCTGTCATTGGGTATTTAATGATTTGGCAGATAACATGTAGTTTGGGAAGAAATATATTAGTCCAGTATGTTGTGCAGGAGCAAAAGGGAACACAGGAGAGCAAAGTGATCTGCAATGGCTTCCGTATGCAAACAACCCAAGAAGCATTATTTACTTTCTGAAATTATAAAGTGTTTACCTCATAAACAAATTTCAACAATACACACATGTTTTATTCATCCCTCCATGAAGCCTGAAATAGCTTTGGTATTAACAACATCTTAGTAAGGATAGGATGAAACTCTTCACTAACATACCAATTGTCTATTGATTTAGGTAATTTGAAATTAGAGTATGGCTTCTTTCCATACCATGCCAGGATGTTTTTTCTTGGCACAGACTTGGTCTGTCTCCTTATCACAATGTAACCTTCAGTCATTTTAAGTTTAAGTCACTGAATAGCAATCCATTTCCATTTAATATCCTGAGCTATAATCAGGTAAAGGCAGGAGGCTAGCAAAAGAACATCTAAGCAAAGACTGTGAGTATAATTTGGAGAACCAGAGGTAAAAATAGGGCACAATTGCGAAATGCTAAGAAGTAGGGATCAAGATGAAATCTGGGTTCAAAAGTTGGTAAATGCTGAATATATGCACACATAGGAATTAAACATGGAGATAGCTTAAGGTTGATGCCAGATGAGTGTTGCTTCATTTCCCCAAAATGTTCTATAACCTATACCTACAGTTGTCATGGCACATTTTCTTGCCTTTGATTTGATCTCTTTTACTTGGAATTTGTGTAGTCACCTGAGTGCTTCTAGGAAGGGCCACCTTTCTTATTTGTAGGCTCTCTTTTATAGCACTATGTTCTTGTTTTGTTTTGCTTGTGCAGGTTGTTTTTCAAGGTCAAATAATTGCAACTCATGAACAGGAAGAAGTCATAGCTATTGATGACATATCCTTTGGTTCAGGCTGCTTGCCAGCAGATGGTAAGAGCTTTTTCTCCCATTTTAATCCTTACTGTGTAAAATATGTCTAGAGCAGTTTAAACATTATATTGACTATGACCTGCTTTCTATTTTTGCTTGGTGTTTAATGTGGGATATTTTTTATGGTTCTAATACATTGTGTAAATATGACTGGACCTCTACTTAAAGTGGAGACAGACTAATTTTTATACAGACTATAATGTTATAAAGGACTGAATGGAATGGCTTACTCTCAGATTTGAACTCTTTTATCAATTACCCTGACTTGTTAAGATCATTAAGAAGAGCTTGGGGATATACCCAAAAGACTGTGACACAGGTTACTCCAGAGGCACCTGCACTCCCATGTTTATTGCAGCACTATTCACAATAGCCAAGTTATGGAAACAGCCAAAATGCCCCACTACTGATGAATGGATTAAGAAAATGTGGTATCTATACACAATGGAATTTTATGCAGCCATGAAGAAGAATGAAATGTTATCATTCACTGGTAAATGGATGGAATTGGAGAACATCATTCTGAGTGAGGTTAGCCTGGCCCAAAAGACCAAAAATCGTATGTTCTCCCTCATATGTGGACATTAGATCAAGGGCAAACACAACAAGGTGATTGAACTTTGATCACAAGATTAAAGTGAGAGCACACAAGAGAGATAGGAGGATAGGTAAGACACCTAAAAAACTAGCTAGCATTTGTTGCCCTTAACGCAGAGAAACTAAAGCAGATACCTTAAAAGCAACTGAGGCCAATAGGAAAAGGGGACCAGGAACTAGAGAAAAAGTTAGATCAAAAAGAATTAACCTAGAAGGTAACACACAGGCACAGGAAATCAATGTGAGTCAATGCCCTGTACAGCTATCCTTATCTCAACCAGCAAAAACCCTTGTTCCTTCCTATTATTGCTTATACTCTCTCTTCAACAAAATTAGAGATAAGGGCAAAATAGTTTCTGCTGGGTATTGAGGGGGTGGGGGGGAGAGGGAGAGGGAAGAGTGGGTGGTAAGGGAGGGGGTGGGGGCAGGGGGGAGAAATGACCCAAGCCTTGTATGCACATATGAATAATAAAAGAAAAAAAAAGAAGAATTAACTTAGAAGGTAACACACAAGCACAGGAAATTAATGTGAGTCAACTCCCTGTACAGCTATCCTCATCTCAACTAGCAAAAACCCTTGTTCCTTCCTATTATTGCTTATACTCTCTCTTCAACAAAAAAATTAATTAAAAAAGAAAGAGGAGCCTGGTAGAAAACTGGCCTCTATGGGCTTGAAATTGTCTTCCTTGAGAATTGGTTTGATTATTCCACTGCAACATACAAAATGGAGAGCGATATTATTTGCAATCTATTTTCTATTTAGATTGAAACAAATACATCAATGAACTAAATATAAGAAATCTAAAAATGTGTCCATATTGGCCTCTTGCTTATATTAACCACTTAACATTGAATTCTCACTTACATTGTTCCAGAAGAAAAAAAATCAATATTAAAGAATAATTTGGTTAGGATAAAATAATTTACATATAATATGCAAGAATCAGGTGTATATATGTGTGTGTGTGTTTATACATACATCAAGTATTTTTCCTTTAAATTTTTATTATATTGTGTTATAATATAGCTGAAAAAGACAACTATTGTATTAGTGCATTTTTTGTTGCCATTATGAAATACTTGAGACTGGGTGCTTTGTTTTTTTTATTATTATTATTATTTTATTATTCATATGTGCATACAAGGCTTGGGTCATTTCTCCCCCCTGCCCCCACCCCCTCCCTTACCACCCACTCCGCCCCCTCCCTCTCCCCCCCACCCCCTCAATACCCAGCAGAAACTATTTTGCCCTTATTTCTAATTTTGTTGTAGAGAGAGTATAAGCAATAATAGGAAGGAACAAGGGTTTTTGCTGGTTGAGATAAGGATAGCTGTACAGGGAGTTGACTCACATTAATTTCCTGTGCGTGGGTGTTACCTTCTAGGTTAATTCTTTTTGATCTAACTTTTTCTCTAGTTCCTGGTCCCCTTTTCCTATTGGCCTCAGTTGCTTTTAAGGTATCTGCTTTAGTTTCTCTGTGTTAAGGGCAACAAATGCTAGCTAATTTTTTAGGTGTCTTACCTATCCTCACCCCTCCCTTGTGTGCTCTCGCTTTTATCATGTGCTCAAAGTGAGACTGGGTGCTTTGTAATGAAAGAGGTTTAATTAGTTAACAGTTCTGAAGGTTCAAGTGCATGGTGCTAACATCTCCTTGGTGCTGGTGAGAACGTCATGGTGGAATCACATCTTGATGGATAGCATCACAACAGGAGAACATGTTCGAGGGAGAGAGTATAAGATGGGACAGGAAGCAAGAGAAACTGGGAAGGGAACATGTTTGTTGTTTTATAATCATCTTCTCATGATTAACAAGGATCCCACAAGAACTACATTAGTTCCTTTCAAAAGTAGTGTCCTCCATGATCCAATAACTTCCCTTTAAAACCCTCTCCCTTGAAAGTCCCACCACTTCTTAATATTGCCACACTGGCAACCAAAATTTGAACACACAGACCCTTGGGTGACACACTGCAAGCCATATCCAAACCATTGTGCCTGTTTTGTGGAAAGGGGTTCCAAGTTCTAGTTTGATTCAAAGATATGGTAGCTATAGTAATTAATATTTCAAGACTAAAGAGATATGGTGGTTTTCCTAAGATATAGCAAGGATTTTGCATTGTTTGGATATTTATTTATTTGATGGTCCTGGGGATTAAACCCAGGGCCTAGCATTTGCTAGCAAATAGTAATTGCTTTACTATTTGAGCCATGTACACTATCTTGTGTTTGTATTTTAAGCAGAACTTTTGTTGGTATGTTACAGACAACAGATACATATGTCTTATTACCCAGACCAAGGCAGGATTTCATAGAGCTGAATATATCCCCTTGTGGTCTGGAACATAAATATTTAAATCTTTGTATTATTAGTATTCAGTATATATCATATAAGAAATCTCATAGGATGCAGTGAATTAAAGATAAATGGAAATAGAGAACTTCAAAGGAACTTTTACACCTCCTCCAATTTTAGAAGTAAATAATTGAAGTATCAATTTCAATGCCTTCTCACTAAAAAAAGCATTGATTAGATTTATCAGAAATACAATATATCAATATAGAATACCTGGTTAACTGCAGGCAAAGCATACTCAACTGCTGACTGCTCTTCTAAACAAAATCTCCTCTTACCATCCCTCTTCTGTTACTCTGTGGGGTATTGGTAGATCCAGAGTACTGTTGCCCTATGCCTGATTTTTAATGAGACATTTAGTTCCTGACCCTGATCACAACAGCAGCATCTTCATATATCTCAATTTTATAGTTATTACAGAAGTTTGGGTTTGCCAGACAAAATGACTCCTAATTTACTCTATTTTTTGGCCAGTCTAGTTAATCATCCTCAAAAGAGAAAAAGGCAGTGAAGTCAGCCATTGGCTGGATTTACTTCACTGTTGGGCTGCTGCCATTGAAAATGCATATTATAAATTTATAAGGGAACATTCTTGGATGGTGCTTGGGAGTTGAGATTGCCTGTAATAAGAACCTACTATCATTTCAGACATGAACTTTCTCTCTGTCATTGACCTGGGAACCAAAGCCATTTCCCTAATTACCCATGATCCATGTACTGGGACAAAGGCCAAGGTAGATGAACCATAATAAATATTCAGACAATAAATGCCAGATTTTGTAGTAAGCACTTCAAAGACCTGTATCAAAGCTCTATAGAAGTAAAGAAAAAAAAAAAGGAAATTTTAGCTGTAGTGAAAACATCAGAAATTTGAATATTCAAGGAAAATTGTAATCAAATAGAAAAACATTGACATCTACAATGTCTAAAACAGTAGTTCTAGACATAATTACAATTACTATGTTTTTGAGATAGTGTGATAATAAAATGTTCTAAAGATGAGGCATCAATAAATTTCAAGCGTAATTTTTTGACTATGCCTTTTTTTCATGGATTTGTAAATTCATACAACATGACAAAATTAGAGAAGAAGACTAAAATTTCTAAGCCTGGAGTTTTCAATAAGTATGGAAGTTCAATCTGCATGATGACAGCCGTGATAAAGTTCTTGTCATGAAGATGTTTTATATATGGAAAGATAAATAATTGTGTAGAAGCAAAACCAGAGAATGAAAATAATGGTTACCCTAACTTTAGGCCTTGTGTTTTGTGGGAATTAGAAAAGGAATCATCTCTTGGGAAGTGATCTTCTTATGGAGGAAGCCAAGATTCAGGTAAGTTCACCTGGTGTGTTCTTTGAAAGTGAGGATACTGGGAGGTTTTTTTTTTTTTTTTCCGATATATATTGAGGGCATATTTAAACTTGAAAGGGAAGCAGATCAATATGAGAATTAATATTGGAGAAAAAGCATAACGCATTATGGGATAACATTGGCACTTGGATGCGGTTGAATTTTGTAAATAACATAAACATGAAAGGAGGTAAATTTAAGTAGCATTAAATTTCCAGTGAGAGCCTTGCAGTCAGGTTCAGGTCCTATCGCAACAGACTAAGCCTAGTTATTCATCAGAATCACACGGAAGGGTGATTGCTTCTGGGCTCTCCTCTAGACGTGCTAAATGAAAATCATAGAAAATAGGGGTTGCATATTAAGTAAGGTTCTCAGGATACTATTTGCGAAGTGAGCAAGACTAGGTTTAAGAAGAGGAGGGCATTTAGGAACCACAAGCCCTGGTTCCTTATTGATCATTGTATATGGCAATGACTGCCTTGGAGTAGAGCCCAACTGACTAGAATCAGTGGTTTCAGTCTCATGCAGTCTTGGTAGTAGTGGTGGAATAGATAGAAGAGCATCAGAGACATTGAGGCAAAGCCAAAACAATGGCTCATCTGGACATTTTCATCAGAAAAATCACATTCTGGGTTGGTGGAGTGGCTCAAATGGTAGAGTGGCTGTCTTGTAAGCATGTGGCCTTGAGTAGGGACCCCAGTACTGCAAAAAGAAAAGAAAAAAAAAAGAATGAATAAGAAAATCCCATCCCAATGGAGGATAGGGTTAAGAATGCATTTAGATGCAAGAAAACAGCTATGTGTGCTTAAATGACTTCAAGAAAATGGAGGAGAGAGATCATTAAGGCACATGCCATTCCTCTCCAATGCTATGAAAATCAAGGATAAAGTGACGGTTTTCTGACATTTGCCTTTTGCTTGTCACTTTGTGGTCATATGTCTGTTGAACTCTGTACATCTCAAATTTATAGCAAAAAGAAGGCAAAAATAGTAAGGGCAATATTTTTGGCCATGTTGTTAGCTAGATAATTATTATATGGATGACCTTATTTGCTAGGGAGACAATAAAACTAAATATTCAGCTTTTAATCTTTGAAATAAAGACAAACAAGGGAAAGAGGTTTATGAGTTGAATGAGCAAATGTATTTGCTACAGAAATTCACAATCAACATATTTAGAACTAAATTACAATTTCTTTCAAAATCTGGTCCCTCTCCTTCATTCCCTATTTTAGTCATCACTATATTCATCACCAGAAGACCTGCTGTAAAAGTTAAGAAAAAAAAGTTTTCCAGATGGAAAAACAAAAATAAAAACAAGAAAACAATGCCAGAGGAAAACTTGTAACTTTAAGAATAAGAAAAGAACAACTGAAACCACATAAATCTATTCTGAATAAATACAACATACATACATATATATATATGATGGCTGAAAGTGCAAACTTTAGCATCCTGTGCTACATAATATATGTGGATATATTACACATAGCATAAAATAAGGAGTATAAACATTCTATGACTCAAGACTTCTACATTTTATTTGGAATGCCAGTCAAAGCTTAGTAGGGTGTCAAATTAAGGTATGCATGCTCTTAGAGCAATAATAAGAATAAGTGAAGACAACAGGTACATTAAAATTAAATATGATAAATAATTCAGCTGTTGAAATAATGCATTTAAAGGCAAAGAGGAATAGATGGTGAAGGCAGAAAGGTGATAGGGTATGGTAAAGGGCAAAACATGATCATAAAAGCAGAGGATACAAACTAAAAAAGAATAAAATTGCTAACTTAATTGTAATTGTAAATTATTATGCTAAATATAAGTAGTCTCAGCACTCCTGTTAGAAATCAGAGGTTGCCAGACTGGAAAAAGAGTAAGAACCAACTTTTATTCTATGAAAATCTATTTAAAATATGACAATGTAGATTAATAGTAAAGGGATGGAGAAAGGTACACCACACAACTTAAACCAAAAGTAAGATAGAAACTATATTATTGTTCAAGTATACTTCAAAAATAAGGAAAATTAACAGGGATAAATAGGAAGATTATTTTATGATAAAGGTGTAATTCACTAAGGAAACATAATCTTAAATGTGTGTACCTAAGAAGAGTATCCCAAAATACATGAAGTAAAACTGTTCAAACTAAATTAAATAAATAAACCTACATTTATGCCAGAAGACTTCAATATTTATCTTTCATTAATCAATAGAATGAGTATAAAAATTTCAGCAGGAATATATAAAATTTGAACAAGGTGGTCGGCCAATTTGGTATAACTGACGTTTATTATAAAATAATAAAAAACAAGAATAGTACAAAAATAGAACAGAATAAACATATGGATCATTAACCAACATTTGCTGTGATAACCTACTGCCTGGGTCCAGGGACCCTGGGAAAAGAGAGAGAAAACAAAGTCTCCACTCCAGGGCTAAAATTTAAGAGGGCACTGAAAAGAGCTAAATTGTGGCTTCCTCTAGCAAATTTTCTTCAGTTTTAACTCCCAATGTGACTGTATATGGAAACTGAGTGTTTAGGAGGTAATTTTGGTTAGATGAGATCACAGGGAGGGAACTTGTTTGATAGTACTGTGGCCTTACAAGAAGAGGAAGATGTCTCTCTCCACAGTGCATCTCACTCTCCCACGTGAAGATATTGAGAGAAGTGAACTTCTATAAGCTTGAAAAAGAGCCCTTACCAGAACTGCACTGTGCAGACCCTTGGTCTTGGATTTCCAGCTTCCAGTCCAGAGAGAAATACATTTCTGTTGTTTAAGCCAACCAGTCTGTGGTTGTTTTTAATGGAAGCCAGAGTAGACTAAGACAGTTATTAATGAAGATAAAATAATATTTATTACCATGTTAAAATCAAAACTAATAAAAAATCATTGCTGAAAAAATTTCAAATGTTAAATAAAGACAGTAGTAACTCTCTCAGGCTTCAGTTAGAATGCCAGCACTTGAACCACAAAACAAACTAAGACTTTTAAAAGTTGATATAATACTAAATAGGTCCTTTGCCAATAGTGAAATTAAACTTTAAATCTATGAACTCCACAATTATATGGAAATTCAATGCTGCTTTTGAAAGCACACTTTGTAATAGCCAAGTATTTTGAACTGAATGAAGATGAAACTATAGCTTACTAAAATTTGTATAATCTTATTAAAGCACTGCTTAAAGGACATTAAGAGATATAAAATTTTTATTAGGGAAGAGAAATAGCCTCAAATCATTAATTTAGTAATCTAGCTAAAGGAAGAAGAAAAGAGCTTAAATTAAGAAGTTGGATAATAGTATATCTAGAGGAGCAAATAATGACATTGAATTGGGAAAAGAGAAAATTACTGAAATGAAAGCTGTTTTTTTGGAAAGATAATAAAATTGATAAAGCAATAAAAGAAAGAAGATATGTATTTCCAATATCATGAGTGAAGTGGAAGCTAAGCTAAAGATGCTCCAGATATTAGATGAATAATTATAAGAGAATATAATAAATGTGTACATGCACATAATTTCAATGACTTGTATGAAATGGACCAATTCCTTAGAAAATACAGACTACCAAAAGTCTGTAAGAAGAAAGTGACAACCTGAAAGATTTTTATATTTATTAAGTAAGATTCATAGTGAAAATCTTCCATTAAATAAAACTCTAGGGAAATATACTTTCACTGGTATATTATATCAAATATTTAAGGAAGAAATATTACCAGTTCTATACATTACATTTCAGAAAATAGAAAATAAGAGAACAGTTGTCACCTCATTAAATGTAAAATCCAGACAAAAATATTATAAGAAAAGAAAACTACAGATCAACACAACTAACAAACACAAAAGTTTTCAGCAAAGTATCAGCAAAGGGAACCCAGCAACATATAAAAAAGATAATATTGTGCAACTGACAAATGCAAGGTTGGTTCAATGTTGGAAAGCAGTAATTATGTTTTATCATGTTAACAGACTAAAGAAGAAAACAATGATGTGATTGATCTCAACAGAGGCAGAAAAGTGTGTGTCAAAATTAAAAATACATTCATGATTAAAAATTTAGTGAAACTATACAATTCTTTAATTTATAAAGGGCATTCCAAGAACCATATAGGTAACATCATACCTAATAATGGAAGGGCTTTCCCCCTAAGTTTGGAAAGCAAGAAAGGATGTCCACCCATCACCTTCAATCAGCATCAAACAGGAAGTCATGACCAGTGTAGTGAGGCAAGGCACTTAAATAAAGGCATGCAGTTAGAACCCAAGGAAGAAATCTGTATTTGTAGATAACATGATCATATATGCATATGATCTCATGGAATTTATCTTTTAAAAGCTTATAGAATTAGCATGGTAGTAGGACACATGGTCAGTATAAAGTCAAATTTATTTTTACATAGTGGCAATGAACCCTTAAGCAGAAGGAGAAAATGGTAGCATGTGTACTAGAATAAAAATTAATTCTTATTTATAAATCTGACAAAATATGAGCTGGATCTGTGCTTGGTAGGCTACAAGACACTAATGAAAGACATCAAGAGCAACTGTTAGTTTTACTGTAAGAAAGTTAAAAAGTAAATTTAGAAGAGAAATGATTACTTTTTAAAATTGAAACTATTCTGTTAGTGATTTATGCCTAGCTTGTTAAGTGTATTGTTTAGAAAAAAATAGTTTGTATACTACTGTTTACCATAAAATGTAAACAACTATATAATAGTGCTTAATTATAATTGCTTTCATGGTTTCTGAATGTGTTGCAAGTTGGGCATTAAAATCAAGATCTCTTTTTAATATTAGAGTAAACTTTTAGACTCTATCCACACATTTGTTTTAGCCTCAGTCCTTCCCAAGATGCAAAAATTCGCTGTAAATTTGTTGGAGAGAATATTGTCTTGGATTCTGTCAAAGTAGCAAATATAAAAAAGAAGTTAGTATTTGTGACTGTGATTAAATAAGAATGAGTTTAATCAGTGATTCTTGAATAACCCTGATTCTTGAATAAATTGCTGATTATAAATTTTTGTAAAGATTGCATGCTGTGGTTTGCAATCAGAATATTGCAAAATTCTATGAATATTTTGAGATTGGCTTTCCAGGACTTTGCCTCAGTATCATTTGTAAAATGACACAAATATACAGACCATCACTTAATTAGAATCTTTATGATGCATACATATCCAGTTAAATAACCAAAACCTTTTTACCTTTTTTATAATCTTAGTTTCAGTTTATATTTTAAGAGCCAATAACTACTTACTGAAATTCATTGCCAATTTAAGAAAATTCACAAAAGAAATTGCCTCAAACCTCTAGAGTCAAAATAAGTTGTCAATTGTAACTTTTATTGAATTGTCCTTGAAACTTGGACTTCATTCCCTAACGTCTGGGAGTTCCTGGCCAAATTCACACAACCTGTTTGTGCAAGATAAGCTTTGAAGGATGACAGTCCTTAGACACGTGACTTCATTGGTATAGAGGCCCTGAAATGGTTGGCTAAGTTCCCTCATGTGTCATTGAAGAAGGATTTGAAAATCCCCAAAATGCATTCCTACAACCAGGTAGTGGTGCAATGTAAGAATAAATAAGAGAGAGAGAGAGAGAGAGAGAGAGAGAGAGAGAGAGAGAATATGAATGAATGTGAATATAAATATATTTCTAAATAATTTTGAGTTATTGGATTGAATGCATTAAAATAAGAAGAGCTGTCTTGGAGATACACTGATTGACAAATATGCATATTGTACCAAAACACATACCCACATACCACTATTTATTTGTTTTTTGGTGGGAATAGAGTTTGGACTCAGAGCTTTGTTACATACAGAACAGACAGTCTACAGCTTGAGCCACACCACCACTCATACCACTATTTTTCTTATTATAAATTCTGGCCAGGTGCCGGTGGCTGTAATCCTAGGTGCTTAGGAGGCAGAGATCAGGAGGATCATGGTTCAAAGCCAGCCTGGGTAAATAGTTCATGAGACCCTATCTTGAAAACCACCATCACAAAAAAGGGCTGGTGGAGTGGCTCAAGACGGAGGCCCTGAGTTCAAACATCGATACAGCAAAAAAAAAAAAATTCCAGTTTGAGGGCTAATGGCAGTACAAGTGGTTGATATTGCAAAAAAGATATCTTGTGTCAAGTACCAATTGACACAATTGACATAAGATACATTTCAATTTTATGCAGTTTGTACTTGGCTATTTTGCTAGTTTTGTTTATAGTGGTATTGTGTAAATAGTGACAAATTAGAGATAAGATACAACTTTTAATTATGTGGCTGTAGGGGGCAGAAGATTTGTAGTTCTTGCATGAATTCACAAATACAATTTTAGTTGTTTCATGGTAATTGTTATTGTGTAATCTTAGCTTAATTGCCGGCATTCCCTTAATTACATGTGCTGTTTTATTTTTGGTGTGTCTTACATTGAGGAAGAGTTGCATATTCATCATTTGTAAAGTATTATGAGAGGCCAGATTATGTACAAATTGGTAAATCATTTTCATAGCCAATTGTTTCAGTTTTATCACAAATATTAATGTAAATGATTTACAAAGAGCCTACAAAATTTTTGACATTCTGTTGATTTTTCTCATGTCATTTATTTATTCATTTGTTTAACAAATATATATTGAGCGCCTATATTATGCCAAGAATTTTTCTAGGCAGTGAAGATGTAAACAGCAGTGGAGAAACAAATATTAACCCTTGCTTTCACGGAGCTTACATTTTAGTTAGGAGGAGAAAGACATCAATTAAATAAATAAGAAGCATATTTTATGGTGTAGTGATAATTGCTATGTAGAACAAGAAAACAGAATTGAGCTAAGAAGTACCAGAGGTGAGGGTGAGGTGGTGAACATTTACATAGAGCACTCAGCATGTTCACACTACATTCATATCAACAGCTGTAATAGGAGAAAATTCAGGAGAAAGCTTTGTGCTGATGTAGAGAAGAAAAATACTTTTCCTGAGGGAGGAGTGATTAAGTATGTCCAAGATCACTGCTGTATTACGTATGTTGAGGAAGAAAATTTGAGTATTAGATACAGGAATCTAGATGGCAGAAGAATCAGAGCTGGAGTCTGTGAAAATAGGCAGCACTTTGAGAACTTAGGTGAAGGCCTTTGGCCAATAGGTAGTATTCTTATGATGGATGCAATTTGGACTGTTAAGGCTCATAGAGAATGAGAACACGTGGATGGAACTTCCTGGAATGATTCCTTAAATAGGCAAGAGGAGATGCAATTTCTGTGCAAATGAAAGGAGTGGCCAGAGAGGAACATGGGCAGTCGACCAGTCACAGAGTGAGCCAGATATGGGCAGCACTTAAGGGTGGGACTTAAGTGGACACTTCTGATTTATCTCATTTTCCCTGTGAAGCAAGACGATGAACTAAGAATGGTTTTGGAGTAACTGGGAGTTTAAGGAGAGAATAGAAAGCTTTGAATAATTTTCTAAGAATGGAGAAAAAGGAAAGAATTAGGATTGTTGCAATGTAACAAAGTGAGTGGTCATGAATATGAAGTTATTTCAGTCAGGATAATTGTAGCCTTCCTTCATGCCCCTTCAGCTGCACAGATAGATGCTGGAATGGTGAGGGCTATACAGTATTTGACAAGAGAACATGGGACTCATGAGAAGGGGATGAATTACTGTTTAACATCTGTAAGAAAGGAAATGAGGACATGATAGTGGATGAGAGGAACTGAAGCAATTATAGGACCATAGGCTTGTCTTGTCAGGCCTGTAGAAGTCAAAACACAGTCCCATAGTCAGTGACTGGGATACTTTATGAAAAATGCATCTTTAGGTTATTTCATCATTGCGTAAACATCATGGAGGGTTTTCCTCAGGCTAAGATGGTGCTGCTAGCATAATAGGCAATGAAATCTTATGGGAGCACCATTGTATATGAAGCCTGTCATTGACTGAAATGTCAGTATATAGCTCATGACTGTATTACTAGAGTTGAGATACTAAAAGGGGTGAGATGGAATACAGAGTGATGGTTGGGGACTGGGCCACTTAAAATTATGACAAAGAAATGTTATCTGCATGCATAGAGAGGTGGTGGCAGGTCTCCTTTTGCCAAACTTCTTCAAGATTATTCATAAGAAGAATCATGAAACTGAGAACTAAAGTAAAAATGAATATTTAAATAACAAGGAATTACAGTGAGTCAAGAGTCATAATCTTCAGGAACTGAGAGGTAGGGAACCTATGTCTGTAGATCAGTGCTACAAACTTGTCCAGTGAGGTGTCCCATTTAAAGTTGAGAGTTGTCAAAACTGAGTATTTAGGAAAGTGAAGTAAAAGTTTTCTGCAAGTAGCACCAGGAGCAGAAAGGAAAGCAAATCTGCTTTCAAATCCTTTTCATATCCACCCGCCCAAATCAGCCACAATTTGAAAGGACTTCAAGAGAAGGTAGTTCCAGGGTAGATCCAACTTCCAGCTAAATAGGACACCATATGCTGCTTTTGTCACATGGGTAATAGGGGATAGCAGGCTCTTGGTTCCAACATTAGGGCAGATAGATGATGGCTTGCCAGACACCACAGCTACCTTTATTATTTTAATTTATTTTCATTATTGTGATGGGCGGGGGTACATTGTGGCATTTACAAAAGCTCTTACAATATAGCAAATATATCATTCTTGAATTCACTCCCTCCACCATTCTCCTTTATATCCTTGTTCCTGGAATAGTTTCAACAGGTATCATTTTTCTATTTACATGCATGTATACACAGAATTTTCACTATATTCACCCTCCCACATCCTTTCACCACCTCCTCCTTCCTCCCCCTGGTACCAACATCCCCAGGCAGGACCTGTTCTGCCCTCCTGTTATCCAATTTTTCAAAATAAAGAAGAAAAAATGATATTTTTGTTCATTTAAGATAGGTATACAGGGGAGTTTCCTTGTGCCATTTCCACGTATATATGTATTATAACTAGAATTGGTTCATCTCCTCTAGTTTTCTTTTTTATTTATTAGTCCCATTTTTATGGTGGTCTCAATAGACTTAAAAATTCTATATTCTTTCTTGTATTGAGAGCACATCAACCATATTCACCTTCTTAACTTCCTTCTTTTACCCTCCCCCCTCATATGTGACCTCACCTTGGTGACCTGTTTATCATAGTATTGCTGTATTTGTATTAGGTCTATATTCCACATATGAGACAAAACATGCAGCTTTGGCCTCTGAACCTGGCTAACTTCACTTAAAATGATGTTCTCAGTTCCATCCATTTACCTGCAAATGATAGAATTTCATTGTTCTTTGTGGATGAATAAAATTCCATTGTATATAAATACCACATTTTCTTAATCCATTCATCAGTAGTTGGGCATCTTGGTTGCTTCCGTATCTTAGCTATTGTGAATAATGCTGCAATAACGTGGGTGTGCAGGTGTCTGTCTTGTAAACTGACTCACATTCTTTTATTCCTTTGGGTATACCCCTAGAGCACCACGGAAGCATTAGCCATTGGTATGGTTGTTTCTTTCTCTTCTTCCCCCACCCCCCGTCTCTGTTATTTAAAGGACAAGGAGTGATTTTTAGAATGAATGTCAACATTTTAAAAATACATGAGTCTTTCTGGCCATTTTTTAAATTTAACAGATGAGATCTTACCATGTGAAGAATTGAGTGCTGAGCAGGGACTGTGTCATCCAGATACAAATCTTTGCAAATTTGCCACAGATGAAGGGTTGAGATGTAAGTGTTAATTTGAGATGTTTATAATTTTTAAGATTCTGAGACCAATCACATGAATACACATATGCCAAACTGTTGTCCTTAATATCCTAGTGTGAATTGGAGTATTATTGTCTGTGGCTTAAAAAACTGAAAATATTAGACACATCTATTTAAAGTGATGTTTTGTAAAATAGCATTACTAAAAACCACAGAATTACACACAATATTTCTCTTTTAAAATTCAGTGTGATTATGAAGATTAAATAATTTAATCTAATCCCATAATGCAGGGAAAGTCAAACATTACGAAATTTTAAAAATTGCAACTGTAGCAGTGGTACAGGAAAAACTAGAAATCTCTCTTTTCTACCTGTTGCTCTCACTTGAAAGAATACACATCTGGATCAATTGAAGTTTTGCAGAACAAGGTTGTTGGTACACTATAAAGTTTATTGAATCAAAACTTGCAGAGAGTATACGTAAACCTCTTAGCTGATTGTAACATAGAACTCTCTTAAGCGGCCATTCTAGCTGACTGTAGTCCATCAAGGTCCTTTTGCTCCCTTCTGTAGTATGTCACGCCTGTGGATTTGTCTTTGACATGTGTGGCTGGGCCTCGGAGGCTTCCACTGGGCAAATTTCCTGGATGCGCACCATGGCAAAGGAGGTCCCTGTGTTTGAATCTGCACCACCTCAGGATCAAAGTGGCAATAACGAAGGTAGAAAATAAAAACTAATATATCTTATATGAGAACCTTAGAATTCTGTTGATTATGACTAGTAATAAGACATTAAATCAGGTATCTTGAACACAGTATATTGTATTGAAAATATATTATGCCACAGAGACTGCAAGTGAAAAACCAATCATGTTTTTTGCACTGTGAAAGAAAAATATAGTATGTTGACTACTTTTGCTTATAAATTTCATTATTTTTTATCATCAGGAGATACTAGATTTTGTGTGAACAAAAAATGTTCATCAATTCTACAAATCTTTTTATCCCTGCAAGGTGATTTGAGTTCCTTTCTCTTATTTCACAATGGTAATTTGTATTTTCTGCTTGCTTTTCCCCTGCATTGTTTCTCCTCCCTCTCTCTATCTCTCTCCTCTACTTTCTTCTTGGGCAGTGAGAGCTAGTAGTATTTTAATTTAATTTTTTTCCCACTAATTTCTTGATATAACTTATTTTTCTGACCGTTAATTTTTAACATTCATTTTTGATATTACATTTTTCAAAATTAAAAGGGCTTTGGTATTTCTGTCTTCTTGAATGTGAGAAAGATCGTGTCACAATTTAACTTTTTTACCTTTTTTTGTCTTGACTTACAATTTAACATTTAAAAAAGTTTTTAGGGCATTATTTTAAGTTTTTATGTTTACATCTATTTTAATTTTATACTTCAGCACTTAATTTACTTGCTTTTATTTATTTGTTTGTTTATTTTACTGATTAATAGTGTTTTCAGTGCTGGGATGGAACCCAGATCTTGTGTTTGCGAGGCAAGCATTCTATGACTGAGTTATTTTCCCTCCTCCCTCATCATTGCCTTTTAAATTTTACTCTTTTACTTTTGGTTCTCTTTCCTTCTTGCAAAGGTTGATATTTTTAAAAAATGAATTGTTATTTTATTTAGAAAAATATCTGTTGTAATATGTTTCCTTAGTGTTTATAAACAAAATGCTAACTTGGCCTTACTCATAAGAAATAAAAATTATCTGGTCAGATAATTTTAGAATGAAATTTGTTTACTTTCTAATTTCTAAGTACATAACTGTTCTTTGTTTTCATAGTTACTGTTGTAATTGAGAAAACTGAGTTTAACTAATCATCTTTCAATTTAATGTAGACTTTAATACTTTATCTTTGATGTTTGAAAATTTCACTGTGATGAGTACAGAGTGAAAATATTTTTATTTAATTCTTGAAATGCTCAGAATGTATATATTTCATCACTTGTGAAAATTATCTGTTATTTTATTCAAGCAGTTATTTCTTACTCCCTCTGTTCTTTTCCTCTTAAGTTCCTAGTAGGTTTATATAATGGGGGACTTTAATGAACACTCTGTAACTTGACTGCTCTTTTTTTACTTTTTATATTATGTACTCTTTTGAATTATATTTTCAGTGCTGCTTTCTGAAACATAAATTTTCTCTTTGACTATGATTACTCTACATTGTGTCCATTTAACTTATATAATTCTTTATCGTGATACAAGTGCCTTATGATAAAATATTTCTAATGCTTTCTCATCCTTTTGTCATTGCTATCCTGCTCCTTCTCTTTCCTTGCCTCCTCGCCTCCATCCTCCCTCCCTTCATTCCTTCCTTCCATCCATCTGTTTTGTTTTTGACCTGTGAACACTAAATATTCATTTAACTTCTTTTGCATGGCTTCTAAGATGTAATTTTAATTTTGTTCCTTTATAGATAAGATTTTTCCCCCCCTGGCTTCTGTCAAGATGTTTCGTTTTTCTTTGATTTTCAACAGTTTGAATATAGTATGTCTGTGTAGCTTTTTTTTACTGCTCATTTGTTTTTTGTATTTCTCCCGCTTGGTGTTTTCTGAATTTCCTGGATCTGTGGTTTATTGTATGATATTATTCACTTATTACTGCTTCAAATATCATTTCCATTTTTTGTGTTATATGCCTATTGCCCATACATTGCACCTTCTTTAGTTTTCCCACAGTTTTTGGATAATCTCTTTCTTGTTACTCTACCATTTTTCTTTTGTGTTTCAATTTTGGAAGTTCTATCAACATATCTACAAGTTCAAAGATTCTTTCCTCAAGTAAGTCTAGTCCACGAATGAGCTCATCAAGACATTCTGCATTTCTGATGGTGTTTTTGATCTCTAGCATTACCTTAGATTCTTCAATTGTCCATCTTTATGCTTACAGTATCTGTCTCTACTTTTTAAATACAGCTTTTCATAGTTATTTTAATTTCTGGTCTGATCATTCCAGTATATCTGCAGTATCTTATTTTGCTTCCAATGCTTGCTTTTCTTTCAAGAGTGCCTTTTAAATTTTTTGTCAAAAGCCAAATTTACAGAAAAAAATGAAACATGATTCCCTCTATAAAAACAGTTACAATAAATAGTTGGAACAGCTATCTTTATCTGGCTAGGTTTCAGAATATGTTTACTACTGACTGTGCCATAAATGTCTGAGTCTGACATTCTTCTTTGTTTTCTTGTTTTTGTCTTCTTTGCTGTCTTTAGATGCCCTAGAGACTTCTTCTTAAGTGAGATCTGAGACATATAGCTCTTTCAATAGTATTCTTCTGTTATATACAGATGCCTCGTTGATGTGCTGGGAAGTTATGAGGTTAGGGGAACATGCCATAGTCCTATGATTAGGTCTAAATCTTCTAGGCAACTTGTACCTCTGCTCTGTGTCCTTCAAAGTGCATCTTCATTGTCCCCCTGAGGACAAACAGGAAGACTGGAGAGGACTGAATATGGGTTTATTCTTCCCCCCATGCAGAAGGTTAGAACTAACTGTGATTGGATACTTCCCTTCTCCTAAATCAGTTCGATTTTGGTCAAGCCCTTGGTATTAAGGTTGTGGTTAAACAGTTTCTCTTGATTGCAGGCTTTGGTAAGACTAACAGAATAATCCAGGTATATTTCAATATGGTTAATTCTCTTCCCCACAGTTGCAAGCGTGACATTTTCCTGTGAGAAAATTACAGGTTTCCAGGAGGCAAATCTCAGGAAACTGAAATCTTTTCCTAAAGTTACGTTGCCCTAGGGTTTTTAACACTGAATCATCCATACTGAGCTCAGTGTGGGTTTTTCTACACAGGTACTAGTTCCTGCAGAGACCTGAACTCAGAGAGCTGCTCTCTGAGTCTCTTTGCCTGCTTGCCTCTTCAGTTACAGGCTGGTAGATTGCACAGTGACCACAATTCACTGATGGGTTTGTGAAGAGTTGTTGATTTTCAGCTCAGCTTTGTTCTTGTTAGATTGATACAAGTGACAAATTCCAAGCTCCTTTCATGTGGTACTGAAACTGGAAATTTTGCAGGCTCTTTCCAATGAGATTTGTTCTCTTTTTCCTGTTTATCCTATTCTTTCTCTTTGTTCCCACTCATCCTTGTTTAGTGACTTGGTTGTAGCATTGCTTAGCTCCCCAGTACCTTATCTGTGTGAGAATATTAGGTTAGGGTTTCATATTTCATGGTATCCTTATAGTTTTTCACACTCTGTTGCTTGGCTATAGTTCAAGGTGGTGAATGTTTTATGAGCAGGGTTTCTTAGCCCTGTTCTTTAGCTTCATCAAGAGAGTTTGAATCTGTCCATTTATTCTTTTTGTGACAGTTAAATTGGTCAAAATCTACAGCCTCTGTGGTCCCAAAGTCCAGGTGTGCTGTAGCTTTACTTTTGTGTATCATGTGGCATTTCTGCTGTTTCTCTGTCTTTTGAAATGTTTTGTATTGTTTTGATCTCTCTAAACTTTCTTCAAAATGTATTTTTATTTTGTTTATCATCTCTTTGGGTTTAGATCAGAGGCACAATATTAACTTACTGTGCTATTTTGATTAAAGCCAAACATTTCTAATAAAGAAGAATTTCCATTAATTTAAATTAGCATTTTTCAGAAACTACAGGAATATTTATTAACTTGAAAGAAATGAAGCATTTCAGACTTTATTTTTGAAAAATAAATCATAGGAACTCTTTTGTGTCTCTGTATTGCCAATATTATTGATTCAAGAAGAGCCCAATTTGATTTTAAATACCAGGTGGAAAAAGGTATTGACAATATTCTGTGTACTACAAAATTCACAGGTACAGTTAAATAGGACTGTAGTTATTTATTACTTTCATGTGGTTGGGGAAGAGGCAGAGCATTTTAAATTGTGTTCTCTGAAACTATAAAGATTTTTATATAAAAAGAAGAAAAAAATGACCAAAAGGAGAAAGCACATTGTGGCATTTAAAACATATTAATAATTTGATGGTGTAATAATTTTTATATCAAAGATTTACTTTGTAACAATAGTGAATTTCCATGTTCAGGATGTCATCAAACTCTGATTTGAAAAATTGGGAAAGATTTAGCATACTTCAGACATCACATGTGAACTGAAAACCTATCATTTGTCACTGATAAATACCACATCCTTTTAAATAGAATGTGTTTTAAGCCTGATTTTGGAAACATCACAAACAAAATAATTTTGTTCAAACAGAAAGGGGTTAATTGTTTTCCTCAGTTGGTTCTTTTTCCTCTGCTTTTCAGGTTTCTATGTGTGGTTTGGGGCCAACTATACTTTCACTCTGAGCCATTTAGACAGCAGGGCTTACTTAAACAGCTCTGTGTATCACTGCTTGGGCACAAACTGCCGTCTCCAATTCTATTACTCTATGGAAAACAGTGTTCTGAAAGTAGGACTGTATAATAATAAGGTAAGAAGAAACTGGCATTACTTTAAATTCATCAAATAACTGAAATTTTTATTCTTGTGTTTCCATTTCTTCATTGTGTGCAGGTTTTAGATTTCCTTTAACTTGACTAAATCTGCCTTTTAAGAAACATTAAGAAGTCACTTCAGGAGGTACCATAATGTGGAAAGGTTATTCTGTTAATTTGTATAATATTATTTCACATTATCTTTAAAATTGATGAAAGCACATTTAAGAAACTGTAGGTCTAATCAAAATGAGATATCTGAGGTTCAGCATTGAAACTCTGGTGTGAGCTGTTTGGGATTTTAGATCTACATATTATTAAAAGTAACAATATGATAGAAATAAATTATTTATTTTTGTACCAGTAGGTACAATTTTAAAGAACTAGAAATTGCTGATTAAATATAGACAAATGAATTAAGTGAATTAAGAAACAAATGGCACACCAGAATTAGTGAAAGTTGCTGATGTTTATGCTAGTGTATAAAACAAACTCAGGTTGATCTAACTTTAACGGAAAAAAGTCCTGTACAAGTAAGACTATGCATGAGGCTCTTTGAGACTGTCTGTTGTAGAGAAGAATTTTTTTACAGATGGGAGAAAAGAGCCACATGGGTAGGTAGCAATCATTGTACAAATGGGAACTATTTGACAATAGTTGTAGGAATTCTAACTTTGGAAGAAGCACAGTAAAAAGCATCCATGTGAGTTTCCTTTGGCTCAGTGTGCTTTCTAGAAATCAGATGAAACTCCCACATGACAGCAACTTGCTTCATTTTTTAACAAAAATTTACTTATCATCTGGACTCACCTGGTGCCACTAACAACCTGATCATAGCATCTTCTTCTGCTTTGTTCTCTTCTCATGTTTTTCATATCAATCCTCAAGTATCAGAATGCCTTTTACAAGGATATTTGAGAATTCAGGAGCAATCATTTTCTTCTCTTTTTTTTTTGGTATTTTTAAATAATGTCTAGTCTTCCTTTTACCTCTTCTTTTTAGTGGTGCTCAGGGAGTTCTAAAGTATGAAGTTGGATAGGTACCCTTGTTAACTAGCTTTATTATTAGGATGAGACATAACAAAATATTTGATATATTTCATTCAATTTGGTAAGGGAGAGGGCAGAAAACATCCCCACCCCTTCTATAGTACCACAAACTTTACATGTACTTGTGAGCAATTTCATTGCAAATGAATACCCAACCCTGAAAACACAAAAGTTAAGATTTACTCAGATATGTGGTACCATTATTCATGCCTCAGTGATTTTTTTAAATTATTATCACTTGTGCCAGGTAAACCAAACCCAATGAAATTCCACATAATCTGTGACCTTTTGTAATTTCTAATGTTCCTTTGACAAAGGCATAGTGAAAAAATTTTATATAGTTTAAGTTATAAATAATTCTATATGTGTTATATTTATATTATATATACAATCTGAGTATCATGCTTGGACAAGCACTTTACCACCAAGTTACATCCCCAGCCCTTAAATTTTATTTAAGATACTCTAAGCATATATAGTCTTATGATCATTCTTTTCACATGGCAAGTAATCAATTAATTTTCACTAACATATCAAATAAGATACTGATCTAAATTTATGCACAAATTTCAATTAAATATGTCCTTGTCCTAAGGACTTTTAAACTTTGCCTGGACATTAGTGATGGACTTTTACAGTTTCAATCAATATATTACAAAATACTGAAAATGGATTATATCATTCCTGTAGAGCTATATATGAACAGAGTGAAAATTTTAATGGCCTTTGATACTACATCATATAAGAATAGATTTACCAAGACTTTATGTTTCATATTGTAAGAAAAATAATAAATCCTGCTGAGCTGAACTAGTATAATATACAGAACCAATTAGGTGTACAACTTAGAGAGCATCGACTGATGTTCGACTCATTGATAAAGCCTGTGTTCTGACACTGTGTTTGCCATCCTCATCACACACAGTGTGACAGATGTGTCACTAGTGAAAAATCCTCATCCAAGTATATTTAATTTACAAGTTGATGTTTTATCATAAACTTGAAAGAACTCCAAATCTTTCACTAAAAAATTACCTCTTGATGAAAAAGATCATTTATAGCCTCCATAAGTTGAATGTCATCCTCTACCCTGAGCATCTAAATATGTTTGGAAGTGTGTGCAGATAAACCAAGATGAGTTTAGTGAGAAAGCTAAAGGTCATTTTTTTGCTACTTCCAGACACTAGAACTTGGTAAATAGAGTTGTTAAGTAAACAGTTCACTCCTTTAGAGTCTTAAGTGAACTGCAATTCTAGATCACATTCTCTAGATGTTCTTGAGAATGCCAATGACCTATAAAATGATAATAATAGCATTAGTCTACCTTTTCTTGAGTTTCCATGTGCTCAATGACTGAAGTTGTGTGGGAAATATTGGAAGAAAATTTTGTTGTATGTCTCAACTTTTTATGACTAATTCATCCTGATATGACATGGAGGCTCTCAGCTGAAAACATGTTCACCTTGTGTACTTGTGGAAGTTTTCACAGTTGATAATGAATGAATAATAGCATCAAGTATATTTTAATGAATTTAGACTGCCTCCTGGAATATTTAAGACTTTGGAAATTTGGGCTAGACATTGGAGGGTACAGGACTAAACTGGAAATAGATTCATTTTTTAAAAATCTTGGGCATGGATGAAAGAAGTGAAGCTTAGAGTGAATGCTTAGAGTGCAAAAACTTATGTCAAGTCTTGTTAGAATTAAAACTAGATGTCACCTTCCTGTGTTGTTTTCTATATCACACTAGAAGGTAAACAAGACCAGTCAGAGCTCAATCTGAGATATGTTTATATCATTCTCCATGTTTTTGCTATATCAATAGACGAAAAATAAACATATCCTATATTATGAACAATTTGGCCTTTCCCAGGGAAATGTCAAATTAACTTGAATGTTTGCTAAAACCTAAGGAATAAGTAGTATTATTTCATTCTTATAAAGACTAATATCATAAGCATAGTTGTGTAGTACATTATAGATTTTATTGAGTATCTTACCTCATAATGTATAAATGATAATTTTACATATTTTGTTATCTAAAATAATGATCATTAGAAAGGTGTAAGACATAGCATGCCATGGAAGAGATTAAAAAAAAGTCTTGGTAGATGACTAGAAAAGTCAAACTATGGGAATAAAATTTCCAGACAATAATTTTGTTATGCAGAACTTTGAATGAATTCTCTCATAGGAAAAAAGTAATATTGAGATGGTACAGAAAATGCCTTTAACATTTTTTTACCTTTATATTAAATGTTTGCTTGATATTTCTTTGTAACATCATGGAAATATTACAAAATGTAATTATGTTATTCAGATCAGCATTTAAATCACCAATATTATCCATAGCTTTTTATTATTTTAATTTTGAAATGCAGAACTTTGTATCTTTAAGATTCCTTTCAAATATTTGCTCTGTCCTACTACACTTGATCCATGAAAAAAATGGAAAAAGAGAAGTTGGATATAATCAATGCATACTTCTTGAATCTGTGAAAACATCACATTGAACCTCAATAATATATATACTATTAATATATGTTGATAAAAATTAAAAGTTAAAAACAGATGTACTAGCTAGATGTACAATATTTCTTTGATATTCATAAAAAATGTCATCCTGCTTATTTATTCTTATGCTGATACTTTAGGTTTCCTAGTACTTAATTGTATATAGATTGGGAAATCCCTATTAAGTGTAATTAAAAGAGGAATATGTAAATGTGAGAGTAGAATTTGAGGAATGAGTAATGTCTTTTTCTTCAAGTCAAAGGAAGAAGAAACATTTTGGCTATACAATACATCAACTCACAGAAAATGGGTGAAAGCAGATGTGTTAATACCAGAAGATCTGAAAACATTTCAGGTATAAAAGGAAATAAACAAGTTTTATCATAAGTTTAGCATTTAAAAAAGTGAACTTATCATTCACTGCTATGTTTAAATTAGCATTTGAATTAGGAGGGTAGACTTGTATAGTTGAGAAAAGAAACAACATACTTCTCATTACATCTGGCCTTTAGCAGGTCAAATTTCCAATAAGAGGAACCAGTGTGCTTCTACTCTTGACCAAAACTTGCTTAAGAATAGGATGATTCCTGCCCTTACACCTTCCAAGTCCACGCGTGCACCTTAGGAAGCATGTTGCATCATCAAGCAGATGAATAGTAAAATGGTATCTAAGACTAGGGAAGCACATGCAAATGTTTGAAAGCATGTAGACTTTTAGAATCTCAGATACTATGAACTTGGAATTTTTGAACCATAGCATTGTAGCTTTTTTGTAGTGTGCTTAAAGTTGAGGTTTATAACCATCTTATTGAGTTAACATTTTGACATTACTTTAACATTTTATAAGCTAATATT
Source organism: Castor canadensis (assembly GCF_047511655.1). Taxonomy (NCBI): domain Eukaryota; kingdom Metazoa; phylum Chordata; class Mammalia; order Rodentia; family Castoridae; genus Castor; species Castor canadensis. The sequence continues at coordinate 77,628,251 of NC_133400.1, read as the reverse complement.
TATCTTTGTAATTTCTGAAAGATATATTCAATAAGTTTCTTTATTTTTCCATGAACCAAGAGTTAAAGTTTGTCTTGTTATTTGACCCAAAGATAAAACACAGTAAAATGTAAAGAGAATACATTTGGGAGTTATAATAGGTTTCTAATTGTATGTGAAATATAATCAGACTTTCAGTAATGGAAGACTTTTGCGATCTATGTTTAAATTCATCAGTTTTTCAAACCTAAGTGGTATGATTTTTGTATGTCTGATTTCCCTCTGCTATGAAAATGTGGAGTTATTGGACCAATAATTTATATGTGTGTGTGTGTGTGTTATTGATTTTGGGGAAAGTATATAGCAGCATACTAATGTTTACTTATGATTAGATATAAAGAAATTTAATTTATGTTATTTTTATTTTGGTTTGGCAGTGCTGGAGTTTCAGCTCAGAGCTTTGTGCTTGCTAGGTGGGGACTCTGAGACCACTCGAGCCACACCCCAAGACCCTTTTTGCTTTAGTTATTCTTTGGACTTAAAGTTAATATTATCTTCTAAAGTCAATGTTTAGACTTATCTGCAAACTGAAACTTGATCTAAAGTAATTCTTAACTGAACAAACAGTTATCTTTTATCTTTTAAAAAGATGAAAATCTATTCAGAAACATTAAGGTGAATGAGATTGAACGGAGTCAATTATTTTCCTAGTATCTTGTTCGAATTTTAAAATGTAGCTTGGTGCTGGCCAACTGAACATTCTGCAATAACAGAAAATTTCCCTATCTGTGGTGTCCAATATGGTAGCTACTAACTAAATTGTTGTATTGGATATTTGAAATGGCACTAATGTAATTAGGAAACTGAATTTTAATTCATTTAAATTGAAGTCATCACATGTAGCTAGTAGCTACTAAATTGGACAGCAAGATGTTATTTGCTGTACAGTCAGTTATTTATATTTCTGTGTTCTTGCTGTTTATTTACCATTATTCTTGGTAGAAACACAAGGAATACTAACACTTTGACATTGTCTTACAGTTGACTGGCAATGCAAGGTTGTTTTACTTGCGAATATTGCATATTTCCAGAAAAGCTAGTAGTTAAATTGGAACAATGAAATGTATTTCCTTGAGTTTGAATTTCTTTCCTTATTAGAGAAATCATTCTTTTCTGCAAATTTAATTGATTTTTGTATTTATTCTGTTACATTTTTGCTCTTATATTATACCCCCATTCTATTTGCATATTTCCCTTCATGCATTCAAATACTAATTTTAATAATTAAAATCACAGTTACAACTCTTGTTCTGTAGGTAATAACAATTCTTTTCCTTTTCCTTGAAAATGAAAGAAAGAGAACTGTGAAGATAATGCACAGACAGTAGATTTGCAGTCAGAGGCATTTGGATGGTTAAGTGATTTTCTCTGATCCTGGATGGATTCTCAGAGGCCTTAATGAAGCAAATGTGTTCATCCATCTTAAGAGTGTGGGTTGAACTGATCAAATACGAACTTTGTTAGTAATTGCTTTTGGCCGCTCTTTACACAGGTGTTGGTGTTTTTCTCAATTTTTTTTTCTCAATGACTCATTAATCTCTATTCTCCTTTGTTAGTTTTCTGTCTTTTAAAAGAGTTAAGTTTATAAATTGATCTCTTTTCTAAAGATTGTTTTTGAAGGTGTTATTTTGAGCCAGAGAAGTTTTATTGGGCTCGATCACCTGTGGATTTATGCCTGTGAACAGACCCACTCCAGAAAACTTTGCTCTGCAGATGAAGTCACTTGTGCCAATGGCCAGTGGATTGCCCAAGAATTGGAGTGCGACTCTGGACAGGACTGCTCCCATAGAAGTGGTGAAGACCCAGAAACTTCCTGTGAGTAAATTAATGGTACACTTCTTTGCCTGCTGTAACTCATGACTGATGGATTTAAAATAGGTGTTGTTTCCATGAAGATAAAAGTAATTTAAGAAATAAGATGAATGTTCCTTCTTTCTCTGAAACTCTTACCACTATTCTGTTAATTGTTTCTGCATTGATTTAATTTTTTGGTGCTTGTTGCCAAAACTGAAAAATCTACTCAACAAATGGATTTATTATGGTGTGTGTGCGTGTGGTGTGAGAATGTGTGTGCTTTTGTTAAAGAGGAAAATGGATGTGAGAGAGAATCTCTTGGGACCTTAGCCTTAAGAGACATATATTATGGTTTGAAAACCTTTGTTAAATATGCTTTTTCCCCTCTCTAATGAATTGTTTTGGAATTTGTGGAGAGTGTAAGGAGGAAGAGAGCTGCCAGTTTTCAGGAGAGCCATGAAGACTGTAGAGATCTGGGCATCACTGGAAGTCATGAGAACAAAATGGCACAACATCCTTCTTTTGGGCCTCTTAAGAAGAGTCTTTGATAACGAGGGATGTTAAGAGATTCCATTACTATTCAAACTTAGTCATATTTCAAAGAAAATGGGAATTTAACTTACAACCTATGTTATGGTTTTTATAGGAGGTAGCTAAGCAACTAAGATTCTGGTGTCTTTTTTAGCAACTATGAATTCCAACTACATGAATCTATTTTCTATATTACAAATAAGAAGCTTTTTAAAAAACATTAAAATTTTGACATTTATTCTTCTGCCATGTTTTACTTTAGTGAGATATTTTGTTGAGCAGCAGGAAATATTGCAATAAGATAAATGTCACCTTTTAATGAAAAGATCTTTGTGTAACATGCTCCTCTTGATGGACAAGTGAGGGTTTTATTAAGAGCAATGGAGAGGGACCTTGGGAAAAGGGAAGAGGCAAACAAGGAAGAAATCCCCTGCTGGCCTGAGTACAAACAGCAATTCAATAAGTCCTCAAACACCTGCGTGAAGCCAGATGACCTACTAATGACTGTGAGTTCAGTGGAGTTTTTAGCTGGCTCTCCTGTTTCATTCAGAAAGAATAAAGCTAGGAGAAATTTTTATCTCTAATGTGAGTCAGATTCCTTTTTGAGCTTTATTTAAAAAGTTTACAGACATTTTAGTTTATTTCTTTCAGGGAAATTCATCTTTCTAGCAGCTTCTATTATTTCTAATTTCAGTAAATTAAAGGAAACACATTTCTTTTCACTTGTGCATGTGGAAGCCTTGCTTCTCTTCTATATTTTTCTCTGTAGTAAATAATCGTTCTTTATGCTTCCCTCCTTTTCATAGCTTCTCATAACCCAATTCCTACTTACAGTATTAGCAGCTGTATTAGCTCTTGCTTTTGGATATATTTCCCCATTTTCTTCCTTTACTAGAATTTCATTGATGGCTTATCTGGCATTTTTTAAATACCGTAGGTCTCAATATTATTCTGCTATTTCCATTGGGTGAATACAGGGACAGACATCTGTGTTTATTAACAAATAGTGCTATTTCCTAGTACTTTAAGTTTTCCAAATAATGTAACTTCACTTTTTGAAGGAAAAGTTGCCATGTTTGCTTGGTTGAGATCAACTTAATATAGGGGATATGACATAAAAATATAGCTATAGGGTATAGAACATATATACATAGATGTTTACACACATATATGTGCATTCATATATCTTGATGTCAAAATGAATATTTCACATAAATATTTATATAATTGCTTTTGGCTTAGGGAAATAATTTATATAGATTTAAATTTTTTCTGAACAAAAGTATTTAATGTATTGTGCCTATAAGACACCTACACACAGACACACAGAGACACACATATCCTGTATATGCACACACATACAAAATGAGAGGGATTTCTTTATTCTGTTTATTTTATTATTGTTGTACTGGAGGTACATTGTGATATTTACAAAATTTCTTAAAATTTATCATAGTTGAATTCACACTCTCCATTGTTTTCCTTTGTCTGCCTTCCCCCATTCCTGGAATAATTTCAACAGGTCTTGTTTTTCTATTTTCATATACACGTGCAAAATATTTCCACCATATTCACCCCAGACCTCCTTTTCATATATTCTCCCCTTTCCCATTTGTTTCCAACCCCCAGACAGGACCTGATTTGCCTTCCCATTCTCTGTTTTTTTTTTAATGGCATGTTTGTTTGTTTAAGATAGTTGTACATGATGTTTCATTATGACATTTCCATGTATATATGTATTATAACCCAAATTGGTTCACCTGTACTCTTGTCCTAAAATTTAAAAACACTTTGAAATACTTTTAAATTTGTGTTTTATAAATTTGAATTTAGAAATACAAAGGTTTTTATAAAGAAAATTTCCAAGTTCATGAGCACAAGCAAAATGCCTTTATCAAATTCAGCTTGCACATGAAGTTTGAATAGCACAAGAATACTTACTGTATGCTGGAGACTTGGTAAATTTTAACTTGTGAAGATGACCAGTTGATAGTCTACAGGTGGTGTGCTTTTCCCAGATGGCACTTCACTCAGGTGCTCTGTCATTACCAAGTTGCTCTTACCTTTAGGTACTATTTTACTGTGTGTAGTTACTGAGCCTGTAACCCAATGGCTCTTCAAAAGCATGTGATTTTCAGTGCTGATAGGACATGGTGGTGTTTTGCTCTCTCTTATATTCCATGTATTTAAGCAGCAGCACCACTGGGAACTAGTTCAAAGAGGCAGCACCTCAAGCCTTGGCCCAGCCTTGCAAACCAAAAGTTGCTCTGTAACAATATCCCAAGTGATTCAGCTGCATCTTAAACTTTGAGAACCACTGTGCCAAGGAGATTTTGAAAATGTAGACAGCTGAGGGAGGAAACAGATGGCATATAAAAAAAATTGACATTAAAAACTAAAGACAAACTAGCTAGAGGGCTCTTGCAATAGAAACATAACTCGAGCATCACTACGCTACCAAACAATAGATTTTTAACATTAATTAACACTATTCTGTATAAAAGAGGAAAGGTGAAAATTCAAACATTTCTGCACACAAGGTTCATTGCAACATTAGTTACAATAGCCAAGATGTTATAACCGTCGGTCTCTGTCAATGGATGAATGAATTAAAAAAATGAGTCTGTATGAATTTCCTTCAACAATGAAAAGAGGGGAATACTGCCATGTGTAACAAGAAGGATGAACCTGGAGGATGTCACACTAAGTGAAATGTGTCAGACATTGGAAGACAAACACTGGGCAATCATATATACATGTGCAATCTAAGAAAGCCAAATACATAGAGAGTAGAATGGTAGTTGTAAGGTGCTCAGGGCTGGGGAAAATGGGGAGATGTTTGTCAAAGGGTACAAACTTTCAGTAATAAGATGAGGCTCTAACACACAGGATGATGTATCGTGCTTCAAAGTATATCTTAAGTGTTCTCATGCTGTGATGTGTTTTTCTAGATAGGGTCTCATGAACCATTTGCCTGGGCTGGCTTTGAAACTCAATTCTCCTGGTCTCTGCCTCCTGAGTAGCTACGATAATAGGCCTGAGCCACCGGTGCCTGGCTTTAGCTACCTTAACTATTCTAAACATTTCACAAGATATACATGTATCAAATATTCACATTATTCATCCTAAATAGATATGATTTTGTCAATTATACATTAATAAATTTGGAAAAATTAATAAAATGCATGTAATACATTTAAAATATTTCTATCAAAATAATTGAAATATGGCATGTACCAAACATATCCAAAGCTATATTTCAGATGATAGTTAAACATTAAATATATCTAATTTTTACACATGTTACTACATTGTGTGAGTGAAATAAGTCAGAAAGTTCCCAAATAGTTAAAATTGTAAGAGAGAAAATAGAATAGTAGTCATATTGCTGAGGGGAGGTGATCATGAAGTTCCTGTTAAATGGGAATGGAGTTTGAGAAGATGGAAAGTTCTGGAAATGGAGTGGTAGTGAACAGTGGGAATATATTTAATGATGCAGAGCTTCACACTTCAATATTATTAAAGTAGATTTTCATCATGAATATTTTCCCACAACAAAATGCATATATATATATATATATATATAATTTTTAATAATGACATACTGATAAGCTAAAATCTTTTCCAGTGTATTCCAAAAAAGATGGAAGAATGGGCAGATCTGTGTTGAAACCAAAATAATTTGGGATTTTCTGTGAGGGGGAAAAAAGGTTTTGCTATTGCTTTTAATTATAGAGTTTTTTTCTTTCTTTTTTTAGATAACTTAAAATGCTAATATACCAGACAGTAATCCCAGCACTCAGGAGGTTGAGGCAGGACTATGGTGAGGTCTAGGCCAGCCTGGGCTTCATAATGAGACTCTGTCTCAATCAATAAACTGTAATAAGATAAAAGATAAAATAAAATGCTAATATGAATTGTAAGATGTCACAAAGAAAGTTGACATAAGATTCATGTCAAAAAAAGTGTAAAGCAAGATTCTTGTGTAGTACCTTTAATATTTTCTATAATACTGTCTCTAGAGCTCTTTCATATTAAAAATTGTTGGATACTAAAATACTTCCTGAGGGGAAGGGAAAATAACCACATTTATCTATATGTCTAGTGTAGCAATGATCCTGTGGCTTTCCAATAATTATTAAGAAAATAATTTTAATATGATCTTATTAAAACCTAACATATGTTCACTAAATGAGATGTTCCCCAGCTACTTCCCATATGCAGCTTTGCTCTTATATCATGCAGAACTGAACTGAAGTGTTCATAAATATTGTAATTTTTATGATCCAGAGTTTTCCTCAGCTGCCACAATGAAATTCTTTTTCTTGTGCCCATATGCTATCATGGTTAAATATGCAAAAGAAAGCTTTGTTATAATCTGAAAATATTGCTCTAACTGATGAACTCTGTGAGAAATTTCTCTGAAACTGAACAATACCATAGACTTCATTTAGAGGTAGTAAATTGTATTGTATAATTTCAGAAAGTTAAAAGAAAAGTGACCAAATAACCAAAAAGCCTGTATATAACTAATGCACTTTATAGAATTTTTTGGTTTTATAAATGTTTAGCATACTTAGTATGACAAGGCATTGCATAATTGCCAATTTGCATTTGATCTTTCTGACTTTCTTCAGATATTTCTTACTTTTACCTTAAATCTTTGAATTACGTAGAAAAAATACTATTAATGAATGCAACTTAACTTAGGCTACTGGAATTTAGCTTGAGTGTACAGTTAAGTTCTAGAATATTTAGTTTTTTGAGCAAAACATCTTTGTAAGTATACCTGAACCAATGTCATCAGTAAAATTTGCTGAGCAACTCACTAAGATTTTACATAGGTGATTATATCGTATTGCTTTCACAAATTTTATGGTGATGAATTTTGAAAATTTATTTTTATTTTTTGAAGGACAGTAGATGTTCAGTGTTCTGTGGAAAGTGTAATAGTTGACATTTTAACTGATAAAACATCTGGATGATGAAAGAAATTATTGAAATTTTCTCCTAAAGTCAGATTTCAACATTTATATAATCCAATGGTGTTTTTATCTTCAATGCTTCTTTCCATCTTTGCAGCTGAATGACACAGTTCAGTTGTGAAGAAGGCATCCAAGGGTTTGGTAATGCATTGATCATGTGGTACTTTCCAGTTTTCACTCATTGTCTTATTGCCATTTCACACCATGGCCTCACTGGGGCGTTAGAAGGTCTACAGCAGCCACTGCTGTCAGTCATAGTGTTGTCTGTATGGACTTGCTTCTTTTGTATAGCAATATGTAATTTATTTCTCCAACATAGAAATGTTGAATTTATGACCCAATTAATGAAAGTGAGAGGAAAAGTTGAGGTATGCATTTTTATGCTAGAGCAACAGACAGAAACGGAAGAAATCCTGGGTCAAGTCAGATATGGGCTTATCCTACCAATGGATGGTTTCTCTGTAGAGGAAGTGTGTCCCTAAGAATTGGGGCTGTCCTTGGGGATAAGAGGAAGGGTTCCTTGGGAAGTTCACAGTCAAGAATTTGGAATCCTAAAGCAATTTTGGAGATCAGGTCTGTATTTGAAGTGTTAAATATTTCTGTACTCCACCAACCCACTTACAGAAACCATGAGGTAGCCTAGACAGTGGCAAAGCTCACAGAAAACTGAGGAACTAGACCAGAAATTTTCTCTGGTGCCAGAGAACACAGTCACAGATAATTTATATGTGCTATGCCTGTGACAAAAAACAGAAGAGACTCCTCTTTGAAGATTAACTTTTTTTAAATAGCCATAAACTATAAACTCTGCAGCTAGAGCTTAGGAAAGAAAACCACATCCAGAAGCAATGAATTTTCAGTTAGGTAGATGGTTAAACTGTATTTCCTTGTCATATTAAGTAATGTGTAGCACTTATTTATTATTGTACTATAGTCAATGTAATTGTTTATATTTGGGGGAAAGTCTATTTTAAGGAGAAAATGGTATTTGCTTATAAAGAAAAGTAAATCTTTTAAGTACTCATCATCTGATTCTGTAAACAAGACTGACTTTGAGACCTAAATGTTTAATTTCCATGTAGAATAAATTTAAGTGACATTGTCATTTCCATTTTTCCCTTCTGTTTTAAGAGTTAGTATGTTAGACCAGATGCAGTGGCTCATATCTGTAGTCCCAGCTACTGAGTGGGAGATCTGGATGACTTTAGTTTGGGGCCAGCCCTGAGCAAAAAGTTAGCTGTGTCCCCCTTCTCAACCAATAAGCTAGGTATGGTGGTGATGACTGTTGTCTCAGCTGTGTGGGGAGATGTAAATAGGATAATCAAGGTCCAGGCAAACCTGAGCAAAAATGCGAGACACTATTTGAGAAATAAGTAAAGCAAAAAGGTGTAGGGGCTTGACTCAAATGGTGGAGCAAGTATCTAGAAATGGGAGATCCTGAGCTCAAATCCCAGTACTGCCAGAAAGAAAAAGTTGATACATTAGTGATGAGGTAGCTGGTCATGAAACCAAACATTTGCAGAGATTTGAAGGTTTTTGGATATTAAGATGTAATAAGCTTATTCAAAATGTTAGCTAAGAAGGAAGCACATAGTAATGGGGTCTTTGCAATTATGAGTCACAATTCTTGGTTTATGGAGGCTTTACAGTTTAAGTTCTGGTGTTAAGAGTCTCAGGTTTAAAATCTAGATGTACCATTTGCTAAAATTTACCTCCAGCAAGTTGCTCAGTACTCTGAGCTCCACTTTTCTCTTTTGGGGATAATGGCATTTACCATACAGGGTACTCAGGTTAGTGTATGTAAAACTCCCAGGATGTACTTGAAACTCAGTGGTAAATGTCTATTGCTACTAAAGATGACAGCATGATCTTAGGGAGCTTGTTAAAGTTGGGAGTTTTGGATAAATGATAATTCCCCTCCCTTCTCCTGGTATTGTAAAAATACTTCTACATAAAGAGAATTTTTTGGAACTTAATTTTATAATTAATTATATTAACATTCCTCAAATTAGTATCTAAGAGGCTTGCTGTTATTTTAGGAAAAGGAAATTTAAGCAATGAGAATTAATTTCTTGAGAGCAAAATCAAGCTGTTGGAATTTCTAGTTTACTATCCAGTGCTGTGAAACCTGCTATTTTTCCTCACTAACTTGGTACCAAAGCTGAGAAAGGTGTTGATGAAGCTGACCCTAAACTTTGGCTTTCCCTAGTAATAGTTCTTTCATGATAAATGTAGGAATTTAACTATTTGATGATTTTTTTTAGTTACGTATTAAGAGAAAAAAAAAGTTCAGAATATCTAATTTACTTGTAATTCCAAAACAACAAAGCATTTAATTTGGAAAAGCTGTTAAAAATAGAATAGTGAAATGAGTGTTGTAATACTGACCTCAAGTTCTTCAAGGTTTTAGGATTAATTCACATCCCCTTTTTTCAATTATTTTTTAAATTACCATCTCAGAAGGTTTATACTTGGCAGGTGAATTAACTCCCTGCAAAGCTTTGTCATTTCAACTGGCATAATTAAATACAATGGAGATGCTCAATTAGGATGAAATATGCCAAACTTGTCTATAGGGGCTCGAAGAGGAGCCATGTTTGTCAGAGAACATGGGAGATGTGTAAGGCTGAAAAAAGGAATGCTATTCCGATCATCAGAAAGCATCTACTACAAAGCAAAGTGATAATGCCCACCTCCTAGGTTTGTTGGTTAAAGTAGTCAATGTTCCAGTGCATACCAACTTCGTTTTTCCTTACTTGTTGTCTTGTCCACATATAACAGCAAATTATCTCACCTGTGACTTTGAGTCTGGTTTCTGCGGCTGGGAGCCATTTCTCAGAGAAGATTCACACTGGGAGCTGGTGAAAGGTCTGAATAATGGAGATGTGCCTTTTCCCAATGCTGATCATACAACAAACACAGATAATGGTAGGACATTTTCCTCTTTTTTTTTTTTAAGTTTTCTTATGTTACAGAGTAATTATACTGTGTATTTTCACTTTTATCTATAGACTCTGTAAATGGAACTCTAGCTTGTTTTGCTTTAAGCTCTCCCAGTGAACTTAATAATTGGTAGGTAATTAAGTTTCCTGAAAGGAGTATTATTTTAATAACAAGTACTTTTTGTTGCATTTAAAATAGTTGAAGTAAAAGCACAGAGAGGGAAAGAACTTTTCAGATAAATCATGTAGTAGGTTTGCCTTCTTTTTTGAGCAATCCAATTTTTGCAAAACAGAAAGAAAAATAGTGTAATCTTCTTTCTGGGAACAGAGAAAAGAGATTTGGCCCTATTTATAAAACAAATTGCAAATGCCTTACAGTTCTTTATAACAAACAATTGTACTTTTTCCCCATCTGTATTTTGAACTGCCATTAAAAATTTTACACATCCTCTGAAAATGAAGGAACCATAACTACACATAGCATTCCAAAATAGCTATGTGAAATGTCAGGAAAAACAGAAAGACTTTTTTGTTTACTTTTTATACAACATTGTATGATATTGCTCATATACTTCAATGTCACATTAGCTTTGTAATCACACATTTGAACTTTTGATCTTTGAAAGTCTTTGAGCATTACTCTATTTATTTCTCCTTTGAGACTTCCAAATAAGCATTCCAAAAATGGATGTTGGCCATAGTTTTAATTGCAATCATTGGAAATTGGGGTTGGTGAATGATGGTGAGAGATTAGGGAGGGAGACTTTAACCATCTATCTGTTGACTACAATTAAAAACCTAGTCCATTATTTAATGGTGCAGTAAGTCCTTAAGTTTTGCTTCTTGGGCCAATGAGCCTTACTGTTTCTTTAAGATTTTGTGGTGGAGTGGCTTAGATTTAAAGTTTAAAATAGAAAGGAGAATAGTAATAATTGGAACTATATGTTAATAGTACATTTTCTCGAAGCTCATATATCATTTTGTTTCTTTTTCTTTGTTCAAACTAATTGCAGAGTGCATAGCATATAGTAGACCTGGGCGTATGGTAATAGGAGTTATAGTCACTGCCTTTCAAGTGGTCTGACTCTGGTAGCTGAAGCAGATAAGCATATAATTGCAATAGGATATGATCCATGCTTCAGTGGGAATGGAGAATGATTAAAATATACTTGAGATGCTTAACTGAAGGAGATAACTTCTGAATGGACCACTGAATAGCAAAGTAACCAGGAAAGCAGCAGCAAGGAATGAGGCGAAGGTGGCAGAACCTAGTGGGGGATGACACAGAACACGGTCTAATTAGAGAAAATATCCAGAAAGAATACAGTAGAGGTTTAGGTAGTTCTTGTTTAGAGAGGTGCATGATGGGACATGAGTATTTTTTTTTTAACGGTTGAGTAGTATTCCTTTGTATGGCTGAACAACAGTTCATTTATCTACTCATCAGCTGTAGGTCTTTTGGGTTGTTTCCAAATGCTGGTGACTAGGAATAATAATATTGTAAAAAATTTTTTCAGCTTTAATTTCCATTTTTATTAAATAAGGAAAACAAGTACTGCATAACATAGTCAATAAGGTTAAAAGAAATGACAGTCTTAAGTATTCAATACAAGGAAAGAAAATGTGGGTATACGAAAACAAAACATAATGATGTAGGTGAAGTAACACATAAAACTCATTCATTCATTTTATTTCTCTCTGGACCTGATTTTTCTTTCTTTTTTTTTTATTTTATTCATATGTGCATACAATGTTTGGGTCATTTCTTCCCCCTTCCCCCTATCCCCTCCCTCTTCCCCCTACCCCCTCGCTACCCGACAGAAACTATTTTGCCCTTATTTCTAATTTTGTTGAGGAGAGAGTATAAGCAATAATAGGAAGGAATAAGTGTTTTTGCTAGTTGAGATAGGGATAGCTATACAGGGAGTTGACTCGCATTGACGTCCTGTGCATGTGTGTTACCTTCTAAATTAAAAATTTTTATACATGTGTTTTTTCCATGACACAGGTGTTTGTTTTTCTTGAGTCCTCTATCTAGTTCCTATGTTATTCCTGTCCCATTGGGAAGTGGTCCAGCTCCCCTTTCAGGTGTTTATTCCCCAGCCTCAGGTAGTTTTTTCTCACTGGTCAGTACCCAGGTGGTGACTAATTGGGGGGGGTTCCCTCTACAGATCCCTGAAGGTTGCTTCCTTTGCATCTGTAAAGAGACAGTTGGAGTACCTGAAAGAGGCAACTCTACTCTATTGTAGAAGCTGCAGTCACAGAGTCTCCCCATGTTTCAATGCTATCTTTTCAACCCAGAGAGATTTTAGACACATGTATAAAAATTGTCAAAGTAGGGAAATGTTACTGCCCCATTTGGCAGCCAGGAAAGTCCAGTCTGTAAGCAGGGAAAACTATGGCTGCCCTCACTCATTTCCCCTTTGAAATCACTGGCCTCTGCTCCTACATTTCCAGTATCTCACATTTGAAAACTACTGTCATTTGGTGAGGAGATTAAATCTGATCTGGTAATTTACTCTGGAGGTAGAATCAGCCTCATTCTGGCTGTTTGTTTGCTTAATTTATTTAATCTGGATATGATGTAGTGTATCTAGCTAACCTCTGTCCAGTGACATGAATATCATGATGAAGCTACAAAATTCATTCTTCACTGTTTCCTTTTAAAGGGTGTTTTTAATTTTATGCAACAGGTAACTATGAGGGAGACCCTTGTATTTTAAAGCAAGATATATATTATGTGTTTAATAAATACTTGCAATTACTACCTTGATCTTTAATACTTCAATTTCCAGTAGCAAAATAGGGGCACTTTTTCTTATTTTTCTGCCAGCAAGAAGCACTTATATTTCTCTTAAAAATTTTTCAGTTTATGGGTATATGTGATTTCTCCAGTAGCCCTTATATCTCATCAAAAATAATCTTCTTAAATGATTCTAATTTCTCAGTTTATCTAGATGTCGTTTAGTGTCACTAAATGATAATTTGCAGGTTTCAATCTAGAGGTTTCAAATTCTTTTTCTAGTATTTTTCTAGGTTTTTGCAGCTAATATGAATGCCACTTTTAAAAAACAGTTTTAGTTGCTGCTGGTAGATAGCAAAATCAATTATTTTTAAAAAATATTGACCTCAAATCCAATGGCTTGGTAATCATATTTGTTATAGCTAAAAGTCCATATTTTTTATTTTCTATGTTCTATTATTTTGATTATTTTTTCTTTCTTTCTAAGTGTTTTTTTAAAATTTTTTATTCATTTAGTCACATGTGCATACATTGTTTGGGCCATTTCTAAGACTTTCTAAGTCTTAAACCTTATGCACATGTACACATGTTTGTGTGTTTCTGTTTTTTGTCAAGCATTGATAGGACCTCTGGGAAATTGTTGAATACAACTAATGATAGATGCTAGACCTGTCTTGTTCTTATCTCAGGGGACGTGCTGTCAATAATTCAACCTTAAGTGCTATGTTTGTGAAAAACAGTTGTCTCTATCAGATAAGAATGTTTGCTTCTACTCATAGTGTACTACATTTTTAAAACAATAATGAAAGTAGGTTAAGATCTGTCAAATGCTTTATTCATCTTCTATTATAATAATCATATGATCACCGTTACCTTTTTTGTTGTTTATAATAAAAACATTTTTTTCAATACTAGACTACTGTAGTCATGACTGAAGCAAACTTCATTGGGTTGGATTTATTTTTTTCATTTATTATTTATTTCTTCATTTCTCTATGTTAATGTTTGTCGATGACTTTTGCATCTGTTAAAATACTGTTTTTTAACATCCTCAGAACAAGTAAGCTATAACTTCCAGGTCATTGCATTAAAGGGGATGCAGGCCTTGCCAAAAGTGTGGTGGAGACAGATGTGAATACTTTTATCCTTGGTTGTTTGGTTGAAGGAGTCTATAAAATAATATATTTTGATAATGAAATCCTTACTTTTTTGTGTAGTCAGACATGCATCCAGGAAAATTCCTGTCTGAATGTTGCATTTTTCTGTCAGAATAGTTGGCTTTCCAAGTTTCCTGTCACTTAGTAATTATCAATGGGCAGGATCAGACCTTGACATTGTCTGGCATAGCCTTCCTTGTAAGTTTTCAATATTCAGTGAAGCTCAGAACGTGTGATCTTCGGCACTGCTAGGAGATGTTATCCCCCTGTACATTCGCCATGGGCACATCCACTGTGGTTAAAATCTAAAAGCAGTTATTTTGTTAAGGTTCAGATTAAATCTTTAATTAAGCTTTCATCCCCTCCAGCACAGACAACAATGTCAAACATGTAAGCCCCGGGAGGAACCAAACTCATTGCATAGTCTCTGATTCTTCAGTATTTTGGGAATAAACTTAAAAATAAAACTCTCATGAGAATTTCCAAAGGGCACGTTGAATAGCTAATTATAAGCTTAGAAACCTCACTTCATTTGGTTTCAAACTCCGTGACATGAGCGAAGGCCATAACAATGTTTGTTTTGGTGTTTTTAATCAATTGAATTTTAGTTTAGATATTTAATGTCATACACGTGAAATGCTTTTGATTATCTACAAAGCTTAATGGCAAATCAGTGAAAATGCAAATTTCTTTATCTGATTTACAGTTGAAACACATGCAAGGATACAGCAGAGAAGTTGTAAATGTTCACTAGAATGGGTGTCCCTACGACTGTGCATTTGTTTTTGCAGGATCATTTATTTCTTTCTGGGCACGTAAGTCCCCTGGGATGGCCAGGCTTGGAAGTCCTGTTCTTACCAAATTGCTCACAGCCTCTGCTCCATGTCAGGTAACCAACTCTTCCGAATTTCTATTGGCCATTTCATGTTTAATAATGATTGAGCTTAGGTTACTGTGTTAGTAAATGCCTACCATGTTTTAATACCATTTGCATGAGGAATTAAGAGATTTATATTTACCATTTCTGCATGAAATGTCACATCGTTCCAAAAGAGCATTTGCAAAACATAACCTATACCATTCTTTAAGGGGGGGAGCTATTAAAGAAGATTTCAGTTGTTTTATGTTGTCTTCATATTGTTCTTTCAGTTGCCTAGTCCTATGGTTGCTTGTTGCCTAACTTAATTGGCATTTTGTCCAACTAATGCTGAGTAAAATAAAATCAATCAAATAAGTGCTTGTTGAAAAGACAATGAAAGAATGAAAAATTATAAATATATACAGTAAAAATAAATACATTTACTGAAATTGTGTTTTTCATTTGGTTATCTGATTCCATGAAAACAGACAGCAGGAAGTTAAATATTCATTCCATTTCAGCAGCACAATGAAGAACACAGGGCTTTGGATTTGGCACAGATTCAAATTTCAGTTTTGCCACTTTCCAATTATGATACAAATATACCAAATTGTATATTGCCTTTGAAACTTGGTTTCTATAGTGCGAACATAACTATTAGTGTGCCTTCTTTTTTGTGGTACTGAGAATTGAACTCAGAGCCTCATAATTGCTAGAAAAGCACTGGCTTGGGAATGAGATCTTCCTACCACTATCTCCTGAATGGCAAATAGTTGGGACCCCAGGTGTGCACCACAGTGCCCAGCTAGTGTAACTTCTTCACGCAGTTGTGAAGATTAAAATGTGACTGAACAAAGATCCTAGAAAAGTATTTGGCACAGAGGAGGAATTCACTAAACATACGTTATTTACTCTTCATAAAACTAGGACCTAACAAGATGTTTGTTCAGCTTGCCTGGTTTTCAATCCTTTTGAAAATTCCAACATGCCTCTAGATGTTGGGATTTCAGTTCACTTTTTTTGCCTTTACTTATCAGAAAACAGTGAAGAGATCAATACTGCAGCACAGGAAATTCATTGCCTATAAATAGGGTTATAGCAGTTTACTCAGCTATTCCTGATGATAAATTACATATCATTCAGAGGTATAAATCTAATTATATTTTCAGCTTGGTTTAAGTCTGAGTGGAAGTGCCCAGAGTTCCTAATAGGCTGCCCTCTTTTATAAATTTTCTTTGTTTTGTTCCCTTGTTTCTTTGTAGGAATAAGCATGAAAACAAATGTAAAAAAAAAAAATGCTTGTCTCCATGTCAACCTCATCCAAATGCCCTCTAAAAGCTCGCACCTTTTCTTTGTTTTAATTAAACCCTATGTGATAGAAAGAAAGATATAGATTATTTTAAAGGATCCCCAGAAGCACTTGCTAGTACTTTACAAGCTAATTGAGCTTTAATTCAAGGTCATACACTGATATATATAAAGACATTGAATGCAAATAAAGTGTGTTAATGCTGCCTGATTTACATATACTTAGAAGCAACCATTAAATGCCGATAGACATTCCTAGAACTTGTTGCGTGTCACTGAAAAAACATATATATATTTTTCTTTTTGAAAATGTTTTACTTTTCCTATCATTGTAGGCTTGCTGATAGTCATAAATTTGTGGCTATTGGGATTGATTTTCAATTTATCATCTTTTTCACTGTAGGACATTTTGCTTTATTTTTGTTTAAATGTGCAGCATCACTGTGGGAGGTGTCTCGCAGTGAATACATTGTTATAGACAGTTTAGATACTTGCTGGTTTACTTCTGAACCAAGGCTTCAATCTCTAAAGGCTTCCATTACCATCTTAATGCTTTGCCTTGTCGTTGTGTAAAGTAACAATGCTTCAAAGAGCCATTATAGACTGACAGAAGTATGCGTGATTCCCTTTTGTCTGTATGTGTTTGAATTTTAGTAGTCTTTGAGTTGGAAGGATATCTATATGGATTACTTTATAATACTTTCCAGCTTAGGAAGTGGTAAAAGACTGCCAGAGGGGGACTATTTATAGTGAGAGATCACCACAGCTAATGTTCTATAGAAAAAGATTTTTTTCTCAGAGTAAAAATATGACCTTTGTATGTTGGTGGGTAACATGTGCTTCTTTCTTTCATGAAGTTACAGAATGAATAAGCAAACAATCCAAATATTCTTTTCTTCTTGTGTAATCAGAGAATGTAGCTGATCCTCTAGTTTGGAACATATTGATAATAGCTGTTTTCATGGAACAAATGTTATTCATTATAAAATGATAAAGGAAAGCAGTGAGATAACCCAAGTTGGGCACTTTGATATGATTAAAGCCTTCATTATATGAAATTATGTGATTTTTCCCCCCTCACAATCATATCAGGCAGGATTTTTTTTTGAAAGGACTTTAAAGGAGTCTAAGCTTTCTTGTGAGTCGCCTTTTCTAATAGCACAATTTTAGCATCATTTTTTCATGAATTACCCTTGTACTTTTTGTATGGCCAACACATGGTACCAACATGCACAGTTGTTCCTGAATCTTATCATTGTTCAAGATGTGGACTTTAATTTTCCAGCTTCAAAAGTCACTTCAGCCACTGGTGGAAACTTGGTACATTTCCTTGAAATAAGAGGTAGGACAAAGAAAGAACACGTGGACACCAGAAGCTTCTATTTCTTATTGATGTTGAAATGTGGTTACTGTTAACAATTAACTAGGAAATATAAACTATGACGGGGATTAATGGGGTATTAATATTTCCTGAGTCTTCGTATTTGAGTTACTGTACAAAAACATAGCAGTTTCCTTTTAGGATTTTGCAATGAAATACAGGAAGATTGATAATATGAAACATTAGTTTTCAATATTAGTTTATAAATTTATATTTCATTTCTTTTTAATTCTCCAGCTTGTTTTGCAATTATTTTAATGTTCCTTCAATTAAAAATAATTCATAAAACTTTTTTTTAATGTGAGTGAAGAAATCAGGACAAAGAGAGATGCAACAAGAGATGTTTGGTTCTCAAAATAAAGTTTATTAGGACCAGGAAATACATTTGAGTCTAGGTTTTCCAGAAGCCCATGTAGGGAGGAACTTATGTTGCTCAGAATCAAGGAAGTAAAAAGGAAAACAGTAGTTCTGAGACTTCTGCTGTGAATGTGCACAATGATACCAGTCTATCTCTGGTTTCATACACATGTATTCCTTCCCTATACTGCTAATTACAGTTCTCAAAACTGGGAATATAATAGCAACTGTGTAAGTCTGCTCTAACCAATGAGAGAAATTTGTGAGAAACTCAGTGAGAAATACTGCAAGAGGGTGAGCATGGTTCAATAGTAACTATGAAATTCTTTCAAAGAGTTTTGAAAGGCTGTGTCTTATAATTTACATAGAGTCAACAAAGAAAGGAGATAAACTCATGGCAAAACATAATTTGAAACAAGTCACTATGGAGTGTGGCTTGGAATGACGTAGTTACACTCTGCTCCTTGGTTGTGTTGTTTAATCCAGGTATAGATGTTAGATTTTCTGATAGATACCAGAGGAAGCTACAGTCCATGGAGGAAGGGTTGAGCAGGTGGTCTCCCCCTTTGGACATGGTCAGATCACATACAGATCGTGATTTCAGTGAGCACAAGAGATTTCAGTCAGTACGATAGAAGTTTAGCAATGCTAAATTTGTACTTGAGCTTATTCAGGTCAAGAATACTCAGCATGAACGTAATTATGGTTAGGAACTATAAAAGTCACTATGGTAATACATGGTGAAGGGTGTGTGTGTGCGTGTGTGCGTGTGTTGCCTATGTGTGTTGGAGACCCTCCCCCACACACATAGCCTTATTCCCAGCTAGACTTTTAGCAGCCCCAGATATCTTAACTTTGTTTCTTTTCTTTTTTTATTTCTTAACTTTTTGGGCTCTTCTTGTTATTCTAGATCTTCTTATCTTACACTAGACTTCAGGAGATACAGCAGGTGTGGCAAAAACCAGGCCAAGCAACACATAAGTGTTCAATGTGAAATGGGGCCCTGAGGGTTTGGAAAACAAATGAGAAAGGACAAAGGATGTAAATATCTGACCCAGGAACTTTGAAATTGGGAAGCAGTAGAAACAAAGATCACGGAAAGGATGAGGAATGCAGAAAGTTTGAGAATTTTGATTAGAGATAGATCAAAATCAAATGAAAAAGAAAGCAGAGAAATAAAAAAAAATCACTTTAAACTTCTAAACAATGTCCTGGAGTGTCTGTTGCAGAATTAACTGACAGAAAGCCTTAATACTCCTTTTTGGGAGGGCACAATACAGACCAAAGAGCAAGTGGTACTGAGATTATCACACTTTCTGCAAACAAATTTATTACTCTCCAATCTCATTTGTCACACCCTCATCCCTATTTCGTAACTGCCTATTGCTTGTAGTGAAATAAATTATATATCTGATGTATATTTGTCTTTAATATAAGTGAGATCACAATATAATTATACAGAATAAAATAATTCGAGCTTTAGTTTTCTCTCTTTGTTGGGAGTTTTTTTTTTTTTTAAAAATCAGACACAGGATCATCTTGCTTTGTAGCCCAGGCAGGCTTCAAAGCCTTGAGATTGTCCTGTGTCACCTCCTAAATAAATTCTGGGGTTACAGACATAGGCATATATAGGCCACCAGGCTTGACTTTTTTAACCACTGAAAATTTCTTGAATACAATGATTCAGAGTCTTGAATAGTCACAGTACATTTAAAAAATGTGGGCTCCAGTGGCTCACGTCTGTAATCCTGTCTACTTGGGAGGCTAAGATTAGGAGGATCATGGTTTGAGGCCAGCTGGGGAAAATAGTTCCTAGGACACTATCTCCAAACAACCAGAGCAATATGGACTAGAGTTGTGGCTCAAGCTGTAAAACATCTGTTTTGCAAGCATGAAGCCCTAAGTTCAAACTCCAGTCCCACTACCCATCCCCAAAAATGTGCCTTAGTGAAAACCCAAGCTAAATAAAGTCATGTCTTTTACCTTTTTATTGAACTACTTTTCAATTAATCAGGTTTAAGTCAAGAAAATGATTTCCTTTAATAATTATAAGTAGAAAGTGGAATTTAATGATTGCTATAATTTTCTTAAAAAATTCTATGCAGCTCTGTTTATTACAATATCCTACAGTGAAAGAAAATTTCCTCTGCTAGGTTCAATAGGATAATCAATAGCTACATATAGCTACTGAGCATTTAGGATATGATGAATGTAACTGAGACATTTAATTTTTCACTTCATGTCATTTTAATTAATTTAAGTTTAAATAGCTACACTATTTTTATGCCTTTGCCATTATACTTCAGTGATCCTGATCTTTTTCCTTTTATCCCTGAAAGATTCTAGGCTCCTAGCGAAACATAAAGTCTTAAACATTTTTCTGACACAGAGCAGGTTCTCTCTCTCTCTCTCTCTCTCTGTCTCTGCAAAATGTTTATAAACATTAAGCACTGGATAAGCAGTCCACTTATTATGTACAAATTGCTATAATAGGTTATGCATGGAATTTACACAATGCCCCATAATTTTGAATTTGTGACTCAGTGTCTTACCAGACCGAGAGCCACAGAGTTTCTATGCTTAATGAATAGCTATCTGAAATCATAGTTGTATTAACTTTTGTTTAATGATTTCGCCCTTAATAATACTACATTTGAAAGAAGTCTTTGGAAAATTTCTTGGCATATAATAAGCTAAAAAATTGTGTTATCTACAATGCAAATTCTCTGTTGATTTTTGGCAGTACTATGGAAATTCTCTTAAAAGAGTAAATTAAATATAAATCATAAGCTCTTATCCCATTGAATGTGGATCCCTTTGGCACTTATGCTTAGTATGCTATTAAAATAACTTCACGATGGTGAAGTACTGAGTGACGGTTTGACAGCTTGAAATTCTGATGGGCATGCACCTCTCTTGTGCAACTACTTTTAAAGCTCTGTTTTGCATATTTACAAGTTGGGAACATGGCGAAACTTATAGCAAGGATCTGAAATTTAATTGCAATTGGGGAACATGAATCCTCTCTTTCCATAGTATTTAATTAAACACTTCTATTGGTCTTTACCTTTCTAATTTACCTGTCAAGGTCTGAATTTAGGTAAGCAAGATAGCAAAATTTAAAATGAAATGGGCAATCAGAAGAAATTTTTGATCAGATAATGGAAATTATATACATATTGAAAGCATATGTACCAGTTTGGAACATAGAATGCTTGGCGTTTTGAACAGAACAATTTTTTAAAGAACATATAAAGCATTTTTTACCAACTAAGAAGCAACATCTTTGAATATTTTAGTTTTCTTTAAAATGTTTATACAGATTTAGGGTTTTCTGTATGATAATAAAAAGGACAAAAATGACTGCAGTGTATCTGAACTTTGTTTTGTGGAGTTTTGGTTGATATATTTTATAAAGTAAATAATTTAATTGGTGATGAAATTAATTTTGTCTTGTATAGTCCCAGGTACTCAATAAGTGCTCAGTAAATATTGGTAGAACAAATGAGCGCCGAATTCCATGTTACAGCTTCTGCTGTCAGCACCAAAACTATTCCTCTTTCTCTGTTGTCTTCATTATATAGTTAAGCCATCAAACCTTTAGATTATGTCATCATTAAAGATGATTAGGAAGGAAAATGATTAAGGCTCACTAACCTCCCAAAGATTATTTTCTTACTTGGCTTACATTATTGGTGAACTACTCCCATGAGTTCTCAAGCTCATTAATAATGTCACAACAGAGAAGAAATTAATTACAATTATTCATTATAATTTTCCTTTGCCTGAGAAAACAGATTTTCAGGGATACTTTTTCTTGGTGTGCTATCTAAAGCACTAAGTGAAACTGTGACACTTGACTTTGTAACTTTGAATCACAATGCATAGCTCCAAGATTTATAAGAAGCAAGAATGCTGGACGCAGTGGCTCACACCTGTAGTCCTAGTTTCTTGGGAAGTAGAGGTTGGGAGGATTGTGGGTTGCTGGAGGCCAGCCCAGGCAAAACGTTCACAAGATCCCCATCTCAACCCATGGCTGGCTCCAGTAGTGTGTCTGTCATCTTAGTTGCAGGGAAGCATGGATAGGAGGATTACATTACAGTCCTGTCTGAGCATAAAGCAAGACCGTATCTTAAAAATAACCAAAGCCAAAAGGACTGATGGAATGGCTCAAGTGGCAGAGTGCCTGCCTCACACACGAGAGACTGAGTTAAACTGCCCGTAAAAATATATGTCCTTAAACTTGTCTTGCCTATATGTTATCATCCCATTTACATTGACACCTTTTTGGCATGTGCTTGTGTAACTGCCTTGAGTCATTTTTTTAAGGGAGAAACATAAAGTATGGCCAAGGGGCTATTTGCATTTTCTGGGATGCACACTTGGAGGAAGGGAAAATTGAGAAAATTAGACTTACTACCAAAGTAGTTTGAGATATTTTAAATTATAGAAAAAGTACAAGAGATAAGGAAATAGAATATTTACATCATTCAAAACTTTTTTTCCAGGTGCAGTTTTGGTATTATCTGTCTGAGCATTCATATCTCTCAGTTTTTACAAGAACATCACTAGATGGCAAATGGCAAATGCAAGGGGAAGTGATTGGATTCTCTGAGTCTCACTGGAGCCAAGCAAAAATCAATCTCTATTCAGAAGCTGGAGAGTGTACTCTGCCTTTCCAGGTAAGCACTTCAGAAATGAATATAACTAAGTAGAAGATATTTATTTAATGCTAGTCCTTTCAGACAATGAAATAACATATGTATGATAAATTTAGTACATATTAATAAAAGAGACAGACTCATGATGAAGAATGAGTAGAGAGGTTGTTTTGATGAAGTGCTCAAGACTTAGATTTGGAAGAATAGCAAAAATGGAGATAAGCATTAAAAAGGATGGCAGAGAGAAGAGTGAATTGAAAGAATGTTTTTCTAAGTGAAGATGGTGAATTCTGTGAAGTGGAGAAAAGACTCTGACTTGGTCTACATTTTCATTTAATCCTATTGCCTCATTGTCTGCTGTCCATTTTTAAATTTTATTTTATTAATGTGCTGGAGGTACATTGTGATATTTACAAAAGTTCTTATAGTATGTCATAGTTGAATTCACGCCTTCCATCATTATTTTCCTTTATCTCCCCTCCCCCCATTCTTGGAGTAGTTTCAACAGGTCTCATTTTTCCATTTACATATGTGTGTTCACAAAATCTGTACCATATTCACCCTCCTGCAGCCTCTCCCCACATCCTCCTCTATCCATTAACATGAGGATTTTTTCAATGTTTGATGTGATTGTCTTGGTTAAATACAAAAGATGGCAATAGTAGGTTATTAAGTGGATGTTCCAATTTCTAACTCCTGGACATAATGTCTTTCTTGGTGACATTTGAAAAAAATAATTCTAGAAAATAAATTGGAGGATGGAATGTAATTCCGCCACCTTTCCAGTCAGGTACTCCAAGTTCTAGTCTCTGTTGCAGCTCATTGGTTAAAGTAACTATACAAATACTATCTTTGAGCTCTCTATTTGCTAATCTTTGAAATCCATAATGATGATGAACAAAATATTTCAGGGATGTCTGAGCATTAAAGAGATTGTAGTTAAAATGGTGACTGTATACATGGACTCTGGAGCCTGGTTTCAAGCCCAAGTGTACAGTCATAGGGAACTTACTTAAGTTTTCTGTGTTTTTGTGTCTTCTATCAGTGTGGGCTGGGAGCATGACTGTTGGGGCTTTGGGGTCCCTGATGAATAGCAAACCTCACCTGGTCCTCATTTCTGGACCAATTGAGATAAATGTAGAAGTCAAGCAAAGAATGAAATATTTGGGAACAGATGTCTTTACAATCTATAGTTACATATTTAAAATAATACTTGACCTCAGGATAAATAGATTTACACAGAGAATAACTGACTGTGGAGGAAAATAGGGGAAGACTTTTTGATTAACCAGAGATAGTATCAGAATTCATGCCTGCTGGAGACAGGCAAGCTATAAGTGGTAGAAGGGAATGGGCTGACCATGCACAGTGCCTTCTTCTAACATCAGAAATCAGTTACATCCTGTTCCTCTTATAGGAAAGAGTAAAGGGTAAGTAACAGTAGTGTCACTGCAGGGAACTTCCTTCCTGTAGAAGTAGGAGAAAGGGGAGTAAGCAACAAATCCTATGGGTATTCTCTACTTTATAGAATTAATTTAAGGAATAAATGGCTTATATATGTAAAGCACATACTCTGGAATGGATTAAACTCACATATGGTAGGTATTTATTATTGCTGATGTTATTACTTGCATATTGTCTGGGAGTAGTAGATACTTTAAAAATATTAATATTTTTTATTGAGAAAGGAAATCTCCTCTTGACCAGAACTCTAAGCTCAATCCTTAGAGGTCTCTGCTTAGAGGGAGGACTCCAAATACTCCTGATTCTCAAGGGTAAATTTATGATTCCACACCCACATTTAATGGACATAGCCACATTGGTAGCTCTTAGTGGAGAAGCATTGGATACAAAGGTAGTCATGGAGTCACCTCGGTGTCAATCTCCATTGCATTTGACAGGACAAGCAAAATACAGACAATCTGATTGCTTGCCTCCTGTGGCTATATTCTCCATAACATTGTTTGTATTAGGTTAATTTTAGCTGGAATGAAATTTAACAAGAGGATCTATCAGAGTTTACTGATAATTAACATATTGAGAAGAAAACAGAATGTGCTTGGTTAGGCCTAATTATTTGAGAAATATGAGTTGAAATTCATGTCATTCATTTCGACAACTGGAAGCTGTCATTGACTTACTGTTATTATTATTATTGAAGTCTTTCAGCATCTGTATTTTTTCCTCTTTAATACTACTACTACTACTGTTTTTTTTAAGTTTTGGATTTACTTTGCTTTGCAATGCAAATTGAGAGTATCCCTTATTATCTGAGGGGATAATAACTAAATTGTAGACTGACCAGTGGCTTGGTAAGAGTTTGTAATAGGGTGGCAACAAACTGTGTTACTATTCTCTCCAGCCTTGATGCAGGATTCTTGCTGGGCCTTGTACCTATTTACTTCATCCCAGGGAATGTAGGAGTTTTCCATTGTGTCTCCCCTCTTCCTTCCTTAATCCTTTTATAAGCTGGATATAATACACATTTTCTTTACAAACTAGTCAAGTAATAAAAAAAGTCCCTCAACTTTTGCCAGCAATTTTTACCATTAAAGGTCTACAATCTCTAATCAGCAATTTAGAAATTTAAATTTGTAAAGTGATAAACTTTGGAGAAATGAATTGAGAGGCAAAACCTAACCTGACCTGAATCAATATGAGGTTGTTAGGCAGTTTGTTTAATGATGGGTTTGATTATACAGTGTTGATCCTACCTCCTTGAGGGTATCTTGTAATAAACACTACTACTGTTCTATTAATATTCTCAACTCTGAGCTATACAAATCTCAAAACCCATCTGGCTCCCAAAGACTTTACATAAGGACTTCTGAGTCATCTATATTTTACACACTCATATATATATATGAGTATATTTATATAAACATACATACATGTATACTCACACATCAAATATATGACAATATTTAATACATTAATGACATATATTTGTTAAACATTTCAAGCTAGTAGCAAATGCATAGAGAAATGGATATACATGTTCTCACACCTCAACATTTTGTTTGCTTATAATATTAATGTTTGTTTGCCTGTAAAGAGGCAGCTTTTGTCTTCTTTGTATCTTTTTTTCATACCATTCTTGTCTTCTGCAGAAAAAACAAAAACTCATAATGTTGGTATCAACCTGATTTTTTTAAGTGTATTCTCAAAAGCATGGAAATACATGTGAGAATTTAAGCTATGTACAGTTCTACACCATTTTTTATCAACAGTGGAGAAGATACTATAAATATAAATATCTTCTATGATTTAAGTATTCATGTATTTTGATTGCCTTCTTAGAAACAGACTAGAATTTGGGGACTTTAAGTTTAGTGGCGACCTTAGTCATGGTCTGGTTACCAGTTCAGTGTAACTAAGCTCTGAACATATTTAAATAGGGTAATCTCATCCAATCCAAGTATTGGAAAGAAGAAAGGCATTGGACTATGTGACCTCTCTATTTCCATTTAGCCATGAAATTCAGTCAGTATGGTCTTTTTTATGTCAATTTTAAATCATAACAGAGTACAAAGTGCTTTGAGTTTCTTATAAAACAAACAGTACCAGTTGGTAGGATGTTCATTCTTCCTCCTGGCAAAGGATTAGGCTTGTTATTCTTCTATAAGAACACCAAATTAACAGTATTTTGACATTCTTCCATTACCTGGGTGGTTTTATTGGAAAAATTCAAGTCAAGTACTTAATAAGTATTCATTCTAATGTGGTTTTAACTTGGTCTGCTCATGTTTGGCTGCTCTGATTTTCACACAAATACACTCTTTAATTTGTGATTTCTTCTTATCCTAATTTATGATCTCAGTTTTAGTATATAAAGGGAAATTTTCTGAGTCTGTCTATTGATTTCAAATTGGTCCACCATCTGTAAGTTCCTGTTTGAACATAATTATATCATACTTTAGAGTTCATCTTCAAATGACTCTTCTGTGAAATTTTCCACAATGATTGATACTGTGTTCATTCTTTATCAGCATCAATGACAATTTCCTGGTGTTGTTTGAAGGTTCAATGAAGGGTAAGATTTGTAATGCAAAAGTAAAAGCTGATCTAGTCTCTGTAACACTACTGTATCTTCACTCTTCTTTATCTCAGGCATATTAAATCTTGTTTGGTCAGGTAGCTCTGTTATGCAGTATCTGCTAAGGATCAGAATCTCTTTATTTCATTATGGTGATCAGTGTAGCATAATTAGCATAATCACCAGTGGCTCAGGTTACATATTTTCATCTAATTGCTTCTATTCTTTACTTCCTTTTCTTTAACTTGCAAATGAAAACAAAAATAGTACTATCTTCGCAAGCTTGAAAAATGTAAATGTACCCTGCATATAGTAAGTGCTAAATAAAAACTGGCTATTGCTTTTATTATTGATACCACCATCATTCCTCAAAAATTATCATATTCTAATTTTGTTCTTCTTCTCACCATATTCCCATTTTCTCTTAGATTCATATTTACTTTTGTCTTGTTCTTTTATAGCACAAGATATATGAATAGACTAGCAGAGTATTTTTCTGGGAAAGCTTGTAGTTTTGCAGGTGTAGAAAGTAATCACTTGATTGTGGACAACATTTATGAGTTGTGGTTTATGAAAGCAACAAATTATTTTGCTCTTTCTGGGAGCAAAATAACTGCATAAAATAAACCCAGCAAGATCTTGAAAAACAGTTTTTGAAGGGATATATGTATATATTTGGTTTGAAATTTAAATTCTCAAATTACCTAAAGAATCTTATAAAATGAAGTTCTTACTTTATCATAGTTGCAATATTTTTCTAAACAACCTTTTTCACTTACTAGTCATTGATACTAAATAGACTCAACTATATTTGGCTAGTGAAATTATCAGTACTCACTAGCTCTCTTTGATCACAGCTCAAAATATCAGCTTAGTTTAAAAAAAGCAATGAAAATCTGAGTAGGTAAGATCATTTTAGAACCATGACATGATAATTATCTATAGTTATAAATTGGTAAGACAAAATAAACATTTTTCCTTTAAAATTTGGGTGATTTTAATTAACGGTAGAATTACACTCCTATTACATGGTAGTGAAGTAATAGCAGTGAAGATGGCCTAATACCATTTTAATTTGACTTTTGAAGTTATGTTTAAAATTACATTTTGTCATGAATCAAACAGAAGTTTCCCTTTAGGTGAAATGAAATAACCACATCTTAAGGATCTATCTGTGGGTCACTTCCCAGGCCTCAGCAATTCCATTAGGAGATTAGGAGTATAGATCTCTCTAGGACCACAGAGAAATACCTACAAGATTCTCTCTTTTCTCTAGCTTTTCTTTGAGTAGCAAAGACCTTCAAATATAGTGATCAACAAATGACTATCTAATGAGTCTGAAGAGTTAAGCACCTGTATTTTAATGGGCTTTACCATGAGATGTTCTATAATAATAAGTAAAAGGAGAATTCCTTAAAATTTGTAGCTGTCTAAAATAAGTTATAATTACTTAATAGTGTTAATGTATTTCTAAATCATAGTGCTTGTATACATTTCACCAAAACTGTTCTCTAAGACCCATGTTTTTATTTTCTGCCTCTTATAGGAAAACCACATTTCATAATTGGTCCAGATTTTACAGAAGCCAGCTTTAGTCAGAATTGTAAAAATTATTAAAATTATATATATTATACTATAAAATATCATAATTTGCAAATAAAACAATAGTGCCTCCTGGTCACATGCATGCCATCATACCCTTTATCTTGAGTATTGTAGGTATAGTCCATTTCTATTTATTGAATATTTATGTATGTACCACATATATCTAGAGGTATAAACCACTGTATGTTTTCAGCTTGAGTAGTATCATAGTATATTTTTCTGTAACCTACTTTTTAAAAATTTTTTTTTATTATTATTCATATGTGCATACAAGGCTTGGGTCATTTCTCCCCCCTGCCCCCACTCCCTCCCTTACCACCCACTCCACCCCGTCCCTCTACCCCCTACCCCCTCAATACCCAGCAGAAACTATTTTGCCCTTATTTCTAATTTTGTTGTAGAGAGAGTATAAGCCATAATAGGAAGGAACAAGGGTTTTTGCTGGTTGAGATAAGGATAGCTATACAGGGCATTGACACACATTAATTTCCTGTGAGTGTGTGTTACCTTCTAGGTTAATTCTTTTTGATCTCACCTTTTCTCTAGTTCCTGGTCCCCTTTTCCTATTGGCCTCAGTTGCTTTTAAGGTATCTGCTTTAGTTTCTCTGCGTTAAGGGCAACAAATGCTAACTAATTTTTTAGGTGTCTTACCTATCCTCACCCCTCCCTTGTCTGCTCTCGCTTTTATCATGTGCTCAAAGTCCAATCCCATTGTTGTGTTTGCCCTTGATCTAATGTCCACATATGAGGGAGAACATACGATTTTTGGTCTTTTGGGCCAGGCTAACCTCACTCAGGATGATGTTCTCCAATTCCATCCATTTACCAGCAAATGATAACATTTCGTTTTCTTCATGGCTGCATAAAATTCCATTGTGTATAGATACCACATTTTCTTAATCCATTCGTCAGTGGTGGGGCATCTTGGCTGTTTCCATAACTTGGCTATTGTGAATAGTGCCACAATAAACATGGGTGTGCAGGTGCCTCTGGAGTAACCTGTGTCACAGTCTTTTGGGTATATCCCCAAGAGTGGTATTGCTGGATGAAATGGTAGATCAATGTTTAGCTTTTTAAGTAGCCTCCAAATTTTTTAAACCTACTTTTTAACTCAAAAACTCATGCTGAAGGTATTTCCATATTAGCACATAAAGATAGGTAGTATTTTAATGCACATAGTATCCCATGGTGTATAGCACCATTTATTTATGGATTCACATTTGTTTCTAGTCATTTGCTATAAAAATCAGCACAGAAGTAAGAAAACATTCCTGCACAGTCTTCATGTGTATACCTATGAGTACCAGGGGTAAATGCAGAGAAATGGACATAATTTGCATAGCTTATGCTATTTGTATTTTTCATGGATGTTTTTCAGTTGATCTGTACTAGGACTAGCTCAGCTCCTGCAGTTGATCATTTCAATCTGTTATACAGTTAATTCTCCTAAAATCCTGTACTGGTACAAGACCCAAAGTTTTCCCAGCATACCATGTACTTTCACATCTCTTCACTTTTACTTGCATTGTTATCTCACTTCTTGGGGAAAGACATGTGGCATCAATTATAGATGAGGTTTAATATTACCTTTCCAGTAAATATTTCATCAAACTCTCAGTCCTGTATTCATGGCAGAAGTATCAGGGTGTTTTTTGATTCTCCTAGTGTGTTATACTTATCTTATGTATAGCATTTATAAGGTGGCTTAGTTGTTAATATATTATACCAAGTGTAGCCAAGAAAATTCATATCTTCTCCTCACCCATCACAAGGGTCATGGCTGACACCCCTATAATGAGAGATAGATTAAAGACAGCAAAGAAAAAAATTATTTAGCAAGTTTAACTTGACACAGGACATTAGAAATGAATTCCTAAAGACCCAGGGAAAACTGTATTTTTATGCTTAGGCTCAGTGAATAATGGGTAGTTATGTCCATCCATTGTGATTGGGGAAAAAAGAGTATGACTCTTAAGGGAAATAAATTAGAAGGAACTTCACAAAGGCTATTAGTTCTGATTCTTCTTGACCTCTTTCTATAAGATTCCTTTCATCTAGGAACGGGCAGGACACCTGTCATATGTGGGTCTTCTGGCCTGTTTTCTAGAGAGAAATATCAGGTCATTCCTTTACAACCAGCTTTCATACAGAAAGGGGAGGAAAAGTCAGAGTGACCTCTGATATGCCATTTTGGGAGTAGAATGTGCCCAGCCCAACTCACACAGTATATCGTGAGACTGTGGACATCAGATATCCCATGTCCAGGATTTTCTCTCTCTCTTTCTCTCCCTCCCTCTCATCTCTATCTCTGTTTTGTGGTGGAACAAAAACACAATGATGTGAGTGACTAGTAGAAAAGAAAGAAAATTACATCAATTATATCAGTCATTATTCAGAGTGTTAGAATAAATGAAACTTAAATAAATGCTGTATGCTTTATTGCATAAGTATGTTTCTATATATGTATATATAATATGCACATATTTAAATACTCTGATATGGAAATGAGTCACTGGCTCAAGCCAACCCATTACAAATGAATTCATATCTCAATTAAATTGAGTTGCAAACCAAACAGTTGATTACCCCAAAGAGCTCATTTTCAATGCATATGACTTTTAATGACTCCAATGGGAAAAGTGCCCTTCACTAATGATGGATGTTACAACTTTTAATTGAAACAAGGTTACCTAAGAGATTAAGGTTATATAAGATGCTGTCAAAGCAATTACGACTTTACAAATTTATAATTTGAATGGTCTGGTTAAAATAATTTTCTAAAATTAGATTGGAAGTGGGACAGGTGTAAATGAGTTCCTCTATAGGAAGAAATATGGTTGTGAACATTTACCTTTATGGCATATTGCTAATAATCTTATTTTTCTGTAATTGTAGTTAATTTTAGAAGCTACTGTTACAGAATCAAATGCTACTGTTGCTGTAGATGATATCAGTGTATCCCAGGGATGTGAAATTTCCTATGAATCGCTTCCAGGTGCCAAAATACAAAACACAGGTAAGTTATAATTACAATTTCAACATTGAGTTACTTAGCTCTTATTCATGTTAAAATATAAAATATATCAGTCAGTAATACTTAACACAGGATGTGGATTATATCATATGTTCTTGACACTTAAAACATACAGGTTTTAAAAAGATAAAAATACATCACAGTGCAGGTCTTAGACCTCTCTTCTAATAATATGAAAGTGTTTCTACTTGTATGTGACATTGTCACATATGGGTTTTTAAATCATGAATATTATGAAAGAATTTTAATTATTTTGCGTGTTTTAAAGATATTTCTATAAAAATTCACTTCCCAGTTTTATTTGGCACTTCAGATAAACATATAATGAAAGTCATATTTCAGAATCATACTTCATATTTCATATTTAGAAAATAAATCATAATGCCATGTTTGGAAAAGTAACTTAAGGCCAGGCAGAAATAGAGAAATTGACCTCAAATTATGTGCTTACATTCAAAACATAATATTTACAAAGAACAGATGGAGTTTGGATAATTCTTTGACTAAATTTTTTGTAGAGGATCTTAGTTAAAGGACAGAAAGACTGTTACACAAAATGAATCCCAAATGATCAGATAAATATTTTGGAACTATATCAATTATGGAAATTCTAGAAGTGCACTGAAAAAGTGTACCTTCCACTTCCAGTTACTCCATAATTCTAACACTAATTGATGTTCCTCTCTAACCATCTCTACTCCTGGGTCTTAATAAATAAATAGAGGGTAACAAAAAAGTCTGAAAACTATCACCCTTCCCTTTTCATAGTCCCTATGCATGGAAAATATTTTCATGTGAAATCAGGCATACTATATATTCTATAGTAATGCTTCCTGAAATAACATATTTACTGAGTGGAAAAAATTACATTCTTAAAGCAGTTAATTGGACTAATCAATTATATACATATGTAGATATATATATATAGAGAGAGAGAGAGAAAGAGAGGGAGAGTGATGGAACACAATTCTAGATTGAAAGCTAGATTAAGAACTTTTAAAAATTAATTTACTATTTTTAAATTTTAATTGTGAAAATAAATGGAGTACAGAGTCATAATTTGATACATGTATATACTGTACAATGATCAAATCATGTAGTTAGCATTCACATCTCCTTAAATATCTAAAAGCAAATGTATTAACATAAAATTGTGTGAATTTATGGGGCAGTGTGATACATGAATACTTGTATACAATATGTATGGATCAAATCAGGTTAATTAACTTTTCCATATTCTTGTCATGATTTTGTGTTTGGAAACTTTAAGCTCCTCTCTCCTCGTGATCCATAAAATATATAACATATCTGTTATATGTTTTTAATAATTGAATAATAGTCTATCATATATGTATAACACATTTTCTTTATCTATTCCTCCATTGATGGGCATGTAGATTGATCCTATATCTTAACTATTGTGAATATTGCTTTTAATTAAAGATCCTTTATTAAGGAGATCTTTCATTCTATATTAAGGAGATTTTTCATTCTACAGATTATATGATCCTATGTGCTAATATCCTGCCAGAATGAGTGTACTATGTACTTGCAAGCCTTTCTAAGTTCTGCATGTATCTGCCATGGCTCTGATAGATACTGAGGAATGCAAAACAGCATATGTGAAGATTCACTTAATGATTCATAAATTTTTAAGAGTTTGCCACCACTACCTTATTTCTAGTTTAAATAAACATTTTCTTTCTCCAAATCAAGTACCACATCACCAGCACTGGAATGAAAGAAAGGTACTGAACTTGACATTGAAGCATGCTTAACTGGAGGTATAGGGGCTAAAAGGTATAAAACCTTTCTCCATTCATCATAAGAATCACAGCCTATGCTTCTCTAATAAGACAGTCTAACAAAAGAAAAGCATAGCAAATTTATTTGATCAAAGATTTCATGACATAGATGGCTTCAGAAATAATGACCTAAAGATCCAGGGGAAAATGTTCATTTTTATCTTTAGGTTCCATGAAGAATGGATAGCCATGTAGAAATTTGATTGGGTGGTAGGGTATGATCTAATGGTAATAGACTAAGGGGGAAGGGACTGAGCAAGACTCTTTTATTGAGATTCTTCTTGGGCTCTGTAGGATTCTTTCATCTAGGTTATAAGACGGATCTCTCTGGAGTAAGGATCATATGATCTATTTTCAGGCAAGTTGGGTCAGAAAATTTCTTAATAGCTGGCTCATGCAGAATGGCAGGTCAGAATGAGCTTCTTGCTTCTGAGCCTTCCTTCTCCTCCCCTTCCCTCTTTTCCCTTCCCCTACCCTCCAATCTCCATCAGTTCGATGTACTTTGCATTATCAATTTCTGAGTGCTGAGAAGCAAATATACAGATAAAGATTTTTGAGTTATAATTAAAGTTAACCTTACCAAGTCTCTGTAAAAACTTGATCATGGTTATTAAGAACTCTTTTCCTAAATTAATCCAGAATTCTTTTATGTGGACATTAATCCAAACACCAAGCCAGTTGGTTAGAGCATACATCTAACTAGGCCAAAATTACATGAATTATTCCTGAATGATCAAAGGTTTTACACAAAGAAATAATTTCTTACTATTTTGCAAATATGACCAATATGCAATTATAGGATCTGCTTTATGTAGATTTTCAGATCTTCTTCTGGGAAGAAGTTTAGGGAGAGATTGAGAGAGGGAATTTTAAAAATGTTCCCTGTCACATAGCTAATTGTTACATTGGAGGGCAAAAATGGCCAGAAGTTTACGTAGACTCTGTGCTTGAACTGAAGATTTGAAGGCCTTAACTCACACACAAAGGGCTTCACCACTTCACAGCAATAGTCTGATACTTACATTTGAAATATAATATACATGATGAAAATAGCAAGTGGTTCTCTGATTTGGCCTATTATCAGGCTTCTTAACATTCAACATATTTAAAAACTAGTGTTGATGAAACGATTTTAATTCCATTTATTTGTTGAAAGGGACGAGAATGCCTTTTATTCTCTTGATCTCAATTTGAAGCTGGATTTGTGTCACTAGAGGACACAGGCTGTTTTTCATCCAGCAAGGGCTGTGATTTCACACCTGAATGCCCAAACAGAGCAGGTGAAGCCAATTGTGAGTGCAAGTACTGACTCATTCAGCCAAGATTTATGCATACATATTTATTTAATGAATGTAAAGCACATATTACTCAATTGAGTGCTGTTTAATGATGGCCAGAACTGAGACCTCTACACAATGGAAATGATGTGCCTGTGAAAGCAAACCAGATTAGCCTTAATCCAGTAGCAATGAACAAACACACACCTTTAACCATCAGTTACCATGTTGAAGTATAAAATTTGAACTAAATGCAAGATAGAACTCAAAACATAAGAACATGGATGTATTATAGCCAGGAGTAGGAGACAGAAGAGTAAAGAAAGAGAGAGGGGGGAGAGATGGGGGAGAGAGGGAGGAGAGAGAGAGGGAAGAGAGAGAGGAGAGAGAGAGAGAGAGAGAGAGAGAGAGAGAGAGAGAGAGAGAGAGAGAGAGAGAGAAGAAAGAGGAGAGGAGAGGAGAAGAGAAGAGAGAAGAAGAGAAAAGAGGAAAAGAGAAGAGAGAGAGAGAGAGAGAAAGAAATGGAGAAGTCTGATACTGGCTGAGTTATTCAAAAGAGAAATGTTTCTAAGGTCTAGTATCTTGTAGCAGGGCAAATTTGGGTGGATTTGGAGCTGAGAAACAATACATTTATAACGGTCACACTTGCCTACTGCTACATAATCTATACATAATGGAGCCCCATTCTAAACCCAGGCAATCTGCCTCTGGACCAAGCACTCTTAGCCACATATTTCACAGCTCTTCTATCCTTTTAAGTCATTATTGAACTGAGAATGATATTTTCTAGAGTCTATGAAGGGTCATGATGAGTTTGAGCAATAGCGAGTTTGAAGCCAGTGATTAAAACTTCCCTTTCTGAGGACAGCTATGTTCTGAGGCACCTAGAATGTCCAATGTTGACATAGTAAATGCTTCTAGAAGTTCAGGGGACTAATATCCCTGAAATAATACTCCTTTCTATCTAGTAGTTATTTCTTTAATCACATTGCATCTTATAAATCTGAAGTGAACTAAATTGCCCACAACTTTTCTAGTGTGTTTTGGAGAATTAAAAGACACCTTTATAAACATCAAAGGAAGATAAAAGGTCACTATTTGGACAAGGGACTCACAATCATGGTGAATTGCAAATGATTCCAGAAAAAAATGAGCACATAATTCCAGATCTCTAAAGTCTTATTTTGATTTCTTTGCTTGCTTTCTCAGGACATTAATTTTATATCATGAATCTGTTAGTTCATAGATATATTCATTCTTCATTCCATTTTTATGAATCCTTTTCATTAAAGATTCTGTCAGGGAGTTGAGCTGAGGTAAAGGCACAGTGAAGAATTTATATTGTTTCTTTCCTGCTTTTGCAATAAAAAGACTCAAAAGCAAGCACATGGAATTTAGGTTAAGATTCTAAGATTCTGGAATTGAATGAAATATCATCATAATTTTCACATAAACTTAAGTGCTTAAAAACCAAGTGTTCCCTCTAAGGAGAAAAAAGACTCACAGAATTTCTATTCAGGAGCATAAATCATCCTAAAACATAACACTGCTATTTGAGAATTTCAAACATCTAGCATTTTAATGCCATTTATCCTAATTTTTCTCACTTTCATGATCATTTTTAATCCAATTTGATTGTTTTCTTTTAGATGAGGCAGATCGTGGACTTCAAATGAATCCTTAAGCATACGAAGAACTTAGGCAGTGCATCTGAAATAAATTCAGAATTTTTAGAAAAATATGAATATAAATTTTAACTAACCCATATAAATTAAAGGAGGGTTAGATTTTAAAAAGTGATACACACACACACACACACAAACACACACATATAGATATAGAGAGAGAGAGAGTGAAAGAGAGAAAGAAAGAAGCTATGAAGTTTTTATAGAATTTTGATAGTTTTGGATAATTTACTTGAATATTTCTATATTAACTTATAGTATAAGATAGTATATTTATTAATTTATAGTATAGTACAGTCTAAAATCACAAAGTACAACCCTCTCTCCCTCCTCCTCTTTCTCCTCCTCCTTCTTCTTCTTCTTTCTCTTTCTCACTTCCCCCCTAGTTAAAGCATCATGCACTGACTATTAAGTTAAACTGTTTTTATAGTATTTATTCATAGTAACTCTAGTACAGTCATGTATCACTTAAGGATGGGGTATGTTTTGAGAAAGACATTGATTGGAGTCTTCATCCCTGTGAGAACATCAAAGAGCATACTTTCAACTTATATCAACTAAACAGCTACAGTATGACTAGGTGATATAGTCTTATAGGACTACCATGGTTTGTGATTGACCAAAACATTGTTATATGGCACATGACTGTACTGACCTAGTAGGACAGATAGAACACAGCTCAGCAGAACTTCTTTTTGGCTTTTAGAAACCCTAAAGTGTCATGCTACAGGATGAAGCACTTGGTGCACATGATTTTTGCCTGAGCATGGTAGAATTACAATGCATCCTAAAAGTTTATGCCAGAATGTCTTATGCCTAGGCATATGTTGACATTTCTGAAGAACTAGACAAATCATCTGTATGTTTCCATTAAGGCAATGCTTAGAAATTTCTGGGTATCTTAGTTCTCCATCCAAACTTAACCTCAGTAGGACAGATCCTAACAGGAAGCAAAGAGGAAGGGGAAGAGAGAGAACAGAGTCAGCGTGTTCAAATAACTGCAATGTTCTTAATGGTCCATTTGCACAGGGCAGGTTATTTGATACATAGGCCAGTGACCATAATCATTTACAGGGCATCTCTTTATTTCTTCTTTTATCATATCATTACTTTTTTTAAAATTGTTTTTGCATTTACTTACATATGTTATTCCCCTCCTCCCCCCCGCCTCTGGGCAGAACCTGTTCCACCCTCTTGTTCTCCTATTTTTGCAGAAGAAAACACATAAAAGATAATGAGAAAAACATGGTGTTTTAGCTAGTTTGAGAAAAAGATAGCTATATAGGGAGATTCCTCGTGTTATTTCCATGCATACATGTATTGCAACCCGAATTGGTTTATCTCTACCAGACCTCTTCACTACTTTCTAGTCCCCTTCAATTGTTCCTTTGTGATAGATTATTAAAAATGAAAATTTTGCTTTATATTATTATTTATGCAACTGAATGCATTTTGTCAGTTTTTCTTCCAAAGGGTTATGCCAATAAATAGTCACACCGTAAAGTAGAAGGGTGCCATTTTGAAATTTGCTTTACTTTTCATGGTTATTAAGATACTATTTCTTTTTTGTGTGTGCTTGGGGTACATTATGGCATTTACAAAAGTTCTTACAATATATCAAGTATATCATACTTGAATTCACCCCCTCTGTCATTCTCCCTTATCTTCTTCCCATTCCTGGAATAGTTTCAACAGGTCTCATTTTTCCACTTATATACATGTGTATACAATATTCACACTATATTCATAATTTCCTTCTTTTTTGAACACATATTTAGTTTCTCAAAAACAAAATATTAGCACTCTACGGAGTGATTTCTTTTGCACCAGAAAATAACTTACATACTGGATAATGATACCTATAATTTTAAGGTACACATGGAATGAAAAGGCATAAATTATTTTTTTTCTAGTCTACGCTGTGTGATGAGGTGAGAAAATAAAAAAAATTTGAATAGTTCTATAAGTTGTAAAGATATTTTAATATTTTGAAACAGCATTATCTGAGCACTATAATTTGTTTCTGTCTAAAAACTCTTTAGTCTGAAATGGGTATACTTAAAAAAAGTCTAAACGAATTTCTATTTTCTACTTTTCTGTGTTCTCACAAGAAAAACCAAATAAGTCTTCACTTAGTACTTGAATTCAATAAAGCTAGAGCAAAGGCAGGTTGAACTGCCCAAGTGAAAGGAGTGATTTATTATTTTTCTGATGTATTTATTCAAAGTTAGATGTTGGCTGTATATTTATTTTCCAAACTACTGTATGTGCTAAATGCAGAAAACTATACATTACTGTGGCATTTCCCTAGCTGAATTGAAGAATAAATCCTGATGGACTTTGTATGTGCTGATGGTTTATAAATGATTTTCATGAATTGTAGGCATCCATTGTTGACCAATAGTAATTGTTTTATTCTGCATTGAGACATATTTTCTTTCATTACATGAACGCAATGGGAGAAAGTCTGAGTTTTGCAAGGCAGGAGAGACTGAATTAGTGCCATATTTTCTTTTTTTCACTTAGTTTATAAAAAGCAATTTTTCCTTGTTTGTTGTTTCATTTCATTTTGGTGTTATTGGGAATCAGAATCACGGCCTTGTGCTTGCTAGGGAAGCACTCTAGCACTCAAGCCATGCTCCCAGTCCTTTAATGATGTCTCTCAGAAGGTCTTTTTGGTGAGATTAGAGATATTTAAACTTAATTATAAAGTGAAAGGTTTCCTATAACATGACTCTCTTTATCACTATAAATTACTGTTTGTTTGAATAAAAGATGGAAAAGCTGCCATTCTCTGTGCTCTGTTTTGTGTCTTTTCTCTACTTCTGTATACTTGAATGCAAGGGGAACTGTTTCTCAAAATAAAGCTAAATTTGCTAATTATTGAGCATCTTTCTTTTTTATTAAATACATAGTAGGAAATAAGTCTTTGTAGAAAAAGTCTGTCTAGTCACTTTTATTAGTAAAGGAAATTCTCATTTTCTTTCTATTATCCTCAAATTTAAAATACAGATGCTACTGTTTAGTCAGAAAACCTCTTTAAAAGTATGTAATTTAAAAAGACTTTAATGGGAGGTTGGTTCTGGTGGAAGTGCATTGTTTCTGTGAGATAAAACCAAGAACTGAAGAAAAAGTCCATTAATTCTCATTATGGATGTCATTGATAACTGATGGGAAAAATGAAAAATATTTTCATAGACAAGTAAAATCTGGTAAATAACCCATGATAGTTTCATCAGTCTTTGCTGCAGGTAAGTATGTTATTAAATTAGGGAAATTCATGAAAGTAGAGAAATGAGGTGATTCTTCTTAGCTGAAAATTCTATTGAAATGAAAATCTGGATATGTATAAAAAAGTCTTTTTCTATAATTATTTAAGATCAAATTTTAATATCATTATTAATGATGTCTCAGAGAGTAAATTCATTTCTGTCTTATTACTTTGAGCTAATTTGAGATATTGGTTTTGGAAAGATCATTGTTCTTTTGCACTCTTAAAATTATAAATTAGAATGACAACTGGCATTTTTTCCTATGAACTTTAACTACGTCAGTCCTTTTCTCCTTCTCTGTGTACTACTCTTGTCCATTTTGCTTCTGTTTTCAAGTTGTTTAACAATGTGTGTGAAGTATAAAGATGACATGATGATCCTTCCTTGTTAGCACCAAGTTTTCCAAACAATCTTGCAGATCTTTACCACTACAGGAAGTGAGAATGCTCTTTCTTCTGCTGTTATTATAAACCTCTCTTTGAGGAGTTGATTTAAAGATACTGAAAAGAATACATAATAGTAATGTGCTCTCACATTCTTCCCAGGAACTTACTTTGTACCTATTTAAAGTGTATTTATGTGTACTCACTCAGTCATAGCTAAGTAAAGTGCGATACAGGAACAATGGGCATCCAAGCCCTTCCTGCTGCACACGGTAGGGTAGAGTTGGGCCTGCAAAGTAGATCCTAGGGTTGATTTTCATTTTGCTTACTGAGTCTTCTTTCAAGGTGATTAAACTTATAAGGTTCTTAAATAACCGAAAAAGTTCCTCAGGCTCTTAGATATTTGAAAGGAATGCATTAAAATATCCTTATAGTTCATAAATTTCAGGGATTCTATATTTCAAATGTTTTCATTTTTGCTTGGTTTGTATGGCAGATATACAAAAAATTCTTTTCAGTGAAAGAATCTAAACATTTTTACATAAAAGAAACCACACAAAACATTATCTCTTTTTATATAACATGTTATATAATTATATTATTATATTTTACCCATGAAATAATAACAATAAGTAACAATAACAATAACTAATCTGTTAGAAGAAATGGTGTGGAAGATACAAAAATGTTTATTTACTTGGAAGTGGAGAGTAGTTTACAATTTAGATGAGAAGATAAAAAAAATCCACAAAAGATGTCACTAGTAAAAAAATGGTAGATTTGCCCCATTGGTGATAAGGTAGGACTAGGATAGTTATTGGTAGGAGCCTGGGAGAAAAAACAAGGGAATGAAATGGGGAGGATGATATGAGATTTTTGAGAATAAAGATATTCCTTGGCTTCCCTTGGAAATTCCATAAGGCTCAGGGGAAGTTGACTAGAAGCATAGTTTGCAATTATATAATGGAATTGTTGATGTAAGTATGAGTGAAACAAGTTGTTAGAAAAACTTTTACCTTGGTAGTTAAAATATATCAATGGATTGGAGGAGTGGGTACTTTGGAAGGGTGCCTGGAGAGAAAGGAAATACTAGAAAGCGGGTGTTACATGGTACTGGCTTTGCAGGTTGGTTCATTTATTCAATAAGGGTTTATTAAGTACTATACTTGACATAGAGTCAAAAAAAAGAAGACAAGTGTGGTTCCTGCCTTCATAGAGTTTGTAGTCTAGAGGGCCATACACTAAAGCAAACATAATTCCAATTTTATGTATTAAAAGACAGAGTTTAAGCAAGTTATATTTAACAGATTATCTGAGCAAAGAACAATTTATGAATTCAGCAGTACCCAGAACCAGAATAGGCTCAGAGAGCCCTTCTCTATAAGATGGACAATGAGTAGTTATAAACAGAAAACAGAAGTAAAGAGATAGATTGCCTACAGCTAGATGCTTGCCTTAGCTGGACATGATCTGCTCAATTGGCAACTTATGATTGGCTGGAACTCAGCCACTTATAATTAGCTAAGACTTACCCAACTCCTAAGTTAGGTTTCAGTTTGTTTATATACCAAGTTAGGTTGCAATT
The DNA here is from genome assembly GCF_047511655.1 of Castor canadensis. NCBI lineage: Eukaryota > Metazoa > Chordata > Mammalia > Rodentia > Castoridae > Castor > Castor canadensis. The sequence continues at coordinate 77,586,812 of NC_133400.1, read as the reverse complement.
CCTTACATTGGAACTGAAATTATACAGATTGCCTCAGAGCAAAGGGCTCCTGATAATTATTAACTTAACAAATAGGATATATGTAAGAATTACATGGTTCTAAAGTGATATTATAATGGGCCCTACCACAAAAATATCAGGACTTTTTAAAGGCAGTGCATTAAAAAGTTAATGCACTAAGTTTAATTATAATTTTATTTTATTGTGGTGCTTAGGATCAGACCCAGGGCATTGCACATTCTAGACAAGTGCTCTACCACTGGTACACCCTAAGATCCTATGCAATAACTTTTAAAGAAAAGTGACAGAACTGAGTGAAAGTGAATGGGAAGATCCAAATGGGAGAAACAGACTGTAGTAAGGCATTAAAATGGGTGGGTGAGGAACTGGAAGTTTAGCTCAGGGGAAGAATGCTTGTATGACAAGATTCTGGGTTTAATCTCCAGTACTGCAAAAAAAAAAAAAAAAAAAAAAACACAAAATGGGTGAGGATGACCACTCTATTGAAAATTGTGAAGTTCATCTCTCATTCTTCAGTTGCCCTTATCCTGCCAAGGAGTATAGAAGAAGAGCCATTTACTTTTATTATGTCATCATGATCCTCATCCTCACCCATTTTGCATTTTTTTTCACTATATCTCAGCTTCTGTGGTCAGTCCAGCTTTTAGCAACATCAAAGATACCTACTTGTACCAGGAGGTTCCAATTGGTAGTTACTAGGGCAAGGATGGAAATATGGAGATGAACTAGGAGGGTTATTCCAATGCCTAAGTGAGGAAATGATAATGACCTGAGCCATGGTGATAGCAGTGCAGGTGGTAAGAAGTGGAAGATTTTGGATGTAGTCTGGAGGATAGGCAGAAGTGAAAGGATTATTGACTGGATGTATGCTATAAGAAAGTATGGTGTTGAAAATGATCCCAAGGTTTTTGCCTGTAGCAACTGGATAGTGTTGCCATTTCAGACCTTGGGAAAACTATATGATGTTTTGAGAAAAATCTCAGGGGCACAAGTTTAGATGTGCTAAATTTGAGGTCCAAGTTAGAAATCCAGGAGAAGATGTCTAATAGAAGATCATATATTTGAGTCAAGGTGGACATTTAGGCTAGGTATATAAATTAGATAGACATCAATATAGGGATGGTATTTAAAGCTTGAGACTAGATGCATTCTCTAGAATAGGAGAAGTCAAAGACATAATCAAGGACATAAGAATTTAGAGATCAGGGTGAAAGGAAGAAGCAGCAAAGATGGAGAAAGAGAAACAGAGAAAGAATGAGGGAAATATGGAGAAACTACTGTCTTGAAACACACAGAATGCAATGCTTCAAGGAGGTGAAAAGCATCTGGAAAATATTTCAGACAAGTCAAGATGAGGACTGAGAATTGAATTTTGGTTCAATGATGTGTGGTAATTGTAGGCTTGATAATAAGGGTAGAATTGAATGAAGGGATTTCGAGATAAAGTTGGAGGAGAGAAAACTTTTGAAGACATTTTTCTCAGACTTTGGAAAATTGAGAAATCAGGAGGTAGCAGTCATATGTAATGGAGTCAGTAAATTGTAATAGCATTTTTGTCTAAGCTGAAGGAAAAGGGTGCATAGGGTACAGATGCTAGAAGGTGAAGAGATGTGGTAGTGAAAATTAGTGGAAACTTTATTTTAGAAACTGGGAATGATGAAAAAAGTAGAGGCTACTTGGGTAGTACTAAAGACTGACAATGAAGAAGAAAATATTTTGTAATTACTGAATTGATGACCTTCAACTCAGAGTTTTATTTCTCTAGGGTCTTTCTTTTTATTGAACCAGGGTTCAAAGTCAGAGCTTTATGCTTGCTGGGCAGGTGCTCTACCACTTAAGCCACATCTCCAGCTCTCTATGGGTCTTTAAAGAGGAGTCAAAAAATTGTAACAAATATTTTAAAAGCACAAGTGATAACTGTGTACCTCTTTATATTAAATTCTTAGACTTACTTCTTCAAGTTTTGTTTGTGTTTAAAGCATATATAAGTACATTTGCTCATCAGCGTCTTTAAAGAACACCTAGCATTGTATTTGAATTGTGAAACTGTATTAATGAGTTCATGTTAAGAATAGTAACTATTGCTATGCTTATATTTATGACAAGAATGTTAATCCCGTGGTGATACGGAATGGGTTATTAAATGAAGAATAGTTTTGAGATAAAATCACATTAAATGTGCTACAGTTAAAATAGATGAATAGAAAATATGATTTGTAAAATAACTTACTAAGCTTTGTCTGAGTGTAGGCAAAAATTAGTGATACATTTTTAAAAGTGTTAAGTTCTTTCCATCCTGCTAAACTTTTTACTCAATTCATCTTTTTAAAGTTAATATATAGCTTTTCTCAGACTATGCTAACGATCTCAAATGTTTTGTACTTCTTGGTAAAAGTTCAATTATCCAAAGAGCTAAGACAGAATTATGTTACACTGAAACAGGTTATTTGGTAACAATTGACAGGGACCTTTTATTACCCAACCTGCTCTGCTCTGACATCTGTAAATCACTTCTCATTACCTTATCCAGTTCAAATTCATCATTATTAATTATATTGTTGATTATTTGGTGAAATAGCTTTTTCTCAGAATTCTTTAAGGGTATTAAAGTATTTCCAGGGCTAAAGAAATGTTCCAAGAGTATTTCTAAGAATTTTCACAGTAGAAAAGGATATATGCCATATTTCAAGAAGTTTGTGAGCTCAAAAGAAGAAATAAAAAGAAAAACGATGGAAGCACACCTTACTGAAGCTTCCGAAAATCTGTAGCTAATGGAAAATCTTTGAAGAATGTAGAAAAAAAGTATAAATCACCACCAAAGAATAATTGTTAGCCTTCTCTAATAGAAAGAATGGAAACTCAAAGAAAATAGAATGCTGTCTTTAGAGCGTTGAAAGAAAATACCTGCCAATTAATGAGTTTTCTATTTTTTACCCCGGGCATTTATTATGTGTCAGTGTCTATTAGCTTGTTATTGATATATAACAAATTACCACAGATGCAGTGACTTAAAACAATACTCATTGATGACAGTTGGCTCTCCGTATCTGTAAATTTTATATCTGATGATTCAACTAACAGAAGATCAAAAATATTTGAATAGCAATAATTGCGTCTGTTCTGAAAATGTACTGACTTTTTTCTTTCTCATCATTCCCTAAACAATGCAGTATAACAATTGTTTACATAGCATTTATATCATATTAATTATTATAGGCACAGATTATTAAAAGTATAGGGGAAGATGTTTAGGTTATATGCAAATCTTTGCCATTTTGTATAAGGGACTTGAATATCTGAGCATTTTGTGGTGTGGGATGGAAGATGGTAGAGGAGGGGGATACTGGAACTACTGGAACCAATCTCTACACACTGAAAGGACACTCTTTCTCATAGTTCCATAGAATGACATGGTTCTCTACTTCGCATTTCCCAAGGCTCTAATCAAAATGTCTTTTGAGATGGTTCTCTTCCAGAGACTGTGAGGAAAAAAATCTATTTCCTGCCTCCTTCAGAACACATTGTCTTGTGGCTGCAAGACTGAGGTCCTTGTTTTATTTTTTGCTGTCTACTCAGGTCTTCTCTCATCTCAAGATACCTAGATTCCTTCCCGTGTGGTCTCTTCCATCTTTAAACTAGCAATGCAATGATGTGCAAAGTCTTTTTCTTTTTCTGCATTTTTCTTTATTGTGATAAAAATACATACAATACAAAAATTACTATCCTAACCGTTTTCTCTGTACAGCTCAGTTTAATAGTACTAAGTACATTCATATTGTTGTACAACCATTACCACTCTCTAACTCCAAAACCCTTTCAGTCTTTACAAACTAAAACTATGCCCATCAAGCAATAATTTCTCATTATTCTCTCCACTCAGCCTAGGCAATTATTATTATTTTCTTTCACCATGCTTTCAACTACTCTAATTACCCAATAAATTAATCATTTAGTACTTCCTATTGTAACTGGCTTATTTCACTTAGAATAATGCCCTCAAATTTCACGTATGCTGTACATGTGTTAGAATTTCTATTTTTAAAAGAATGAATAACGTCCATGAATGTGTACATTTAGTTTATTCATTCATCCATGGATGGATATTTGTATTGCCTTCATATTTTAGATATTGTAAATAATGCTTCTATGAAAATTGGTATACAAATAACTCTTCAAGACCCTTCTTTTAATGACTTCTAGTATATACTGGAATTACTGGATCATTTAATTGAAATTTATTGAGGGACTGCTACACTATTTTCCACAGCGTCTGATGACTTTGTATTTCTACTAATAATACACAAGGGCCCGAATTTCTCTACATATTCACCAACATTTGTTATATTTTAACATTTTTGTTAGTGTATATCAGTTATACAAAGTGTTGGGTTTCATCATGGCATTTTCATGCATACTTATGGCATACTTTGATCATATTCACCTCTCTGACAGTCTCTTATCTTCCCTTCCACTTCTTATTCTCCTCCCCTTGTCCTAGAAGTTCATTTTAAGCTTTCATGTCTCTTTTTGTTTAGATTCCATATAGGAGAGAAAACATGTGATATTTGTCTTTCTGGTCTTTCACTTAAAATGATGATCTCCAATTCCACACATTTTCTTGAAAATAACATAATTCTGTTCTTCCATTTGGCTGAATATTACTCAATAATATATCATATTTTCCTTATATATTCATCTGTTGATGGACACAGGCAAATTCCATGGCTTGACTACTGCGAATAGTGCCTTGATAAGCATTCATCTGCACAATGTTTGTAAAACATAGGGGAAACACCTTAAGATATAGGTATAGACAAGACTTTCTAAATAGGAAAGACTAGTAGCTCAGAAAATAACAGCAAGAATTGACAAATGGGCACAGTGGTGGATGCTTGTAATCCCAGGTAATTACGAAGCAGAGGCAGAATAATCACAAGCTCAAGGCCAACCAAGCCAAATTAAGGTGTCATTATCTCAAAAACAATATAGTCAAAAGGGATGGGGCATGGCTGAAGTGGTAGTGTTACAGGAGGTTGCTAGCTGAGATATGAGACTGTGTGGCAATTAGCAGGAGGCCACGTTTTATTGTGCCAGAACAGATCCAGCAGACTCATGTCCAAAGGGTAAGCGCGAGAACAAAGGGATCTCACCTTATATTTCCTTACAAGCAGGTTACAGAAGCAAAAAGCAAGGTCTAATCCGTATATGGCTATATTTAATTTTATTGCCTACTTTATCATAGTGCTACATGACATTCCTCATGTTTAGATTTCTCAGGTTTTAACTCTCTTCTATGCCATCCCTACTTCTCTGCTACTTTCTCAGGACTCAGGCCTGGTTTGTTTTCTTCTGCTCCTCTTCCCTGCTACATCATTACCCCCTTTGATGCTCGGGCCCATCTTAATTTAGGGGGCTGTATTTTTATAGCATCATTACATGTGCAGCCATTTTTCTTTTTACAATGGCCTTTATAATAGTCTTGATAGACCACAGCACCAGGGGAATCAGGCAGAGCAATATTCAGTAAGCTCCTAGGATTAGGCCCATTGCACATTAGGGTTTTGAATCCACCTACAGCAGAAAACCATCCACCAAACAAGTCACTGGGATCTCATCCTCTCCAAGTCTGGACGGGGACATGGGCAAGCTTTTTATTTTGTCTGTGATCTCTTTTATAACCTTTTTTTTTTTTACCATTAATCTGTAAGCAGCAGTTGTTTAGGTTAAATTTGTTTACAAACTCCTCCCTCAGAAGCCAGCAAATGGTCTAAAGCCAAGCAGTTCTGATAGATGGCATTGCACATCTTAGTGTTTTGTTTTGCCAGAAAATTGAGAGCCCTTGTAGTTTTATTAGTTTTAATTTTAACTACAGCCTGTAGCCTGATGATGCAGTTGAGCATATACATAGGGGTGCGATAGCCCCAGGACCATCTTTTGCCCAAGTGGCAGGATCATAGTACTGGATGATTTACTCAGGAGGCCATTTGTAATCTTTTTTTAAGTCCAATGGTCTCCCATTTTTGTCCCCACACAAACATAGCATGAAGCGACACTCAGTGTCTGGATGATTTACTCAGGAGGCCATTTGTAATCTTTTTTTAAGTCCAATGGTCTCCCATTTTTGTCCCCACACAAACATGCATGAAGCGACACTCAGTGTCTGGGCTATAGACTCAGCCAGTGAGAGGAACAAGTTTTTAGCTTTGACAGAGATGGAAAATTCATTCCTTATCTCCTTATAAAAGGAGTAAAAAACTTGGTATGAGGAACTCTCATGGATAACAGTTAATAATTTGAGATGTATCAGACTTTCAGGGTCAAGACCCTTTTTATCTATTTTTATACTAATTACTTTTTCTCGTGTTTAATCAGATGCCTTAAGTACAGTGAAATTTATAGGGTTACAGGTGCCATGGGTGCAGTTAGGGGCAGCTTTCTCCTTGTGAAGGAGGGCTGCATATTTTGTCCTTTGTTAAACCAGATCAGTAACAATAAATAGTAATTATGCATCCTGCTCAGAAGAGATAGAAGAGAGCAAATACAAACCTTTCACTGTGAGATCAATCAGTGGGGGAGGTTTCTGCCAAGCTTATGGGAAAGACTAGGGTGAGAACAACAGCAACAGACACAGATAAGGAATGATAATGCATTACAGTGAGATAACTGGTGTGAAAAACAGCCCGTTTGTCTGTTGGAGAGTTGACTCCTCAACTTCTGCCCTATGTAGACTAGTCAGCTTTTGGGATGACTAGAACAGGGCTGTTGTCCCGTTGTTCTTGGTCCCCTGTAGTTTCTTGGGAAGTGGAGTCCTGCAGAGGGAAGGCGCTCAGGTTGAGGGGTGATCTTACACTGTGAAGCTGGATTGGGGATGCATTTTTCTTGGAGAGAAGCTGGCTTGAGTCAACTGTGGTGGATCCAAGGAGCAATCTCTGCTACTTTAACTGCAGTGGGAGTAATAGACAAGATAACAATAAAAGTGCCCCTCCAATGGGGTTTTAATGGGTGGACATTTTATTTTTTTTTTTTTAACTCAATGTCTTTTTTTTTTTTTAATTGAGCAGAATTACTATGGTAACAACATATTATCAGTGTATGTGTCCAAGAAAATGAGTTGTTTTTTATAAAGTTTAAACCACCATTTTTAAGTATCAAAGGACATGTTTAGAGTTAGTAAAAATAGTTATTTTGTCTCCATTTAAGTAAAAGACCCTGTCTAAAAATATGAGTTTGTGTCTGGAAGGACTTTAATGCCAGATAGCCACACATGCATAAGAACCATTTCTTTAATCCTCTCGGCCTTGGTTACTTTTGAGAGATCTGGCGCCAGTGACTCCATTTGAACTTTGATGGCATTCCCCCCTTTTCTCCAAACTGCTTGTCTCTGAGCACTCTCTTCTGAAGACCTGTCTTTCATTCAAGTATGAACCAGGCCTGACCCTGCTTAGCTTTCAAGATCAGACGAGATTGGGCATGTTCAGGTGATAAGGCCTCAGACTGAAGATCTTGCTTGATTGGTTGCTCTTTCCTGGATTTTGTCTGTTTGGTTGGTTTTGGTTCCACATCAGGGGTGGGGGGGATAATGAACAAATCAGGTGGGAGCCAGTGCCAAATAAACCCTTCTTAGCCAAATTTAATAACAAAAAGGCTTAGAAGGAATGGCTCTTAGGCAGCGGGCTTCTAGACAAGGACAATACAAAACAAAATCTAACAAAAGCAGATGTCTAAACAGCTAACCTTATTGACACATAAGTAGTTATTAGAGTCATTTTTTATGGACTTGATTTTAAGTGCCCCCAAAAGATCAGAACTGTAATGACAAAACCTTAATGAGTCATGGTTAAAATTTTGATGGACAATTTAGCAACTAACAGAACAGTACATTAGTACCACCAATTTTTTGATACCATATTTATCTAAATTTTGTATTTAGAAGGCTTGATATACTTGAAAAACATAAATATATTTAATATATAGGAACCAGCAACAACATCATAAGTCTATAGAGGTTTTATATATATACATATCAGTTTAGTTGTTCTTGAAGTAAAACCTTAGATTTTTATCAGTTGTAGGGGGAAAGAACAGTTTTAGTAAACCCAAATAGCCCAGTCACAGACACATATAGGGTACCAACTGTATTAGAATCACCCAAGACAACAGTTGTTTAACCATGAGGTCATCTAGAAAGTTTTATATAAAACTGTTAGAAAATAAGAGGCATGGAAGAGGCAGAGAGATGGCTCAAACACCAGTACAGGGTTTATTGTTTAGTCAGGAGCTCAGTGGAAGGAGGCCCCATCTAGAGAGCTAGACCCCATTGCCATACGCAGGCTTGGGCTAGATATAGGGGGCTAGTGGAAAAGTACCAGGAAGGTCACTAAGTATATTGTTGCTGGGAAACCAAGAAAGATAAGTTGTAGTTAAGTCACTGTCTGTCCAACTGTCCTTGGCATCTATCTGGCAGATAAAGGTAAGCCATCTGCAAGGAAGAGAGGGGTCTAGTCCTAACATGGCTGTCCTCATTGTTAACCCCAACATAAACCAACTCTTAAATGGACATGACTCAGTTACCTTAGTAGTTAAAACCCTGAGAAAAATCACCAGAGAACACAGGTAAATATTTATGGGGACTAAGTGTGGAGTTAGAAAACATAGTTGCCAAGAATCATGGCTCAGATGTTGATAAGGGATCATCTCCCAGATTGTTGACATTAACAGATGGCTCATGACATACAGTAGGATCCCACCAACCTGTAGTAAATGGAACCCCCCTAAAATAACAGGCCCAATCTGGATATCCCAGGTGAAAAATTCCTTCTGCCTGCCATGTGGAAGGAGAAGGACAATATCTCTATTCTGTTGAGTCCAATAAAAACTGGAGGTCTAACTTCTAGTGTAGTGTTCCTTTTTTGAGTTTTTTTTTTAAATCCTATCTGGAAGGTGCACTTTGGCTTTACATAAGTAAATTTGTCTTAACCCTCATATCAATGCATCAGTACTCCCTGTGCTCAGCTGCCTCTTGTCTCTCTGTGTTTTAATGAACCCTTGTTGTCTTGACAAATTTGTGGATTAACCAGTAGCACCAAAAATTCCTGACAGTTACCTTGACAAAACAAAAACCAGAGACCTTCTTCATAGAAATTCTTTCTTCTGTTTCATTTAGTGTATTGATGAGGCTTAATACCTAAGAATTTTTTTATTTGACCTATTGAGCTTTCCATTTTCAAACTTTCTGGTTTTTTTTTCAAAATCTCTGTCTCTTTATTGAACTTGCTATTTATACCTTGTATTGTCTTCCTTAATTCACTCAGTTAGTTGTCTTTATTACTTAGAAGTCATTGATCTTTAAAAAAAAACATTCTTTTGCATTATTTATCTGCCATTTCACTAACTTCTTAATGTTTAGAAGCAGTTGATAAAAAATTATGAACCTTTGGAAGTGTCATATTGCATCATTTTTTCACATCTCTTGCATCTCTTTTTTAGACATGTGCATCTGTTTGGATGGATATTTCTTCCAGTTTTATGTGAGAGCACTTTTAGGGAACGACCTTCTCCTGATAATGTGTCCTAGAATATTATATTGTTGTAAATTATTGCTTATATTTCCAATTTAATATTATAGTATAATTTCTGTGCTACTTCTTTGGGTGGATTACTGTGTTTTGACACAGTACATACTCCCTCAGAGCCTAAGAGTCCTGTTCTCTCTGTAGGTCTCTAGATTATCAGATGTGTTGCAGCTAGCTGAGTATATTCTATAACTACTCCTCTAGTCTTATCAGCAATGTGTGGTATGAATGAGTGTGGGATCAACTTAGGTTACTGTACCTTGTAGGTATGATATCTATACTATTTGTTGCTTTTTTCTGTTGTTGATGAAGAGGTAGATGTCATTGCTGATGGTTTAGGACCAGAGTTGGTTAGATAGCATTGTTTCCTTGCTTTGCTGGCAAAATGTGTCATGGAACCAAAGTTCTCTAACCTGGATTTACTCTGGAAAAATTAGGTCTACTTATTCCCAGGTCTGGTCTAAACCAAGTTTCACTGCCCTCCATCTTGCCTTGCCCCCAAGCCCATCCTTAGGGAAAGGTAACAAAATGTACTGATTAGAGTGGTTGCTGCAAGTCCTGTGTTTTCCACCACCCACAAGTGTGGCTTTATGGGGCCCAGTTCCCACATATGTGTCTTCTCACTCTCTATTTAGCTGGCCACCTGAGCTCTCAGTCTTAAAGGGAACACATGCCCCTCTTTTAGGTATTGACCAGAAACTTCCTGCATATTTGTCAGTGATGTTGTTTCAGTGGCTTTCTGAGATGCTGGCTGAGACAATATGTCAATACTTGCTGTGAGTACCAAGGAAAAGGAAAACATAAGGATTTGTTTCCCAAAGCAAAAAGCTTGTGTTTTACCTTGTCAAGATGATTTCTCATTCCATTTTGCAGAAAATGTCACTGGAATTTTGATAGGGACTATAGATCATGTTTAGTACTACAGCTATCTTAACAATGTAAAGTCTCCAATTCATAAATGTGGGATGTTTAGTCCATTATTTCATCTTCTTTCAGAAATATTTATATTTTTCATTGAACAAGTATTTTACTATCTCAGTTAATTCCTAAGTATTTTAATTTTTGATGCTATTGTTAAGGAATTAGTTTATTAATCTCTTTTGGGCATTGTTTATTGCCAATTAATAGAAATGTAACCAATTTGTGTATTACCTTTCTATTTGGCTACATCGCTGAATTCATGTATTACTTCTAACAGTATTTTGGAAGTTGTAGTATTTTCTACATATCAGATCACATCATCTGTGAAAAGAGATTATTTTACTTCTTAGTTTCCAGTGTGGTTGCCTTTTATTTCTTTCTCTTTCTTAATTGCTGTGGTTAGTACTTGTAATACTGTATTGACTAGACATGATGATATTGACTAACTTTGCCTTATCCTTGATTTGGAGGAATGTCTTTAAGTTTTTTGCCATTGAGTATAATGATTTCTGTGGGTTTTACTACATGTGATTTTTGTGATGTTGAAATAGTTTCTTTCTATTTGTAGTTTTGAATGTTTTATCATGAATTATATTTTGAATTTTTCAATGCCTTTACTGCATCAGTTGAGATGATCATGTGGGTTTTTCTTTATTCTGTTAATATGGTACATGACATGAATATTAATATTAGAACCATTCTTGCATCCCTGGGAAAAAATTCTACTTGATAACAATGTAAGTTTGTTCAATATACTGTTGAATCAAGTTTGCTATTATTTTATTGAAGACTTTTGCTCATAAGAGTCATGAGTCTGTATTTTTATTTTCTTAGAGTGCCTGTCTTGAGTGTTAGAGTAAGACTAGCCTAATAGAATGCTTTCCTTCTCTTTACATTTTATAAATGTTTGAAAAAGACTGTTTAGTTCTTTTTAAATGTGTGATGAACCTTATCTGTGAAGCTACCAGCTATGGCCCAGGACTTTTCTTTGTGGAGAGATTTTTTTATTACTGACTCAATTTCTTTGATAGTTATAGATCTAGTAAGATTTTATTTCTTTTTTATTTATTCTTAGTAGGTCTTGTGTTCTTTCACACAGGCTATTCAGTTTTTGGCAAACAATTTTTCATAGTACCTTCATATTCCTTTTTGTTTCTGAAGAATTAATGGTAATATTCCTGCTTTCACTTCTGATTTTAGTAATTTGAGTCTTCTCTTTTTTTCTTAGTCTATCTAGCTAAATATTTGTCAATTTTTTGACCTTTTGAAGAACCAGATTTGAGGTTCTTTGATTTTCTCTTATTTTCTATTTTATGTTTTGCTTACCTCTGTTCTAATTTTTACCATATTCTTACTGCTGTTGGCTTTGGGTTTTTCTTCCTTTTTCAAGATGACCTCTTTCATGTTTAAACTAGCAATAACATGTCAAGTCCTTGTTATACTTCTAATCTCTCTGAATTAATCTGCAGTGATTTGTAGGAAAAGTTTCTGTTTCTAAAGGCTTTATTAATTTAGCATTACTAAGATAATCTGATAATCTTAACATTAATTGAGTAGTAATATGAAATACATATGCAAAATCTCTTTTGTCCTGTAATAATATAATCATAGGAATAGCATCAGGGAATAGGATTCATAGGGACTTTCTTAGAATTCTTTCTACTGCAGTAGATCAATCTCTGCCCAACATCATTCTTCCATGTGCATAATATATTCACCCTCTTCCAAGTTTGCAGTGATCACATGCATTAAAGTCACAGTAAGTCATTTACACTCAACTAAATCTCATCAGTATAGGGCCTAAAATATCATCACTTAAATTATCTAATAAGGCTTGGGTGAATCTTATTATAGTCCATTATGTACATCTCTGGAGCACAATTAGTTTTACCTGTTGACCTGTGAAATTAAACAATAATTAGATGGGCACAGGATTACAGTTGATATTTGATTAAAAGTGGAGGAGCTGTGTACTGAAGATAAAAATGAGTCATTGGTCCAAAGCAATTTTCAAATCTAGGTTGAATTCAAATCTAGTCAGCGGACTATATTGCAAGATCTGGTTCTTGTCTCTACCATGTGACTTTTGCTTTTCCCACCAGGGTACTTGATTCCTCTTTCTGAATCATTCTTCCTTTCTCATGATAGATAGCATGTGCTTTGTTTTTTTTTTAACCAATAACTGGAGCCCTCCAATTCAAACAATCACTTATCTAATTATCACTTCCTATTTTTCTATCTCTGTTTGTCTGATATTGCAATCAAAACAATATATATGTTACAAATATCTATAATTCATTTTCATGGCAATACTTAAATATCCCTTACCTCTTCATATACTCCCTTTGTTGTGCAATTTGAATTTCATGGTCTAATATTTTGATGACTACCTTCCAATGAATTTCAATTGTGTTGCTGTTGTTTGATACATCATATCACCAGTTGATTAAATGTGGAACTCTAACCACTTAGAGGTAGAATTGCATAGCTGAGTGTAGCTGGAGAAGAAAGCAAAAACAATGTCACCTGTTCTCACTTTATATTAGTCATGTGCACCGCCCTAAAGCGGGTTCTCAGAGCTGCTCAGTAATCACATTTTATTTCCCTTGTCCAATCCCTATGTCACTGTCTTCAGTGAATAACATGTATTTACCTTTTATCATCTCCAAAATTAATCTTCCTCTTCCCTGTTCCTAACCTTAGTTGAGGATCTTACATCCTATTTCATTGAGCAAATAGAAAACAACCAGGACAGGACTTTCATGAGCTCCAACACTGCTTCTGCCTATCTATAAACTCTGAGATTATTCTTGTACCCCTAATAAATGGTCTTTCCCTTAATAGTACTCAACTTTTCCTCTTGTATGTGGAACCATCTCTGATGCCTGTTCAAAAACATTGATTCCACAAGTTTCCCTGTACCAAATGTCCCTATCAGCAGGAAAACACACGTTCATTTCTTCTACCTTAACAATATCTTCTCTTGATCTCACTTCCTGCTCTATCAACCACAGCACTTTTTTCTCCTTTCTTTATAAGAAGTAAACTTAAAAAGAATTAACTATATACACTGTCCTCCACTCCTTTCTCCTAAATCTCTTCTAAATCCAATGCAACCACACCCTTGCTATCACAATTCAACAGCAACCTTCCTCAAAAAACCACCAATGATTTTGATTCAGTGCTCTAGTCTAGGCTTCATCTGACCTTTTAGCAACATTTGAGGCAGAAAGTATGTCCTTCCTCCTTAAAATGCTTAATTGACCTGGATTCCATAGCACCAAGTACCAGTCTTGGTTTTTCTCCCATTTTAATGACTTGCCACTTTAATGATTTTTGCATTTCTGCTTCCAGACAGAATTTGTTCATCTGAACTGCAGACTCATGTACCCAGCTTGGTAGATGACATGATCATTTGAATATCTAATAGGAATATCAAAAACAGCATATACAACATTAAGGTTCAGTTACTCCCACCTCTCCTACAACCTGCTTCATCACAGTCTTCTATACTTCATAATTGGTACTTTTGTTGTTTTAAATGGTCTGGTCAAGGCTTTGAAATATTTCAATTCATCCTCTCATGCTCCTCATCCGAATTAAATTAATCCTATCGTGTCTACCTTCAAAATATTTCCAGACTATTTTATTCTTATCTTCCACTTCCGTTGAACTCATTATCACTTCTTGTCTGGATCTTTGCAATAACTTTCTGCTTGGATTTTGTTTCCTATCCCATTTCTGTCTTTTCTCAATGAAGCAGCTACAGTGATGCTTCTTTCTAGAACTGCCTATCCTTACTTTTTATTTCATTTTTAGTCATATTACCATTAAGAGGATTATATAGATTATTTATGGTGTTATTTTGCTGTTTCCCTTAATGCTCCCCCAAACACCTACATATAAAATACATGAGTACGTATTTTTTCTGTTTCTTTCCATGGCTATGTTCTTAGACCCTATTCCCATGCAGACATGTAAAGTACTCAATAAGATTTTGTCAAATGAATGAACAAATAATGAGTGAATGACTTGTTTATAAATTCTAGGTTCCTTAATGGATTGGCCTTATACATATAATATTTAATGTAGAATGTGTCAAGAACTGTGAAGGGTCTGAAATTTTAGCCTCCTCGTAAGCTAACAAGTTAGCCTGTTATAGTTTCATGGATGCTGGCAGAAGAGGGGAGACTCCTGTGTCACACACAGAGTACTTTATTATTTTTGGTATAACACATCGGGGTCATGATGTTTGCACTGTTATTTCTTGTCCCTTGGAATCTCCCTTGAGAAGGGGCAGCACAGGCACCCAGGTGGATGTATGTATGAAGTAAATTTGCATTTCATCTAAAGAAGCCTGAGCTTATGGATCTCAGATCTTTTACAAAGGGCTTCAAACAAACTTATTTGACTTTTGCGTACAGTGGAAACATTATCTTTATTATGCTGGGCTTTGTTGCAGAGGAAGTCACTGACAGTTTTTCATGCCTGTTTGCTGCAGCCAGAGCTCAGGGGATTTCCTGGGCAAGAAACTATTCTGTATGATTCTGTAATGCGGGTACATTCTTTACATGTTTTTCAAAACTCACACACTGTACAACTGCAAGAAGGAGCTCCAAGGTCATCTATGGATTTTGCAAAGATGCTCCTTGTGGTCTATGAGTGGTAACATTTGTCCCCATCTGGAAGAGTTGCTGGGAAAGAGTCCTGGGGGAGACTGCCTGTGTAGAGCATGGGATGTGGGGACTGTGGAGCTTCAGTCCAAACATTTTGTGATTCTCAGACTGCTGTGTAAAAAAAATAAACAAGTTGAGCTGGAAGTGTGGCTCAAGCAGTTGTGCCTCTGCTTATCAAACACAAACCCCCAAGTTCAAATCCCATCCCAGAAAAAAAAATACCCAAATAACAAGTCAAAGCAATTTGAATTCCAGAATTTTATTTTTCTAAATATTTATTAAATACGAACTATTCTTGGGCTGATGGAGTGGCTCTCTCACCAATATCTGCATTGGTTTAGATCATTGGAGACCTTTAAATCCAGATGGGATGATATAATGAACCATTCTTTTTTAAATGTAGCAATCAGGAATGCCTAATGTTATTTAGTTGTTTTTGCATTTTCCATTAAAAGACTTAGCTTTATTCATTTATATAGTTTTTTTTATTTCTTAGTATTTTGCAAATATTCTATTATATATTGTGTTATAAATAGTTAATGAATATTAACTATTGATGAAGTCTAGAGTTCAATTACTTCATCCTTATCATAACTTCAAGCATATAAGCAATTTGGAGGGACTACAAAGCCTGAAACTCAAAAGAATTAATTAGAACAGTTGAAATTGTGTTCTAAAATAAGGAATATAGAATTAGTACACTTGAAATTTATAACAAGTACATAATCAAAGCCCTTAAGCCAACATACTAGAATACTCAATTAACTTTTGTCTTTCATGCGTCTTTCAGGAGGGTTATGAAATCTATAGGAAAAAATCTTAAAAGAAATAAGGAGTGTCTATCTAGTAGACTTATGACTGTCTATTATTATATAGTTTGAAGTCTACTTCCTGAGTTTGTCCTTTGATCATACATGCTTATATTTTGTGTAATCTTTCATTAAAAACACATAGCACAGTGCCTGGAATAGAATAATTATAATTGCTATATTTACCTAATAGGAACAGTGTAAAGAGCCTAGACTTTGCTATTAGGTGAGGTTTATAATTGTGTCAATAATAATGAGTACTGAAATATTATGTTACTTTTTCTTCAATCTTATATTTTCTTTTAGATAAAAAGAGATGTTAGCTCTATTTCAGAAGATTAAATAAGATGATTTATATATCCAGATGTTTTCCACACTATATTGAAGTCTTTGCTGGGTCAAATCTCACTTTAAGATACCTTTTTTGGGTGTCTCACTGTTGGCCTTTTGCTGGGTCCTAACCTTAAAATCACCACTCACATGTTCAGCCCTCCCCCACTTTTTTAAAACTCAGCATGGGCATCTTGTCTATATGGCTAAGACTAGAAAGTGTGATGTTCAACCGCATGATATAGATAAAGACATTTCCTCTCCTGAATTTTTAAATGTTTGTATGAGGCCTAAATTGTCAGCTCAAACTTCTCTTTGTGTTAATAAACCCTAGAGGGTCACCTAAATCATCAGAGAACTTCTAAGATAGTGAATCCAAAATGAGACAGAATCTGATTTTCTGATTCGTGATTGTTTCCCTCATCAGTTTCTACAGATCCCATAAAGATTCATCTTCTTCTGTCACAGTGAACACTGTAAAAATGGCAGTGACAGACTTATTTGTCAACCTACCAAATATCTGCTAACACCCTTTCCCCCTGAGGCAACTCATGTAATTATATTTACATAATTAATATAGGCCCCTTAGGTAATTTTTCTCACAATAATTAAAAGCTGCTGCAGAGTTGTTAACTTTTCTACCCACAGTCATAGAGGAGACAAGCATTATTTTCAGACATTCTGTGTCAACGGCATTCTATTATGAATGTAACTCCCCCTAGCACCAAGCTTAGTATACACTAAACTCAGAGTAAATGAGAACTGTGATTGCTATTGCAAATGATTGTAATTGAGGAAGTCAACAATGCTCCAGAGCAGTGAAAAATCCTTGAACCTCAATTATTAAAATAAAATCTAAGGTATTGTATTTCTCAGGCAGAAATAAGCATACAGTGCACAATTTCCCATGGCTGATCTAGTGAGGTATATATTCAATTAATGGCTAGCTCAAAGATTGATTTCACTGACCATTACATTTATGATTAATCCAGATTTTTAAATTTGTGTAAACATCTAGGAACAAAGTATACTAGCAAAACACCTTTAAGTTTTAACAGCATTTTTCTGTTAAAATCAGTCTTTAAAGACATATATTTTTGACATGTAATAATTACACATACGTAGGGAGTACCCTGTGATGTTTTCATACATGTATATATTGTATAATATTCAAATCAGAAAAAGCAGGTCTATTTCCTCAAACATTTTTATTTCTTTGTGGAGAAAATATTTGAAATCCTCTATTCTAGCTTCCTTGAAATATACAGGATATTAACATGCTTCCTTGCTGTACAATAGCACACCAAACTTCTTACTCCTCTCTAGTATAACTTACTACCCATCGACCAACTCTTCTCCATACCTCCTTCCTTCCTACTCTCCCCAGCCTCTGGTAACCACCATTTTACTCTCAAATTCTAGAAGACTGACTTTTTGGATTCCACATAGAAGTGAAGTCATATGGTATTTATCTTTGCCTAGCTTTAATTTCCTGATTATTAGGAATAAGTATGGAAATGCAGGTGCTTCTTCAACATACTGAAAAAAACTCATTGTCTTCAAAGGGACTTATCTAAGAGAACTACAAAATTGCTGCAGTGATTTTTAATACCTTCCTACTATTTGAATATTCAGTAAACAGCAATACCTCTCTTGAGGGCAGATAATCGGTTCCCATTCTAGATGCCTATGTGACATAGATATGAAACACTAGAACAAGTCATTTCTTTTTGTATTTTAGTAATGAGAACTCCTAGAACCTGTTCTGCACATTGTCTGAAATAAGAATCAGAGTATCTGCTTTCCAGGGATTGGAATGATATCTGTATACTTTAAAACCCCTGGAATCTATGCATATTTATGTGTGATTTGTATATTCTATACTTAGAATATGTTTATATTTTATAAAGAATAATTTGTAATATTTGTAATGCATATCATTATTATTTTTCATTTAGAGAAACTTTAATTTTTCATTACAGATTATTAAACTTTATTTGACAAAACTTTATTCAACATATAAACCTTTCTTTATTTTGCTTGTTCTAATTGTGTTCAGTATACTTAAATATAGTTGTCACTTATTAAAATAGATTCAACATATTAAATGTATTTATTTTTAGATGTAGTCATATATTCCCATTGACTTTTGATAAGATTCAGAAGTATTGAGAATTTGGGGGCAGGAAATTTGATAGAAAGTGAATATATTTTTTAAATTATATTTTATAGAAACTATAAACATTAGGTGTTTGTGATGTTACTTCACATTTCTCTCCATTCAATGTAGCATTTTCAAAATTGAATACTATTTATCATTAGATTAAAATGTGCTTAGTGAATTTGATAGTCTAATTTAGTGATTTTTTAAACCCCTTTCCCTGAAACTTATGTTTGCCTTTCTAATTCTTTTTATAAGGGAATGTCTATGAGTTTATTATTGTATCCTTTGATAAAAGGAGCCAATAGTGAAGTATCCCAAGTATAATAATCATTAACAGAAATTAACCTTATTTTGCATTGGTATATGTAGAAACAGATGAACAGTTGCACCAAGCAAATTCATATTGTGTGTTGTTGATTCATCTTTTTTTCCAATCATCTATTAATGATTAACAATTATTGTCAACAGCTGCAGAAAGTATATTTTATAAGGAGGAAAAAATATTTAAATTCTGTCTCACTCTACACTCCTTAACTATGTAACCTTGATTAAATAATTAACATCTCCCAACCCTTTTTCTTTCCTTTTTCTTCCTTTGTAAAGCAACAACATCAGTATCTATCTCCTGGGGTCACTGTGAATGTTAGATCCACATAGGGAATCAGCACAGAGTGCATTCCATAGTGTACTTAGGGGACTATAGCTATCATTCTGTACTACCAATATTTATAACTCCCCACTTTTCACCTTTCTCTTCTTTTCTTCTCTTCACTTTCCAAAATGTCTTTCTGGAAGTTATCTTATTTCTCTGCATGTTAACCTTAAAAAGGTCAAATTATTCTTTCCTGAATAAATTAGGTGATACATACAATGATTTGTGAAATACTAACCTCTATAAAAATCAGGAGTATGTATTACAGAAATATAGTGGATATAGGGATTTTCAAATATTAAAGTTTTTATAAGTAACTGTTTTTCATGACCTAGTATAAGATACTCTGTAGAAACAAACCTTATGGCTGATAAAAATGGAGGGAAACTGATGTAGCTATCAGAAGGCAAACCTTGGCAATTCTATCTGAATTCTATCTGAATGAACCTTGGCATTCTAATCTGAATGATGCTATGCCTTAGAAAGAATATTTGGGAAAACAGTCACATTTATTAAATTGAGAATTCTGCCTTCTCAATTTCCAGTATGAAAAACATGATTCCATTTTTCAGATCAGAAAGAACCACATTTTCCTTTTTACATCAAATATATGCTTTGAGGTACTTAGAGAAACATAGTAAGATCATTTCTATTTGAGGTCACCTTTTCAAAGTATGGGAACACTGTGGACGGTCAGCCTAAGAGCCACATTTTCTTCTTCAGTTTCCAATTGTGATTTTGAAGCAAACAGTTGTGGTTGGTTTGAAGCACTTGATGGTGACCATTTTGATTGGATATGGAGTTCCAGGAGTAAACTTTCCGCTGACATTATGAAACAGGCCCCACCTTGGGATCATACTCACAACAATTCTGAAGGTAAGAAGCAAGCAATTCTCTAATTACTTCAGTTTACTTTTCAATTAGGCCTGAGAAGATAAAGAGAAACTTGTGTTCTCCTCTATCACAACAAACAGTAGACAGTTGAATATTGTCAATCATGATTGTGCTGTCTGCAGGAAAGGATTCCTTTATAAGTGGTGCAGGTGGACAATAGATGTTTTTTGACTGGATTAGCTGAAATTATTGATTTTGGGGCTCCATTTAAATGCAGATGTAGAAAATAGTTCAATTCTTACAAAAGCAAATTTGTTATTGACTTTTTATTGTTGAATACTTTTAATTTTAGTTGGACACAAAACTTACTTGCTGTAGTGTTAAAAGCAAGTTGTCTCATTGTAGAATTTGGTCTGTTAACTAATGTTTTGTTTTTGTTGGTTAATAGGGTATTTTATGTTCATTATGAAGAAGAACAGCAGCTTATTCCAAGTTGCTAAACTCCAGAGTCCAACTTTTGGCCAGACAGGGTCTGACTGCACACTTTCCTTCTGGTAAATATTAAAAATGATGGTCATTTCCTAGTGGTCCAGTGATTGCAGGCAATCCTGCACTTGTCAGTTGTTCTGTTTTACCCTTGGTTTAAATTTAAAATTATTGTATTAAATTCATATAATTTTAACTTAGAAACATATTATCAGATTCGTTGTTTCTTTCTTAAGAGGAAGTTAACTGTTCTCCACAATTGGATTAATTAAGATTCTACCTCTGTTTTTTATGAGCTCCTTGATATAGGCTCCCAGGACTGTGAGAGCCAGAGTCAGAGTGTGCACCTCAGCAGATAAGCTTCTGTAAACAGACAGCCACAATGACTGCAGGAAGAAAGGTGTCAATTATAAAACTAATCATTACTTGACACTTGACTGAGTGGAAGAGTCTACAGGTTAAATCATTAGGTTACCCCATAAATCACTTCCATTTCTTGTGTTTGCTGTCCTTCAGGTTTTATAACTATGGCTTAGCAGTGGGAGCAGCTGAACTACAACTACATATGGAAAAATCCAATGAACCCACAACCCTCTGGAGAGTGTTATATAACCAGGGCAACCAGTGGTCACAAGCAACTGTTCAGCTAGGGCGCCTCACCCAGCCTTTCTACTTGTCATTTGAAAAAGTCAGTCTGGGCATTTATGATGGGGTCTCAGCAATTGATGACATAAGATTTGAAAATTGTACTCTTCCTCCTCCTACTGAGAGCTGTGAAGAGTCAGATCACTTCTGGTGTCAACATACCAAGGCTTGTATAGAAAAGCTTCAGTTATGTGACCTGGTGGATGATTGTGGTGATGGCTCTGATGAGGCTGACTGTGGTAAGTTTCATATTTTTTTGTATGAATGTGGACTTTTTTGGGGGATAGAAGGGTAGATTTGGCCTCTTGCTCATTTTGAGAGTGGTGACCTTGAGTAGTTCACTTTTTTTGACTAGTCCTATGACACTGAGTATAGCTAAAAGTTAATGAATACTGTGTGGAACATAATTAAATTAGTCAGAGACATCAGGATTTATTAAGTAGACTTTTTATCTAGATACTACATATAAAATGATAAGCACAGTTACACAGAGCACCTGCCTTCAAGAAGCTTACAATTGAAGAGATAGATATTTAAATATTTAGCAAAGCAATATAAAATGGCAGCTTTGATAGGAGCTATGAAGACATCGTACATGGCATTGGATTTTCTATAGGTGATGACTTTGCTGAAATCCAAAAGAGAGTAAGTCAGAGTATGCATCAAGAGTCCTGCTGTGTAACTGTGAGACAGATGAAAGATGGCTGGAGCAAGGAGATTAAGGTGAAACAGGGCACAACAAAGAGATGGAGAGATGGGAAGGCTGGATTCATAGACTTCTGTAGTTCACATTAAAAAACTTTCCTTCATTTGAAAATTTTTAAGAAGGAAGATATGACAAAATTGACATATTTTAAAATGTCCCTGTGGATGTGGTATAATGACTGAATTAAAGAAGAGCAGATTCAGAAGATCTGTCAGAGAACAATTGTGGTAGCCCATGGGAGACAAGTTGGCAGTGACTTGCCTTGACACTGATAGAGATGAGGGACAAGGCTTGGGCTACATATTTTGGGAGAGATGTTTGATTATGTTTTGGCTCTAGGGAGAAGAGAGCGAGATGCCAAAAGTCAGTCTTGACTTTCTGGTTTAAATTACTGAAAAGTTTGTGGTCATCTTATGATTGCATGGGTCTTACAGTTTAACAAACTTAACTCATAATGTCTGAAAATGCATCAGAAGCTAATAGTATTTTTTAAGTGCAAAAGTGTGTCAGAAGAAAAGTTTACATGTTTTCTTGAACTCAGATTCCTTGTCCAGAGACTACCATGATTCTCAAATTTTAAGATGTGCATTTATTACATTAGAAGACTAACTAAAATCAATGTAGAATCATAGCATGCTTGGTACCTTTTAGAAAACATTTGTATTAAAGAACTTTCATATAAAACACTGTAGAGAGCTTTATATGTATGTGGTCTTTGATATACACTATTCTCAATAGTATATTAAATCAGAGATATTAGTCAGACTTACCATGCATTTCAAAATTTACACAGGTCATATTTGAGTAGATATAATTAACATTGATGAATTTGACAATGACCATGATAAGAAGTTCAACTTGCCCTATGCTAATTTATTTTTGCAAATTCAGAAAGCTTTTTAAAAATATTTTTTATGTTCTCTAAACCCTACTCAATAAAAAATATGTTAGTCTGCTGCTAAAATAAGCAAATTATCTCTCAAATTTCCCAGTATTCATTGGACAAGAGTATGGGAGTATGACCATAATATCAAAATATTTCTTGTGATTATGTATTGGTGAAAGGAAATAGTGATAGCATAGTAATATCAGCTTTTCTCACGCCTTTCCCCAATGACATATTGTTTTATTATGTAATAAAAAAATAAATAAAATCCTATGTAGAATGTAGAAATACAGGTTGTATTTCCTGAAATATGTTTAGAGATGTGGTCTTTTATTGAAGGGTGTGCTCCACATATTCCCTTCTGGAATGAAGATTGAATGTGCAGTCATTAGGAAGACAGGTGATGTAAAAATCTGTTGGCTTTAGTGCCAGTTTTATGTCAAAAACTCAGCAAGTTGACATTCTCCTTCTGCTCCACAGCAAAGACTGACACCTGGAGAGGACATCGTGTGTCCCAGCCACGTCACAGCTGGGCTTGATTAGTCACAAGTGAGGAAATATCAGATGAAAGCTCATCTCCCATTTGACATTTGTTCACTGGGTTCCCTTCATTAGGTCTAAGCTCTTCTATGCTATTTGGAGACAGATGATCTATTCTCGCCTTGCTGCATTTATTCACATATGCTTTTATTTATTGTTTCAGGGTGTTTGCTCACCTTTGGCACCAAGTACTATTACTAAGATGAATAGTTACAGGACAGCTGACATTTATTTTTTTAAAAATGTTAACTTATGTAAATGAAACTAAAATGTGGAACTTAATGTGAATTCCTAAATTCCATTCCCTCATCCTAAATACTCTCACATTTGAGAGTATTTATCCATTTATCCTACAGCAAATACTTGCTGTCAACACAATCTTCATGTCTTGAAAAATGAGCATGTTTCTATATTACTTTAGAAATTAGTGTATTTAGTTGATGAGGAGATTGTTGATTCTTTGCAAATCTGAATTGTTCCAGTGGCTGAAGGTAGTTAAAAGTTTAAGAGCCCTAGTTCCCTTTATATACTGTTGGTGGGAATGTAAATTAGGGTAGCCACAATGGAAATCTGTATGGATGTTCCTCACAAAGCTAAAAATAGAATTGCCATATGATCCTGCTCTAAAGGAAGGAAACATAATGGAGATCCCTGCACACCCATGTTTATTGCAGTGCTATTCACAATAGCCAAAATATGGCATCAACCTAGGTGACCATTAATTGCTACATGGATAAAGAAAATGTATTATATGTACACGATGGAGTATTTTTTGACCATAAACAATGAAGCCATGTCATTTACAGGAAAAATGGATGAACTGGAGACTATCACATTGAGCAAAATAAGGTAGATTCAGAGAGACCAGTAGTACATACTTTGTGATATATGTAATCCAGAAAAAAGGTAACATGAAAGTAGAAAGGTGTGGGGGGATATTAGAGAAGAGGAATAGAATCAGGGATAGACAGAGGGAGGGTGAGAGAGGGTAGTGGGGGATAAATATAATCAAAATATGTCATATGCATATATGAAAAGGTCACATTGAAACCCTACATAATTAGTATGTGCAAGTAGTTTGCACTAATAAGAAAAAATAAAATAAAATAACATAAAAAACTTAGCTCAATGGACCTTCAATCCAGTGAGAGGAAAAGACCACTACTGATGAGATGCAGGAAAGAATCACCTGGGCATATGGTTAACATTAGGCATAAATAGAGATGGAGGAAGAAGGTTTGTTACCCATGGGTGCTCTCAGAAGACCCTGGCTGAGAAGATCTCAGGTCCCTGCATCTGGAAAACAAAGAATTGGCCAGAGACACAGATTGAAAGCAGGAGCAAAGTTTTATTGAAAGAGAAAAGAAAGTATAGGCAGAAAGATATACCTCCAGAGTGCAGGGAGTTCTGACCACATAGCTCAGGAGCATCAGTCTCTTCATTTAAAGGGCAATTTGTAATTTTTAAGGGCAAACATTGGGAAAAATATGGGAGGGCTTTGCAAGAGGAACTAAGATAATTGACAGATTTAATTGACAATGTCTTGTTATATAACATGGGTCATTCTGTGCATGCACTTGTGCCAGGTCCTGGGTTTCTAATTGTATGTATGAGATAGGAACAATATTCTTAAGGTCTTAAGTAGAGAGCGTTACCTGACAGGTCAGATTGAGGACAGGTTTCCCTTTATCAGGCATGCACCATTTTCCAGTCTGAACCTGCCAAGAGACTCCCACATCTTGTGGGAGAATTTATAACTCTAGAGGAATTTACAACTGTAATCCTGACCACAAAATGACCATAAGAGTCCAAAGATGGTACTGAGTAGAGACAAGGAGGACTTTGGCATGGAGTGACCCTTTGTTGAGGAGGGTTTAGTCCCATGAAATTATTTTTTTGTTTTTTGTTTTTTTCTGTTATTAACTTTCCTTAACTGCATGATAAGGGGAAAAATAGCTGAGGGTGAACCAGAAGTTGTTTTCATATTTACGAAGGAGATTAGATTCAAATTTAGATTAAACGAGAATGTACTAAAGGATTTTTCATCAAGAAAGAAATGATAATATTGCCAATGAAGGTTTTATCATTTTGGCACTTGTGTATAGGAACAGTTGGAAGTGAGACAGGATAGAACCAAAGAAAAGTACTGCCATGAGTACTTGTTAAAAATGTGGACTTTTGGGTTTTGCCCCATAGTAAATAAATGAGCATTTGCTGTGGAGTTATGCCATGAATTTTACTATGAGCTTCAGGTGACTTTTAAATATTAAAACCATTAGAATATAATTATTCTCAACTCTACTAGAATCACTATGAGAGCTTACAGAAGTTCCTGATGTAGCTTTACTACTTGGCCCAATTAAATAAACAACTTTGGAGGTGAATTCTGGGCTTTGGTGATTTTGTTTGTTTTTTAATGCGCCTTCATGATAGGAACAGTCAGCTTAAGATGAAATGCACTGATCCAGAAATTTGTCACAGTGAACCAGCCATGAGGTCATGCTCATTTTCCTGGAGTTACAGGAAGCAGGGACAAACATAAAAATTTGGAAAACAATGGCCAGAGCCATTCAGAAAATAATGGCATAAAGCATCTTTAAGTCCATAAAACAGTATTATTTGTTATATTATCTAGGATGTACTAACTCTTTGTAAAACTGTACTTTAATGTTGCATTTTAAAATTAAAATGACTAAATATTAGCAAGGTATCTCTAGTTTTTAAGATCATATTTATTTTGTCCTTGATTATCTTGTGTTCTTATTTAATGCCAATTTCAGCACCTGAACTACAGTGTAACTTTGAAAGTGGACTTTGTAACTGGGAACAAGGTACAGAAGATGACTTTGACTGGACCAGGAACCAGGGTCCAACTTCCACACTTAACACAGGGCCAATGAAGGATAATACTTTGGGCACAGCTAAAGGACACTATCTCTACATAGAATCTTCTGTGCCACAGGTTTTCCAAAACAAGGCGACTTTACTCAGCCCAATCCTTAACACCACTGCCCCCCAGGACTGCACCTTCCGTCTGTACTACCACATGTATGGAAAGCACATTTATAGACTGGCTATCTACCAGCGAATCTGGAGCAACTCAAGAGGACAGCTGCTGTGGCAGATATTTGGGAATCAAGGCAATAGATGGATAAGAAAGCACCTCAATCTTTCCAGCAAGCAGCCCTTTCAGGTATGGATAATGGGTTTCATAATGTGTGTTTGCAATACTTCAGGATGTCCGAGCAGTGTGAAAGATCACAATATTCTTAAATGAAAAGCTAATAGAATTGGATCAAAGTTACTTTGATACACATTTATCATTTAATTAAGGATGTGACAAAGCTCTTTAAGTTGCCTTGCTCTTGACTACCCCGATGATGCCTGATTAGACTCTAGAGATGAATACATGGTGTTGGAAACAGATGCAGGTTCCTCCAATTTTAAGTATTTGTTCTACTGAAATAAAAAATCTGGGGAAAAGAAATGAGTTTGGCACACTCTGAGATTCTGCAAAAAAGCACAGACTCATAAATCTGTGATTTTGAGTACTTCATTTGACATTTTAACTTTTTATAGGTGAACATCTGAAATCCAGACAGAGCACATGCTTTATTAAAAAATATCACACAATTACACTGGGGAAGAGTTCAAGTTTAAATCCAGGTCTCTTTACCCCTGGTGGTATTTTTTTTTATTCTCAATTTCATCTGTGTTCTCCTATAAGTCAAACTTTCAATAGCAAGTTGAAATGCATAGGTGGTTTTTACAGTTTTGAAAGTACTTTTATATATATCTTCTACCTACTTGATTCGCTCAGCAGTTTCCTGAAGTGGGTAAGTCAGAGGTCCTTTCTACCATTTTTTGTAGTATCAGGAGAAATCTTCAGAGAAATTGTGATTTGTCCTTGGCCAAATCATTGTGAGTCACACAACTGTACTGAAACTTAGACTGGAACCCAGAGTTTCTAAATAGTTATTACTCATTCCTTTCCAATGTATTATACATGCTACAGCATATAGAGGACTTGAATGTTTTATCTCCATTTAATCAAAGAGATATAAATAAAGTGTATGAGAGGAAAATTCTTACCTATCCATGAATAAACATTTTTTGTTTGTTTGCATGTATTAAACTTCTTTCAGTTACACCCATTGATATCACTATCTCAATTTAAATGTCTAAATCTAGTTAATGATTTCATAGACACGAACTTAGCTCCAGGATACATTTAGAAAGCATCCAACAATCATAGATGCACATTGTACGTGACTCAATTAGTAACAAACACTTTGGGATTGGTCAGTTGTCCAGAGAGACAGAAGCCTAAACCATGAGAGCTAATCTTCCAGGTGTACTGTGATATCTTTCTGTTCCACTATAATGACAAGATACCTATAATCATATGGCCTGAAATTGAAGAAGAGTGTTTCTTTTTCAACTTTCATTTAGTCATGGTTCATCCACTACAAATTCCTTATTTAAATAGCTTTTTATTTAAATAGTTCAGGCTGGTCAGGAACTTGCTATATAGCCCAGGTTGGTCTCAAATGCACCATCCTGTTCCTCTCAGTGCTGGGATTATAGGTGCACTAACGTGCTCCACCCACCTCAAAATGTTAATTTCAATCAGATTATTGTAATTTGGACCAAACTAGTATTTCATGAACCATCTCTTCCATGATGAAATCTAGTCCTGTGATGATGAAATTAGATAGTCTGCTGCCTTACAGGTTAATCACTCAAGATCCATTTGATGAATGACTTATTAATTGTTCAAAATGGAGTCCAATTTAAGCAACAGGATATGTTTTTCTCCATTGAATAGAGAGTAGTCACAATTTTTTTCTTTTTTTTTTCTACTGGTTCTGTATCACCACATGAAATTTCCATGAAAAGTCAATCCAGCAAAATAATTTGTTATAGAACATCCTATGTGGAAGGCCTGGGGGATGCACAGGTCACCCAGGGCCACGCTACATTGTAGAGGCTGTTGAATGAAAATGAGAGAGAGGATACATTGTAATCACAACTATTTTGAGACTATTTCAAACTAGAACTTCTAAGGAGGCTTCAACTCAACCTGAGCATATCACTGACGTTTAGAAAGGAGTATTTCTAACGATGAGATTCCTTATTACATCTGGTCTCATCTATATGTCACGTTTACTTAAACTTAAATGAGAGTGTAAGTACATAATAAAAATAACTATTTCACAAGTATTTATTATATGACATTTTCAGTACCTTTATTGATGGTTCACCACAAATGTTATCTCCAAATCATAGAACAGTACATTTTAAATTACTTAACATTAAAATTGACCCCGGTGTACTCTGATACTTGCAGTGTTGAGAATCAACTGCTTCGTGAGGTTTTTCTATCTTGTCACTGGATACATTGACAAAAATATTTTCTTATACAGAATTGAAATCTGTCTCACTTTGCTTTTCCCTTGTAAGATTGGATATCTTGGCATGGATTCTGTACTAATGGTAGTCACTGATAATATTACAAAAATTAAGTTTATTCCAACTTATAAAGTTTTAGACATCACAGAAACCAGGACTCACAATTTCAGCTCATTTTTCCTATCATGACCTCTTTTTCTAAAGTGTACATCTGTGTATGAAATAGACTGGGAAGTGGACATGGTTCTATAGAGATTCTTCAACTCGACCTTTCAATTCCTGTGTCAGAACAAACTGAACAAATTCAACTATGCTCTTGTAAATCCTTCAATAGGAAAGATTTTCCAGGTGAATTTTGTACTGAAAGAGATGGCATAATTTTTAAAAAACCTTGTTTATAACCATAATTTGATTTTGAATATAATAGGATAGGCCTTTAAACTCTAAATTGTGCATCAGTTTTTCAGTATTCCTAGGGAAAAAATGTTTCTGAACTTATGTTGTAAATAAATAAAGACCATATTCAATAATGTTAAGTTCATCTCACTTTTCCTGAAACTACTCTCATAAATACTGAAAGTATAAATTCTATGTGCCATTTCATGTAACATTTATCTTCCAAGTGTGTGTAGAATTTGCAAAAAAAGGTTTCAGATGGAGTCTGTTGGCTTGAATCCCGCATGAGCAACACTCATGGATTTGTTTTTTAAACTGTACACTAAATCTTGTCTCACTATCTTAAGTTTCTCATAGGCTCCCTTGAGCTGAATTCAAAATATAGTCAGAGATTATATGTCACCTCTTCATTGAACACTGATGCGGTGTGATGAGCTAATGAAGAATCTAAACTAGAAAAGGAGAGAAGGGTCAGGCAGAGGTAATTGAAAGAATGTATGGGGAGCCAGGCATGGTGGTACGTGCCTGTAATCCCAGCACTCAGGAGGTTGAGGCAGGAGAATTTCCTGTTTGAGGCCAGCCTGGGATATATTGTAAGACTCTGTCTCAAAAAAGAAAGAAAGGAAGGAAGGAAGGAAGGAAGGAAGGAAGGAAGGAAGGAAGGAAGGAAGGACGAAAGGAAGGAAGGAAAGAAAGAAAGAGAAAAAAACCAAAATAGTGTAAGATGAGCCAAAAATGATGCAAATTTCTCAAAGCCATTATTTTAGCCCTTTTATACTTGCCATGATTTCTATAGTACTTAATGGCATCTAATAGTTTTGACCCTCCAAAAGAGTATTATTTAGGGTCAGCTTAACTAGAAATATACAGGAAATTTTGAAATCAGTATATACTTGTAGTTGTTTCCAAATATACAATAAAAGAAGGAGACAGAGGGGAGAAAAAAGAGATTTGAGTTATTGGGAATGAATATTTTATTTTTATTGTTGGGTGGGGGCACATTGTAGCATTTACAAAATTTCTTATGATGTATCAAATATATCATACTTGAATTCACTCCCTCCACTGCTATCTTTCATCCCCCCTCCCCTGATTCCTGGAACAGGTTTGACTGTTATCATTTTTGCATTTATATACATGTGTATACAGTATTTTCGTCATATTCATCCTCCTACACCTTTCCCCACCACCTCCCTCCTCCCACCAGTGCCAACCCCCCTACCTCCTTGGGCAGAATCTGTTCTGCCTTCCTGTTCTCCAGTTTTGTAGAAGCAAAAACAAAAGATAAAAAGAGAAACATGGCCTTTTTGCTAGTCTGAGATAAAGATAGCTGCACAGGGAACTTCTTTGTGTTGTTTCCATGCACATGTGTATTACAACCCCAATTGGTTCATCTCTACCAGTCCTCTTCACTCCTCTATAATCCCCTTCCCATGGTGGCCCCAGACAGTTTAAGATTTCTGTAGTCACTCTTGTACAGTGAGCAACTCAACCATATTCAAGTTTTTGGTTTCCTTCCCTTACCCTAAACCTCTTGTGTGAGGCCTCCCCTTCATGTGACCCAGTGTCCCACAATATTTCTGCGTTTGTTTTAGGTCTATAATCTGCATACAAGGTGAACATGTGTCTTTTGACCTTCTGACCGTGACTAACTTCTGTTAAGATGATGTTCTCCAGTTCCATCCATTTACCTGTGAATGACAAAACTTCATTCTTCCTTATGTCTGAGTGAAATTCCATCGTGTATAGATTGCACATTTTCTTAATCCAGTAAATGAGTATTTTAAATTGCAAACAGTTTGGCAGAAAGAGTAATGTAAATACTAAGCATGAAAGTGAATACTTAAATTCTCTTTTGCCTTTTAATCTTTTTTACTATGTGGCCTATTCTGAAATTTAATGTAACCATGTCCCTTCTGCTTTCTCTGCTGCATATAGCAGCATTTGGGACTTTTCTGTAGGTAGGTACTGCAAAATCTCTGCAGAATCCTGCTCTTGACTAGATTTGGAAGAATGTAGTGAAAAATATAAGTCCTGAGTCTATGGCAGTCATGTCTGATTCTGCAGATTTTGTCAGGTAGAGACTACTCAGTCAAGGGATGCTAAATGGTGTTGAAGTCTCAACTGTGGGATGTATTTGCCATTTGGGAATTTTCAAGAGCAAGCCTGATATGCTAACACCTTCCCTGATAACCTTTACTTGGCAAGGAAGTATTTAAATTTATTCGTGTGAAAGTATGATATGAAGAAAGTTGCATTCGATTATCAAGGCTCAATTATTTTGTTAAAAACTCTACTTTCAAGCCTGTATCTTATATGAATCTTAATCAGTGTCTGTCTCCAGGATGACAACCCAAAAGGCAGTTTATTCCTCTGTGATGTCTACTGTTCACTCCTAGGAATAAATTCTGAAATCGTTCTTAAATTTGTTTTCTTTTGCTGAGCCACACCTTTTTTAATCATGTGGAATATTTCAGATTTGCCTTTTCTCTGCAAGTTTTGTTTTTAAGAATAAAAACATATTGAACCAAATGCTTTTGCTTGCTTATATTGATGACACAATTTTGACTTTTATCTTCAGTGGAAAAATCGATGTGTCACATAGCATTGCATTCACTAAGGAAAAGGCATGGGGTCTCTTCGTGATTCTTTGTGAGATGACTGCTCTATCTTGATTTATGCCCTCGAACTTTTTCTCATTCAGCAGAAAATATTGTGTTCCAATGTGTGAGAGCAAAGCGATCTATACCAATTTATGCTCCGAGGGCAGCCTTCTTCCAGAATTGTTTATGGAACATATCAACAACTATAGATTAGGGACACGATGTATCCTTCTTTCTTCAACTATCAGATTGGTGTTTTGGGTTCATGTCCAAATTTTTTATTTAAAGCTTTTTTTAGTAAAAATATTCCTTTATAAGATGAAAGGAAATCATAAGTGATTATTATTCTAGTGCCTTCCTGAATTTCAAAATCTACAAAGAAACTTAGGGCCAGGTTTGGCCATAGCAAGTTGTCTTTCTGTCAGGCCTTTCACTTGGAATGGCTTTAGGGATTATTTTCTAAAACTATTTTCAAAACTGCATTGTCAACCTTTGCCAACCTGGAAACTGACTATGAGCTTTTGAAAAGTAGTTTCTTGAAAATGAATTCAAGACACTGACTTCTAAGCATTTTTTTTACCCAAACACATATTCCAGATTGCTTTGTTATGTCATTATTTGTGTTGGAAACAGGGTAAACATGGTCTTTCATTGTTACCATCCTGAACTTTTAAAATTGAACTTAAGAATTACTAGGCCTACTTTGTACTTCCATAGGAGCCATATTTTACATTTTATGGAATAAAGTCCTCAGCCAACAGGAGGCAAAAAACAATGAAACAAACAAAAGTAACTCTCAAATGGTTAAGATTGAGGAGGATGTTTATTGATCCCTGAAGCAGGCTCCAGGAGGGTTGAGAATAGAGAGGCAAGAGGAAAATATGATTAAAAAAGTAGAAACCAGTCTACATAACTCCAAACTTCTGATCTATTGGGAAATTCTGTGATATACCTACAACTTCTACTTATTCTGAATATCTGACAAAAGATTTTTTTTTCTTCCTGTATCTATGTGAGTTTCTGTCTATGAAAATTTCATTTGTATATTGATATGGTTTAAATGTCTCCTGAAAATCATATTGAAAATTAATTGGACATGTGATCTTAAGAGGTGAGGAACATTCCAAAGTGATTGGATCATAAGGACTGCAACATCCTGAAGGGATTAATGTTCATGTCAGAAGAGTGGGTTAATTATCTTGAGAATGGCTTTGCTCAAAACTTGCTTCTGCATTCATGTGAATATTTGCTCTCCTCTCTCTCTCTGTCTCTCTCTGTTTCTCTCTCTGTCTCTCTCACTGTGTAACGCCTCCCACCATGTCATGATGAAGCAGGAAGGCCTTCATCAGATACAGGTGGCATTGACCCCAGACTTTGTAGCTTCCTTGATTGTAAAAAATAAATCTTTGTTCTTTATAAGCTACTCAGCCTGTAGTATTCTGTTATAGTGACAGAAAACATGCAAAGACTCATGATGACGAATACAATTTCCAGGACAATTTAACCTGTTAAAATTGTTTAAAGCAGAGGAAAGATAAAAAGACTTGGGGGTGAAGTGCATTGTATGTGTATGTGGAAATATCATAATGAAGTCCTACTGACAATCAATATACACCAATAAAAAGAGAAAAATATTTCAGGACATTTGAGGTACTTGTAGAGAAGGGTTAGGCTATTAAAATGGGAAGAGTTCTGGAACATTCGGGATATGTGTTATTATATATAAGCACATCTTTCCAGGCATGAGCTATTTCTGTACTTTTGTGCCTCCAAATTCACAGTTCTATTCACATTTTCACATGTGCATACATGTATTATGATTATCATTAGTGCACATTAACAGTATAACTGTCGTTTCATTAGTATAATTGTGCTTCTGTCCTCATTGTTCCTATGATTGCTTTCTTCTGTACAGAGCCAAACTTGACTCACAGCTTCCCAGATGTTACTTCTTCTAAATCATAATATGATCTAAAACAATCAAATCTATGAAGAAGTATCACAGAAGCTAGAAACAACCGTGCACAGTCTTACATAAGACTTTATTTTTCTTTATCAGCACAATGCTTGCTTGTTTCGACCTCCAAGACATTTTTGCATCTTCTACGTTGCTGTCCCTTGACTTTCAGATTTTCATTTGATTCTGTTGAAGATTTGTCCTTGCCTCTTTCTTGGCTTCTCCCCTCTCTCTCTGCTGCTATAGAAGCCAACAGCCTCCTCTAACTCTTGCATTTTCTCTGGTCACAAAACTACAAACAGAGGGAAGTGTTCTACATGGGTATCATTCTGTCTAAGAAAATTTTATGTATCCTTAGATACCAAATTTATAAGGTTATTCTGATAATACAAATTGTAATATTGTATTAACTTCTATAATTTACGTACTATTATAACTTTACATAAACTTGGTACTACGATTTGGTATAAAATAGCATTTCATTTTACTTTATATTTTAAGTAGTTCAGACTTATGCAGCTTTTGTATAATAAATTTAATTCTTTAAACGTATTGTGGAATGAATTCAAGCCAGTGAACAGAATGTGATATGGATTTTAGAGGAAAACTATTTTCAGTTCAAATCCTAGCTCTGCCACTTATTAGTTGTGCAGCCTTGGGAAAATTATTTATTTTCTCCTGCTACAAAATCTTCACCTGTAATTGGATATAATAATAGTACCCACTATGTAGAGTTTTATAAGGATTGAAACTATTAGTACATATAAAATACTTAGCAAAATCCCAGGCATACAGCAATTATTTTAATGTTAGCAATGACACAGTAATAATGAGGATATAACAATAATATATATCATATAATAAAAATTATTTAGATAAAAATGAAATTAAAAGTTGTCACTGAACTACAATAAAATTATATGATACTTGGCTCCTTTCTAAATGATCAAGGAGAGAAAGCCATTTCTCCTATCTTCATGCCTAAATATTCAAAATAAATAGACATTTTTTCCTTCTTTGTAGCTACAGGAAACTTCTTGTTTCTTCTCTTATGCCTTAAGAATTATAAAAGGTAATTGTATCAATAGTGTTAACAATGATTATAGGTACACAATGACAGAGTCTACAGAAATTTAAAGAATGTAATAGAGTGCTAGGAAGAAATTTATTTGATAAATTGGATTACATAGATAAAATCAATGCAAATTATCAAAGCTTACTCAGAAAGAAATAGGAAACCGAAGAACCCTATGTAAGTTGAAGGAACATAATTCAGTATTTAAAACTTCACACAGGCCTGATGCATTTGCTGGTTGATTATATTAAAGTTTTCCAAAAAAAAGCAATCTCAGCTTATTTTCTAAGAATACTATTATGATACCATGACCAGAGATGTCAAAAGTAGAGAAAATGAGCTATTATACCTAATGAATCTAGATGTGGCACTCTTAATATTAACAAATTGCACCAGACAATATTTATAAGTTGATAAAATATCATGAACAAATCAGATTTATCTCAGTAATACAGGTTTGGTTTACATAGGAAAATGTACCTTATAAGTAGAAAAAGAGAAGAAAATTCATAGATCATCTCAATAGATGCACAAACAGACTTCAAAAAGCAGCATTCTTTTGTAAGAAAAACTCATACTGGGCATGTAGCTCAGTGGTAGAATGTTTGCCTCACATGTGCAATGCCCTGGATTTCATCCCCAGCAACACACACATTCACACACACACAAAGTTTGTGACTAAAAATCTTAGCAAACTGAGAATAGAAGGAACATTTTCAAACTGATTATGTGTGTTTACTAAAACACTACAGCTTATGCAGTACTTAATGTGGAAGTGCTTTATATCAATTGTGAAGATTAGAAGGGAGTTCCTTCTCCTCACTGCTTTTAAATATTGTACTGGAGTTCCTAACAATGGAAAGAAGTGAAAGAAGACAGGAAGGAACGGAAGAAGAAAGAAAAGAAAGAAGGGCACTATGGTGGAAAGAAAGAAGATAAAACTTATTTTCGGGAGACACAATGGATACATATAAAGTCATTAATTTGCAGAAAAGCTGTAAAAATATTAAGTGAATTAGAAAAGTTACAGAGTAAAATATCAGTATATAAAATCAGGGTTTATTTAAGTTGGTACTTGGGGTTTGAACTCAAGACCTTGCACTTGTTAGGCCAGTATTCTACCACTTGAACTACACCCCCAGCCCAGTTATATTCCTTTTTCTTTTTTAGTGGCACTGTGGCTTGAAATCAGGACTTACACCTCAAACCACTCCTCTAGCTCTTTTTTGTGATGGGTTATTTCCAAGATAGGGTCTTGGAACTATTTGCCTTGGCTGGGTTCGAACTGCGATCCTCCTGATCTCTGCCTCCTGAGTAGCTAGAATTATAGACAAATCCTATAATTATAACCAGGGCTGGTGCCTGGCCCCAGTTGTATTTCTATATTCAATGAAAACTAATTGAAAAATGAAATTAAATAAACAATTAAATTTACAACATCAGAACTAGTAAAATACTTTGGAATGTAATGAAAAATATGCAGATCAAAATTTATAAAAACGTTTGTGTGAAATTAAAGAAAAGCTAAATAAATGGAAATATAAAAGTTAATGGAAAAATACTTAATACTTATTAGATGATAATTCTCCTCAAATCGATCTCTTGATTTAATCTACATCATAGCCTCTCTGGGTATATCCTCTCATGGTTCTTCTAGATGATCTCCATTCTGAATTAGGGCCTTTTCATCATCTTTTTGCCTTTAGTTTGGAGAAGATGTGTAACAAATTTATTCTCTGAATCAGTAGTTTTCACCCATATAAAAGCAAGCCTTCTTCCCTCTCCTTTAGACTGATACTACCATTTGATTGTCTTTACGTCTCACATACACACACACACACACACACACACACACACACACACCAACAGAAAGAAGCAGGGTTTTTTATGGTCACACATGTGTTTTAACACCATATTTTATTGGAAATATGTAGGTCCAACCTCTGCATCTCCTGTTCACAAAGCTTCCTGATATTTTTTACAATTGCTACTGTCCCCTGAGTGAAAGCCTCTCTTTACTCCATTCAGTGATGTTGTCACCTATGCATGGTGCCAAAGCTGAGATACTCACAATCTTTAGTAGTCCTGAGTTGTGGGAAGAGGAAAAGAGTTTGCCTTTTTTCCCTTGAACTCTATGCTACTCCATATTGCAATGACTATTGCTGAGCTATCAAGGTTGTTAAAACAATCAAAGTAGAACAGCAAAGACAAATGTTTGAAATTTTTTGATGGTTGGTTCATATATTTTATTTTGTGTCTCTTTCACTGGCCATGAGTTAACTCTGCCCACATACCTCTTGGGAGTGAGTCATTTGTAACAAAACACTGGTGTATACCCAGTCCTGCCGCTTTCCAGCTGCTTGGGGTGTTGGCCACTAATGCCTCCCAAATGGCTCTCGCTCTCTTGAAGCTACGCTCAAGAAAATAGACTTGTCAAACTGATGTTCCTCTGCTATAGTTTGGATCTTAAATGTCCACTGAAGGTCTGTGTATTAAGAGATTTGGTCCCTATGGTGGTGTTTTTAGGAGGTAGTAGAACCTTTGAGAGGTGGTGACTAGTGAGAAGTCTTTAGTCATTGGGGTTGTGCTCCTGTAGGGAATCATGGGCCCTTGAGCCCCTCCCCACCTCTTGTTCTGGTCATGCGGTTAACAATGTTTTACTCCTGTGCACATTACCACCGTGGTGCTCTGCCTTACCACAGGTCCAAACCATGGGACCGATGGACTGAAACCTCCAAAACTGTGAGCCAAAATATCCTTTTTCTCTATATGAATAGATTATTTCAGGTATTTTGTTATAGCTATCCTGCCCTCCTTGAGGATAAATCTATGTGTGAAGAAGGATCAACACAGGGTATGAAACCTCTGGACTCTTGCTTCATTTTGGGGTGACTGTGAAGGGCCCTCTCAGAGCCTGAGCACTCCTTGAATCCAGTTGAATCTTCTGTTGTAACTATATCACATCTTCACTTCTGCCTCATCCGATTCTGCTTTTCTTCACTCTTCTAGAGGTGATGGTTCCTAGAATTTTTCTCTGTAAATATTCTGTTCCCCAATTTCCATATCAAATCTGTTTCCAAGGAACCTGGACTGAGACATATTTCCATTAGGTTCTGGCCATAACCCTGATTAGCCACAGAAGCCCAAAGCCAAGGAAAGAGGTGTAACTTTTGTAGTTTATTCTATACTCCGGTTCTACCTAAGTTTTACTTTTAAAGCTTTAGACACGAACAGGGTATCATAGCTAATACTTAACACTTTCTACATGTCAGGTGCTATGCATTGAACTTATCTCTTCATAATTTCCTCACAACTCTGAGAGTTTCTACCCTCTCACAGAGGAAATGAGGACTGTTACATGAAATGTTACCATTAGGGGAGAAGTAAGGTGAGAAGCATAGAGAACTCTGTGTTATCTTTGCATCTGTTCTCTAAATCTGAAGTCAAAATAAAAACTTAAAAGAACAATGAGCAATAGAACTGGGTTAAGAAGAATCACTGTAACTCCAGCATTTAAATTCTTAATTACTAACTTATACTGCTTTTAAAACCAAAGTTCTCTTGGTTGGAAACCAGGGCAAAATGACATGCATGTGTGCCTTATAGTGTACAGTGAAGTAGGGTGTTTAATCCAGGTGAGAGTTATTTGGAATGCTTTTTTATGGTTGTAAGTATTTTATATAAATCACCAGTTTAATGTTAGCATCTCTCAATTATAATTAACTAAAAATAGGAAGCAATTTCGTACAACTTCTGCTGTATCAGCTAGACTCAAAGCACATATCACCATTGTGATAATGCCTAAATATATGCGTTTGTGACTCCTGTTCTCTTACATTTTGCCTTTACAGTGTCCTAATGGTAGAAAAAATTCAGCAGCCAGTTTTTAACGCCCTCTCAACACTTTTAGATATGAGTATCTTATCTCGAGCACTTTGCCATTTTTGAGATGTTTCATAGCTTTCATCATAGATCCCAGTGCTGGGGATAAGGCAGAATCATTCTATTTGAATAAGACTTTTCAATTAAAAACTTGAAATATTTTCAAAAATCATTTTATACAAAATTTTAAATAACCTTTAAAAAATTACTTGGGAACAAATATGCTCTCTACTTATTTCCAATATGGTGACTCTATATTTCTAGTATGTGTTAAGATGAAAAATTGATTTTATATTTAGTATGAAGCATAGCATAATGTAATAGAAAAATAAGATGGTAATTAAAAATGAGAATGATTCTAAAGTCAGTTTGCTTCACTGGATTAAAATTAATGAGTTTATGTTTCTACGTTACACAGAATTTATTTTGTGTTTTCAATTTGTTTCTTTATGGGGGAAGGGGATTGCCTTTCTAGGAAGTTTTCCTTTTAGATTAAACTATTAGTTATATTCAGCTTTTTTTTTTTTTTAGAAAGTGTCTCACTGTGCAGCTCAGGCTGGTCTCCAACAAAATCCTCCTGCCTCAGTTTCACGAGTGCTAGGATTATAGATATGTGCTAACATACCTGGTCTCTTTGATGGTTTTAAGATGCTTTAAATTATATGTAATTTTCTTGTTTTGTTTTTGATAGCTATATGCAAGTTATGCTATTATGATGAGTTTTATAATTTGAATATGAAGTATCTCCCTGAAGACTCAAATATTGCAGACTCAATCTCTGATGCAAGCAGCATTAGGAGAATTTTGGGTAGTGATTGTGTTACATGAGCTATGACTTCCTGAACAGATGAATCCTCTGATGGGTTCCTAATTTGATGACATTATTGGGAGGTGATGGAAAAGTTAGGAGTTAGGATCAGGTTGAAGGAAATAGGTCCTGGGGACTATGCCTTCTCCTTTCTTCTTGCTGTTTCTCTCTCTCTGCTTCCCAGCCATCATGAGGTGAGCTTTACCTTACACATGTGTCTACCATGATGCTCAGTCCTGCTTCAGGCCTATAGTAATGGAACACAGTCAGCAGTGGGCTGAAACTTCTCAAATGAAAAAAAAATCTTTCCTCCCTTAAGGTGTTAATGTCTGTTATTTTACCACAGAAATGAAAAACTTAACACAATGAGTTTGATAGTTTTACATGTAAAACAAATGTAATGTCCCGACTTTCATTTTTAAATATCCATGGAAACCTGCGAAAATCACATCAAGTCAGGCTGAGAATACCTGGGTTCTAAAGTTTAAAATATCTACTGAGGGATCCAGTGGGCTTCTATATGCTACTCCATCTTCTGATGACCGACTCCTCACCGGAATAAAAAGGTGAAGGATGGGTATGGTGGTTCGTGTCTGTAATTCCAGCACTCGGGAGACTGAGGCAGGAGGAGAAGCCAGCCTCAGCCATACAGGGAGACTCTGTCTCAACAGAAAGGGGCTGTTGGGTAGGCATGGTGAAACATGCCTGCAATTTCAGCCCTCAGGAGGCTGAGGCCTGAGGTTTGGGAATTTGAGGCCAGCCTGGACTACATAACAGGACTCTATCTCAACAAAAACAAAAAGAATAATAGAATGACCTAAAAGTTGTGTCCAGCTATAGAATTCTATAAATTTCATTTTTTAAATTCACAATGGCTTGAACTCTATAATTATTCTTAGATGTTATAAATTACTTTAGTAAAGTCTGTAAGAAAGCTTTGCTTAGCTTATAGTACAAGTTACCATGAATTCCTATTATTGTTGAGCTTCTAAAAGGCATTTAAGATAATAGTCTGTTTTTTCTCCAATTTTGTAAGAGAAAAAAATCAATGACATTTGTTTGTTTATGATAGGTAAAGAGGGAGTTTCCTTGTGACATTTCCATGTATATATGTGTTATAACCCAAATTGGTTCATCTCCTCTATTTTCTCTTTTCTACCTTAGTCCCCTTCTTACGATGATTTCAACAGATTTAAAAATTCTATATTTGTTCTTGTATAGGAAGAATCAACCATATTTACCTTCTTAATTTCCCTCTTTTACCCTCCTTCTCTCATATGTGATCTCTCCTTACCATCTACTGTTTTTCATAATATTGCTTCTATTTGTACTAGGTCTATATTGCACATATGAGAGAAAACATCTGGCCTTTATATTTCTGAATCTGGCTAACTTCACTTAAGATGTTCTCCGGTTCCATCCATCTACCTACAAATGACAAATTTTCCTTTTTCATGACTGAATAAAATTCCGTTGTATGTAAACAGCACATTTTCTTAATCCATTCATCAGTTGTGGGGCCTCTTGGCTGCTTCCTTAGTTTAGCTATTGTGAATAGTGCTGCAATAAACATGGATGTGCAGGTGCCTTTATTGTAACCTGACTTACATTCCTTTAGGTATATTCCTAGGAGTGGAATTGCTGTTCTGCTTTTAGTTTTTTGAGGAGCCTCCATGATGTTTTGCACAGTGGTTGTACTAATTTACATTCCTGCCAACAGTGTATGAGGGTTTTGTTTTCCCCACATCCTCAACGACATTTGTTGTTTGCATTCTTGATG
The DNA here is from genome assembly GCF_047511655.1 of Castor canadensis. Lineage (NCBI taxonomy): Eukaryota > Metazoa > Chordata > Mammalia > Rodentia > Castoridae > Castor > Castor canadensis. Next base: position 77,545,657 of record NC_133400.1, on the reverse strand, counting down.
GTAGCAGTTATAACAGAGAGTAGGGTAGAATCTTAACATGGTTTTCATTTGCATTTCTTTTATGGCCAGGGATGGTGAGGATTTCTTCTTGTGTTTTTGGGCATTTAGTCTTCTTCCTTTGAAAATGCTCTATTCAGTTCGTTTTTCCATTTCTTCATTGATTTTTTGGAAGTTTAGTGTTTTGAGCTCCCTATATATTCTGGTTGTTAATTCCTTGTCAGATATATTGTTGGCAAAGATTTTCTCCCATTCTCTGGGCAGGATCTTCAATTTAGTGACCATTTATTTTGTTGGGCAGAAGCTTTTTAATTTCATGTAGTCTCATTTGTCAATCCTTTCTCTTAGTTACTGGGTCATTACATGGATGGAGTGAATCAGGAAAAATCAAGGCTATTTCAGAATTCCAGTGAGAAGAACAGTAGGAGTTTTTCGTTGAAATTTAGAGGAGGGAGAGGACATTTTATGAAAGAAGATGCTAGACGTTTAAAAACTTTTCAGGTTTCTGTAAGACATCAAAGCAAAAAAGAAGTCTAAAGTTTAGGGGAAAAGTATGCAGTGAAGAAAGATTTGGTATCATTTATGATGGGTGGCAGTTTAAATTATGGGTTGGATCATCCAGGGTGAATGGGTCTTTTGTGAAAAGGAAACATAGATAGGAGAATCATGTGCCTCTTCAAGGTGTGCATCAGTGTCACTTTAAAAATTAAAATACGTCTCCAGCCTGAAGAACTTTGCATCTAATTCTCTTATCCCCACATCTTATGTTTGCAGCCTCTGTAGTGTCCAACAGGTCTGCACAGGCTTGACTTCAGGCCGTGAGAAACTGGTGCGGGTGTTACACGACAGCACCTGGCTGGATTAGCCCAGTGGCTCCTCTCACTGTAGCAGGTGGAGAGCTCATGCACATAGTCCTGCTGCGGTCAGTGGGAGATGGTGGTGCTTTCGTCCTCTGAGAATGACAGTTCGATTCGTAGATGACTTCACAGGACCCCTCAGAAGGCATGCTGTCTTCCAATGTAGCAATAGCCAACTGGAAAAAATCATCTTTATAATCAGCTTTGCTTCCCTCCTGAGTTAAATTCTCAGATAAAATGCTTGCTTGGAATATTTTTCAATAGTTTTACATTCCATTTATACCTCCAAATCTATAAACTCATCAAAAGAGCATAGAAAGGAAAGCTAACACATAGAAAATTTGCCCTTAAAGATTAAACTATTGGTGCTGTGGCAGTGACTCAAGTGAGTGCCTGCCCAGCAAGAATGAAACTGAGTTCAAACCCCAGTTTGACCTCAAAAGAAGCTATAGTTTCCCAAATATTTAAAAATCTTACTACAGATATAGTTTTCATTTTTCGTTAGCTTCACCTAAAAGCGTAGCTCATCCACGAATGTACCTAAGACTATATATTGCATAAAACAGATTTTGTATTTCAAAAGTTTAGCAGTATTCTATGAGAATTGAGAGGCTCTCAGTAGGATATCATATTTTTTCCAGGCTTAGGACTCAGTCAGCAACAAAGTTCTTAAACTTTGCTTTGGTGATTGGAAACTCCTTAAGAAAGAAAATAGGTTTTTTAAAAGAATGATGAGGGGGTGAATTCAACTATGATACATTGTAAGGATGTCTGTAAATGTCACAAATTACCCCCAGTAAAGCAATAATAAAAATAAGTAGAAGAAAAAGGCAACTTTGAAACAGTTTTGTCTAATTATTCAATATTGCATGATCTGTTAAGGTATTTTTATATTTTTAATATAAAAATTTTAATTTAAAAATTAAGTATTGTGAAAAGACCTTTTAACTGTGTTTCTGACTTTGACAGTGAAGACTTTTAATTTATACTGAACGTATGTATACTTTTCCTGTCAAGAGCTAGGATGCAAATATTTTAGGCTCCATGGGCCTCTGTTACAAGTACTGGGCTCTGTCATTAAAAACAGCTCAGAGAATACGAAAACAAATTGGTATGGCTGTGTTCCAAAAAAACAAAAAAACAAAAAAACACACAAAAAAAAACCCCACTAACTTTATTTCATTAGGTTTCCAATTAAAATATATTTTTTTTATTTTCAAGTTTGCTGATGCCTGCACTTTACAAACAGCCAGTGGGAATTCTACAAGCTCATTATGTGCTTTCAGTATCACAATGGATATAGGATTTTTGCCCTTGGAAAGTATGTCATCTGGCATGATTCTTTGTTGTTATTCCTGTGCGTTGGCCTCACAAGAGTTTCCAATTAGTAATGTGAGCATAACTTTTGAACATTTCTAAGCACAAGATGTGTTTAACTTTGTAAAGTGGCTGTGCAATTAGATGAACAACACTCCCAGATTTTTCCCTTACTCTGGAGACTAAACATCCTGACTATTAACTGAAAGGTACAATGGGAATTGTGTCACTTCCTCATAATCATCTAATTTGCGAAATCTATAACAAGAACAAGCCTGGGTCTGCTGCTTTAGAAAGCTAGAAGGTGGGGCGATTGTTCTCTGATGAGGTTAAAAACAAATGTTTTCAAGAGTCTGAACAGAATTGGTTGGGAAACAGGTCATTAGCACAAAGAAGGAGCAAAAGAATATGCAAGTGAGGATTTAGGAAAGGAAAGTTTTAATGTCTGGGTAAATTCTTGGTGTCAATTCTAGTTTGTCCTCACCTTCCCCCAAGTGGTCCTGCATGCATTTTCCTTTCCCGTCCCTCTAGTATCCTCACCAGCCTATGGCCCAAGGACTTCTACCCGTGTTCATTGGGCACACCACAAGGTTGCCTGCTCCTGCTGTGGGAGGAAAGATGAATGAGAAAACTGTTTTTCCAAAGCTGAATGCAGAAGTCCCAAGACCAATTCCCACATAGGGACTGGTTAGATTTAAACTGGAAGAAGAAAGTCTTCACAGAATGAAGTGAGGAAAGCTTTTCCTTCAGATCTCTGTCTTTGGCTGCCACAATTATGTTGATTATTCAGATTAACTCATAAGGAATACTTCCAAGTCATCCCAAGTATGGTTGCCTGCCTACACTTATGTTTGTTTGTATCATGGGATACTTTACCAGAAAAGCCTTCCCATGCAAACAATTGCCAAGAGAAGCTCAACAATCTCAAAAACTCCCCCTGGAAAAACTTCATAGTCAGGACAAGCATGACGATCTTCACCATCTGGGCACTAATCTCAAAAGTCAAAATACGACTTAGATGGGAGTAGTCAAACTTCTTTTTTGACATCAATGGCAGCAGACAATATAGAAAATGAGATGCTTCCTCATTATAAGCCAATTCTTTCCAGTTCTTGTGTGAATGAATCCACACCCAATGGTATTACTGAGTATATGGCCAAAAGATCTCATCCTAACCTTCAAGAAAGTCCCAAAGAAAAAAAAATTACACATGAGGAATTAAGGAGGAGGATCAGAGAGTTATATAAAATAAGTTCAACACAAAAAGCTGAGACCTCTATAGGAAAGAATATCCAAAAACGAAATCAAAATAAGCAAATTTAGATTTACTTGAGAAAAATGAAAAATTACATCATTGGACTGATTGGAGTTTCAATATCCAGCTTCATGTAGGTGGCCGTGCATACATGCATGCTTTGAACTCCTCAGCAGTCCTCATAAACACATTTAAATGGAAATCCTGGGAGTCTGTGGTTTGACTTATGATGTTTGATAAACACGGATTTTATAGTCTTTAATATTGTGTAAATGTACACACACCTTGGGGACCTCTCTGAATCATAGTATTATCCCATCATTCTGTACAGTTCATAAAGTTGTTTTAAGTTATGCTACAAAGAAATTCTTATAAAACTAACAAGAGACTCTGATGCTCAAAGGTTAGCACACGTGAAGATAAATGATGCTTATTTGTTGAATTGGGCTGATTGGGGGGGCAAGCATAATTTTGAGTATTCAGTTTGACATCAAATTATTAAAAATCCTTTCTCCACTATTTTCTGCATTATTTTAATGTTTATGGGAAATAAAAGTTTTTGAATCTTTTGAATTGCATCAGATTGAATGTCCTATTCTTAATGTTAGTCAAAGGAAACATTTTAGTAATTTGTATTGCAGGATTTTTCCTTCTCCTATTCAAAATGGGTCCTAAACTGATATTCAGTTTTCTCTCCATGCTTAGTCCTATTGGGTGGAATTTGCATCAACATATCACCTCATGCTGTTTTACACACATCATTTAGTACTTCTGCCCCTCCACTGACTTCTCCCTTAATTTTCTTATTTCTCCTCACATGTCTAGATAATTTTATGTACATTTCATTTCTAAGAGTTTTGTAAGAATGAAAGCTATGATTTCATTGTGATTCAAGATCAGAATAACTCTAGGGCTAATGACTTTTTAGAAAGATCATTTGTACTTCCTATAGAGCAAGCACACATGGTTACCTGCAGCCCAACAGCTAAATTGTTTAATCTATATATAGTTCAGATTGACTTTGACACTTAAGTATCACAGAGATAATCTGCCAGATGAAATGTAGACTAATCACTTTGTATTTTTGTTTCGTTACCACATCTGAATACTTCCCAGCATCAAATGTTAGTTAAGAGCAAGCACACTTGGCAGTAGTTTCTGCATCTGCAGATTCAAACAAATGCTCATTGAAAATATTTGGAAAATAATGTGTCTTTACTGAACATGTGCAGACTTTTTTTTGCCATTTTTCTCAAAACAATACAGTTTATCAACCACCTCCATGCATTTCTATTTTATTAGGGATTGTAAATAATCTAGAGATGATTTGAAGTATATGGAAGAATGTATAATACTTTATGCCACTTTATACAAGAGACTTGAGCATCTGCAAATTTGAGTATCCTGGGGAGGGAGGAACTGGAACCAATTCTCCATGGACACCAAGGGAGGACATTACAGCTATTCCTACCAGGTGCACATCTCTTTGGATCTCTCATAGGGGCACAGTGAACCGGGACCATCAGAACAGGAGCAGTAAGAATGGTGTTTTAGCTGATTTTAAACTCCACCATTTTAACTCAGATTTCTGTCAATGAGCTAGTGGTGTTGCAGAAGCATACCTTTTAAAATGTAAGAATGAAAAGTAAATAGGAATAGATGGTATACGAAGTGCCTTCCATATTGTGTTCGTTTTAATTTGGTTTCTACATTGAAATATCATCATTGCCAGAGTCTTAGTTTCCTTAAACACCAAGTTTACTGTGAGGGCCAGCACTATTTTTATCTATAGCATAGGTAATGTGGAGAACTAGAGAAACCTGAATAGATTCTACTGGAAGTAGAAGCAAGCGGAAGCTCACCAAAACTAGAAGTCATTTCTGTCAAAGCTTTAGGTGGTTCACAGGAGGTGACAAGGTACAGCTAGGGTCCTCCAGACTCTAGGAAAAAGACTGCAAAAATTTCCTTTGGAGACATCAAATAAATGAATCTGTGCATAATGCATCTCTCTAGGCTGCACTGTCAGATAGATGGAAATGTAGCTTAAGAGGCATTGATACAAGATCTCATACCTCAGGCACTCTGGCATAGTAATTTACATTTCCAGGACATTTGTGTGTGTGTGTGTGTGTGTGTGATCAGGCAAAATTGTCAAGCATAGGATTGTATATCTCTTTACATATCTTGTCCTTTGAAATGTAAAATTTGAATTTGATTACTAGTTCTCATATTTTCTTAATTAACACATTCACCTTTGGTCTTTTGTAAAACACAGATTCTCAATCTCTGCCCTACATGTACCACCATTAATAACTACAAGAGCAATCGCTAAGAATCTGTAGCTTACACAAAAACCTTTGATAATTCTGGTGGTAAGATGTTTGGGAAATATTAAATGATTAGGTGCCACAAGTATTTTATGTCTGAGTGTATTTTGAAAGTATCAGGGGATGAATTAGAAATATGACAATTCATTCTACCTTATCTCTTAAGTAGCATCAAGAGGCTTATATTTCCTATTTAAGTTGCATTTAAAAAGATGGCAATTTAAATGTAGTGAATGAAAGATATCTAAATTATAATAAATTGTGGTGTTTTATACTTCTGTACAAAGGAGACCATATCAATGTCGTATCCCTTTCTACTTGGTAGATAATTGTCTCTATTAGCTTGCTGATACTACTGCTTCAGAATATTCCACACCTTCTTCCCTTTTTACCAAACATGCTTCTGATCTTTGTTTTGCTCAAGGATATTTCCTTTCCTGACAACCATATTTTGATGAACAGCTAGTATAAGTATTCTGATACATTTGCAGTGTTTTCATTTAATATAAATAAGTTGCCATTTTTGTTTTATATTAACTTTCTGGAGAAACTGCCTGGGTCATAGAAAACCAGACCAAGTTGAGTACACCAAGAATAGTTGTTATGTAAAGGCTGGCATGAGACCTGTACATTTGTTATCTTATGCTGCAGAATACCTTGGTGTGAGGGAAAAGAATTCAGACGTAACTTGATCTGGGGTTTCTGACCTAATGCTTTAAAGTGGTTTCTGGTTTAAGGTACTGATTGAGACTAACTTAGCCTTTTAAGTATGAGCATGAAGCAGTGACTGGACAACAGAGGACAACACAAAAAGAGAACTCAGGTTTGTTTTGTGTCAGGTGATGCTCAGGTGACCATGCTTGACTATTTTCTTCAGGTAGAACTGGGTTACCCCACTGTCCTGTTGAGGTGACAAAGCTTGCAATGACAATGCTTTTGTTATGAATCCTCCATTTTTCATACATACAAAAATAGACTCGATGAATTTGTTCTCTGGTGAAATGCTTTGTTATTTAGTTTGATATGAAGATGTGGCAATGTAGCAGTGTTTCTTTTCCATTTTCAATAATATTTCTTTTTCATTTCTTTTTTTGGTTTTGATATTGACTGGCATTGAGAATTCTATAATACAGGCATGTACAATGAGAAGGGCTGCCACCTGGTTTGGTGAAATTATTATGAAAGACTTTTAGCCAAACTTTGAGCAAGTGTAAAGACAAGAAAGAGTTGTTAGTCTTCCTCACTGTCACAGCTTCACAAACGAAGAAAAAGACAAAAAAAAAAACATAACTCCAGGAATGAGGGCCAGGCTTGGTGGCACACATGTGTAATCCCAGCCACTTAAGAGGTAGAAGCAGGAGAATCACAAGCTTGAGAAAGTTAGCAAGGCTCTATACCTATCTCCAAATAAAATCAAAAGGGCAGAGGGCGTGACTTAAGTGGTAGATAGCTTGCCTAGCATGCATGAGTCCCTGAAACCAACTGCAGGTACCCCAAGTTAAAAATAAACAAAGAAATTAAAATCCATAATGAACATTTATGTTCCACTCACATATTCTCTTAATATTTATTGCATTAAGAAATTATATAACAATGAAAGTATCAAATATGAGAGGATAACCTCCCAGGCACGAAATAATAAGTATTTCTACTTTAGATTTCTATCATTAAAACTATCTGTATTTTTTCCAAGAAATTAAAGAAAGCTGTTCAGTTACTATGTTAAAAGATCTGCAAAATTTGTGGGTATTTCCATGTGATATTCTTATAATTTTATGGTCTACTAAGGCCTATTATAAGTTTAGTCTTCTCTTAAGTAAGAATGTATGTTAAATCAGGAATTTTGATGACTTAGATTTTTCCACTAAGTTACAATATAATATGCATTATGTTAAAGTTGATGACCAAGTTATCCTCAAATGACACTTTTGAGATCAAAAGTTTAGGTGACACTAACGTATTTCAACATGTAAGTAACTAATGGAAGGTAACCTTAAAATTAGATTTTATTTCAAGGAAGTAATATTTATAAGAGCAATTGCCAAGCGCTCAGGAATCTGAAGATACTTTGTTACAGTGATGCAAAGATGACCGTCTTGGAACTTGTCCTTAAAGTCTCGTAGAAGAAATAAACATTTAAATGTACAACTACATACACAATTAAGTCTGTAAATGAAGGTAGCTTCAGCTTGAGTTGCAAAAGGAATCTTCTCTGAGGAACTTAACACTTAAACTAAGACTGTAACTGGAGTCTTGCTTCATAATAATGATACAGCAGGTTGAACCCAGAGTCCTCCACTCAAGGTCTCTACCACTCTGAGCCATGCTCCCTGTCCTTTTTCTTTCAGTTTGCACTATCTGTTTGATCATTGTACACCATGTAAAACAGGGGATAAGCCATCACAAGTGACATCAGTATCCTTAGATGAAAGTAGAAGCTTCATTTTCCTCCCTAAAATATTTGAGTGATTACAGTGTGATGATTGCTGTGCTAAGGGCTGCATGTTCAGTGTTTTGGATAATAAAAACATAATTGTGGTACTGGTAGAGTTAAAATAAAATACTAAGACAGATAAGTAGACCAAGTACTATAAGAAGGTTGCTTTTCCATGGGAGGCAGAGGTAGGAAGAGTATAATCAGAGCCCAGCCAGGACACAAGCGCTAGACCCTATCTAAAAATCAAACTAAAAGCAAAAGATCTGGAGACATGACTCAAGTGGTAGAGTACTTGCCTTACAAATGCAAGGCTCTGAGTTCAAACCTCATTACCACCAGAGAAAAAAACAATAGGATAGCTACCTAATCAATCTGAATTCTTATTTCAGGAAAAATCATGGCAAAATTTTGTTCATCTTCTGGTATCATATTATATTTCTTCTTAGCTAATGTTGAGCTTTATAACTCATGGCTTCCTAAGAATTTTTAATCCAGGAAAGAAAAATGAGTACCTATATAGGCCTTGTGCTAAGTGTTTCCATAGTTATCAAGAAGACTAAACCTCAGCCCTATCCTTAAGTATCTCATTATATAGAGTAGTGGAAAGTAAGAGGTGAGCCCTGAGTTATACCCAGCTTACCAGAGCTTGGTTAAATCCACAAAAGTGCTCTCAAGTAAAAGGGGTTTCCAGTATTTCAAAAGTAGGATATTTCACAAGAATATACTCTTCCTCAGTTACCATAGTCCCCAGTACTCCTTATTACACACCTAACATTAAGGCTGATTAACATTTGGCATATATGATCTTACACCTGATGTACTTCTGTCAGTTTATGTCCCCACTTGCAAGGTAACAACTTAGACTGCCACTGATGTTTATACATGCAGTAACAGAAGACACCACACTCCTGCTTTAGAGAGACAATAAAAAGCATCAGCCAGAGAAGTGCCTTCCAGTAGTCACCCATTTACTACAAGGCAACTTGATAAGGATCTGTTTACATGTATGTGTGGTGGGTCTCACCATCGGAGAGGAACCCTGCCTGAGATTAAGAAACCTTCAGTGTCATAGATGGCTGGCATATCTGCCCATTTTCCAGAGAGAGAGAGATAAACACACACACACACACACACACACACACACACACACACACACACATAGGAGGCACACTTGGGGATGGGGGGAGGGAGAGGGAGAGAGAAGAGAGAGGAGAGAGAGGGAGAGTAAAAGAGAGAGAAGACAGGGAGAGATGGAAAGATGACAGGGGAATTTATCTTCACTATGAAATGGATACAAAAGTCTCAAGGTGAAGGTCATTCAAATATGTCCTTTGGTCAGAGACCAAACTGTGCAGAATACAAGAAATCCATGCAGAATTTTGTGCCAGCAATGGAGGTAGCAAGTGGATGGTGCTGACTGTTGAAATAATTTATTTGTGGAAAGCATTCTGATGCCTGAATTCTTTCCTAGCACATCTGTAAATTGAAATGTTTAGATCAATGAAGCCTCCTTTCCCCTTATAATGTCTTGTTTTATACTATTTTGAATTGAAGGAGTCTCATTTGTTAGAGTCTCAGGAATGGCCACTAACTGGCTGCTGCTTACCCAGCTCTTTTTCCACCCAGAAACCCTGTTCCCATCATGGCTTCTGCTCTGTTCAAGGCAGAGAGAAAAGAAGTTGAAGAAGGGTTGGAGTGTAATTGAGGAAATAAGGTCATTCAGACTCTCAGATATGCTTTCTTCACATAGAACTCTTTCTGCTCTTCTTAAGAAAAAATAAAAAAAATACTCTCTCTTTCTTTCTTTCTCCCCCTCTGCCTCCCCAACCCCAGCTCACACACATACATCTCATCTAAGTATTTATGTCATTTGAGATTGATTTACCTTGTGTGGTTCTTAAATGGTTCAAAACCTACAAATTAATTTCAGCTCTCTTTGCCATTTTAGATGTATAAGAAAGGACAAAAGTTGGATGAGGTTGATTTGTTTGATTTTTTTTCAGTTTTTTTTGCTTCCAATGTAAAACAGTGCCTTTCAGAAACTTGCCTAAGTGGATGTTAAAAGAGATAAATGTTTATCAGTTTGGAACTAATTTGCTTCTTGGAACTCACATGCTATTTTAAAGCACCCTCTGGAGACACATATAATGTGTAACTCTTCTCACATCTCATCTATTATGTGAAGGAGGACAAATAACCCTCAGGTTCTCTAAACCTAAGAATTTATAGACAACCTACTTGATTGGAGGTTACAAAGAAGCATTAAATTGAAAAAACATGGTCAATATTAGAGAGGAAAATGAAGGTTTAGAACTATTGAATAAAAAGTTCAAAAGTGTTACGTTTTTATTATTTAAAAATGACATAATAAGGTATAAATTCTTAACAGAATACAATGTAACATTGTCCAAATGATTTTCTCACAAATGCCAAAACTACATTCTCATTTAAAAAGTATAGTTCTAAAAATCTTAAATGTTATTTTATTCAATCAATAGAGTAAATTTTTATTCTCACCATGAAAGATAATATTTAAAGAAAGGAGAGCAGAAATTTAGTTTATTATTTTAATATATAGTAAATCTTTTTATAAAAACACTTATGTGACCTTTGTTGTCCTTGTGAAAGAAGGCATCTAATCTACACTTTATATGTAGCAACTTAAAACTGACCCAGATCTAATGGAGAAAAACCAGGTGATAATCTAAACCCTAGAGATAGCCAGCATTTGTCCTTTGCTTTAATCAAACATTCCATAATACCCAACCATGAGTCATTATGAATCAAGACTCCAGTTACAGTCTCAGTTTAAGTGTTAACTTCCTCAGAGAAGAGTCCTTCTGCAACTCAAGCTGAAGCTACCTTCATTTGCAGACTTAATTGTGTAAGTACTTATACATTTAAATGCTTATTTCTTCTGGGAAACTTTAAAGACAAGTTCCAAGATGGTCATCTTTCTGTCACTGTGACAAAATACTTGAAATAAGCAACTTTAAAGGAGAAAATGATTATTTTGATTCCAGTTTCAGAGGCTTTAGTCCAAGGTCACTTTGCCAGGTTGCTTTGAACCTGGGATGACACAGTATGTCATGGTGGGAGCACATGGCAGAAGACTCTTTATGGTGGAATTAAAGCCAAGAGTGAGAGGGAAGAAAGGGCCTGGACCCCCATATCCCCTCCAAAGTCATTGTCCTAATGACCTAACTTCCTTCCACTATGCACCACGTGTAAGAGGTTCCATCTCTTCCAAATAGTACCACAGACCGAGGACCAAGACTTCGGGAGACATTTAAGATCACATACCCTCCAATTTCTCATTCTTTTATGTAGTCAGGAACACCTGCCCTGACCCACAGCGACTGGCAACATAAAATTGATGCTTTCCTTATAGTTCTGACTTTTCAAGAATGTCATATAAAATGAATTATAAAGTATGTAGTCTTTTGTGTCAGACATCTTTCACTTATGGAGATTCACAGCTCTTGTTGCACATATCATTGACTCGTTCCTTTTCATGTGACTAGAATCACCTTGCATAAATACACTTCAATTTGTTTATTCACTAGTTGAGGTATATATCAGTTGTTTCAAGTTTTAGGAGATTATAAATGAAGATAGCATACAATTTGCGACTGGGCTTTTGTTTAGATATATGTCTTCATTTCTCTTGGATAAACAAATAGCTACAGGTAAGATTGCCATGTCATGTGGAAGTATATGTTTAATTTTATAAGAAATTGCCAAATCAGTTTCCAAAATGTACCATTTTAAATTCCCATGAGCAATGCATTGGAGCTCCAGTTGTTTCACATAAAATATGTGCATACATGTATTTTTAAAATAAGAATCTCTTTCTTTTGAGTCTCTTTGAAAATACATTATATGAAAAATTAATATATTGTAATCTCATATTCTTTTTTTTGAAATACATGTTTGCTAAGTGGGAATTGGATGGCAGGTTGAATTAATTCTATTTTTCCTATGAGTTAAAAAGAGCCTAAAACATGTGCATTAATGTATATATGTAATGACAGTAGTTTCCCCATCATTAAAAATTTTGAGTCAATAATCTGCTTTTCTTAAATATATAAGGGGATCAGTTCAGGCAAGTCCCTAAAGTACTATGAATATTTGAGCCTAAAAGTTTCAATGTAATGTACAAGGACATTCCATCTTTATTTGAAGCATGAAGCAGTCTATAAAAAGAACAACCTAGGAGAATTGGTTATTTCACATTTCCAAGCCCATGACAGTTCTGTAAGTAGAATTGGCCTCTGCAGATAAGGCAGGTTATTTGGAATAAACTGGACTTTCAATTGCCTTTTAAGGCATTCAGTAAAGTACTAATGGACCTTAGGCATAAAAATTGACTTTCCTAATTTCCAGAATAACAATATAGTCTTACATACAATTTTTAATTTTTGTGATTTAATATGCTTCCATTCATTCTAGAAACACACAAGAAATGAAAGTCCATTATAGAGACACCTGGGCTTTTTTGTGATTATTTTCTTAGGACTAGTTTCTTATGATAATTTACAAAGTATTTTTACAAGCATAAATTAAATATAGGGCAAAAGTAAAATTAAATCTGAACATTTGAAAATTGGTTCTTAAGATGTTACCAAAAGGCTTTTTATAATGGTTGGTTTCATTAAATATTAAAAAGAGACTTAGACTGCAGTTAGACATACAAATTGAATTTTTACTGTATCTTCTTGAAACTAATTGTCCATTAATTCTTAAGAGTGTTAACATTTAGGAGATTAACATATTGAAGATATTTTGATAGAAATTATGATTAAATTGTGTTAGAGCAAGACTCAGCTGTCTTCTGTATTGGACTGAATATTGATAGAAGTAATATCAGAATGTTTGTCATGTAGTATAAAGTAACTAATAAAAATAAGCTTGTGCAAACCACCTCCTCTCAGAAATGCTCCTTACCTGGTGTGACCTATTTTGAGTTACACAGTTTTGACTGCAATTTTCATAAATGGCCAGTTCCTTAATTTGTGACTATATAAAGACAGCAGTCAAGCCATATTCTAGAATGGAGCTATGTATGGATATATAGAACCAAAGTTAACTTACAGATATTTATATGTGCAACTCCTGCATTTCCCATTAACTTTGGGATTATGATACAATTTTCTGTCCCTTCTCATTAATAAACTAGTGCTAATCATGAGCAGTATTATTATAGTGACTATACCTTATGATTATTATTTATGAGTTTTTCCTTTTTCTTTTAATTTCTTCTGGGTACATACTGATCATTTATTAGTAGTAATTAATTTATCTTTGCTTATGCTGTTTTCCCTTTCATGCAATTACAGTCTTTCTTCTATAAAATATTTTTATAGTCTGGTCTGCCAAATTCTAATGGTTGATTTTTGTTTATTGGGAATAATTTTATGATTTGTTACTGAGCATTCTTTGTATACGTTCTGTTTTCTCTCCCTATTTTAATAATGATGCTGGTAAAAAGAATAAATTTTATATTTAGAATGATTTATTGTAGAGCAGTTGGTCATTTTCCTGCATACATAACCCCATCAGATGTTCATTCGGCAATATCAAGTAGACAATACTTGCCTATTAGTCAGATGCTTAAATTTTTCTCAAGATAATTCATTTACTGGAGGGACAAATCATTAAAAAAATCTGGTTGTCCACATGAAAGATTAGGAAGTTGAGGGAAGGTACCAATAGTTGGAGGTCAGCATTTGACCTCTATGAACTGTCTCTTGACAAGGGCATTAGTAAATAATTTCTGAGATAACTGCTACTTGAGGTTAGATTTTGAAAAAAATGAGATAAAATTTTACTTCCCACATGTAGCATTTGTGAAGAAAAAAATGAAATGAGAAGCATATGTTCTTATAATAATGGAGAATGTGTTTTTTAATTTGAGTTTGTTAGAAGTTCTTTATTATTAAATTATGGCAAGATGCCTAGCAAGCATACAACACATTTGCATAAGTATTAAAATAATTCATCATGATTGATTCTATTATAGTAAATCTTGGCCCCAGCCACAATCAGTTTGTTAGTGTTTCATATTTTACCAGGGTTTTGGTGGAATTGTAGCTCTAGCAACAGAACGAATGTCACCTGAGATCATCGTGATTAATGTGGTTCCAAAGGAGATCTAAAAATTAGCAAATTTCAGAAAGTGTTATTGAATAAGATTTGTATAAGAACATTTCTAAACCTCTTGAAAACGTACAGACCAGCAAGGAACCCTGGGAGAAAACTGCATTTCTAGAAGAATGATCAGGTTTAACCTGGGAAGTAGATAAACTGCTGACAGCGAGATAGATCAAAGCGAAAGGGAAAGGAGGAGGAGACAATCGTCTTCTTATACGTAAAGTCTCAGAAGAAAATAAGGAAAATTTAGAACTAAGGTTGAAAGTCGTAGTGAAGTACTTATAATCTGAAATACTGAAATTTCAGAACAAGGGAACTCCTCAGAAATAGAATGAGCCAGGTGGTTCAATTGGCTCAATGATATCTCCTCCAAGAATCCAAGGAGAGACAACACAACTACTTGGGAGACTACCGCAAAGTGCTTTTTTCTTTAACGTTTGAAAGAGGTAGATTTTTGGTAAATTCTGAATTCCTTTTCAGCCACAAGTTACAGTAGCTTAATATTTTCATGGTGTTAACAACCTTCTTACATTTTCTCAGATTTTGGTGGAAGCGACAGTGGGGGATGACTTCACTGGAGATATTGCAATTGATGATTTATCATTCCTGGACTGTACCCTCTACCCAGGTAAGAGAAAACACTTCAATATGGGAGTATTTCCAATCCTGTTTACTTAGAGACACTGCCAAGGAAATCAATATTTGTTTTTAAATACCCTAAAATGTCCTCACTTTTAATGTTTTTCAAATTTAGTGACCCTTATAATTTGTTGTAAATCATTGCTAGCAGGGAGATTTATAATCTTTGCAAACATGGTAAAGATCTTCTCCCACACAAAATACTAGGAAGTCACATCTGCAGTTACAATGTCATTTCATGATCTGTGCAGGTTGAAAGAAGGAAACTGGTTGTCTTATAATGACACTTTGTTAATCAAGACCATATTGATTTGAATAAGTTTCTAGCTGTAAACATTGACTAACTTTTCCTCACTAGTTTTTTTGTTTTATTTTGTTTTTTTGGTACTGGGGCTTGAACTCAGGGCCATCACCTTGAGCCACCCCACTAGCCCTATTTTTGTGAAGGGTTTTTCGACATAGGGTCTCAGGAACTTTTTGCCCGGGACCGGCTTTGAACCATGGTGTTCCTGATCTCTGCCTACTGAGTAGCTAGGATTACAGATTTGAGCCACCAGCACCTGGCTCCTCACTAATTTTTGCCCCATTAACTTAGTTTGTTTTCACTTTGTCCTTAAACATTATCATTTTTTTCTTCTAGATCTACTCCTTAATTTTCTAAATTCTAGCTGTTTCTAATTATATTTTCAAATTGCTCTCAATTATGAATTATACCTCCTTTGTTTCAATATCTTAATAATATTCTATTTTTCCAGCTTATTGAACATAATTTATAAATAAAATGGTATATTAAGTTTATAATGTATTTTTATATATGTATACATTGTGGAACAGTCACTATAATCAACTAATTAACATAGCTTGTCATAGCTATGTTAACATAGCTATGTGAGTGGTAAGAATATTCAAGACCTACATTCTTAGCAAATTTCAAGTGTACAATATGTAACCATTGTTACAGTTGCCACTTACCCATCTTATAAATGAAAGTTTGTACTCTTTGACCAACATCTCTCTATTTCCTGTGCCCTGTTCCCCTGCCTTCTATTCTTTCTAATATGAACTCAACTTTTTCAGAGTCCACGTATAAGAGAAATCTTACATTATTTGTCTTTCTGTGTCTTGTTTATTTCACTTTACACAGTGGCGTTTTGCTAATGCCCTAGTGGCAGATTTCCTGATTTTAAGGCCTAATATTCCATTGCATGTATGTGTATGTGTATATTTCTCTGTGTGTGCGTGTGTTTGTATGTGCTTCTCTTTACCCATTCACCCATCCGTTTACACTTAGGCTATTTCATACCCTGTCCACCATGACTAATGCCTGCAATGAACATGGGAATGCAGATGCCTCTTTGAGGTGGTGGTTTTGTTTTCTCTGGATGTATTCCTAGAAGTCAAATTGTTGATCATATTGAAGTTCTGTTTTTAATTTATTGAGAAACTTCAGTAGTGTTTTCCATGTTTATTCTGTTCCATTGGTCTATTTATTTGTTTTTATGGCATACCATACTGTTTAGCTTTGTAATACAATTTGAAATCAGGTATTGTGATGCCAACCACAAATTAATACTAATTTCCATTTCTATTGATAATGGTAAGAGTTCCCTTGTCTTCATAGCCTCACAAACATTTGTTTTATTTTTCTCTTTTGGTAGTATCTGTCGTAACAGTTGTGACATGATATCTCATCATGGTTTTGATTTGTACTTCTCTTTATCATTAGTAATGTTGAATACTTTTTCACATATCTGCTGGCTATTTGTATGTCTCCTTTGGAAAAATGCTTATTTGAATCCTTTACACAAATTTTAATTGAGTTCTTTATTTTATTTTATTATTTTATTTTATTTACTGTTTGACTATACTGGGAATTGAGCTCAGGGTCTCATGCTTCTCTTACACTCGAGCCATGCCCTCATTCCTTTGGCTTTTAGATTTTTTTCATGTAGGGTCTCAGCACTTTTTGTCCAGGCTGTACTCAGACCATGATCCTCTTATGTCTACTTCCCCAAGTAGCAGGAATTATAGCATGTACCACCACAGCAAGAGAGATTTGTGTGTGTGTGTGTGTGTATGTGTGTGTGTTACTGGGATTTAAACTTAGGGCCTTGCTTGACAAACACTCTACCACTTGAACCATGCCCCCAGCCTTTTATGTTTTTTAGTTATTTTTTAGGTAGTTTTTATCTGGGGCTGGCCTTGGATGATGATCCATCTCTGCCAGATATTCACTAGCTTACCTAACTTTGTTTCTAAGATTAGGGTCTCATTAACTTTTTTGCCTGTGCTGGCCTTAAACTGCCATCCTCTTGATTTCTGCCTCCCATGAAGCTGTAATTGCAGTCATGAACCTCTATGCCTAGACCCTGCTTCAATGAATAAAATTCATTGGTCAGTTTTAATTTTTGCTGTTGATTTACATGAGTTCCTTATATATCTTGAAAATGAATCAGTCTGGTATGTATGGTTTAAAACTATTTCTCTTATTTCAGAGGCTGCCTTTTCATTCTGTTGATTATTTCACTTGTGCTACAAAAATCTTTTAATTTGGCATAATCACACTAGTCTATTTTGACTTTTCTTGCCTGTGCTTTTGGTGTTATATATGAAAAATCAGTGACAAAACCAATATCATGGAACTTCCCTTGTGTATAGGATTTTCATGGCTTCATGTCTTATATTAAAATATTTTAATCCATTTTGAGTTGATTTTCACACATGCTATAAGGATAGAATTTCCTTCTTTTACATATGAATACCTAACACCATTATTAAGGAGATTATCCTTTCTCCATTGTGTATTTTTGTCATGTTTGTTAATGAGTGTATGTGCATTTATTTCTCAGTTCTCAATTCTGTTTCATCGATCTATTCATTGTCTGTTTTTATGCCAATATCTGTTTACATGACTAGCTTTGTTGAAATCAGAAGTGTGATGCCACCAACTTTATTCTTCTTGCTCAAGATTGCTTTAGATATTTGAAGTCGTTTCTATTTCTAAATGAATTTTGGGATGTTTCTCTTTATTTCTATGAAAAATGGCATTGGGATTTTGAGGAGGATTGCATTGAGTCTGTACATTGCTTTGGGTATCCTGAGAATTTTGACAATATTAATTTTTCTGATGCATGAAAAAGGGATATGTCTTTATTTTCTTTCATTAATATTTTATAGTTTTCAAAGTACAATTTTTTTTATCTCTGGTTAAAATGATTCTTATTTTATTCTTTCTTCTGTTATAACAAGTGAGATTATTTTCTTAATTTATCTTTCCAGTAGTTTATGTTTTAGTGTTTTGAAACACAAGTGATTTTTACCTGTTGATTTTTTTATCCTGCAATTTACCTGATCTCATTTCTTAGTACTACATGTTTTTCTCCTGTGGAGGCTTAAGGGTTTTCTGTATAGAAGATCATGTCATCTGCAAATGAAGACAATTTATTTTTCAAACTTGGATGCTTTTTGTTTTTCTTTTTTAATTTTTTTTATTTTATTGTTTTTATATTTACTCATCTCATACATTGTTCAGACCACCTCCTTCCCACCCCCGACCCCTGTCTCTTTTTTTTGAATAAGGATTTCCAGTACTATGTTGAGAGTAGAATTGGAGAGAGTAAGCGTTGTCTTGTTCCTGTGCTTAAAGGAAAAACTTTGGGTTTTGACCATCGAGTATGAAGTTACCTTTGGCTTTATTATATAAGGTATTTCTTGTTTTGAGATATATTCCTTCTATTCATAATTTGTTTAGAAGGTTTTTGTTTAGTCATGAAATGTTGTGTTTCATCCAATGCTTTTTCTCCACTTATTGAAATCAAAAGATTTTATTGCTCCTTCTGTTAATATGATGTGTCATACCTTTTGATTTGTACATATTAACCTATTCTTGCTTTTCCAAGGTAAATCCCACTTGATCATGGTGTGTGATCCTTTTATTGTGTTGTTAAATTCAGTTTGCTAGATGAGTAGATGTGCTGCATTTTGAGATTGTTGACTCTCTATCATTCTCTTTTCCTTTCCCTCCTTCCCTGAGTTCTGTAATGTAGTTCTACTGTTATAAACGTGTTCTACATATAGATGTATATATAATCAGGTTTGTTTTTGCATATACATTTATCTTTTGGATATATCTACCACATATGAGAGGAAACATGCAGCCTTTGTTTTTCTGAACCTGATTTACTTCACTTAACATGATGCCCTCAAATTCCTCGCATTTACCTTCAAAACACATAGTTTCATTCTTCCTTATGGCTGCATAAAACTCCATTATGTATGTCTGTCTCTCTGTCTATCTATCATCTATCTACTATCTACCTGTCTATCTATCTGTCTGTCTGTCTATCTATTTATCTACCTACCTACCTACCTATCTATCATAGTCTCTTAATCCATTCATCAGTTATAGGGCATCTGGGTTGTTTCCACAGCTTGGCTATTGTGAACAGTGCTGTGGTAATCATTGGTGTGCAAGTGTTTCTATCATATCCTGACTTACATCCCTTTGGGTATATGTCCAGGAGTGGTATCACTGGGTCATGTGGCAGTTCTATTTGTAGTCTTTGAAGGACTCTCCATATTGCTTTCCATAGTTGTTATACTAATTTGCAATCCCAACAGCAGTGCATAAGGGTTCCTATTTCACCTCATCCTCATCAACATTTGTTGGTTTTGTTCTTGAAGATAGCCATTCTAACTGGGATGAGGTGAAATCTTAGAATAATTTTGATTTGCATTTCTTTATGGTCAGAAAAGTTGAACACTTCTTCATGTACCTATTGGCCATTTGTATCTCTTCCTTTGAAAATTCCCTATTCAATTCATGTGCCTATTTATTCATTGGGTTGTTGATTCTTTGGGTGTAGAGTTTTTTGGGCTCCTTGCAGATTCTGTATATTAGTCTCTTATCAGATGAATAGTTGGCAAAGATTTTCTCCCATTCTGTGGACAATCTCTTCAGTCTCGTGACTATTTCTTTTGGTGTGCAGAAGCTTTTAGTTTGATGCAGTCCCATTTGTTCATCCTTTCTCTTAATTGCTGAGCCATTGGAGCAATGAATTTATTTAGGAAATCGTTGCCTCTGCCTATATGTTCCAGTGGATTTCCTACTGCTTCCTATAGCTGTTTCAAAGTTTTAGGCCTTATGTTAAGGCCTGTGATCCACTTTGAGTTGATATTGGTACAGATGAAAGACAGGGGTCTAGTTTCAGTCTTCTACATGTAAATATCCAGCTTTCCCAGCAACATTTGTCAAAGAAGCTGTTTTTTCTTCATTGTGTGATTTGGTCTACTTTATCAAAAATCAGGTGGTTGTAGCTGCATGGATATATGTCTGGGTCTTCAATTCTGTTCCACTGGTCTTCATGTCTGTATTTGTGCCAATACAATGCTGTTTTTATTGTTATAGCTCTGTAATATAGTTTGAAGTCAGGTATTGTGATACCTCCAACATTGGACATTTTGCGCAGAATTGCTTTAACTATTCAAGGTCTTTTGTGTCTATATATGAACTTTAGCATTGATTTTTCTATCTCTGCTAAGAATTTTAATAGAGATTGTATTGAATGTGTAGATTGCTTTTGGTAGTATACCCATTTTCACAATATTGATTTTGCTGATCCATTAACATGGTTATCTTTGTATCTTCCAAAGTTTTCTTTCTTTAGTGATTTATACTTTTCATTGAAAAGTTTTTTGATTTTCTTTGTTAAAATTATTTCTAGGTGTTTTATTTCTTGAGACTGTTGTAAATGACATTGTTTCCTTGAATTCTTTTTCAGTCTGTTCATTTTTGGTATATAGACAGGATATGGATTTCTGTGCATTTTTTTTGTATCCTGCACTTTGTCAAATGAGTTTATGACTTATAAAAGATTTTTGGTAAAGCTTTTAGGGTCTTTTAGGCATAAAATCATATCATTGGCAAATGACAATAGTTTGACTTCTTCCTTCCTTATTTGAATCCTTTTATTTCTTGCTCTTAACTTATTGTTCTGGCAAGAAATTCCAAAACTATATTGAAAAAGAGTGGGAAAACTGGACATCTTTCTCTTATTCCTGACTTTAGTGGGAATGGTTTCAGTTTTTCTTCATTTAATATAATGTTGACTATGGGTTTATAACAAATTACATTTATTATGTTGAGGAACATTAATTCTATTCTTAGTATCATCACTGGTTTTTACCATGAAAGGGTGCTGAATTCTATCAAAGAATTTTCTTCTTATATTGAGATGATCGTGTGACTTTTGTCTTTGCTTTTCTTTTGTACCGTATTACATTTATAAATTTGCATTTATTAAACTATCCTTGCATCTCTGAAATAAAACCAACTTGGTCATGGTGTTTGATCTTTTTGATGTGTTGTTGAATTTGGTTTGCCAGTATTTTGTTGAGAATTTTTGCATTTATACTCATTTAATATATTGGTCTGTAGCTCTCTCTTTTTGTTGCATTTTTTTATTGCTTTATTAATAATATGTGCATTCAAGGCTCGGGTCATTTCTCCCCCCTGCCCCCACCCCCTCCCTTACTCCCCACTCTGTCCCCTCCCTCTCCCCCGCACCACCTCAATACCCAGAAGAAACTATTTTGCCCTTATTTCTAATTTTGTTGTAGAGAGAGTATAAGCAATAATAAGAAGGAACAAAGGTTTTTGCTGGTTGAGATAAGGATAGCTGTACAGGGAGTTGACTCACATTAATTTCCTGTGCGTGTGTGTTACCATCTAGGTTAATTCTTTTTGATCTCACCTTTGCTCTACTTCCTGGTCCCCTTTTCTTATTGGCCTCAGTTGCTTTTAAGGTATCTGCTTTAGTTTCTCTGCATTAAGGGCAACAAATGCTAGCTAGTTTTTTAGGTGTCTTACCTATCCTCACCCCTCCCTTGTGTGCTAAAGCTTTTATCATGTACTCAAAGTCCAATCCCATTGTTGTGTTTGCCCTTGATCTAATGTCCACATATGAGGGAGAACATATGATTTTTGGTCTTTTGGACCAGGCTAACCTCACTCAGAATGATGTTCTCCAATTCCATCCATTTACCAGTGAATGATAACATTTCGTTCTTCTTCATGGCTGCATAAAATTCCATTGTGTATAGATACCACATTTTCTTAATCCATTCGTCAGTGGTGGGGCATCTTGGCTGTTTCCATAACTTGGCTATTGTGAATAGTGCCGCAATAAACATGGGTGTGCAGGTGCCTCTGGAGTCACCTGTGTCACAGTCTTTTGGGTATATCCCCAAGAGTGGTATTGCTGGATCAAATGGTAGATCAATGTTTACCTTTTTAAATAGCCTCCAAATTTTTTTCCAGAGTGGTTGCACTAGTTTACATTCCCACCAACAGTGTAAGAGGGTTCCTTTTCCCCTGCATCCTCACCAACACCTGTTGTTGGTGGTGTCGCTAATGATGGCTATTCTAACAGGGGTGAGGTGGAATCTTAGTGTGGTTTTAATCTGCATTTCCTTTATTGCTAGAGATGGTGAGCATTTTTTCATGTGTTTTTTGGCCATTTGAATTTCTTCTTTTGAGAAAGTTCTGTTTAGTTCACTTGCCCATTTCTTTATTGGTTCATTAGTTTTGGGAGAATTTAGTTTTTTAAGTTCCCTATATATTCTGGTTATCAGTCCTTTGTCTCATGTATAGTTGGCAAATATTTTCTCCCACTCTGTGGGTATTCTCTTCAGTTTAGAGACCATTTCTTTTGATGAACAGAAGCTTTTTAATTTTATGAGGTCCCATTTACCTATGTTATCTCTTAGTTGCTGTTCTGCTGGGGTTTCATCGAGAAAGTTCTTACCTATACCTACTAACTCCAGAGTATTTCTTACTCTTTCCTGTATCAACTTTAGAGTTTTTGGTCTGATATTAAGATCCTTGATCCATTTTGAGTTAATCTTGGTATAGGGTGATATACATGGATCTAGTTTCAGTTTTTTGCAGACTGTTAACCAGTTTTCCCAGCAGTTTTTGTTGAAGAAGCTGCTATTTCTCCATTGTATATTTTTAGCACCTTTGTCAAAGACAAGTTGGTTATAGTTATGTGGCTTCATAACTGGGTCCTCTATTTTGTTCCACTGGTCTTCATGTCTGTTTTTGTGCCAGTACCATGCTGTTTTTATTGTTATTGCTTTGTGATATAGTTTGAAGTCAGGTATTGTGATACCTCCTGCATTGTTCTTTTGACTGGGTATTGCCTTGGCTATTCGTGGCCTCTTGTGATTCCATATAAATTTAACAGTAGATTTTTCAATGTCTTTAATGAATGTCATTGGAATTTTGGTGGGAATTGCATTAAACATATAGATTACTTTTGAGAGTATTGACATTTTTACTATGTTGATTCTACCAATCCATGAGCATGGGAGATCTCTCCACTTTCTATAGTCTTCCTCAATCTCTTTCTTCAGAAGTTTATAGCTTTCCTTGTAGAAGTTGTTCACATCTTTTGTTAAGTTTATACTTTGGTATTTGTTTTTTTTTGAGGCTATCATAAATGGAATTTTTTCATATATTCTTTTTCTGTTTGTTCATTATTATTGTATAGAAATGCTAATGATTTTTCTATTTTGATTTTATATCCTGCTACCTTGCTATAGCTATTGATGATGTCTAGAAGCTTCTGAGTAGAGTTTTTTGGGTCTTTAAGGTATAGGATCATGTCATCTGTAAATAGGGATATTTTGACAGTTTCTTTACCTATTTGTATTCCTTTTATTCCTTCTTCTTGCCTAATTGCTCTGGCTAGATTCCAGTACTATGTTGAATAGGAGTGGAGATAGTGGACATCCTTGTCTCGTTCCTGATTTTAGAGGGAATGGTTTCAGTTTTTCACCGCTAAGTATATTGCTGGCTGTAGGTTTGTCATACATAGCTTTTATAATGTTGAGGTACTTTCCTTCTATTCCTAGTTTTCTTAGAGCTTTTATCATGAAATGGTGTTGGATCTTATCAAAGGCTTTTTCTGCATCTATTGAGATGATCAAGTGGTTTTTGTCTTTGTTTCTGTTAATGTGGTTTATTAGGTTTATTGACTTTCGTATGTTGAACCACCCCTGCATCCCTGGGATGAAGCCTACTTGGTCGTGGTGAATGATCTTTTTGATGTGTTGTTGAATTTGGTTTGCCATTATTTTGTTGATGATTTTTGCATCAGTGTTCATTAAGGAGATTGGCCTATAGTTCTCCTTTTTGGAGGTGTCTTTGCCTGGTTTTGGAATAAGTGTAATACTGGCTTTATAAAATGTGTTTGGCAGTTTCCCTTCCCTTTCTATTTCATGGAACAGTTTAAGGAGGGTTGGTATCAGTTCTTCTTTAAAGGTCTGATAGAATTCAGCAGAGAATCCATCAGGTCCTGGACTTTTCTTTTTGGGGAGACTCTTGATTGTTGCTTCAATTTCATTTTGTGTTATAGGTCTATTCAGGTGATAAACTTCCTCTTTGTTCAGTTTTGGATGATCATATGTATCTAGAAATTCATCCATTTCATTAAGATTTTCAAATTTATTTGCATATAAGTTCTCGAAGTAGTCTCTGATGATTTCCTGGACTTCCATGGTGTTTGTTGTTATCTCCCCTTTTGCATTCCTAATTCTACTAATTTGGGTTTTTTCTCTCTTCATTTTAGTCAGGTTTGCCAGGGGTCTGTTGATCTTGTTTGTTTTTTCAAAGAACCAAGTTTTTGTTTCATTAATTCTTTGTATGCTTTTTTGGTTTGCATTTCATTGATTTCAGCTCTTATTTTTATTATTTCTTTCCTATTTGTTTTGGGATTTGTTTGTTCTTTTTTTCTAGGAGTGTGAGATGTATCATTAGGTCACTGATTTGGGATCTTTCAGTCTTTTTAATATATGCACTCATGGCTATAAACTTTCCTCTGAGGACTGCCTTAGCTGTGTCCCATAGGTTCCAGTAGGTTGTGGTTTCATTTTCATTGACTTCTAGGAACTTTTTAATTTCCTCTTTTATTTCATCAATGATCCATTGTTCATTAAGTAATGAGTTATTTAGTTTCCAGCTGTTTGCATGTTTTTTATCTTTACTTTTGTTGTTGAGTTCTGCTTTTACTGCATTGTGATCAGATAGTAAGCATGGTATAATTTCAATTTTCTTATATTTGCCTAGGCTTTGTGCCCTAGGATATGATCTATTTTGGAGAAGGTTCCATGGGCTGCTGAACCCATTTGTGTAGAAGTTGGATGAAATGCTCTGTAGACATTAAGTAGGTCCTTTTCATCTATTGTTTATTTTAAATCTTGGATTTCTTTGTTGATTTTTTGTTTGGATGACCTATCTATTAATGATAATGGGGTGTTAAAGTCTCCCACAACTACTTTGCTGGCGTTAATATATGCTTTTAGGTCTTTCAGGGTATGTTTGATGAAATTGTGTGCATTGACATTGGGTGCATATAGGTTGATAATTATTATATCCTTTTGGTCTATTTCCCCTTTTATTAGTATGGAATGTCCTTCTTTATCTCGTTTGATCAATGTAGGTTTGAAGTCTACTTTGTCAGAGATAAGTATTGCTACTCCTCCTGTATTTGGGGACCATTGGCTTGGTAAATCTTCCAGCTTTTCATCCTAAGCCTATGATTATTTCTTTTGGTGAGATGGGTCTCCTGTAAGCAACCAATTGTTGGATCTTTCTTTTTAATCCATTTCATCAAACAGTGCCTTTTGATGGGTGAATTAAATCTGTTAACATTAAGTGTTAGTACTGATAGGTAGGTATGTGGTGATTCCTGTCATTTAGTTGTCTTAGTTGTTTGAACGTTTGATTGCGTGTACCTAAGTTGAGGTTACTCTCTACTTTCTTGCTTTTTCTTTTCCTGTAGTTTGCTGCTGCCTGTCCCTTCATGGTTATGTTGGGTTTCACTTTCTGTGTGCAGAATCCCTTGAAGAATCTTTTATAGTGGTGGCTTTGTGGTCACATATTGTTTTAGTTTCTGCTTATCATGGAAGACTTTTCATTGCTCCATCTATTTTGAATGATAGTTTTTCTGAGTAGAGTAACCTAGGGTTGAAGTTATTTTCATTCAGTGCCCGGAAGATCTCACCCCAAGCTCTTCTTGCTTCTAATGTTTCTGTTGAGAAGTCTGCTGTGATTTTGATGGGTTTACCTTTGTATGTTATTTGTTTTTTCTCTCTTACAGCCTTCAATATTCTTTCCCTAATTTCTGAACTTGTTGTTTTAATGATGATATGTCATGGGGTAGTTCTATTTTGACCTGGTCTGTTTGGTGCTCTGGAGTCCTTGTGCATCTGTATGGGGATAGATTTCTCTAGATTTGGTAAATTTTCTGTTATTATTTTGTTGAATATATTACGCATTCTCTTTACTTGCACCTCTTCACCTTCAATGCCCATGATTCTCAAGTTTGGTCTTTTGATGGAGTCAGTGAGTTCTTGCATTTTCTTTTCACAGGTCTTGAGTTGTTTAACTAATAGTTCTTTGGTTTTTCCTTTAATTACCATTTCATCTTCGAGTTCTGAGATTCTGTCTTCTGTTTGTTCTATTCTGCTGGATTGCCTTCCATTTTGTTTTGCAATTCTGTTTCGTTCTTTTTTCTGAGGTTTTCCATATCCTGGGTCATTTCCTCTTTAATGTTGTCTATTTTTGTCCTGAGTTCATTTATCTCTTTATTAATCATGTTCTTTGTTTCACTTTGGTGTTTATACAGTGCTTCTATGGTTTCCTTTATTTCTTCTTTTGCTTTTTCAAATTCTCTATTTTTGTTGTCTTGGAATTTCTTGAGTGTCTCCTGTACATTTTGGTTGACCCTATCCAGTACCATTTCTATAAAATTCTCATTGAGTACCTGTAGTATGTCTTCTTTTAAATTATTCTTTTGGGCTTCATTGGTTCTTTGGCATAGTTTATCTTCATTTTGTTGGAGTCTGGATCTGAGTATCTGTTTTCTTCATTCCTCTGTGGTTTCTGTGCTAATTTTTTGCTGTGGGGAATCTGGTTTCCCTGTTTTTTCTGTCTTCCTGTCATTGTCTTTGGTGTTGTTACTGTCCCTGTACTGTGTGCAATTAAGTCTTTTCTAGCTTGTAATAATAACAATGGTAATATTTAGAATGGAAGGGTGAGAGGAGATGGAAAGCAAGAAGTTAAAGAAAAGGGAAAAACAAATAAACAGACAAGAAGGAGAAAACAGAATAAGGAATCAGATAAGAAAGTTTCAAAGATATAAACAGGGAGTGTTAGTGTGCTAATTGACAGTAAGCTGAACAGACATTAGAGAGACAGAGGATTGAAAATAAAAAATTAAAAAAAATGAAGATAAGAATAAAAATAAAAAATAAGTAAATGAAAGAAATATATATATATAATAAAACAAAATCAAAAATAGAAAATTTAAAAAAAACAAAAAAAACTCCAAGTTCAAATGCAATGAAGTTTCAGTCATAATAATTTGGGTTCTGTCTCTGTCTCCAGTCCTGGAGATGGTGCCTCAGATGTTGTTCTGTAGTAGTCTCATCAAAGGGGACACATAAAGTAGAACAAAACTACACACACACACACAAAAACCCCACCAAGTGTCCCAAGTTCAAATGCAATACAGTTGCAGTAAGTTTTTCAGCATGCAGGTGTAATTCGGTTGTTCTCTCATCAAAGGTAGGGAGAAAAAGAAAAAAAAAAGAGTCTGGAGACAGTTCTGTGAATGGTATCTGCAACTGTGGCTTGCTTGCCTGCTGCTGTCAGCCTGCTGTTGCTGGAGGTATTGTTTATGCAGATCTCAGGGGTGAGCTTAGCACTCACCTGGCCCTGAAGGCTTTGTTTACTCAGAGTTTTCCTGTGCACCTCTGCTACAAGCTTTCCCCTTTCCAAGCACACTGGGGAAGGTGACACTGCACCTGCTTTCTCAGGCCTGTGTGTTTATTTACAGTTCATGTGGGAAGTGGGTCTTCCCCCCTCTCCTGTGCAGTTTTCCTCCCACCACCACTTTTATAAGCTTTCCTGCTCCTGATTACTGGGTGGTGCTGCTGCTCCTGCCAGCTGCCATGTTTGTTTACAGTTCATGTGGGAGGTGGGTCTTCCCCCCTCTCCTGTGGAGTTTTCCTCCCTCCGCCACTCTCACAAGCTTTCCCACTCCTGGTTGCTGGGTGCATGCTCCCACTCCCGTGGGAGCCTCTCCTGCCTGCCTGGCTTGTTTATTTACAGTTCCTGGGAAGAATTCCCTTCCCTCAATCTTTGGCGCTCAGTGTACCCCACCCTCTTTCCCACATGTCTTTATTGCTTTTATTGCTTATTAGTCAGTTTCTCTTTTTTCCCGGGTGGAGGTCATTCCGTCCAGGGGGCTATGCTGCTCTGGCCCAGGGTTGTCTGTGGGAGTACCATGGTTCCGTGAAGCTCACCTGGTCTGTGTCTTCCCAAGCTGTCTGGGCATGGCGACTGGAAGCCCGGAGGCCCTCCTGGTTTCTCTCTTTAAGGTGAACTGGAGATTCTCTGCGCCGGCTGGAGGTGTGGCGGGGTCAAAGTTTTGCCTCTTCTCGGTGGTTTTGCCTTCAAAGTGTGTCTCCAGCGTTTCTCCAAGATTTCACTATAGGAGGCTTGCTTTCTGCTTCCTCCCTCTAGCTGCCATCTTGGAATCTTTTTTGTTGCATTATTGTTGTGTTTTGGAATGAGTGGATTATAGTGCTTCATAGATGAGTTTTGTAGTGTTCCTGCCCTTTCTATTTCTTGGAAAAGTTTGAGGAGTATCTTTATTAGTTTTTTAAATGTCTGGTCGAATTTAGCCATGAATCCATCAGATCCCAGGATCTTCTTTGTTGGGCTATTCTTTATTTCTGCTTCAATGTCATTACTAGTTATAGATCTATTTAGGTAGCCAATAATTTCTTGCTTCAATTTTTGTACATTAAATGAGTCTTGAAATTTATCCAGTTCTTCTAGATTTTCCAGTTTATTTGAATATGCTTTCAAAGTATTCCCTATTGATCCTCTGGATTTTGTTGGTATTGTAGCTATATCCCCTTTTTAATCTTTAATTTTATTAATTTGTGTATTTTCCCTCTCCATCTAGTCTTATTTGCTAAGGGTTTATTGATCTTATTATCTTCTTAAAGAACCAACTTTTTGTTTTGTTAATTCTTTGTATATTTTTTTCCTCTCAATCTCATTGATCTCATCCCTAATCATGATTATTTCTGTCTTCTTGTTTTTGAGTTGGTTTGTTCTTGTTTTTGTAAAAGCTTAAGGTGCATTATTAGGTTGTTTATTCAATATGTCTTGATTTTTTTAATGCAGACACTCATAGCTATAAACTTTCCCCGTCTCATGGTCTTTGTTGTGTCCCAGAGGTTCTGGTAGGTTGTTTTCCTTTTCATTATATTCTAGTAACTTTCTGAATTCTTCTGTTACTTCCTTGATGAATCACTGGTCATTTAGCAGAGTGTTGTTCAGTCTCCATGTGTTTGAATATTTTCTGCTGTTTATTTTGTTGTTGAATTCTAGTTTTATTCAATTGTGTTTTAACAAGATAGAGGGGGCTATTTCAATTTTCTTAAATTTGGTAAGACTTGCTTTGTGTCCTATGAGCTATTATGGAGAAAGTCTCATGAGCTGTTGGAGAGAATGCTGAGAAGGATGTGTATTTCTTGGTGGTTGGATGAAATATGCTGTTGGTGTCTATTAGGTCCATTTGGTCTAAACTGTCTATTAATTCTGTTGTTTCTGTGTTGATTTTTTTTTGTCTGAATGATCTATTTACTGATTACAGTGGAGTATTGAAGCTCTCCCACTATCACTGTGTTGGGGTCTATCTGTGATTTCAAGTCTATTTTTTTTTTTTTAGCATAATTGGGTGTACCAATGTTTGAGGTATTTATGTTAAGAATTTTTATTTCTTCTTGATGAAATGTTCCTTTGATTAATATAATGTGACCCTCATTGTCTCTTCTGACTGATTTTAGTCTGAAGTCTACTTTGTCAGTTATAAGAGTAGTTACTTCTGCCTGTTTTGGGGGTCCATTTCCTTGGAAAAAATCTTTTTCCACCCTTTTTCTCTAAGCCAGTGTTTGTTTTTCTCAGTGAGATATGTTTTTTGTAAGCAACAAATGCTTAGGTCTTGTTTTTTAAGAAAATTTTCTATTCTTTGTCTTTTGATTGGAGGCATTGAGGTCCTTAACATTCAGTGTTAGTATAGAGAGGTATGTGGTATTTTGAGTCATTTTTTTCTACCCCAGATGTTTATTATTTCCTTATTCTTTTTGGCTAGTCTGCTTAGTCAGAGGGGTTCATCACTTCTTGCATTTTCCTGGATGAGTATAAATTCTTCTGTATGTAAGAGTACCTTAAGAATTTTCTTCAGTGCTAGTTTGGTGGTCATGTGTTCTTTTAGTTTTTGTTTGTTATAGAAGGCTTCATTTTTCCTTCAATTAGGTAGGATAGTTTTCTTGGGTAAACTAGTCTAAGTTAAGAGTTGTTTTCTTTTAGGGCCTCAAATATATCATTCCATGACCTCCTTGCATTTAGAGTATGTGTTGAGAAATCTGCTCTATTCTAATGTGTTTTTCCTTATATGCAACCTGTCCTTTCTCTTTTGTTACTACTTTCAGTATTCTTTCTTTTTTCTCTGTATTAAGCATTTTGAATGTAATGTCTGAGTGTATTTATTTTCTGGTTCTAGTGGTTTAGTGTTCCGTAAGCTTCTTGTATGTCCCTCCCTTTCTCAAGGTTGGAGAAGCTTTTAGTTATTATTTTATTGAATAGGTCATCTATACCTTTAGTTTCTATCTATTCTCCTTCTTCTGTACTCATGATATATTGATTTGGTCATTTGATGTTGTTCCAGATGTATTGCATGTTCCATTCATATTTTCTTAGCATTTGTTCATGGTCTTTGACTGCTTGATCTGATTCCTCTACTTTGTCTACTGTTCCTGATACTCTGTTCAACTTTCTGCACTCTGTGTGCCAAGCTTTCAATTGGGGTTTTATTTAAGAAGTGAACTGTTCATTTCAAATTGGTTATTTTTCAGGATTTCTGTATCTTTATTGATTTCCTTTCATTTCCTGAATAGTGTTCTTAATTTCATTCATCTGTTTGTTTGAATTCCCTTTGAGTTCAGTCACTAGCTTATGTTTCCTCTTTGAGGTCATTGATCACTTACTATTATTTTTTGGGGAATTTGATATTTCCTTCTCTTTGTTGTTTTTAGATCCTGAGTGGTGGAGTTTACTTTTGAGGGAGAACTGCTGCCTTGTTACTTCATGTTTCTGTATTGAGACTTACACAATTTGAGTCTTTTCTGGTTGGAGGTTCTAATCTCCTCTGTCCCTTTAGCTGTTGTTTTCTAAGAGACTGTAGAG
Organism: Castor canadensis; assembly: GCF_047511655.1. NCBI lineage: Eukaryota > Metazoa > Chordata > Mammalia > Rodentia > Castoridae > Castor > Castor canadensis. Next base: position 77,514,348 of record NC_133400.1, on the reverse strand, counting down.
GACTAGGCGGTGGTTGAGCTCTGATGTGTTTTCTTTTATCTGGATGGGGGTGATAGAGGATCAATTGTTAACTCTTCAGTTCTTGTTTCAGGATGCTGGATGCATCCTGTTCCACACTAGGTAAGGAAGCATAGCTGATGAAGCAATCACAGTTTTTGAGCTGTAGCCTTGAAATTTTAGCAATCCTTAAGAAGGATCACTTACTGCTCTTGTTCTGATATTGTTAATTGTCTATTGGAGCAAAGATAAATCTTTGTGGGCCTGAAAGACTAAGGGTTGTAATGGTGGTGATGGGGGAAAAACAGGGTGGTTATTTCAAGTAGATATCATGAGGTGAAAAATTTATGTGACTGAAATAAGTGGCAGCTGAGGTAATAGAAAGGATTCATTAAGAAGGAGACTGGGGTGTGTAGAAGAGATTCAGTAGATATTGAAATGAATGAGAGAGGGAGGATCCAAAATGCCGACAGGGACACAGACATAGACTGCATGAGCTCTGTCAATCAGGGACCTTGCTGAGACACTGGAGACACACTTGACTGAGGTAAAGCACAAGGGAGAGATGAAACTTCGGCACCCTGAACCCCTAGCACGTGGAAGGCTTCTCCACTCCATGATACACTGAAATAACGGGTGGGCTGCCACCTGCCACAGGAAGGCTCTAGCACCACCAGACACTGGCTCCAAACCTGCCTAGGACTGGATGCTAAAGGAGTAACACCAGAACTAGTAAGACTGAAATTATACTGTTCTTGAACCAGAGATTTTTTTTTCTATTCTCTTTTTTTCTTTTCCTTAAGTGTTTGTTTGTCTTGTTCACTGTTTCATAGTCTATCATCTCTCCCTTTTGATTTCTTTGGTCCTTTTTTTTTTCTCTTTTTCTTTTTCTTTTTTCTCTTTCTTTCTTGGTTTTGTTACTTTTACTATGGTAAGTTAGCAAATACTAAATACACATAGACCAGGGATAGAAACAGTACCAAGTAAATGATGGGAAGATGAAAAAGAGATGTAAACCATTCTCCCCCCAAAATAAATTAGTACAGGATTAACAGGGAAATGAAGAAAATGGATACCCAGATCCAGACTCCAAAAAAAATGAAGATAAACTATACCAAAGAACCCAATGAAGCCCACAAGAACATCCTGAAAAAAAGAAATTCTACATATAATCAATGAGAATTTCATAGAGATGTTATAAGACATGGTCAACCAAAACATACAGGAGGCACTCAAGAAATTCAAAGACAACAAAAATAAAGAATATGAGAAAACACAAAAACAAATGAATGAACTCATAGGAGCCCTAAATAAACACCAAAGTGAAACAATAAACACCATGAATGGAGAGATAAATGAACTAAGGATGCAAATTGACAATATTAAAAAGGAAGTGACCCATGATATGAAAAACCTCAGGAAAAAGAATGAAACAGAAATATAAAACAAAATGGAAGGCCACTCCAGCAGAGTAGAACAAGCAGAAGACAGAATTTCAAAGCTTGAAGATGAAATGAAAATTAAAGCAAAAACTGAAGAACTATTAGTCAGACAACTCAAGACTTGTGAAAGGAATATGCAAGAACTCAATGACTCCATCAAAATACCAAACCTGAGAATCATGGGCATTGAAGAAGGAGAAGAGATGCAATCAAAAGGAATTAGTAATATATTCAGCAAAATAATAATAGAAAAATTCCCAAATCTAGAGAAAACTATGCCCATTCATGTACAGGAAGCCTCCAGGACACCAAACAGATGACTAAAATAGAACTATCCCACCACATATTATCATTAAAACAGCAAGCACAGAGAATTGAGAAAGAATATTGAAGACTGTAAGAAAGAAAAACCAAATAACATACAAAGGTAAACCCATCAAAATTGTAGCAGATTTCTCAATGGAAACCTTAAAAGCAAGAAGCGCATGGAATGCCTTCTTCCAGGTACTGAATGAAAATTACTTCAACCCTAGGATACTCTACCCAGCAAAACTATCATCCAAAATAGATGGAGCAATAAAAGTCTTCCATGATAAGCAGAAACTAAAACAATATATGACCACCAAGCCACCACTACAAAAGATTCTTCAAGAAATTCTGCACACAGAAAATGAAAACAAACAAAACCATGAAAGGGAAGGCAGTATCAAACCACAGGAGAAAAAAGGCAAAAAAGTAGAGAGTAACATTGATTCAGCTGCATACAATCAAACCCTTAAACAATGAAGACAACTAACTGACAGTGATCACCACATACCTATCAATACTAACACTGAATGTGAACAGACTCAATTCCCCAGGGCATCAAAAAACACCATTTGGCAAGCTGGATTAAAAAGGAAGATCCAACAATTGCTGCCTACAGGAGACTCTTCTCATCGACAGAAACAAGCACTGACTGAGGGTGAAAGGCTAAAAGAAGATTTACCAAGCCAATTGCCCCCCAAAACAGGCAGAGGTAGCATTACTTATCTTGGAAAAAGTAGAACTTCAAACTTACATTAATCAAATGAGATAAAGAAGGACACGCCATACTAACAAAAGGGGAACTATACCAAAAAGAAATAACAAATATCCACCTATATGCACCCAACATTAATGCACCCAATTTCATCAAACATACTCTGAAGGGCCTAAAAACATATATGGACTCCAACAGTTTGGTAGTGGGAGACTTTAATAACCACCTATCACCAATAGATAGGTCATCCAAACAAAAAATCAATTAAGAAATTCTAGAACTAAATCACACCAGAGATCAAATGGACTTAGCTGAGGTCTATAGAATATTTCATCTAACTTCTGCACGATATACATTCTTCTCAGCAGATCATGAAACCTTCCCCAAAATTGATCATATCTTAGGGCACAAAGCAAGCCTCAGCAAATGTAAGAAAAAAGAAATAATCCCATGCATTCTATCTGATCACAGTGCATTAAAAATAGAAATCAATAACAAAAACAACTGTAACAAACATACAAACATTTGGAAGCTGAACAACACATTGCTCAATGATCAATGGGTTACTGATGAAATAAAAGAGGAAATTAAAAGGTTCCTGGAAGTTAATGAAAATGAATACATGACCTACCAAAACCTATGGGACACAGCAAAGACAGTCCTAAGAGGAAAGTTTATAGTCATGAGTGCATATATTAAAAGGAATAAAGATCTCAAATCAATGGCCTAATTCTTCATCTCAAAGTCCTAGAAAAAGAAGAACAAGCAAATCCCAAAACAAGCAGAAGGAAAGAAATATTAAAAATAAGGGCTGAAATCAATGAAATAAAAACAAAAAAAATACAAAGAAGCAATGAAACAAAAAGCTTTGAAAAAATAAGTAACATTGACAGACCCTTGCAAACCTGACTAAAAGGAGAGAAAAAACCCAAATCAGTAAAATCAGAAATGTAAAAGGGGAGATAATAAATACCATGGAAATCCAGGAAATCATCAGAGACTACTTTGAGAACCTATATTCTAATAAATTTGAAAATCTTGAAGAAATGGATAGATTTCTAGATACTTACGATCATCCAAAACTGAACCAAGAGTATCTAAATCACCTGAAGTGATCTATAAAACAAAATGAAATTGAAGCAGCAATAGAGTCTCCAGGACTCTATTCTCTGCTGAATTCTATCAGATGTTTAAAAAAGAACTAATACCAACCCTCTTTAAACTCTTTCATGAAATAGAAAGGGAAGTCATATTGCCTAACTCATTTTATGAAACCAATATTACTCTCATCCCAAAACCAGACAAAGACAACTCCAAAAGGGAGAACTATAGGCCAATTTCTTTAATGAACATTGATGCAAAAATCCTCAATAAAATAATGGCAAATCAAATCCAATAACACATCCAAAAGATCATGCACCATGACCAAGTCGGCTTCTTCCCAGGGATGCAGGGATGGTTCAACATATGCAAATCCATAAACAGCACATTAATAGAAGCAAAGACAAAAAATGACTTGATCATCTCAATAGATGCAGAAAAAGCCTTCAACATGACCCAACACCACATCATGATAAAAGCTCTAAGAAAACTAGTAATAGGAGGAATGTACCTCAATATTATAAAGGCTATTTATGACAAACCTACAGCCAGCATCATACTTAATGGTGAAAAATGAAACCATTTCCTCTAAAATCAGGAATGAGACAAGGGTGCCCACTGTCTCCACTCCTAATCAACATAGTACTGGAATTCCTAGCCAGAGCAATTAGGCAAGAAGAAGAAATAAAAGGAATACAAATAGGTAAAGAAACTGTCAAAATATCCCTATTTGTGGATGATATGATTCTATACCATAAAGACCCAAAATACTCTACACCAAAACTCCTAGACACCACAAACAGCTATACAAGGTGGCAGGATACAAAGTCAACTTACAAAAATAAGTAGCTTTTCTATACACCAACAATGAACAAATTGAGAAGGAATATATGGAAACAATTCCATTTACAATGGCCTCAAAAAAATTTAAATAACTAGGAGTAAACTTAACAAAGGATGTGAATGACCTCTACAAGGAGAACTACAAACCCCTGAAGAAAGAGATCAAGGAAGACTACAGAAGATGGAAAGATCTCCCACACTCATGGATTGGTAGAACCAACATAGTAAAAATGGCTATGCTACCAAAAGCAATCTACATATTTAATGCAATTCTCATCAAAATCCCAGTGACATCCATCACAGAGATTGAAAAATCTACTCTAAAGTTCATTTGGAAACACAAGAGACTGCGAATAGCCAAGGCAATACTCAGCAAAAAGAGCAATGCTGGAGGTATCACAATACCTGACTTCAAACTATATTACAAAGCAATAACAATAAAAACAGCATGGTACTGGCACAAAAACAGATATTAAGACCAGCAGAACAGAATTAAGGACCCAGACATGAATCTACACAACTATACCCACCTCATTTTTGACAAAGGTATCAAAAAAACGATGGAGGAAAGTCAGCCTCTTCAACAAATGTTGCTGGGAAAAGTGGTTATCCATCTGCACAAAACTAAAACTAGATCCATGTTTATCACTGTGTACTAGTATCAACTCAAAATGGATCAAGGACCTTAATATCAGACCTGAAATTCTAAAGTTGGTACAAGAAGGAGCAGGAAACACTCTGGAAGTAATATGTATTGGCAAGGACTTCCTCAGTAGAACCCCAGCAGCTCAGTAACTAAGAGAAAGAATGGGCAAATGGGACTTCATAAAACTAAAAAGCTTCTGCACAACAAAAGAAATGGTCTCTAAACTGAAGAGACTACCCACAGAGTGGGAGAAAATATTTGCCAGTTATACATCAGACAAAGGACTGATAACCAGAACATACAGGGAACTTAAGCAACTAAACTCTCCCAAAATCAACGAACCAATAAAGAAATGGACAACTGAACTAAACAGAACTTTCTCAAATGGCCAAAAAACACATGAAAAAATGCTCACCATCTCTAGCCATAAAAGAAATGCAAATCAAAACCACACTAAGATTCTACCTCACCACTGTTAGAATAGCCATCAAAAACACTACCAAGAATAGGTGTTGGCGGGGATGTGGGGAAAAGGAACACTTGTACACTGCTGGTGGGAATGCAAGCTGGTGCAACCACTCTGAAAAAAATTTGGAGGCTTCTTAAAAATCTAAACAGAGATCTGCCATTTGATCCAGCAATACCACTCCTGGGGATATACCCAAAGGAATGTGATACAGGTTACTCCAAAGGCACCTTCACACTCATGTTTATTGCAGTGCTATTAACAATAACCAAGCTATGGAAACAACCAAGATGCCCCAGTATTGACAAATGGATCAAGAAAATGTGGTATTTATACACAATGGAATTTTACTCAGCTATGAGTTGATAAAACCTTGTGTCCTAGAGAGTAGACCTAACACATACACTTTAATAGGATCACACTAAATGTAGGTTTTTTCAACTTGTAAATTTAAGTTTTTGTATTTAATGCAATAGAAAATATATATGTTCTTACCCTAGATTTATAGATATTTCCACACATTTTTAATTATCTGAAGATTGTTTAAATCTCAAGTATACTTCCAGATTTTTAAGTTAAATGTGTTTTTTAGCATCAGAAGTCACAAGAAAGCATATGCATTGTTACCTAGAGATAGACATAAACAACTAACATTCATATTAACCAACTAATTCACATAGTTGTGTCTGATGTTTATGATAATTTATCACAGACTAATGCTGGTAAGCTATGGGTTTTATTTATATACTTATCAATGTGGAAGTGGCTGTAGGAAAAAAGTCTGTATAAACCAAGCTGAAAAATTCTGTTTGAGATTATCAAAACAGATTATATTTGTGCAGCATGAAGTTTATCATATTTGTTGCAATGATTTTACAGAGTGAGGAGGTAGAACACTGAGTCCATCTGGAATCTGAACCATCAGTTTGGGAAATCTTGCATTTGACAGATGTGCAGGTGTTTGCTTTCCCTGTGGCTTATGGATATGGAAGAAGATCAGATCAAACCAGACTAATCTCTGCTTCTTAGAGAGGGCAAACTTCAGTCACTCATTTTACATTGCAATTTTTATTTCATCTGAAAAGTTTCCATATTTGTGCTTTTGTTTAAAGAGACAGATCTATAATAACTCATTTTATCCTTATTCTATGCAATTATTGTACAAAAAGCAAAAGCATAAGCTTTGCAATGAACTAAATGTTTGTGTTCCCCTCAAATTCATATGTTGAAGCCCTAATTCCCATGTAATGTGTTTGGATGTGGGATCTTTGGGATTTAATTAGGGTTAGATAAGATCACGAGGTAGGATCCTCATGATGGGATTAGCAGTTCTGTAAAAGGAGGAAAATGAGATTGCTGTCTTTTATATGAAGACCTTGTAGGGACATAATCAAGAAAAGTGCTCTCACCATTGAGAGAAAAGAACAAAGCTGGAGGACTGACTCTATCATCTTTGAAGGTTTACTTAGACAGTATTGTATTGGTGGAAGGACAGAACGATAGTTAAGTGGAACACAATAGAGAGCACAGAAATAAATGTAGGTAACTGATCTGGATAAAAGAACAAAGGAAATACAATGGAGAGAAGAATCTTTCTAAGGAATTGAAATTTCATTTTCATAGCAAACTGATCCATGATAACCAGGTGCATTGTCTATTATTAATGGGATTTTCAATTCCAACCTTTTCTCTTCCAAATAGTTTTTACTTATAGAATGAAACATTGGTGGAAGCATGCCATAAGCAAGATGGCAGTCATCCATGCTTTCTGATTATATTGCCAGAACATGGCCAGATAATTTTTGTCTTTGCTCTTGAGAATGTGTGGGTTCTGCACTCTATATGCTGTGTCTGTTTTCTCTACACCCTGCAGCATTGCCACATGGTAGTAGAGTTAATGTCTTCTTCTATGTTTGATGCCCAGATGCTTCCTTTGCACTTTAATAAGTATGGTTTCTGTTGGGGTTCATCTTCTGGAAGAGTCCTATATCATCACGACTGAGGACTTGCTTTGGAGGTTATCCTTTTTCCTTAAATCAACTTCAACTCTGACATAGTGTGACAGCAGCTTCTTTTCTGGCAGACACAGCCTCTTGACTAATTTTTACACGTTTAAATCTATTCCTGAATCTGTATAACCATCCCTCACATGTAGCAAATGGCTTGGTGTCCTTTGTTTTGGGTAATCCTTTGCTGACATCTTTCAATAAGCTTAATGCGATTTTTTTTCTGTCACTACTGTCGCAAACTTTCACCATTTCACCTTAAGGGAGCACTTTACATTTTTCTTCAGCACACCTGAATTGTCAGCCTCACTACATTTACTCTATGGAGCCATCATTAAATAAAATAAGAAGTATCTGCACATAAGCACTGCAGTACTGTGATAGTCAATCTGACAACTGAGATGGCTACTAAAATTACTAATTATCAGGTAGTGTATATAGCATGGATAGACTGAGAAAAGGGAAGGTTCATGTCTTCGGTAAGAAGAGCAAAATGATGAAAAATTTCATATGTTGCTCAAAATGGTGTTCAACTTAACACTTTTGAATTGATTATTTCTAGACTTTTTCACTTATTATTTTCAGACTGTGATTGACTAGAGGTGACTGAAACCATATAAGTCAAAACTGAAATTAATTGGGGAGTATTGTAATTTTATTTTAAAATAATTTTATTGTTTAATGTTTTTCATTCTTCTGATTCAAATTGTATCTTTCAAGATCTTCAAAATTATCAGTATCCCCAAAATGTCAAGCATTCTTTATTAAATTTATTGAGGTTTTATAATACTATTGGATTCCAGATTTCTATGGGAGTTGACAATTCCCACCCCCCTAATTTGTTGTGTGATGTTGATGTGGGTATATCCAGCTTTAGAAGGCTGGGCTTTCTGACCTGCTGGACCTGGCTTTTCTGGACTATTGTCATTAATTTCCTATCTTGAGATAGAAAATATTTCTTCTTCCTAAAAATTGACTCTTTTTCTTATATCTTTTATATATTGGATCTCCAAGAATGACATAGTCATCTAATTATTAATCTACTTGTCATATGTAACTTTCCCCTCTTGAGGCAAAATACATATTGAGAGTTTTGTTCTTTCTTTTTATGAGCTGTAGACGACTAACATTACTAGCCCTCTTGATCATCTTAGTCATTCCTTCTCAGGGGAAGAGAAACAATGAATTGATGAGTTTGCAAAGATAAACTGAATATGTATTCTTGGTTCTTCATTTTCTCTTTTCTTTTTGTAGCTAATTTGCTCTACAAAGATGAGATCTTGTTAACCTTTCCTTGCTATGTCTCCACACAGGAAGGCTGTAAGTTCCAAGAACAGGTTGTAACTTCAGAAGTCTGTTTATTTCTGGGCTTCTCAATTTGGAAGACCACTAATCTATAGATATATGGTCTTTTCTCCAGCTTTAATTTCAAGTCTAAAAAGTTGATATTTTCATCTACTATGTAGTGTACAATTCAACTCTTGTTTTTATTTGCTTCAGAATTTGAGCTGAGAAATGAAGTACTACTTATTGAACTTTCCTCAAATGTCCAACAGCACACAAATCCATAGGACAGCTGATACTGGGTGTTTAATATTGCTCAAGTTTTTGCTTTCCAATATAAAACATCTTTACTTTGGTTTATTAGTTGCCTGGATTAAAGAAATTGCTCAACTCTTGTAGTTTCTCCCTGCAATCCATTCTCCTGAAAAATATTTCTTGAAACAGAAATTCTGTGTCTTGGTATTTCTCCACAATTTCTCGAATTTATTTCAGACTCCTAAGTTTTGTTACCTGGCTTTTTATGAATGTTGGTCTACTGTTTAGTTCTATATCTAATCACTCAACAAGATATATTCTTAATATTTCATTCTTAGTATTTCAAAAAATATTCTCACGACAGACTATCACAGTATTCACAAGAACAAAAATAACAAAACAAGTCAGTTTATTATCACACAGGGGTTTTCTCATTTCCAATAATGACATATCCTTCTCCCCTAGCAGATGAAATTATCATCCTTTAAGTTAGGATTGGCATCACCTTCCCAAGAAATCTTTCCTTATTCCCATGTAACTCACCCTTTTCCTCTGTGCTTTTTCAATATAGTGTGAAATATTTTTGTTTACTCACCCATTCATGTTTCTATCTATCTGTCCAACCATTCACTCACCTGTCAGTGATAATGTACCTATATATACAACGGTTTGAGAAAATGTGGTATGAATTCAAGGTTGGAAGAAGAGATACCATTCTTGCTTTCCTAGGGTCATAATTTCTGTCATAAACTTACCACATGGAACTGTAATGGAAAATATATTTAACTACCTTGTCCACTAGTAGGTAACAATTTTGTGGCAGATAATGTATATTTAGTTTTATAATACCTCTGTGCTATGCAAATGGTAAGTATTATGAAAGCATGCTTGTCATACAATTTAATATATAAACTAACCAACTTCCATAAATGTCTTTCTTTTTTTTTTTTTAAATTTTATTATTCATATGTGCATACAAGGTTTGGGTCATTTCTCCCCCCTGCCCCCACCCCCTCCCTTACCACCCACTCCGCCCCCTCCCTTTCCCCCCCACCCCCTCAATACCCAGAAGAAACTATTTTGCCCTTATTTCTAATTTTGTTGTAGAGAGAGTATAAGCAATAATAGGAAGGAACAAGGGTTTTTACTGGTTGAGATAAGGATAGCTATACAGGGCATTGACTCACATTGATTTCCTGTGCGTGTGTGTTACCTTCTAGGTTAATTCTTTTTAATCTAACCTTTTCTCTAGTTTCTGGTCCCCTTTTCCTATTGGCCTCAGTTGCTTTTAAGGTATCTGCTTTAGTTTCTCTGCATTAAGGGCAACAAATGCTAGCTAGTTTTTTAGGTGTCTTACCTATCCTCACCCCTCCCTTGTGTGCTAAAGCTTTTATCATGTACTCAAAGTCCAATCCCATTGTTGTGTTTGCCCTTGATCTAATGTCTACATATGAGGGAGAACATACGATTTTTTGTCTTTTGGGCCAGGCTAACCCCACTCAGAATGATGTTCTCCAATTCCATCCATTTACCAGTGAATGATAACATTTCGTTCTTCTTCATGGCTGCATAAAATTGCATTGTGTATAGATACCACATTTTCTTAATCCATTCGTAGTGGTGAGGCATCTTGGCTGTTTCCATAACTTAGCTATTGTGAATAGTGCCACAATAAACATGGGTGTGCAGGTGCCTCTGGAGTAACCTGTGTCACAGTCTCTTGGGTATATCCCCAAGAGTGGTATTGCTGGATCAAATGGTAGATCAATGTCTTTCAACTTCAGTAGTTTCTGAAGTTATAATCTTAGTTGTTAAGGAGCTAAAAATATACAATGGAGAAATAGCAGCCTCTTCAACAAAAACTGCTGGGAAAACTGGTTAGCAGTCTGCAAAAAACTGAAACTAGATCCATGTATATCACCCTATACCATTATTAACTGAAAATGGATCAAGGATCTTAATATCAGACCACAAACTCTACAGCTGATACAGGAAAGAGTAGGAAATACTCTGGAGTTAGTAGGTATAGGTAAGAACTTTCTCAAAGAAACCCCAGCAGCACAGCAACTAAGAGATAGCATAGATAAATGGGACCTCATAAAACTAAAAAGCTTCTGTTCATCAAAAGAAATGGTCTCTAAATTGAAGAGAATACCCACAGAGTGGGAGAAAATATTTGCCAACTATACATGAGACAAAGGACTGTTAACCAGAATATATAGGGAACTTAAAAAACTAAATTCTCCCAAAACTAATGAACCAATAAAGAAATGGGCAAGTGAACTAAACAGAACTTTCTCAAAAGAAGAAATTCAAATGGCCAAAAAACACATGAAAAAATGCTCACCATCTCTAGCAATAAAGGAAATGCAGATTAAAACCACACTAAGATTCTTCCGGGCACTGAATGAAAATAACTTCAACCCCAGGATACTCTACCCAGCAAAGCTATCATTCAAAATAGATGGAGCAATAAAAGTCTCCCATGATAAGCAGAAACTAAGACAATATGTGACCACAAAGCCACCATTACAAAAGATTCTGCAAGGGATCCTGCACACAGAAAGTGACACCCAACTTAACCATGAAAAGGCAGGCAGCACCAAACCACAGGATAAGAAAAAGCAAGACAGTAGAGAGTAACATCAAGTTAGGTACACACAATCAAACCTTCAAACAACTAAGACAACTAAATGGCTGGAATCACCACATACCTATCAGTACTAACGCTTAATGTTAATGGACTTAATTCACCCATCAAAAGACACCGTTTGACAAAATGGATTAAAAAAGAAGATCCAACAATTTGTTGCTTACAGGAGACTCATCTCACTGACAGAAATAAGCATATGCTCAGGATGAAAGGCTGGAAGAAGATTTACCAAGCCAATGGCCCCCGAAAACAAGCAGGAGTAGCAATACTTATCTCTGACAAAGTAGACTTCAAACCTACATTGATCAAACGAGATAAAGAAGGACATTCCATACTAATAAAAGGGGAAATAGACCAAAAGGAAATAATAATCATCAATCTGTATGCACCCAATGTCAACGCACCCAATTTCATCAAACATACCCTGAAAGACCTAAAAGCATATATAAATGCCAACACAGTGGTTGTGGGAGACTTTAACACCCCATTATCATCAATAGATAGGTCATCCAAACAAAAACTCAATAAAGAAATCCAAGATCTAAAATAAGCAATAGATCAAGTGGACCTAGTAGATGTCTACAGAACATTTCATCCAACCTCTACACAATCTACATTCTTCTCAGCAGCCCATGGAACCTTCTCCAAAATAGATCATATCCTAGGGCACAAAGCAAGCCTCAGCAAATATAAGAAAATAGAAATAATACCATGCATACTATCTGACCACAATGCAGTAAAAGTAGAACTCAACAACAAAAGTAAAGACAAAAAACATGCAAACAGCTGGAAACTAAATAACTCATTACTTAATGAAGAATGGATCATCGATGCAATAAAAGAGGAAATTAAAAAGTTCCTGGAAGTCAATGAAAATGAAAACACAACCTACTGGAACCTATGGGACACAGCTAAGGCAGTCTTGAGAGGAAAGTTTATAGCCATGAGTGCATATATTAAAAAGATTGAAAGATCCCAAATCAATGACCTAATGATACATCTCAAACTCCTAGAAAAACAAGAACAAGCAAATCCCAAACAAATAGAAGGAGAGAAATAATAAAAATAAGAGCTGAAATCAATGAAATAGAAACCAAAAAAACCATACAAAGAATTAATGAAACAAAAAGTTGGTTCTTTGAAAAAATAAACAAGATCGATAGACCCCTGGCAAACCTGACTAAAATGAGGAGAGAAAAAACCCAAATTAGTAGAATTAGGAATGCAAAAGGGGAGATAACAACAAACACCATGGAAGTCCAGGAAATCATCAGAGACTACTTTGAGAACCTATATTCAAATAAATTTGAAAATCTAAAAGAAATGGACAGATTTCTAGATACATATTATCATCCAAAACTGAACCAAGATTAAATTAATCACCTGAATAGACCTATAACACAAAATGAAATTGAAGCAGCAATCAAGAGTCTCCCCAAAAAGAAAAGTCCAGGACCTGATGGATTCTCTGCTGAATTCTATCAGACCTTTAAAGAAGAACTGATACCAACCCTCCTTAAACTGTTCCATGAAATAGAAAGGGAAGGAAAACTGCCAAACACATTTTATGAAGCCAGTATTACACTTATCCCAAAACCAGGCAAAGACACCTCCAAAAAGGAGAACTATAGGCCAATCTCCTTAATGAACACTGATGCAAAAAATCCTCAACAAAATAATGGCAAACCGAATTCAGCAACACATCAAAAAGATTATTCACCACAACCAAGTAGGCTTCATCCCAGGGATGCAGGGGTGGTTCAACATATGAAAATCAATAAACGTAATAAACCACATTAATAGAAGCAAAGACAAAAACCACTTGATCATCTCAATAGATGCAGAAAAAGCCTTTGATAAGATCGAACATCATTTCATGATAAAAGCTCTAAGAAAACTAGGAATAGAAGGAAAGTTCCTCAACATTATAAAAGCTATATATGACAAACCTACAGCCAGCATTATACTTAACGGTGAAAAACTAAAACCATTCCCTCTAAAATCAGGAACCAGACAAGGATGCCCACTATCTCCACTCCTATTCAACATAGTACTGGAATTCCTAGCCAGAGCAATTAGGCAAGAAGAAGGAATAAAAGGAATACAAATAGGTAAAGAAACTGTCAAAATATCCCTATTTACAGACGACATGATCCTATACCTTAAAGACCCAAAAAACTCTACTCAGAAGCTTCTAGACATCATCAATAGCTAGAGCAAGGTAGCAGGATATAAAATCAACATAGAAAAATCGTTAGCATTTCTATACACTAACAATGAGCAAACGGAAAAAGAATGTATGAAAACAATTCCATTTACAATAGCCTCAAAAAAAAATCAAATACCTAGGTGTAAACCTAACAAAAGATGTGAAAGACCTCTACAAGGAAAACTATATACTTCTGAAGAAAGAGATTGAGGAAGAGTATAGAAAGTGGAGAGATCTCCCATGCTCATGGATTGGTAGAATCAACATAGTAAAAATGTCGATACTCCCAAAAGTAATCTATATGTTTAATGCAATTCCCATCAAAATTCCAATGACATTCATTAAAGACATTGAAAAATCTACTGTTAAATTTATATGGAAACACAAGAGGCCACGAATAGCCAAGGCAACACTCAGTCAAAAGAACAATGCAGGAGGTATCACAATACCTGACTTCAAACTATATTACAAAGCAATAACAATAAAAACAGCATGGTACTGGCACAAAAACAGACATGAAGACCAGTGGAACAGAATAGAGGATCCAGATATGAAGCCACACAACTATAAGCAACTTATCTTTGACAAAGGAGCTAAAAATATACGATGGAGAAATAGCAGCCTCTTCCACAAAAACTGCTGGGAAAACTGGTTAGCAGTCTGCAAAAAACTGAAACTAGATCCATGTATATCACCCTATACCAAGATTAACTCAAAATGGATCAAGGATCTTAATATCAGACCACAAACTCTTAAGTTGATACAAGAAAGAGTAGGAAATACTCTGGAGTTAGTAGGTATAGGTAAGAACTTTCTCAAAGAAACCCCAGCAGCACAGCAACTAAGAGATAGCATAGATAAATGGGACCTCATAAAACTAAAAAGCTTCTGTTCATCAAAAGAAATGGTCTCTAAACTGAAGAGAACACCCACAGAGTGGGAGAAAATATTTGCCAACTATACATCAGACAAAGGACTGATAACCAGAATATACAGGGAACTTAAAAAACTAAATTCTCCCAAAACTAATGAACCAATAAAGAAATGGGCAAGTGAACTAAACAGAACTTTCTCAAAAGAAGAAATTCAAATGGCCAGAAAACACATGAAAAAATGCTCACCATCTCTAGCAATAAAGGAAATGCAAATTAAAACCACGCTAAGATTCCACTTCACCCCTGTTAGAATAGCCATCATCAGCAACACCACCAACAACAGGTGTTGGCGAGGATGCGGGGAAAAAGGAACCCTCTTACACTGTTGGTGGGAATGTAGACTAGTACAACCACTCTGGAAAAAAATTTGGAGGCTACTTAAAAAGCTGGATATCGATCTACCATTTGATCCAGCAATACCACTCTTGGGGATATACCCAAAAGACTGCGGCACTATTCACAATAGCCAAGTTATGGAAACAGCCAAGATGCCCCAGCACTGAAGAATGGATTAAGAAAATGTGGTATCTATACACAATGGAATTTTATGCAGCCTTGAAGAAGAAAGAAATGTTATCATTCGCTGGTAAATGGATGGAATTGAAGAACATCATTCTGAGTGAGGTTAGCCTGGCCCAAAAGACCAAAAATCATATGTTCTCCCTCATATGTGGACATTAGATCAAGGGCAAACACAACAATGGGATTGGACTTTGAGTACATGATAAAAGCTTTAGCACACAAGGGAGGGGTGAGGATAGGTAAGACACCTAAAAAACTAGCTAGCATTTGTTGCCCTTAATGCAAAGAAACTAAAGCAGATACCTTAAAAGCAACTGAGGGCAATAGGAAAAGGGGACCAGGAACTAGAGAAAAGGTTAGATCAAAAAGAATTAACCTAGAAGGTAACACACACGCACAGGAAATTAATGTGAGTCAACTCCCTGTATAGCTATCCTTATCTCAACCAGCAAAAACCCTTGTTGCTTTCTATTATTGCTTATACTCTCTCTACAACAAAATCAGAAATAAGGGCAAAATAGTTTCTTCTGGGTATTGAGGGGGTAGGGGGTAGAGGGACGGGGTGGAGTGGGTGGTAAGGGAGGGGGTGGGGGCAGGGAGGAGAAATGACCCAAGCCTTGTATGCACATATGAATAAAAATAAAAAATAATAATAATCTTAGTTGTTTGAATCTTCTAAATGAGGACTTCTGGTTTGGATCTTTTGTACAACCTTGAATCTTGAATATTTGAGACTATATGAAACAAAGATGATGAAATGTTAGATTCTGTATAGCAATGGAAGAACAAAGCCTATTTCACTAGTGGGCTAGAAGGTTTATTAAGACTGATTCTAGTTCCTAATGTCAGTACTAGAACTCTCTTGGTTCCTACTGATCTTCTAAGCCTTGTACCTGAGATTTCAATTCATATATTATGCTCTGAGTAGATTTTCTGTATGAATGATTTCTGTCTGCATCTTCACCTATTGTTTTAATTTAAAATATTCAGAATTATTTTGTCCTTTGCTAAGATGAACCCCAACTAGATACTTACATAAATTAATTTAGTTAATTAAAAAATACTATCAAATATCTTTGTAATATTTCTAAATATGCTTTGCATATTTAACTTTTGTAAAATATTTAAAGATATAAAACACCTGCTAAATGATGCCTCTGTATTATTTCTTACCAAGGTAATTTGCTAGTGGATATTCCAACACCACCAGAAACTTCAGTTCCAGTAACATTACCTCCACACAACTGCACACACAATGAATTTGTCTGCAGTTCTGATGGCCATTGTATTGAAAAAATTCAGAAATGTGATTTCAGATTTGACTGCCCTGACAAATCAGATGAATCAACCTGTGGTAAGTCAATTCCTAAATTTTGTGTTTAAGAAAGTCAAAATAGGTAAAAAATTCCTAGTTTAATTTCAAACTGTCACAGCCTTTGTCATAAAATGTTCATATGGCTTAGGGGAGTTTTTGTGTATGAGTTATTTATATAAAAATTATAGTAGAATAATCAATATGCATTTTTATATCAAGCTTAATGATAGGTGAGTGTCTTAGATTAATGCTTTGGATTCACATCTATTATCTTCATGAACTGTGCTTGACTCTGAGACCATCATTTACTACCTCTTCTCTGTATGTCCTTTTGTATCCACTGCTCACATTATCAAGTATTTGGGAGAAAGCATTATAATACCCTCAAATTTGATTCATTATTGCAATTTTTCCATTGCTAAAATACACACGTAACAATAAATGCAAAGTCAAATATACACAGTTCATAAGAAGACAAATTTTATACAGAGAGGACCTTTGACATACCCCCTGTCCTGCTAAAACATATTTTTCCATTTATTGGTGCTTGCCAATTTTTCTAAATGGATCCATTTTTTCTAAATGGATCAAAGGCAAATTATTTAATTTTAAAGATAACTTCTTAGTCAAAGATATGGTCTGAGAGGACAAAAACTAATATCTGTCTGAATGGTAAGTACCATTTTCCTGTCCTGTGCTCTTTGTTGAGTAGTATATGAACTTACTGTACTAAATTATTTCTCACATCTTCATAATGGTAAGAGTTAAGAATATGCAGATAACACAGAGAATATGGGAAAACTCTTGCTGGGTGCTAGTGGTGCATGCCTGTAATTCTAACTATTCAGGAGGCAGGGATCAGGAGGATGGCGGTTCAAAGATAATGGGGCAAATAGTTTGGCACGACCATATCTTGAAAAATCCTTCACAAAAATAGGGCTGGTGGAGTGGCTCAAGGTGAAGACCCTGAGTTCAAGCCCCAGTACAGCAAAAACAAAGCCAAAAAACTCTTATTTATCTTATATCAGTCTTGTCAAGAGTTTCTAGGAATTAGGAAATTCAGTACATTTCATACTTCTTTTATTGCAGAAAATGGTCCTTAATATACAAACATATCACAATGAAACAGTCTTATCTAAACTAAACAATCATAAACCCAAAGTTGGCCCACTCCATGGATGAGTGGTGCTGTAATGAACTCAAGTTAGACAGGGATATATGCAGTGCACTGCAAATAAGGTGATGACAGATGGAAGCTACTGTGGTATTCAGATTTTCTCAGGGGGCAACACTACAAAGATCAAATAAAAGTTCTAATATTTATAAATGTTTACACATAACCTAACTAATTATATCAAATTATATCTTTAGTAAATGCTGAATATCTTCTTAATTCATCTTTGCCATTTTGATAATGTCATTTATTATTAGATTAGATATTTTGCTAAATTCTTTAAATGTCATGAATGAATGTTTATGCTTCAATTATATTTAAATCACAGAGAATATTTTATTTTGCAATTATTAACATTTTATTTGCAAACAAGCTATATTACTTTGCTCCCTTCTCCATCTCTTTTTTAGATGAAATATTATAAATCAGCTTATAACCTACAGATTTATATTTTCTGATTATTTTATAAAATTGTGATAAGCACCCTTAATTGGAGGTCTTCTCTGTTAACAAATTTTTAATGTATGATACATTATTGTAAACTGTAGGTACAATATCATTGCAACAGAACCCTACAGCCTATTTTTTCTTAACTGATGATACTTTATGTTTTCTAATTGTATTTTGTAAAGGGTACAATTTCCATCTTTTTTCAAAGAATTTCGTTGGATTCTAAATCTCTCTATATATGTATATAGTATACATCATATACATATATACTACTGTATACTATTAATATGTATAATGTATATTAATATTAGAGATTGAAAAAACACACCAGATTGTCAGAAATCTCCTGCCCTTTTGTTCTGAAATTTTGTTTTTGAGAATGGATCTCACTAACTTTGACCTAACTGGCCTCAAACTGTCATGAGCCTGCAGCCTCTGCCTCCCATGTGTAGTTTAGATTATAGCATGCACCATCACACTTGCCTAAAAGACATTTTGCTCAATGGCATGCTTTATTCCCAGATTTTACATCAACTCGTATACTCAATTTTCTAAATGGTGGAAGTGAGTATACCATCAATGCTAATGTCATTCAAAAGTTGGGGTGTATATCAGGTTTTATAGTATATATAAAAACTCATTGAAATTAGTCTTTTTTTAACTCAAGCAATGCAGTACTTAAGACAGATGTATGCAGACATTCAGAAAGAGAAAGAGAGAGACAGAAAGAATTGGAGAGCGATTGGGGGAAGGAGAGAGAGATTTTAGAAAGCATTTTCACACAAAAACATCACTGGACTTATAACTTACAACTTTCTATAATACCAGAATACAATAATCACAAAAGTCTTAAAATCTTTCAAGGAAGCAGGACTAACATAAAAGTTTTTGTAAATCACATTGCATTGAAATTAAGTAGTTTGAAATTTGCATTGACCCAAATTAAGCTGTATATTACTGTGGACAAAGGAGAAAATGCTTATCAGAGCTTGTAGCTTATGCAAGCATTGGCAGTGCTGTGTTAGATGACACAGGTGATGCTCTCATTGCTTCTCTGGAGCTAATAAACATCTTACTTTCTCATAAGAGCACATTGTTAGTATGTACATTTATTCTCATATTTCACTTACTGCAGAAAATCAAGTACAAAAATCTAGATTTTTGGGACTCTCTCCTAATGTTTATTCAAAACATTTGTCTAATTATTTTAATAACACAAAATTATATTATGGTTTTTTTAAAAACCAAGAATAAGAAAATTCAGTGGCGATATAAATTGTCATCTGTTGATGTATTCATTATGATTAGCTCTGTTTTCTTTGTTTTATTTTTTCCAAGTTGAGGAAGTTTGCACATTTGAAAAAAGAGACTTGTGCAAATGGTACCAGCCAATCCCAACAAATGTACAAGATTCAAACACTTTTAGCTGGGGACTTGGAAATGGGATCAGTATGCATCAAGGGGAAGAGAACCACAGGCCTTCAGTAGATCATACGAAGTAAGTGACTGAATATTTTCAATATATCTCTTGGGAAATATTTATTAAGTAGCTTCCAAATCAATTCCTGCCCCCTCACCTTATTCTGGGTCAGTGGTATGGTCAGCTGGGTCAGATGAATGTTTAAGCTAAAGAATGAGAGTGCTGAATGTGTTCTCTCATTATTGAAAAAAAGTCAATTAAAAACATAATAAATGCTCTCACAAATGTCATAGATACTAGAAAACAGTATAAGTGAGTAATATCACCACACCTTGACTATATCACTGCAAAATGTTGCTTTAAAAATTATCTATTCATCCCTCTCTACCGCAAATCCCTTCCCTACTTCTCTTCCTTTCCCTTCTATTGCTCTACAACTTTGTCTTTACCTCCTTTTCAATTTCCCTTTCCCCTCCATTCCTTTTTTACTTCTCCTTTTCTCATTTTTTCTCATTTATTTGTTATACACATATGGACACAAGTAAACTGGTTTTCAGTATAGATGTATGAACATGTTTTTTTCAGTTTGCTGTTCCTAAGTGGTATACTTTCCAGCTAATTACATTTTATTTCAATATTATAAAGTTTCTGGGAAGAAAAGAATGTAGTACCTATGGTGTGAGAAACACTGTTCTAAGTGGAGTTAAGCAAGTAAACAGATGTTCCCTGGTTCCATATTTTATATATATACATACTTTATGTATAAATAACTATTTAATGTATTATATATTTGGTATAGCAACTTTTTATGTGTAAATAAATATTTAATATATATATTTGGTATAGCAACTTTTTATTTACTGGTATTCCTTTTATTTTGTGTATCAAATTTTCCAAATTAATTTTGTCATGGAGATTACATGCACAAAGGTTAAAAAGTCAGAGAACTGACAATCTCATAATGACAAACAGCTCTCCTTCCAGTTACTGCAACCCAGTTCTCTGGAGATAATTTATTATGTCCTAAGAGTGTGTAATTATTCAGCGACACTTTTCTTACTTTAATTAGGGTCTGGATATAGGTGACTGGACCAGATGTATAAAATATGCAGATTGTAATTTTTTGTGTACACTGAAATTAATAATCACCTCATCTTTTATTTCCCTTAGATGTTTTATGTTCTTAATGTTCTTTGCTCCAATATAATTTTTTTCACAATTGTTCAAGTCTGTAAGATAACTCATCTTTCCTTCCCTCTTTTTTTCTGGAAGGCCTTTCTCTCAAAACCTTTTGAAACTTGTTCCTTGGATTTCCTTTGTATCTGGTGAACAGTTGTTTTTCCTGGCCTGTCTTTTCAGCCACTGTGTGGTGCTGAATCCCTAGATTCCTAAACACCTGTTTCTTGGCAATTCCTTCACTTCTATATTATCATGCTTTTCTATGCTCTCACTATTCATTTGTTTGGAGTTCTCTTTTATACATGTTTTCCCATTTGATGACTTGGCTCTCCATTAACGATTAAGAGTAAAACTCTTAAAAATTAACTAGACAAGTGAACAGTGCCTATGTGGTCATCTTCACTGCCACCTGATGAGTTCACTATGTTTTGCTAGATGTCTCTATGGTGAGTTTTGAAATATGGATGTTTTCTAATTTTGAATAATCAAATTTGACTTTTTGCAATATTTTCTTCTTTACATTTAGAGAAAAACCTTTCATGCTTTAAAATTGTGTAGTTATTCTATCTATCTTTGTATCTATCTATCTATCATCTATATGTAGTTTAGCTTGTATTAGGGCCTTTGAATAGAGAGCAGAATCTAAGACACTGGAAGAAGTATCAATTTGACTTTGAAAGAAAGATATTCCTTGCAATTTAAAAAACAAGGAGAAATAATGTTCTGTGCTGACTTGGGTAAATGTACACATTTTCAAAAGTAGGCAGTATAATATATTAGAGAATTATAATCATATTTTCTAATATTGGTGACTTCTTTTCTGATTTTTCCAGTCTCCATCTTTCCAGGACTCTTCTTTCTCTGGCATTTTACATGGTCTTTTCTATAAAAGTTCCTAATTCATTTTCTCTTTACATTTCCATTCTAGTTATTATTTTAATTGGATATTTTGTTATTTCATTTTGGTATGTATTATCATTTATTTTGGCCTTTTGTCCTCTTCCATGTTTCAATAACTAATATAAAACCAATATTTTGAGTGTTTACTACCTACAAGATCCCATTCTTCCCCTCTCCAACCTGATGGTTTTAGGGAAACAGTATTGCAAATAGCAGAGGGGATCTTCATTTATTTACAGAGACTCTTTTCAATACCTTCATGACTTTCATACCCATCTTCACAGTTAAGGAGCTGGGACCTCACTCAGCTTTGAAAGGAATTGTTGGTGCATGTGTAGTCCACTCCCTGGTCGCTGTGGTCAAATAACCTTGTACTCAAGGACACTACAATATCAATAGCGTCCATTCATTTTCTTTAGGCCTATTTTCTTCTAATATTTTCTGAGCTTTCATTTGACATTATTTTCCTTTTGTTAAAATGTTTTTAGCTTTACCATATCAAAATTTCATTGAAATATTAGCAATATAGCTGTCCAAAATGTATAGAGTAGCAGGTAGCTGTTTTGTTTTAATCATAAGTTGTCATTTGGAAAGTCGTATTTTGAAATTTCAATATATAAATTTTAATTTATACTAAAGCAAAGGGTAATTTCAGAACATTTATGTGACTTGGGCAATCAAACCACACCTCATTAAAATGTTTACTAGCAAATAAAGAAAAAAGGGAGACTGAACTAGGATCTCACATATAAATGGTGAAAGTATAACCAAAATATGTCAAGATATTAAATAAGTCAATAATTTGCTTGTATCTCTCTCAACCCCTACCATACCCAATAAACTGACAATTCTCTGAGGAATCCCAGGGGCTACTATTTCCCAATTTGTCTAACTTTTAGATGTCTGGCATGTAAGAGGTCTAAATAGTGACTTGTTCAGTGAGTTAGTTGTTGATTAGAAGGGATATATTTATGCCTTATAATTGTGGACTAGATGACATAAAAAATAAATATGTTTTAAATAGTAATACACTGTGGCCAGATAATATTTAACAGATACGCTATCCATGACAGTGAATCTTGGCATAAGAAGTAGACCCTAAGTTTATACCTCCCTTTGTCTCCCTTTTGCCTTCTCTTGGGCTTCATACTCAGCCAAGGAAAGATTGACATTTTTTTTACTTTGTGGTTAAAAAAAAGTTCTTATACATCATCTATCCTATTCTATGTCTTATAGTAGAACTCCAAGCTCAGTTTTCCAAGTTTTGTTCTTTTATGTATAAAGGGAAGATTTGCTAATTTAGAAAATGCTTTTCTCTCTGATATCCGTCTCTAGAAATTTATATTTTAAAGTGATTATTTTGAAAACCAAAAAGAATTTATGCCAATCTTCTTTTCTCTTCATATTCCATTTTCCAAGCTCTCCTAAGGCTTTGCTTCTGGCTCACTATGGGAAAATCATTTGTAAACAAGTACAAGAGAAAGAAAGTGTATTAATATGGTTCAAGACATTTTCTCATTTTAAACACTTAATGAGGCAATACAAAAAAAATCCCAAAAAGTCATAATATGGTAGATTTGTTGGGAAAATTTTCACTGTGTTGAGTTCTAGACAAAGTCTTAAAATGTATATTTTTCATCATGAAAATGAAACGACATAAGCTAAATAAGGCAAAATTTCAATTGACATTCTACTTTTTTATATTCACACTTTTTGTAGTCTAGTTTGTACATCTGAAGTGAACTCTGAGACATAAAATTAGGGTTGCATCTTTACTTTTTATTTGTTCGTTCATTTTCAGGAGATTAGCACTATTCTGTACAGATAGTACATTCGATGCTTTCATATAGGTCAAGAAAGTCATCTCTTCTTTCAAGGCTAGGACTATATACCACAAAGCTAGTGAACGGCTTCTCCCTCCATCTCGCTCATCAGATGGCATGATGTGTACCGAAGATGGTAATCAAGTTGTAAAGAAATGAGTATTGTTCTCAGTTGTTATCCAAGGGAGTAATAAAATAAAACTCATTCATTCCTTACCATTTGCATGCCATCTTGAGATTGGAGTGGACAAAATTTCCATGTCATTTACATTATGCAATGAAAAACATTTAGTAGAAAAGTGTTTTTCTTATTTTGGAAAAATATACTTTTCCAAAAAAGTATTTTGGAAAAAGAAGCATAATCTGGCTTTAAAAAGAAGCAAAAGGAGTTTGTACTCATTTGTACTCTAGCAACTATTTGGGAAGTTAGCAAAAAAGTCCAGCTGAATTTTTTTAAAATTTTGCTTAATATTGAGTTAAGATATTTTGATCACCTGAACTAGGTGTGGTGACTCAATCCTGTAATCCTAGCTAATTAGAAGGCAGATATGGTGGTATGCACCTGTCATCCCAGCTATGCAAGAGGAGTTATTAGGAGGATTGTGACCCAAGGCTGGCCTCAAGCAAAACACATGAGACCTGATATGAAAAACAACTAAAGCCAAAAAAAAAAAAAAGAAAAAAAAGAGCAGGAGTGTCGCCTGTGGCAGTGGTAAAGTGCCTTCCTAGCAAGTAGGAGAACTTGAGCTCAAATCCCAGTACCACCAAAAAATTATTTGAATCACTTACCACCTAAACTTTTAGTTCATTCCAATTTAAATATACGTACAGTAGTGTGGATTCCTAGGTGCTGTGTAATAATTCTTCCTAGTTCTTCTGACTTTTTTTGACAGCTTGAACTCAGGGCCCCATTCTTGCTAAGTAGGTGCTCTACCACTTGAGTTACTCCATCAGCCCCTTCCAGTTCTTAATTTCTAATGATCTCAGAATGTATACATTGAGCTACATAAATAATCAGCCCAGCTTCTTAGCTCAGGCAAAGTTAGATAATGTATAGGTTCATACCTAAACGTCATATGCACTGTAAATGTTAGGATCATTTTAGTATCGTAGAAAATGTCCTTTAAGTCCATTTCATTTGGCCAAATGCCAATCATGTGGTTAGATATCATTCTCTCGGGTAAAATTAAGTTTTCCACACTTGCACACTTCCTCATACACACACACCACACACACACACACACACACACACACATAGTACACACACACACTACACACACTACACACACACACTATACACACACACACTACACACACACACATACACACACTACACACACACACATACTACACACACTACACATACACACTACACACACTTCCTCATACACACACACCACACACACACTACACACACACTACACACACACACACACTACACACACTACACACACACACACTACACACACACACACTACACACACACACATACTACACACACTACACACACTACACACACACACTACACACACTACACACACACACACCACACACTACACACACACACACACACACCACACACACTACACACACTACACACACACACACACACTACACACACACACATATACAAATGCAAATTCTGAAGCGCTTTGACCAAAATCTCTTGGAGTAGAGTTGGGAATCTGTATTTTTCATAGCATTTATTGAATTGTTCTAGAATTTCATCTTTAAGGTCTTCCACAGTGGGGAAGGCATTACTGAAGGAGAAATAGCTTTCCCAGTTTCAAATTCAGTTTTCTATAAATCCTGACAAATTCTTTTAAGAACAAAGTATTTCAGAAGAAATGAAATATTGCTCTAGCATAATTGCACTTAAAAATTGAAATCAAATTTGTGTGCTGTAAAGTAGCTATGATAATGGGGAATAATTTGAGAGAAAACACTTTATACTGAATTGTTCAGAAAAACATAGTTTTGAGGCATTCTTCAGCTTGCCTCATTCACTGTATTTTACTTAACATTTTTTCACAGACTTTTTGGTTTACATGTTCTTTTTCTTCTCTCGTTCTAATCAAAGTCACTTTGCCTTTCTGTTGGATTAAAACCAAAACAAACAAACCAATCTCTTTGATTACCTGGAGATAACAGATATGTTACAGTATTTTGGATTTTTAGGACTTGATTACAATTTGTCGAATATGAGCCATCTCTCTCAAAATTGCCAAGCTGATGAGAATATAATTTCTTAAATGTGCTACTTACCTGAAAAATATAAAGGAACTTATATTTTTGTTTTTATTTCATAACACCGATCATTACTTTTCAAGTGAAAATGAGTGATTGTTCTTATTTTATGTTTCTGTCTATGTTACACATTTGTACAGATTTAACATCATTCTAACCTAAAAACTACATAAATAGTGCAAACTGTGTATGTCTGTTGGATTTAGGTCTGCATATAATTATAAATCTTGTGTTAGGAATAAATGTTGATGAATGCTTCATTAAACTGAATATACTGTAATATTTTCTGCTCTGTAACTGTAACAATTTTTAAGGTTTTAGTCTGTTAGACATTGAATACCTTCACCTTTAGTCTTCTTTGATAAGAAAATAATCCAGTATTTTACAAAACAGTGTAACTGCCTTAATATGCATCCAACACAGTTTCTAACAGATCAAATTTTTTAATTTATAATAGTAGTTAAATATTAGCCTTTCAAAACAGTTTACTGCAGTAAAAAACAAAAGTACAAACAGTCAAAATCTAAGTAAACTGTAGTTTTCTTTTGATGTTTCAATACTTGTTTGCAAGTGGCATTCTAGCTGAAATACTAGAGGAATGAATGTTGCATAATTATACTTCAACATCTAGTAAGAGAAAAAAATCCCCACGTAGTCAAATTTTTGTGTGAAACATTACCCATATTTTAAGACTTTTGATTTAGAAGTATAAATTACTTTCCAAAAATATACCACTTGGCCAGCAGTACACGATAGTCTTTATTATTCTGTATGTTTACCAACCCTGAGTTCTTAAATAGTTTTCAGATTTTCTAATTTGATAGATTAAAATGCCATCCTGTTGTATATATTTTTTCATTACTAGGTACTCATGATGTTCCCGAGCTTTTCTTCTTGTGCCCTATTCAACTGTTTCTCTGTGCATTTATGTTTCCTGTTTGTGTTCTCTGCTTGGTTTGAAATGCTTTTCTTTTTCATTGATTTGTAAGATCTTATAATGTACTGATGTAACTGTTTTTTGTCTACTATGAATGTTGCAAAGACTTTTTTCCCCCAATTGTCATTGGTCTTTCCCTCTTTATTTTGACATGTCTCAAAATTCTTGTTATACCTAGTTGTCAGTCTACCTTATTCTTTATGGATTATCATTTTTTGTGATCTGAAAGGCCTCTTCACTGCAAGTGTATATAAAATTCACCTTTGCCTTCATTTTCTACTGTACTTCAATGGTTTTGATGTTTTACAATTATATCTGCAGTTCATCTGGCAATTTAACTTAGTAAAATGTTATGGGAAAGGAGTCTGTTTTCTGTTAATAATTAGCCAGTTGATTTAATTAACTATCATTTGTCAATGGGAGACTTCTGGCTCTGGGTGATAAAATTTCTATCCTAATCCTGTTTTTTTTTCTGTTGTTCACACTTATAGATGAGAATGTTGAGGGCTGGCAGTAAGAGCACCAGTGAGAGAGAGAGAGAGAGAGAGAGAGAGAGAGAGAGAGAGAATGTTGAATAAAATTAAGACAAGGCCTGACATGGGGCTAGGAATCTGATTTTACATTGCTTTCTTCTTTAAACCACACACTTGCTTATGCTTGTGGCCAAACAGTGGACTCTATGACTACACTCATCCATCCTTCCTTGCTATCCTGCCACTACAAGGGCACCTGTTTTATTCTGGCACAAAAACTTATCTCCATTTTGCAAAATTTTCTTTTCCACTAGTTGAAGGACCACTTGCCTTTCAGTATGTGAAAACTGAAGAAAACCAACAAAAGTGTTCATGGTTACTTTCAGCTATTTAAGTCTTCTTTGATGTTTCTACTCTGACTTGGACTTTTATTCTGGAATAACATTCCCAGTATTGAGTGGCCCATTTCCTTTAGGTTATTTGATATCTCTACTCAGACTTCTATAGTGTTGAATAATGCCCATGAACTTGGTCCTGTAGTCATTTACCCTCTAATTCCTATTCAAATTGAGTCTGCTTTGGAAAACATAAGATTTGTCTGTCGGTGACAGTGTAGAGCAAAATTTCAGTGCTTGTGTGAGTTTCCTATGTCTACTGTAACAAATTAATCATAACCTTGGTAGCTTTCAAAAATAGAAATGTATTTTCTCCTAGCTCTGTGGGCAAAAAGTGGAATCAGTACCACGTGGCCAAAATCAAGGTATTGGCGGGGCTGTGCTTTTCCAAAGGGTCCAGGAGAGAGACTTACCTTTCCAGTTTTTAGTGGCCACTGGAATTCCTTGGTTGGTGGCCACCTTATTCCAACTTTGTCTACTCCTCCTTCCTCTATGTCAAATGTCCCTCTGCCTCTTGTCTTATCTTAACACATGGGATTACATTTATGATCCAGGAAACTGATCCATCTCAAACTTGTTCATTTAAGCATATTTAATTATGGCTTTGCCATATAAAGTAATAGCTAAATATTTAAGGTTTAGAATCTGATCTCTTTGGGAATCTTGTTTATCCTATTTAGTGTTCCAGTTCTGGAGTCAGATACACTCTTTTTGAATCCTAGATCCATTATTCATTAGCTACCTGGTCTCACGTAATAATACAAACTCTCTATGCTTCAGTTTCTTCACCTGAAAAAAAGCCTATGAATACATATTTCGTATGGTTATTGGCAGTGGTAAGAAAATATACGTAAATTCACTGTCAGTGAGCATGTCTCATATAACGTCAATTGTGAATTACAATATTGGTCAATTATGAGATTGAAAGAATATATTAGAAAAAAATTGTAGAGAGCCTTAAATGCTATGTTAAAGGGTATTCATATTTTGAGTCATATGAATAGAAGTGCATTTAATATTTTTTCTAGCATTTGTACATAGGATTGAGAAAGAAATCTGAAAGCAAGAAAATTAGTTAAAATTATTGAACGGGATTTATTTACACAAATTTGAGCGAAGCAATCCTTAGAAAAGCAAGAAATGTTTGTCTCTCTAGATCTTAAGCTCCAAGAAGACAGAAGCAAGGCCTTTTTCTTTTTCACCATGGCAGTCTGATTACTTAACCAAGCAAATTTCACCTGTTCTATATTCACCATAAATGCTGATTAATGAACTAATTAAGAATCATTTCAAGTTGGGAATTATGGC
Source organism: Castor canadensis (assembly GCF_047511655.1). Taxonomy (NCBI): domain Eukaryota; kingdom Metazoa; phylum Chordata; class Mammalia; order Rodentia; family Castoridae; genus Castor; species Castor canadensis. Next base: position 77,485,347 of record NC_133400.1, on the reverse strand, counting down.
GTCCAGACTATGACAAGAAACTTAGTAACATCTCACATTTATTTTTGGAGACATATGTCAAAAATACAGAAAATGCAAGCTTTTCTTTGAAAACAGATGACCTGAAAACAGATTTGAGATTGTGTCTGAACACAGTTTGTCAGAATCAATAGTGTCAGGCAACAAATAAAAATGGTTTGCACTGTCAGCTCTATCAAGGTCACTGACTAATAATCTAGGCAATAAAGTGAAGAAAGACAAAAAGAATGTGCGTAAGTTAGGATTTGGTCCAGGAAAAAGACATCAATCTTAGGCTTTCTAGGCAGGAAAGCATTTAAAGTATAGGGAATTAGGTGTTTTCAAAACCTTTAGTGGGATGGGAAAGAAAATATGAAGGAAGCTGCCACAAATCTCAGAAAATTGGAACATTGAAAAGGTGGCAGAAAATTATTATCTCAGTTCTCTCTAGCATCAAATAGAGATCCAAAGAGAATACCCAGCAGTAGTTCCAAAGCCTCACACCTGTTGAGGACCACACACCTCTGCCAGAAGCAAAGGAGCAAAAGTGGTTTCTCGTCTCCATTCCACACCTCATGTTTGACTTCTTACTATGGGATTTAAACCAGAATTTTGCTGATGAGAGACTCTGGGAAATCTGGTCTGTGCTTTCCAGCCGTTGTTGAATTGGAGGGAATAAATACATAAAGGTGAGGATGGTGAGGAATTCCAGCCAAGTGTCTACAAGAAATAAGGAATTGTTTTCATAAAGTTCTTGGAGTATATTTGGAGACAATAAATAGAGAATCTGAAGGGGAATCCTGAAAAATTGTCTTTGGAACAAGGATGGAATTTATCCCATTTTCTCTAATTTACCCAAGATGAGACCAGATGTTTGAATTACTATGATGAAAATTTCAATTTTGCATTTAAAAAAATCCCTGTAATGGGAACTGTCAGATATGAATGGAGTTCTTTAGGTACTGAGTTCTATCCAAATAGAGGATACATGATTGCCTTTGGAGGGTACTAAGAAACACTTTTCTGTTCTGTTTGTAGCATACATTTCACCTCCAACATATTATGACTTATTTTTAGTCATAGTTATCAAGGAGACTGGATCTCTAAATGAGAAATTTACAAAGGAAAAGTGGCTGCATTACAGAAGGAAACATGGAAGTTATCACTGTAGGGAAAGAAGTAAAAGCAAGTTTTGTTCCTAAGATTGAAATTGTACTTTTGTGGCAATAAAAGATAGAGTGAAAAATAATGTGAGTGGGAGAGGTCTAAGAAAAGATACCACTAAGGATCCCGAGAAGAACGCCTATCATATTAAGGATTAAAGCCATTAAGTAATTGTCACCCAATTAAACCAGAGGAGACACTGACTAGAATTTCTGCAGATAGTAAAGAATTTCACTTTTGCTATAGTCAAGATGCCAGGGAGAAACTGATACACTTTAAGCTATAGAATGCTTGCCAAGTAAGATCTCTGTGCAAGTGGAGGGTGTTTGTACTGAGATGGAATGAGAGCTCTTTTCCTGATTTCAGTCTTACAATTTATTTAAGTAATATACCTTGTGGATAGCCTCATTTTTCAAAATTTTTAGTGTTAATTCCATTAATTAAGTTTTCTGGATATACCCCTCTGAGTTTATCTTGATTTTCTTGCTAGGACAGGATGAGAATTCACTGGTCTTAATATTTTCCCTTTGTGCAGATCTCAGGTTCTGTCATTAAGAAAAGTGCTTTTGTCATAAAAAATTGGTTTAATATAATTGCTGCTACTTGTAGGCCCAACATAACTTGTTTGAAACCCAGTTGTACTCCACCGTCCTTGGATAGTTAAAACTTTATTTCCAGTATGGTTGTTTGTGTTTGGGTTGTTCTTCATTTTACTGACCCCAAGCCCAACCCACCCACAACTGCATAGCATGATAAGCCTAATGGTTACTGCTAGAGTCATGCAAATGACTTTCCTCTTTAGTGTATTTTCTTTAAAGTAACTAATTAACGCACCCCAGGGAAGCCAAAGGAATGATGGCCATGGGCCCTAATAAGAGGCACAGTCCCACAGGTCCTCTGCCTCTGGGTTCCCACTTGCACTTTGAGAATGTCCTAGACATGGCATCTCAACTTCCAATAGGCCCTGCAAGGCATGTTGACCTCTTCTCTCTTGCTCTATAACAATACTGCTTCTGTTATTTTACATGTTTGGTTTTGCTGCCTCCTCTGTGTTACACTCTCCGATTAGTCAGGAATGTCCTAAGAAGGGGCTGTCATGGTAGGAATAAACTGGGCAGAGGTCAGACAAGAGCCACAGGGTCATCTACTAATATAAACTAGTTTCCTGTGAGAAGGAGACCTGATCAGATACTTAGGCATTCAGCCATCCACCAGGATAAAGAAATATTACAAGAAAGGCACATTGTAAACATCCAGACCCACCTGATCACCATGTGTACAAGATTAGAACTGAGTGCTACTCTGTAGAGAGAGTTTAGGACCTAATTAGAGGAAAGCACAACAGCTTTGCAAATACTTTCCCTTTAGCTTCCTGTATCAAGTGTCTTCCTAGTCAGCTAGATCCATCTCTTACTGAAATCAGCATTCAAATTTCTTAGATAATCTTATATTAATGGAAACCTGCTAGATTTAGTTCTGCTTTCCAATTGGACATTTTAACTTTCATTATAAACATTTATTTAATCTAATGTTTCCAATCATCAAAGACACCATAAAAGTGGGTTTTACAATTTCTTTCCTTTTAAAAGAAATTCACTGAGCTGAATTTAAACTTCTGGGTGGATTTTGAGGTAGCAAAATACATTGAACAAAAATTAACAGTATAGCACACATAACACTCACTATAAAAAGTCTATATGAGCTATAATAGCACAGAGAGGAATGTTTTGTGTCCTCTTAAGTTTGTTGTACATTCATTCAGGAGGCAGAAAAATAGGAGTAAGGAAGGACGATGAAGTGTCTTTATGTTATAAAGCTTTTTGCTTGAATGTGATGCTTGTGTTTTACATATTAAAATATATTTGTTTGAAGAATGATATGACTTTAATGCACTCATCCATACATTTCTGACATAAGGAACATAAATTATTTCTGAGAGTTACATGTTATTCAAATTAAACCATAAACTAGGAGCAAAGGTAGTTTTCATTTACTGATCTTATCTCACACAGACCTGATGATCTAAGTATTGTTCACCTTGGTCTTACAGAGGATGTCTTTTATAACTGTGGTCATAATGAAAGACAAAATATGGTTCACTGGCCTCAAGGTTTGTTTTATTTCTTTATTTGAGCACTACTGGGGCCTGAACTAAGTGAAGGCATCACACTCGCCAGACAGGCACTCTACAGCATCAGCCATGCCATCAGTCGTTTTTACTCTGGTTGTTCTGGAAATAGGGTCTTGCTTTTTGTTGAGACTAGCTTGACCCATGATTCTCCTATTTTACATATCCTGACAGGCACATTTTACCGTGCCCAGATTTTGGTTTTGCTTTTTATTTTTTTCCTATCAAGATGGGAACCTTTTTGTCTGGGTTAGCCTGGAGTCACAATCCTCTCCATCTCAGTCTCCCACGTAGCTTGGGATGACAGGCATGCACCACTGCGCCCAGCATAGGATCTCATGAACTTTTGCCTGGAGTGGCTTCAAGCCCTGATATTCCTAATCTCAGCCTCCAAAGTAGCTAAGATTACAGGCAAGGGCCACTGGAACCCAACTCAAGGGTTTTAATTTTCTTTTTTACTTCATTTTTTATTTCTTTGTTTTCAGTAAGGTTATCATTCAGAATTAATGCTCTTCAACTATTTTGTGACCTAACCAGCCAGTCATTTTGCCTCAATTATCAAGCAGATCAGATTAAAAATTCTTTATTTTTAAAAGTTTTTAAAAAAATATTTTTGTTTTGCTATAAAGATCAGATTATAAAATGGTGGAAGGCAGTGTTTGACATCATAAAGAACCCAGATTAACTATTACCTTTTATGAACACATACATCTGTATCTCTTTCTGTGGCATCATAGCATTTATTAAATTGCATTTATAAAAAACTACAGTAAGTATACGTATAAGAAATGCAAAGTCTTAGAACAGGTATTAACACAAATTAGCTTACCAATTATTAATTAACCTAAGTGTATTGGCTAATGAAAGGATGTTTTATTAGTTCAATTATTTCTTTAAATCATTTACTTTAAAGATGTTAGGTGAATTATTTATCTAAAAATGCCAATAGAATAAAAGTAATTTATTTTATATTTCAAACTTGCTTTTTGCTTGTCTATTTCAAAAAAATAATACCTAAAGTAGAGTTAAAAGGAAAATTTTGTAGACCAGATAATTCTACTAAAATTTATTTGACTAGAGAAAAACAAAACAAAGTAAAATAAAGCAAAACCAAAGCAAAACAATTCAAGAGTCAGTCAACTCCCAGAACCAAAGCAAGTTCTGAGAACTTCAGTTGACAGTGTGATCTGACAGCATTTATAGAAAAACTGAAGTGAAGCATAAAAAATTGGCTACAACTTAGTCCATCGACAAATCAATTGGTTACAGATTAATTGGCTAATTGGTTACAAGGTCTCCTGTAACCAAATCTCAGTGACTGTAATTGAATTCTATCTTGCTTTCTATCTGGGCCCAGTGCAGGTGCCCAGTCAAATCCATGACCCCCTACAAACTTTATTTAATGGTCATTACTAATTAAAAACCTTTGATGAAAGTGGAGGAACAATGCCAAATGTGTTCTCCAGTGTTACTGTCTTTGACTACACAAAACTGATAGGAAGGACTGATAAATAATCAGTAGTGGTTTTTATGAAATGAGACATCCCCAAAATGAAAGCAGCACTAATTGAGTGTTTACTGTGTCATAGACTTTGTGCAGTGTGTTTCACATATAATAACATTAAGTCCTCTTAGCAAACTTTTGGGATAATGTAATTATTCCTGTTTTACATATGAACACACTAAGACTCAAAGATTTTGGACAACTTCCCTATGATACACCCTTTTGTAAAGTTTACCTTTCGTAAATCCAAATCTCACAGATGTTAAACTCTGTTCTCTCTTAAACACTATGCCACATGTTTTATGAGTCTTGTTTGCCAAAAAGCATTTGGAAGATTTATGTCATGACTTGTTACAGTTTTATGCAACTGCAGGTAGATAAAAGACAGAGCACTGTACTCTCTGGCTGAAAAGGAAAAGAAGGCAGGTAAAGTGCGAGTCATGGAGACCTAGAGAGAAAATAGATTCTATGAAATACTCAATGCCCAACACCAATCTTGTCTGATTTCTTTCTTATGTCCAGACTGGAAGTTTGCTTATATAAGCTGAACCAGGTTAACCTCATTCTGCTTTGCTGGGGATTGTTTTAGGCCAGTGTGTCCACAGTGTGCAGCAGAATCACCTGGAGAGCTTCTTAAAGCAGGAATCTTGGGTCACACCAGAGTTTCTGATTAAGTATGTCTGGGTTGGGCCCTACAATTTTTCATTTTTAACATAATTACTTTTCGGTTGATTCTGATACTACAGTCTGGAAACCTCACTCTGAGGAGTGCTGGTTTAGGCTGGTCCTTATTCTCAGAACTGGCAGCAAATTGGTGTTACCTAAAGGCACTGCTAAAGGATGCTGATCCATATGACCAATTCAGTTAAGTCAAAATTTAGAGGTCAATTAGTTGTAATTTCTTGTTTGTTTGATGGTACTGGGGTTTAAACTCAGGGCCCCACACTGGTTAGCAAGCACTCTACCACTTGAGCCAGACCCCAGCCCTTTTTACTTTAGGTGAGTTTTCAAGAGTCTCCTCTTTTTGCCTGGACTGACCTTGAACCATGATCCTCTTATCAATGCTTCCTGTGTAGCTAGGATTATAGGCATGAGCCACCATGCCTGTGAGTATTTTTATTAAGAATCTTGGAAAATGCCCAGCCATGCCAAGTAGATAATCCAAAACCCAAACTTCCCTGTGCACCACACAATAAAAGAGTCCAGAAATTGCTTTTCTTACTTTGACAATTTTTCAACTTTAATGACACTTTATGTATTTACCCACATGACTACTTTACTCGCTGCTCTAGCACAGTAACTGTTTCCTCTCCTATAGTCCTTTTACATTTCCGGTTATTTTTAAATAAAATACATGACTGTGTCTTATTTGGTGAATTGATAGTCTGACTTTCTGAGCTAGATGTTTTATGTGAAGAGCAAGCAAGCTTGGCTGTGATTTTTCCAACGCAGACAAAACTGAGCTCTTTATCATCTTGTGGAGAAATCCTTCAAGAATAAGTTAAGATTATTTGGAGCTTTTATTGACTTTGCCTCAGCATTTAAATGTTAAGACGATGGATTTAAGGCATAGGTGCAATTTGAAGACCTGCTAGCATTATGACATTAAGATAAATGGGAATTTGTTTATGAAAGGTGAGGTTAATTATCTTTATGTTTACTCATGTATTGATATTAAATTGATATTTATGGGTATTTGCCCAATAAAATAGTCCTTTGGAAGTCTTTCATTATTTACTGTAAAAATATAACTGAGGTAATTGTTAATAAATTAAATTCATTCTTGTTCTCTTTGTGAAGATATTTGGAAGGAATTAGTTTCCAGTCTGTGATGAGCACCTGATGTAATATTACTGAACAATTTGTTTGGCTTTGTGTTTACCTAGGAATCTGATTTATGTTGCTAATTATGCCTTCCCCTTCATCTTGGTTCATAGAAAGCTATGAATTTTAACCTAATGTTGTTAAATTTGTGAACTTCTAGAAAGCAGTTTTTTTTTTTTTTGTGGGAATGGGATTTGAAATAGAGGCTTACCACTTGCAAGGCAAGCACTCTACCATTTGAGCCATTTTGCTCTAGTTATTTTAGAGATGGGATCTTGTGAATTATTTGCCTGGGCTGGCCTCAAACCATGATCCTCCCAATCTCAGCCTCCCAAATAGCTGGATTACAGATATGAACCACTGGTGCTTGGCATGCTAGAATAAATAATGTCATTTGTAATATAATAACTTTTGTGATCAAAATCTATATTTTATTAACTATATCATCATTGCTATTTTAAGACTCCTCTTTCCATATTTAGTTACATTTGTTTATGAGTGTACTGATAACATAACAGTAAATGTAAAATATTTATAACATTTATATTTCCTAAGAAATATTACCTTTGAAGATATGTTAAATGCAATATGTTAATTGCTACTTTTGTGTACCAGTTAAAAGAAATACTTTATATAAGTAACAGGAGATGCAAAGATCTTAAAATTTAGATAAGACAAATAGGAGCATGGATATCATTTAAAACAGAATACACAGACCATAATGAATGTACAATTTAAAGGGCACAAAAGACAGAGCCTTGTTGGCACACAAAGAAGCAAAGGATTTTCAGCCAGGTCATTTTGAGCTGCCTTTAAAGAGCTACATAGATTTTCACTATGCAAAAACAAAGTGATGTTTATATCAGCATAAATGAATGATAAATAATAGTTTTATTAGCACATAGATTCTTAGTATGAGAAAATATTTGGAAGGAAAATGGATTCAGTGGCTTCGTGCCTGGAGGAGAAAGTACCAAAAACATAAATGAAGCTCATCAGAGGACATGATTTACAAGACAGCTGATAAGGAAGATAAGAAAGAAAAAAATATCAAAGAGGAGCATTCAATTTTACTGGGAAAATGCAGACCAAACCCTTGATATCTAAGAGATAATGGAATCACCCAGCTGTAACAGAGAAGCAGAAAGGTAGAACTTTGGTAAAAACCATTTTTAGTGTTTGCAGAACTAGAAAACAGAAAAGTCAGCTGCCTTGGTGGAGATGCTCAGTAGCACAAATACCTGAGAGGTTGTATCTTTGACTCACAGTTAAAAGAAACATGGATGCCCAGTTCTAATCAGTTCAGTGGAGATTTGAGTTCAGATGATTTGTTCTTTGACGTTTTGCCTGCCAGAAGCAAGTATGTATCTTCTTGGGAGAGAGATAATATTTTCAGACTTTCAAATTGTCAGCATATTTCCAGACATAATGATATTGGGATGGAGGGTAGAGAACCCTAGAATACTAGACCTTGAAAAATTACTCCCGCCTAAATGAAGGAAAATAAAAATATTTTCAGACAAGTGAATCCAAGAGAATTTGTCACCAGCAGACTCATGTTGGAGGAAATTCTACAGGCAAAGGGGAAATAATCATAGACAGAAAGAATTATATTAATGAGTGAAGAATTGACAGAAAATATGGATGAGTTTAAGTGAATACTCACTTTATGAAATAATAGTGATTACTTTACCATACATAAAATACTTATTAAAACACCCCTGATTAAGAGCATAAAAAGCAGGAGAATGGGACACTTTGCATAGTAAGTTCTTCTGGAAATCTGCTTCTCCATAAAATTAAAACTAGCAAAAGTAATCAAATTTTTCACAACTCTATAAATTAATCAAAAGCTTGCAACAATCCAGGAATGTGCAAGAAAGATTCTGTTTCTTTTAATTTACTTGCTCTAACCCCATCCACATACCCTCAGATCCACAATCAGCTTGAAAACCATCATCCTTGCAATCTCAATTGCTTAAAACACAACCATCACCAACACCAACAAAACCCACAGAAGCTTGGTAGGTACTAGAAAGACAGAAAGAGTTTGGATCTTCCAGAGCCCAGGTAATTACCCTTATCTGGGAAGGACAGAAAGGGTTTGGATCTTCCAGAGCCCAGGTAATTACCCTTATCTGGGAAGGACAGAAAGGGTTTGGATCTTCCAGAGCCCAGGTAATTACCCTTATGGGGGAAGGACAGAAAGGGATTGGATCTTCCAAAACCCAGGTAATTACCCTTATCTGGGAAGGACAGAAAGGGTTTGGATCTTCCAGAGCCTAGGTAATTACCCTTATCTGACCCACTTGTCGTCTTGTTGGACAATTTTATTAAAATGGAAATAAGTGAAATGGAGAAAAAAAATTAAATAAAAACAATAACGAATGCAAAACTTGCTGCATTGAAAAATGAAATGGGACAGATATTTATGTAGACTGACCAAGGAAAATGAGAGAATACTCAAGTTATTGAAATGAGAAGGAGAGTGCATCACTACTAGCTTTTAAAAAAGGATTAAAAGGTAATCTGAAAATCTGAATAAAATTATAACAAGAATGCAGACTAAATTGGTGATCAAAAAATATTCCACAAGCATAAAAACCCAGTTTTAGAAAACGTCACTGGTCAAACCTATAAAAATTTAAACAAGAACTGAAGAAATTCTTTTCAAACTTTTAAAGAAATAATGAAATGCTTCTTAATTCATACTATGGGGCTAATATTACTCTGATAACAAAAAGACAGCATAAGAAAACTACAATATCCTTTATGAATACAAATGTAAAATTCTTTAACAAAATACTAACAACTTCATTAAGTTACAGATAAATAAGATTATAAACGATGGGAATGTATCGCAGGACAATAAAGTTTCACACACAAAAATTAATTAATATATCTTATCAATTGAATAAGGATTAAAAGCACATGTTCATTTCAATAAATACAGAGAGTATTTTGCAAAATTGAATACTATTTTATAGTAAAAACACTCAACAAAATAGAACAGAAGAGGAATTCCTCATCCTGTTGCAGACTAAAATAAATGCACACAGACAACATAGTATTTAATCATGGGTGGCTTATTTTTTTTCTAAGATCAGGAATAAGACAATGAAGTATGCTTTTTCTGCTTCTATTCAATATTGTACTAGAGACTATAGCCAAGGTAATTGGGCAAGAAAACAATATAAAAAGTTTCCACTTTGGAAAGAAAAAAGTCAAGCAATCTATATTCAAAGGTTACAAGATCTTGTATATGGAAAAACCTAAGGAATTCACATTTGCACAAAAACAACCTATTGGAATGAGTTCAGCAACATCAGAGGACATAACACGGACATAAATTGTCTTCCTTAATAGAAGTGGCAGTTATGGCAACTGGTCTTCTGTTGAGCCAAAACAACCTTCAAAAGAGTGTTTACAGCAAAGGCTTATCAGTAACAGGACTTTAACAATATTTCACACAAAAACTTACAAAAGGAAGCTTTAAAAAGTGTCTCTATATTTACTTTATTGCAAACAATGCATAAAGAGGAAATTAAGGAAGGAATTTCACTCATAAAAGTTCTAAGACCAATAAGACATGAATAACTTTAATGAGTGCATAATGCTTATACACTGAAAACTAGAAACCATCATTGAAACTATACTGTACATAAAAGGAAATAAAAAACTCAGAAGACTCAGAGTTTCCAATTTCCAAACCTGTTACAAACTACTGTACTCAAAACCATGTGGCACTTAAATATGGATATACATAAAAAGCAATAGCTGATAATTGAGGATCAGAAATATCCATAAGTTTATAGGCAGTTGAATTTTGACAAAGATTCCAATACTCTTCAATGGAACTAAAACAGTTTCTTCAACATTTGGTCCTGAGACAAGAGAATATCAACATACAAAATAATGCAATTGAACTCCTACCTCATACTACATGTAACTGAAACTGTATATCACAGACTTAAATGTAAGAGGCATGAAAATCTCTTATAACAGTAGATGAAAACCTACCTAACTTTAAAATAAGCAGTTTTAAGACACAATAAGAAATGGTAAATTGAATTTCTTCAAAATATAAACTTTTATATATTAAAGGATATTATCAAGAAAATGAAAGACAATGCTCATAATAGAAAATATTTCCAAGTGGTATTACTGACAAGGGTCAAATATTCAGACATAAAAATATTTAAATAACTCCAAAAACTAAACAATAAAAAGACAGCCCACTTTAAAATGGGCAGATTATCTGAATACATATTTTTCCAAAGATGATATACAAATGGCCAAGTATTACATAAAGATGCTCAATCATTAGTCAGTAGGAAGTTCAAATCAAAATCACGGTGAAATACCATTTCACAGCAATAAGAATAGAGAAAAGAAGAATTGAAAAATAACAGATATTAGTGAGGATATGTTCAAATTGGAACCCTCAGACATTGGTAGTAATGTAAGATGATATGAATAGCTTGGAAATTGTCTGGCAGTTCCTCAGAAAAACCAAATTAATGTGTCACTCAGCAATTCCACTCATAGGTTTATACCTAAGGACCTGGAAACATATTCACACAAAATCTTGGATGCTCAAAGCGGCATAATTGATCAAGGGTGCCAACACTAGTCAGTGGAGTATTTTTTCATAATGGCCAAAATGTAGGAATATCCATCATATTATAAATGGATAAACAGAGTGGTCTATTCATATAACAGATTACCATTCATCCATGAAATGGAATAGCGTATTGATATATGATATAACATGGATGGACCTTGAAAACATCATGCTCAATGAAAGATGCCAAACATAAAGCCACTCTTATGGACTTTGAGCTTTTCTGTCTCAAAATTTCAGTATCTGTTTAATTTATCATTCAATATGTAAGAGTTTGTTGGAGTAATCAGAAGACATTGATGTAAATAAGATACATCCACAATTAAAATGGAGAGTTTGACACAACTTCCTGTGAAAGGGATAAAATAGACAAAACTCAGCAAGTACATATGAGAATTAAACAATATAATTTTCAAATTTGAAGTAGTTCATACAAATATAGATCTCTACATTAATGCTGTCCAATGGAAATATAATGCCAGAAAATGCATTATGTCAACGTGTAATTTGAAATTTTCTAGGAGCCACATGAAACAAAAATAAAAACAAACAGGTGAAGTTAATTCTAATATATTCATTTAAATCAATAAGTCCAGCTTTTCAAACCAACTTATAATCAACATAAAATTCAGGTATTTTATGTTCCTTTTCCAATGACAAATCTTTGAAGTCTTGTGTGAATTTCATATACCACATTGCAATTTGAGCATGAAATTTTCACTGGAAATAGTTGTTCTCTATTTAGATTTAATAAAGTTCATAATAAAAAAAGTGGATTATATATATATAAAAGCATGTATATATATATATATATTTAAAAGCATGTGTATATATGTATATATTTATTTATTCTAAATATGCTTACAAGTTCAGTACCCTAAATGCTACTTTTCTTTCATATCACATTATATTGAAACACTGACATGTCATTTTTGGAAGAATAATTCTGACACTAAAGTAAAAACCACATATGATCTTTAATTGTGTGTATCAACTTTAAGGGATACCCAGATAGCTGGTAAACATTATTTCTTGGTATGCCTATGAGGGTGTTTTAAGAAGTGCATTTGAATCAGTGCACTGAATAAGGAAGATGACCAGCGAAGGTGGTCACCCTTATTGAGGATCAGTACAGAACAGAAAAAGCAGAGGAAAGACATCTCTGTTCTGGAGCTGGAATGCCTATCTTCTGCTGCCCTGGGACACCAGAATTCTGAATTCTCAGGCCTTAAGAGTCCAGAATTTACGTTAGTAAGACCCCTGATTCTCAAGGCTTTAGTCTAACACAAGTGTTATGCCATCACATTTCTTTGTTCTCAAGCCTTCGAATTTGTACTGAACTCCACTGTTTGCAGATGGCACATTATGGGATTTCTTAGCTTACAAAATTAGATGAGCCAATTCCAGTTATAATTTCCTTCTGGTGTACCTTCCTGTCTATAGATACTTCTCAACTTATGATGATGTTATGTCCTGGAAAACCTATCATAAGTTGAAAACATTGTAAATAAGAAATACATTTAATACGCCTAACCTATTGACTATCATAGCTTAGCTTAGTCTACTAAAAACATACTCAAATGATTTCCGTTAAGGTACAGATGGGCAAAATCATCAATACAAAGTCTGTTTTATAATAATGTGTTGAATATCTTAAGTAATTTATTGAGTACTTGCATGTAATATTGTCGGCAACATAAAACATTGCAGAGAACATGGCTGACACAGCTGTAGCAAGCTGCTGCTGCCTGGCATCATAAGAGAATGTTGTACTACTACATACTACAGGCTACATACTACTAGCCTAGGAAAAATCCAAAATTCATAATAGGGTTTTTACTAGATGTACAAAGTTGAAAATCATAAGTCAAAACATTTAAATTGGTGACTGCATGTGTGTGTATGTGTGTGTGAATCCTATTGGTTCTATTTCTCTATAGAACCTTGACTAATGATGCAACATATTGGTTTCAAAATAACATTTGTTTTTTTTTTTAAGTTTTTACTCATTTATTCACATATGCATACATTGTTTGGGCCATTTCTCCTCCTTGCCCCCAGCCCCCTCCCTCACTCCCCTATCGTCCCTCGTTTTCAAGCAGAACTTGTTCTGCCCTTATCTATAATTTTGTTGAAGAGAAGACATAAGCAATAATAAGAGAGACAAAGCGTTTTTGCTAGTTCAGTTAAGGATAGCTATACAGAAAGATTCCTGTTGTTCCTTGGGTTGTGTTACAACCCAAGTTGATTCATCTCTACCTGCCCTTTTAATTAGTTCCTGATCCCCTTCCCATATTGAACATTTGTAAAACAAATAAATTCCCTGAACCTTGCACAACTTAGCATTATTAATGAGAGTTTCAAAGGGCCACAAATTGAAAAGAAAATCTAAAGACGTCAATGTCAACAAACCATTCTTCAAAATTTTCTTCAATTTCCATACTGCTCTCGATTGTGTATAAATTATATGATTGAAGTTGATTTGTGTTAGAAACACCATTATTGTTGATTTACATTAAAAAAAGTTTAAATTTCAATATAAATTATTATTTTTTCTTTTTTTCCTTTTTATTAGCCTACATTAATAGTACAAGGGAGTTTCATTGCAATAATTCCATTGATGTATACAATGTACTTTTAATAAATTCACCCCTCTATTGTATTCACTTAACCCCCACCCCCCTCTCATGCTTTTTCAAGCTATTCTTGTACCTCCCACATTTGTGATCAAGGTCAAAAAGCTTTCTTTTCTCTCCTTGAAGCTTTAATTTTAGTTTCTTTATCCACAGTATATCAATGAAGAAATGTAAATCAAAATGGCAGGGATTTTTTTAAATTATTGACTCTGTGGCAAGCATTATGAGTTTTCAAGAAAATCTTGAATTAGAGTTAATAGTACAGTAAATTTTTATAGAAACTCTTCTACAATCTTAACAATAAATATTTGCTAAGGCACACAATCATTAAAGTTATTGCTTTCTACTTCTTTCAATGATTTCATGAGCTGGAGATGACTCACAGTATTTGTGTGTCTACAAATATGGAATGACTTTAACAACTGTGCCTGAGAGTTTTCATAGTCTGCCCCAGGAAGCTGAGCACATGTTTTAATATGTAGCATACACACTGCAGAGTGAAACAAAGGGAAATATTTATTGTTTAAAAATTAAAATTAATTTGATGTTTGACCTCATGTTGACAGAGTACTATCTGTTGGAACAGAAAGTAACTTTTTTCTCCTCCAACTAAAATTCTTATTTTAAAAATGTATAAATCAGCAATATTCATGCTATAAAACATATCTATTTTTCATAAAATTGTGATGAACTTTTGACACTTAACATGTCCAACATGTTACACAGTGTCATTTATGGAACATAACTCAATATAAAGCTAAAGAAGAGTGCTTGCAAATTTAAAATTTTTAAACCACTATGTCATTGTTAAAAAGATCCTTCAGGTTCTTCAAGTATAGGAAGCCTCCAGGATACCAATAAGACTTGACCAAAATAGAACCTCTCCACCGCATAGTATCATGAAAACAACTAGCTCAGAGAATAAAGATTATTGAAAGCTGTAAGAGAGCAAAAACAAATATCATATAAAGGTAAACCTATCAAAATAACAGCAGATTTCTCAACAGAATTCTTAAAAGCAAGAAGGGCATGGAGTGAGGTATTTCAAGCACTGAAAGAAAACAATTTCAGTCCTTGGATACTCTACCCAGCAAAATTATCATCCAGAATTGATGGAGGAATAAAAGTCTTCCATGATAAACAGGAACTAAAACAATATATGACCACCAAGCCACCACTACAGAAGATTCTGAAAGGAATCCTACATGCAGAAGATGAAAACAAACATAGCCATGAAAGGATGTGAAATATTAACCTCATGAGAAGAACAGCCAAGCACTCAGAGCATAGTCTTGAATTGGTGCACACATTCAAATCCTTAAACAACAAAAACAACTAAATGACAGGGATCACCACTTAACTCTCAATATTAACATTGAATATCAACAGACTCAACTCCTTCATCAAAAGACACTGCTTGGCAAACTGGGTTAAAAAGGAAGATCTGACAAGCTGTTGTTTACAAAAATCCCACCATATTGACAGAAGTAAACACTGGGTTAGGGTGAAAGGCTGGAAGAACATTTACCAAGTTAATGGCTCCCAAAACAGGCAGGAGTAGCAATAATTATATCAGATAAAGTGGACTTCAAACTTCATCAAAAGAGACAAATACGGTCACTTCATACTAATAAAAGGAGCAGTACATCAAGAGGAAATAACAATTATCAACTTATATGCACCCAATGTCAGTGCACCCAACTTCACTAAACATATACTAAAAGTCTTAAAATCACATATAGGTCCCAACACAGTGGTAGTGTTTAATGCCCTTTTATTGCCAATAGATAGTCACCCAAATAAAAAATCAGCACCAAGAAATTCTAGAACAAAATGACATCATAGAGCTAATGGAACTGACAAATGTCTACAGAGTATTCCTTCCTGCAGCTGCACAATATACATTCTTCTCAGCAACCCATGGAACTTTCTCCAAAATGGACCATATCTTAGGGCACAAAACAAGTCTTAACAAATATAAGAAAACTGCATATTATCTGATCACAATGCAATAAAACTAGAGCTCAATAACAAAAGCAGTAGCAGAAAATATGCAAACAATTGGAGGCTGAACAACACATTGCTCAATGATCAGAATGTCATAGAAGAAATAAGGGAAGAAATCAAAAGGTTCCTGGAATTTAATGAAAATGAAAACACAACCTATAGGTCACAGCAAAAACAGGTCTAAGAGCTGTTTATAGCTGTGAATACATATATTAAAAACACAGAAAGATCTTAAATAAATGACCTAACACTACATCTCAAACTCCTAGAAAAATAAAAACAAGAAAAACCCAAAATAAGCAGAAGGAAAGAAACCATAAAAATAAGGGGTGAAATTAATGAAATAGAGACCAAAAAAACCATACAAAAAAAATCAGTGAAACAAAAAGCTGTTTTTTTGAAAAAATAAATCAGATTGACAAATCCCTGGCAAAACTGACTAAAATGAGGAGGGAAAAGACCCAAATTAATAAAATCAAAAATGAAAAAGGGGTGATAACAACATACACACACACATGCACGCACGCACGCACACACACCCTAACGAAGTTCTTAAATTCTTAAATTTGGTGGTTTAATAAGTGACCTTTCATTTTATTTCCAGTCTACACTTTCATTTCATTGTCTTTGTATTTATTTTATTAGGAGATAATATTTCTTTATTTTTTGAAACAAGGTGTTGCCATATAGCCCAGAGTGGCCTAGAACTCATAATCCTCCTATTCCAGCACTCAGGAAGCAGAGAACAATGTTGTTATTTCCTGAGTTGTAATGCAGTCATTGTGCAGGAGTGTATACTCATTATATTAGTCCTCACTTCTCCATGGTTTTGCTATCCATGGTCCCAGTTACCCATGGACAACCAGGGTCCAAAAATACTAAATGGACAATTTTAGAAATAAATGATTCATAAGTTTTAAGTTACATTCTATTCTTAATATTGTGATGGAATTTTATACCATCTCACTCCATCCCACCTAGGCCAGGAATCATCTTGTTAGCTGGCATATCCACACTGTACATGCTACCCAGTGTTACTCAGTAGTCATCTGGTCTACTAGGTTGACTTTCCACATACCTTAGCGCCTGTGTTCAGGGAAACCTATTTTAGGTATTTGTTCTTATAGTTATTATTGCTAATCTCTGAGCCTAATTTATAAGTTAAATGCTATGTATGTATGCGTAGGAGAAAACACAGTGTGCATAGGGTTTGGTATTTTCTGTAGGTTCTGACATGCACTTGGGGGCGGTGTAAGAATGTGGGAAACACTACATAAATTTTGGCAGAACGTAACCATTCTCAGAGACAGAAACATCGAGCTCACTTATCTGAACCAATGGATTTTTATTTTCCATTAATATGTCATTAAGAGGAGTCCTTGATGAATTATTCCCAACTCTACTTGGATATAGCATATGCTGTGATTCTGCTGGGACACAATTTCTGTGAGCCATTCAACAGTCAGATGGGAGACTATCCATCAGATATGGAAGAGCTGAGCTGAACACAGCTGGTAATTCTACCTTTTTAGCTCAGAAGATGTGAAAAATTAGTAAGAGTTTGACACGTTTAGAAATATAATACAATTTTGATGATGCATAGCTGATTAGTGGTATGGATAAGATATTAGTGCAGAGAATGATAATTTCTGAGGCTCTTCTCTGCAAAGTACACGGCACAACTCTCTGATACAAATTAGAAGTGAAAATAATATGCTGGAGTTTATGACACAGCCATAAGCATCCTCCATGGTTTTATCTGTGGTGGAAAAATATTTATCGGAGAGAGAATTGGGTTTGCAATGTAAAAAAACTGCATAAGTATTTGGCCACCTGCAAACTTTAACTAAAGTTCAGTTTCTTTGTATGCAAAAGAAGAAAAAGTTCTTCCTATCGTGTAGGTGAGGTGTTGGTAAACAAGCACATTGCTTATTATAATAACTGGTAGATGTTAGGTCCCCCATATTCTAATTTAAAAAATGATTGTAAGCTCAGATTTTTGCCTATGACTTTTTTTCTGAAACTTGAAGATGTTCCATTCCTAACCCAATACCTTCCTCATGAGCAAGTTTTCCCAAATGCAGTTGTCATATTTCCTTCCTTACTGGAATATCTAATATCTGGAATATCTAATATTCCAGCTTATTTACTATAGATTTATTGAAGCTACAGTTAAGGGATAGAGTAGCAACTGATTAACAGACATGGAGAGAATCAGAATTAATTTGGATGGTAGTGGTTTTCAGGTTGGTCCAGTCAAAGTGATACTCTCTACAGATTGCTTTATTCTTCTAAGAAAGGTTTGCAATTCTACTTTTTACACTTCTTTGTGCTACCATAATCTCATTCCCTGACTGCAGCTTATGATAACATCATAGAGGTGAACAGGATATTTGAAAGCACTTTTCCTACTATAATTATTGGCTTATGACACATATCTCAGGACTGGGGATATAACTCATGGTAGAGCACTTGTCTGGCATGTGTGAAGCCCTGGGTTCTATCCCTAGAACTGTAAAAAGAAACAAAATAAAACAAATAAATAAAACAATAACCCCCCACCACCACTACATTTCTCCTATTACACTGTGAAGCTTTTGAGGGTAAAACTGGATCTTTTCTACTCAGTTTCTCAGGCCTTAGTACATTCTTTGGAAAAAAAGAGGTCAAATTTCCAGTCAGAGAAAGAAAGGGATGCAATTTAATCTTAATAAGAGAATTTATTTTTTACTAAGAATGTGATCAATCAGGGCAGCTGAACTAAGAAGGCATTTCAATAGGCTAATATGATACGAAATAAGATTGGCTATGTATGTTTTAGACCCTTAAAAATTATAATGCACCTTGGATTTTCAAGAAGAAGAATTAAGAAAAATGAATGCATTGGAAATTATAGGATTTAAGTTTTTTTCTGTTGTGGGAACTTTAGCAGTTGTTACACCATGGTAACATGAACTAGAATCTCATGTGTGTTTGCTTGACAACCACTTTTTAGTGGAGATGAATTCTGACAAGAGTGATACTGGGAGCATTGAATTTTCTTTAGTGGCGAAACAGCAATTAGAGTAGAAAGTGGGCCTTCCCCTATTAGGCAGCTTTAACTTTTTGGCTAAGGGCCTTAAAGAACAGTGATTACCAATATTTGACAATTATGATCTCTCTTTTATTTTATTTACTTAATTTTTATAAAAGATCAGAAGGAATTTTTACCAAAATGCATCTATATTCTTATTCACACCTCTTAAATTATATGGAGTTCTCTATAACATATCCATTGTAGTGTGATGAACCATACTGTTAAAAGATACCACATTGAGTAGGTACTGTAGTGGCTAATGAGGGAAATGGTAAGTTGTCTTTGCCTACGTGAGAGATGACAGGTTGAAGGAAAGTATGTGAACAAATAAAGAGGTAGTGTTTGTGTTTAGTAGTGAGAAATTTATTAGATAAACTAACTGGCTAAAAGTATTTAATGAAGAGTTAATAGATTATGGAAAATCAGGGAACAATGTGAAAGCCCAATTTATCCATATGTTGGTGGTAAGCAACCTGTGGGAGAATAATAGACTGTGTGAGAAAAATACAAAGGAATGTGACTCAGGTTACTCCAGAGGCAGCTGCACATCCATGTTTATTGCAGCACTATTCACAATAGACAAGTTATGGAAACAGCCAAGATGTCCCACTACTGACGAATGGATTAAGAAAATGTGGTATTTATACACAATAGAATTTTATTCAGCTGCAAAGAATAATGAAATTTTGTCATTTGTAAGTAAATGGATGGAACTGGAGAACATCATCTTGAGCAAAATTAGTCAGGCTCAGAAAGCCAAAAATCATATGTTCTCCCTTATATGCGGATTATAGACCCAAAACAAATGCAGTAACTAATATTATTCACACTAAGGGGAGAATGTGCACAAGAGGAATAGGGAAAGGGAAGAAAATCTAAAACTTGAATGTGATTGATACGCTTACTTCATAGAAATGAATATAGTAATCTTAAACTGGCAGAGGCCACTATGGGAAGGGAACAAGGAAGTAGTGAAGAGGTCTGGTAGAGATAAACCTATATGGGTTGTAATGCACATATACATGGTAACAACACTAGGAATCTATCTTCATCTCAAACTAGGAAAAACACTGTTTTTCTTATTATGTCATATGTTTTCTCTTCAACAAAGTCAGAGAACAAGAAGGCAGAACAGGTTTTGCCTAGAAGTGGGGTGGGAGGGTGGCCCAAATAATGTATACACATGTTAAGTAAATGTAAAAATGATAAAATAAAAATTTAAAAAAATATATGAAAAGAAAGAAAAGATTTATGTACAAATGTAAAAAAACTGAAATTAGAAACCTGAGCTGGCAAAAGTTTAATTAGGAACTATGTATGACCACAGCAGGATACTCTGTCTGATTTTTTAATTCTTTAGTTCAATTAATCTAGAAGATATGCAAGTAGATGGCCTTTGTCTCCTTAACTTGTTCTTAGGATCTTTCATTGTTTGGCCCAGGCATCTAATTTTGGCCTCATCTGATTTTTGCCTCCTCTTCCACCCATTCATACAACTAATCATGCTCTCCAAAGAGGACTCAACTTCATGCCATTGTGTCTTCATTCAGAAGTCTTGTAATCATCCTTCCAAAGATGGCTGGAAGTCACCATGATGGTAACCTTTTGCTAACCACCCTTTTTATAATTCTTTTTCTGTGTACCATCCCAGAATACTCTCAATATTGACTTACTTGCCTAACAACTTCATGATTCCATGAGCACCTCAAGGGAAAGACACTCACTAATTTGATTGCTTGATGCAATACCTATCAGCACTGCTCCCATACAAGGTGACTATGAGAAACAGTATTGACACCACACAGAATGAAAAAAAAACTTAGTTAAAAGACCTGATATATGGACAAAGACAGTCTTTAAATGATAAAGAAAATCTGACCATAAAGGCAAAAGAGATTGGTGACAATAATTAAAATCTTGAGGATAAAATTAATTCTCTGTCCTAAGCTGTGATATATTTTTCCTTTGGCAGTACTGGGGTTTGTACTCAGAACCTTATGCTTGCTAGGCAAGCAATTGAACTATATTCCTAACCCTTTATACTTTAATCATTTTTTCAGATATGGTCTCATGCTTTTTGTTTGGGCCAGCCTCAGACTGTGATCCTTCTTCCTATGCCTCACCATAGCTGGTATGACAGATGTGCACTGCCATGCACAGCTGGTTAGTTGAGCAGGGGCTTCAGTTAACTTTGTTGTCCAGGGTGGCCTCAAACTACAGTCCTGACACCCACCTCCCAAGTATCCAGGATTGCAGGCATGAGTCGCCATACTCAACCCTATTTATAATTTTAATACTTTTATGGATCAGTTCCTCATGAGTTATATTCCTCACTCATGTGCAGAAATATTATCATTAACTGGTTATATTTTGCATGGGTATGTATGAAAATTCTTGTCAAAAAAAGAAAAATGAAGTGTCTTGAGCAAATGTCTTTAGGGAAATCACTCAGTTTAAAATAAATCTTCTGATACTCTCTTTGAGTTCTGAATCTCCTTCTTGGGATTTCTTTTCATTCTCTTTTAAATTAAATACAAAGCCTTCCAAAAAACATTGACTAGGATGTCAGGAGCTAAAGTTTTCAGTGAGTTAATTAGAAAGTCATATTTTTAAATTAAATTATTTTTATTTGGCAAATTATTTTAGAAACAAATTAACACAATAACTTAATACATTTATCAAGAAAACTTCTAAAGCATGTAAATATGAACACTATGATTTTTCCAGTAGAAACCCAGGGAAAAATGAAAGAAATCATTTTTATAAAATGGAAAAATCTGCTACTAAATTATTGTAGATTAGATCCACTTAATGTTAATTTTCAAATTAAAAAAGGTTTCCTCTTTGACAGCGCTTGAACTGTTATAGTTTGCACCGTTTCAACCTCATTAGTAGCACTACCTTAGAATAGATTCCAGTGTGACATTTTGCATCCAGTTTATTATAAGCACAGGGAATTAGCTGCAAAGCACTGTGGTGCTGTTTGTGTACGTTTTAATATACTTCTAACATGATCTACATCTTTGATATATTCAGAATTTACACTGGCCTTTCCATCACAGTCCAGAATGATATAAATCCCTGATAATGGCAATTGCTAATGACAAAAGCTGGAACGTAAAGGTTAAAGAATGATAACTCATGATCAACTTTAACAAAATAAATGAGGAATTAAATTACTGATATTGGCCAGGTGTGGTACCATACATCAGTAATCCCAGCACTCAGGAAGCTGAGGCAAGAGGATTGTGTTTGAAGTTAGCCTGGGGCTACATAGCAAGTTTGAGGCTGGTCTGAGCTAGGTTGAGTAACTAGTTCAAAAATAAAATAATAAAATAAAAATTTAAAAATGATACTAAACTCTGATGGCAAAGCACAGAGAAGAAATGAATTCCCTGACATAAATGCAACTGTGAAGAAGTTAAGACCTAAGAACAACTTGCCTGTTCTTTCAATGAAAGCACGAATTTGGGGTCAGTTTTCTGTGTGTAACACTGTAGAACAATAGTCTTAGACATTGTTGCTCTTAACTGTTCATGCTCCATTACCAAATTAGGTTCTAGTTTAGTACAGAGCAGGATAATTTTTTTTATTGTTGTTGATTTTTTCTGACAGTGAGATTTGAACTCTGAGAGGTTCTCTACAACTTCAGCCATACGCACAGCAGTTTTTTGTCCCCCCCTTCCAATGGTGCAAAAGAAGTGTTTATAATAATCTCAAAGTGACATAGCCTTTAACATCCCAAAGGGTGTTTCAATATGTGTTTAAATGTAGGAACTATTTAAACATTTTCAGGCCCTCAGGATATTGAAAGAATAAGACTGAAAAACCTTGACTTGATACATGTAGATAGTTGAGATCCTCGTTTAAATCCAACAAATCTGTTACACTGTGGACCTCGTGGACAGTGTCTTACCTCCTTACAAGAGTGGGCAGAATGCTGATTTTACAGTAGAGAATAAATAAAACTGGCTTTCAAAAGAAGTTATCTAGGAAATGCTAGTGTAGGTAATAGTAGCTATAGACCTGAGTGAAAGTGAAATGCAGGCAACTGTTAGTGCCTGAGAGGAAGCCACAAGAATCATTGTAACAACCAAATTATCTTCCAGAAGGTAAAGAATAGGGCAGTCTTGGGACAGGAGGCTGCTATATAGAGGGAGAAGAGTATGATAATGGTATTCATTTGTTATCTACTAAGTACTGAGTAAAACAAACATGGAGACCTCACAGCCCATGACAGTCACCAGGGATCATTGCTAAGAACTTGGGATGAAATGCCATGGTATAAAAGGTTGATGGAACTGACTCCAGCAGCAAGAGCAGCACCTTGCCTGGGGTTTGCTCCTTGAAACAGAGTAAGTTTGCTGGCCTAAAGGAAAATTAGAAAATGTTCCACCTTCCTTGATATCTGGCCCAAGAAGAAGTTATTTTCTACATTATGCAGATTCTGTGTTCTTGAGACAAAGTGCTAAAGTTCTGTTCCCACCCGTTTTCCCTTTGACTTTGAGTATCTACATGGCTGCAATTAAATTACTGGTCAATAAATAGGAAGGAAAGCTTGACCATGACTGAGCTTTTCATTTTTTTCATTTCATAGGACCTATAGAAAATAATACTGGTAAGGAACACTGGGCAAGTTAGAGGGAATTTGAGTGCTTATTTTCTTAATTTTTATAAGAAAAAGAAAGCAAAGTCTTAGAAAATATTAAATACCGGATTTGAATAGAACTAATGATTTTTTTTCTTAAAATGTAATAAGAATCTTGAAATTTCTTCCATTAATTTTTTCTGATATTTTTATTTTGGTAAAATATGAGGAATCAGATTTGCTATTTTTAATCATTTTAAGTGTATAATTGAGTGACAGCCAGTGTTATAAACCATTACCACTATTTCCCAAAAGTTTTTGTTCCCTAAACAGAAAGAAATTGTCCATCCATTAAGTGGTAAGCTTTTTCTCCATCTTAGTCCTTGTAAATATTCATTTACTTTCTGTATCTGAGAATTTGCCTATTATGTGCATTTCATATAAATAGAATCATACAATAAATTTTGCTTTTGTGTCTGACATACTTCACTCAGCAGACTGTCTTATGGTTCGTGTGTCTTGAATCATGTACTCATTACCTTTTTTTAGGCTGACCAGCATTCCATTGTGCAAATATACCCAATTGCTGTCTGCCCATTCATCGATTGGTAGACATTGAAGTTATTGGGAAAATGCTGCTATGAAAATGGTTGGACAAATATTGGCTTAAGTCCCTACTCTCATTTCTTCTGGATATATTGATGTAAAAATGGTGGGATCACTACTAAATCAGTGTTGTTTTTGAGGAACTGCCATACGGTTTTTAATAATAGCTTCATCATTTTATGCCCTCTTCTGCAATGCACAGGCTTCTCTTTCTTCACATCATAATCACATTCATTTTCTGGTTTTGTTTGTTTTGATGACAGGCATTCTATTGGGTATGAAGTGACATCTCAGATGATTTTATTAGGTTTCTTTTTGATATCTTGTCCAAGAAATGATTGTGAAATCCAATGTCATGATGGATTTCCCATAGGTTTTCTTCTTGGACTTTTATAGTATAGCTCTTACAGTCCAGCCTTTGATTCATTTTCAGTTAACATTTGTATGTGGTCTAAGTTAAAGGTGCAACTTCATTCTTTAACAAGTGCACATCCAACTCAGTATGTACATATTCAGTTTTCTTATTATCATGTGTTTAAAAGGACTACCTCTTCAAATAACTAGTTTTGGCACCCCTGTCAAAAATCATTTCATCGAATTCTGTTTATTTCTTAGGGGTCCATTCTATTCTATTGCCCTATGTGTTTATGCCCATACAAAACTGTTTTGATTAATGTAGCTTTGTCTTAGATTTGAAATTTAGAAGTGTGAGCTTTCCAAATTTGTTTTCATTCAAAAATTTTAGGCTACTTGGGGTCTCTTGAGATTCTATATAAATTTTATGGTGCATTTGTGTATTTCTGGAAGCGATGCCATTGGTACTTTATAATCTTTTCATTGCTTTGGATAATATGATTCTTTACCAGTAACCCTTTCAGTAAACATATAGGAATATGTTGCTATAAACTCATGTTATCTTCAAATTCTTCCACTCATATTTTGTTTTATTGTTTTTAGTTACAGGTCTTTTTCCTCCTTAGCTAAGTTTATTCTTAAGTATTTTACTCATTTTGATGCTAGTAAAAATGAAATGGCTTTCTTAATTTCCTTTTTGGTTATTCACCTTGAGTGTATAGAAACACTACTTTTTTGCTGTGTTGACTTTTATCTTACACTTTTTCTATTTTATCAGGCTATTCAATTTGTTAGCAGATAATTTTTCATGGTAATCTCATAGTAGTCTTATAATCTTTTTAATCTGTACAATCTGTAATGTCTATACTTATTCACAGATTTATAACTTGAAAATTTTCCATCTGAATTAGTCCAGTTAAATTTTGTCAAATTTCTTGATATTTTGGAAGACAATTTTTAGTTTTGCTGATTTTTCTGTTTTTCTATTTTCAAATTCATTCACTTCTCTAATACTCATTATTCTCTTAGCTATATTGACTTTCAGTTTAGGATGTACTTCTGTTTTTTTAAATTTCTTAAGGTAATAAAGTGAGGTTGTTGATTTGAAATCTTTCTTCTTTTTAAGAGCATTTGATGCATCTCAGAAGTTTTGTTATGATTCTGTTTTCTTTTGCCTCAAAATATTGCCTAATTTCCCATGTGATTTCTTTTTTTGACCCATTCATTTCTTAGAATGGGTCGTTTAGTTTCTACAGGTGTATAAAATTTCCAATTTCTCTATTGGTTGCTAGTTTCACTTTATTGAGATTAGAAAAGATACTTTGTATGGATTTAGTAACTATAAATTTATTAACACTTGATTTGCTACCTAGAGAATGTTTCATCTACACTTGAAACAAATGTATATTCTGTTGAAACACCCCTTGATGGCGTGTTTCATATATGAGTTTATATAGAATTGTCCTAATGCTTAAATTCTCTATTTCCTTAATCTTTTATTGTTGTTCTATTGTTGAAATTGGGTAGTTAGGTTTCCTACTTTTACTATACATTTTTTCCTGTATATTCCTTCAATTCTACCAAAATTGGTTCCACGTATTTAGCAGATCTTATGTTTGGAATTATGTGGTATTCATTAATACCATAATTTTCTTCAATTTGTAAAATATATGTTCCTTTATTTCTTTGAATGAATCTTTGATATATACTATACAAATCTTTGATTAATCCAAAATAATACTGCACTTGTGTGAGTTTCTATTGAATGCTTATGTTTTCACTTACTAGTGGTCACATTTGATACTTTCTCTGCATGTCTAGCAAGATTTGATTAAAAATAGAATGGTATTCATAATAGGTAATAGTGGCTGGATTCTGTCACGTCCATCTGAGATTAACTGTTGTTGTTCTAGGAAGGAGTTAACTTTTCCAGATAAGCAGTAAACTTTACTCTGCAGTGTGCAGCTGTTTGTACCTCTGCTGTGTGTAGATTACTTTCCACTATTGCTTTCTGTGCAATTTGGTGGTCAGCCAAGGATTTAGGCAGAGATACAGCTCATCTTCTCTGCAGTTCTCTTCCTTGCAGGAATCCCACTATTTATTTCTGCTATGCCAGTTTCAGACTCGTCTCTTGTATCTCTATCACACGTACAGATTATTGTCACAGCGATTGTTAATACAATGTAGCTGGAATTAGCAAAATGAGGCCTGAAGGTCTAATCTAGCCTACTGTCTACTTTTAGAAATACTGTTTTATTGAAACACAGCATATAAATGTCCATTTATTTGTAGATTTTCTATGTTTAATTTTACCATACAAAAGCAGAGTTAAGTAGCCATGATAAGATCCAATGGACTTCACAGTGTAAAATTTATGATCTCTGACCCTGCAGCAAATTTTCCAACCCCTAAAATAGAGAAATATTGAGTTTATTTCATTTTTTTTTCCTCTAAAGATGTAAATCTGTAATCTCCTGAAAGAAACAGTGCCCTATTTTGTTTTAGTCAAAGCCATGCAACAATTAGTAAGAAAATGTATGTGTTTAAGACTAAAAGATAAAGGTGAATTTTTTGAAGTATTTAATTTAAGCAAAAAATATTAAACTACAGAGTAAGTGGAAGGAAGCTAGTTCAATGAGAGGTTCTGATTAATTCTTCTGATGACTACTTTCATGTTTATTCTGAAAGATAAAGAACACTATTCTTAGTAACATTACCTTTTTTGCAGTACTGGGGTTCCAACTCAAGGGCTCACATTTGCTAAGCAAGTCCTCTACCCCTTGAGCCATGCCCCCAACACCAGTATTCCTGCTTTTAGGACGCCTTCAGCATATGCTTGTGTGCACCTCTCACCATGGAGAATGGTTCTTACAAAGGCTCTGTGAGGTTAATGGAGAAGAGACTACAGGTGCCCCTCCTCCTGGCTGTGGCTCCCAAGCATTAGCACATGAAATACACATTTAGCTTTAGTAGCTCATTGAAATTTTGGTGGAAGTCTCAACAACTTCTGTGACACTTGGGTCTGCCTAATATGCAGGTCCTTGTATTCCATGCTTCCTTAGAGGATCAAGTTTTTCCTTAGATTTTTTAGTTAGTTGCTTATTTCTGATAGTTTTACAAAAACTTGTAATTTAATAGGTTATCTGGTGTTTTCTTATTCAAGGCTGAATGCCTTTTCCAGATTTCTATATTTTAAGAAGTGTCTTAGATACGACAAGGGGTATTTTTTGTTTGTTTTTGGATACAGGGTCTTGCTATGTAGCCCAGGCTGGCCTCAAACTCTAGATCCTCCTGCATGAGCCTCCTGAGTGCTGGGATTACAGGTGATTGCACCGCTCCTGGCACAACTAGAATTTTGATTTACAATAAATTTAAGTAAGTAAATAAGCAAATTTATTTAAAATTTGAGATTTTTGCTAGTCATTACTGATAGCATAAGGCATTTTTTTATTTTTATAATTTTTCAAGGATTCAAATCACTCTATTCTGAAATTTAGGTCAAATTTTTCATTAAGAGACATTACTTATCCTAGTGATTCTCAATAATGTCATTATATTTATTAACTAGAAAAAAAATGTATTGATGAATTCTTACCAGGCACATCTTTTTGGTCACATTAGGAGTGTGATTTTTAAACCCCCAAAAGTAATTAGTTTGTTCATCTTAGTGTTTCACAAAACCTTTACAATTTTATAAAGTTTATAAATAGTGTGTTTATATGTTTATCCAGAAGGGAGATTAATAGACAATTGGTTATACAACTCTAAAGGTATTTGCATTAAATTCTTTTGTGCTATCCCAAGAAATGTATATTGCTGTAATTCTGTGTATATCTGATTCTTTTAACTAAGAAATTCAAGTTTTATTTCTTTCAAACTTTTTTTATTCATTTTTTACTTGATAATAGGATCTATTTTTAATATAGTATTTAATGGAAAATGAGACATAAAAACAAATATCAAAAAACTCTTCAACCTTATTTATTTTCTCTAGAGTGTTCATTTTAAGAATAACTCTTGAATGTCTATTTTTCTAGCTACTGCTTTTGGATTACTATCTTGATTTACCAGCTTGGAATTATTAATACCATTTTAACTTAGCACACTGGCTTGGAGTATATGCCAATGTAAACTGGGAGCAAAATTGCTGAGCCCTAAGGCCAGAATCCTGATTCCATAGGTCTTCGATAGGACCCAAGACTTGGCATTTTAGTGATGCTTGTGCTTCTGCTTCAGACATTACACTGAGAAGACAATTGATGTAGAAGATCAAACAAAAGCAGGCTTACCAAATCAAAATACTGGTTTCAACACTTACCATGGTAATAGGCATTGGCAAATTATTTAATTTCAGTTATCTCATCTAGGAAATAACCATGATTGTAATATTACCTTCTCAGAGCTTTTTGTAAATATTAAATGACAATGTTTAATTTAATGTTACCTAATTTAAAGTCCTCCTATTTTAAAGGCTGATCTAAAAGACTTTCTTTTTAAAAAGTTCTTTGTACTTCAGATGCTAGTATTTCATTGACCTAACATCTATTTTACAAAAGTTGAACATATATTGGTTAGTATCCTATACTCCTTTGTGAATTAAGAAAATAAATAATTATATACAATACTGTGTAATTTCCTAGACTTTTTATCACTTTTTGTAGTTTGTTTATACTCATAAAACATTGCTTTCCTTTTAATATTACATAATAGTGAATCAAGAAGTGTGGGTAAAAACAGTTGACTCTGATGCCTTTGTCATTGACTTCCCAGTTGGTAAACCCCAGAGGTCGTTATATAACTGTCAACAAATGTCATTCATTACCTCATTTTCTTTCATGTACTAGGAAAGACAAATCCAGAAACTGCTAAAATTGCAAGTCCATTTTCAAAATCAAATCACTTGTGATTGTGAAGGAGAATTTTGTAAAAGAAAAAAGAAAGCTAGAATTCTCTGCCAGTTTTATTTAACAGTGGATTCAGTAATTAATTTTTCTGAGTACCAGTTGGATTTAAGCCACTTGTGAAGATGTTCTCAATACCATGATGAAAAACTAAAATTTATATTTCAAAGTGTTTATAATCTAGATGAGTATACAGCTACTTTAGCCAACAAATTAAAAATCCATTATGATGAATATATTTAAAAGATTTTGTAGAAGATGCTACAGAATTCTTAAACGAGGAAGTAATTTTTAATCAAGGAATTTTGAGTTTTGAATTTGGAGTCTAGGAATCTCAGAAGGCTTGGAGATGAGAGTATATTTTCAAAATGTCATGGAGATAAACCAAAGTATTTCAGAGGGAAGACCAATAGCAGTAGTTATAGATGTGCCAGAAGAAAGGCCATAGAGGAGACAGAGAGAAAGCAATGTGCATGACATACTTAAGTGTTTGCCTGAACCCAAGAAATGGGTAGAAATCTGGGTAGCTGTATTAATATATTAAAATTGAAGGCAAATATTGACCTAAACACGTAACCCTCTAATCCATAGAATAAGAGTGACCAAACTGTACCCTATGGACCAAATCGTTTCAGAGGCCCATTTTTGTAAATACAGCTTTATTGGAACATGGCCATAATTATTAGTTTAAATGTTACCCAATACTGCTTTCATGTTATAAAGGCAGAGTGGAGTAGTTATAAAGACATCATTTGGCCTTCAAAGTTTATAATATTTGGTTTTAGACTTTTACAAAAAGAAAATAGCTCTGACTCTGGCTATATAGACCAGTACAGAACAGAGTGACAATCTGTTGATTGTTAGTTACAAGTATATGACTAGATAAAGGTTTCATCAAAGTGAAAATTAATTCTCAGCTTCCTTTACATAGAAAGTCTTGCTATTAAGAAAAAAGAAAGAAAAAAATATTAGCTAATCTGTATCATGTGCTTAGTAAATTGCCATATATTTCAGTAAAGCTTTTTATTTTCTTGAGATCAAGTTCAAGGACCACACCTTGAGTTAATAAAGATGTAGTGAACATTTCTAAAGCAGGGTAGTAGGTTCAAATATGTATTTTAGAAAGAACCAATAAAATCACATAGAAAACCTCTTCTCTCTTCTGAAATATAGCAGAGTATGAAGTGAATGAGTTGAGTTTGAAGTGCATGAGTGGAGTTTGAAGTCACAGATGGTTTCAGATGTTAGGAAATCAACCAATAAAGAGAGATTTGACATGTAGTATGAACCAGTAAGAATGTCCCTTTTCCCCTAATTTACATTCTGAAATCTCACTGGTCTGGCTTGTTAAAGAAGCCTACTAACCCCAGAAGTTGCTGGGTCATGGTTTTTTTTTTTTTTTTTTTCATTTTTCTTTTATTATTCATATGTGCATACAAGGCTTGGTTCATTTCTCCCCCCTGCCCCCACCCCCTCCCTTACCACCCACTCTGCCCCCTTCCTCTCCCCCCCCTCAATACCCAGCAGAAACTATTTTGCCCTTATTTCTAATTTTGTTGTAGAGAGAGTATAAGCAATAATAGGAGGAACAAGGGTTTTTGCTGGTTGAGATAAGGATAGCTATACAGGGCATTGACTCACATTGATTTCCTGTGCGTGTGTGTTACCTTCTAGATTAATTCTTTTTGATCTAACCTTTTCTCTAGTACCTGTTCCCCTTTTCCTATTGGCCTCAGTTGCTTTAAGGTATCTGCTTTAGTTTCTCTGCATTAAGGGCAACAAATGCTAGCTAGTTTTTTAGGTGTCTTACCTATCCTCACCCCTCCCTTGTGTGCTCTCGCTTTTATCATGTGCTCATAGTCCAATCCCCTTGTTGTGTTTGCCCTTGATCTAATGTCCACATATGAAGGAGAACATACATGGTTTTTATTCACCACACAGAATGGAGTTGGTGTTGGGATCATAAAAAATTCCACACCTCAAAGATAATCCACTACAGAGACTAGGATAATACTGTGAGGCTAGAACTCCTGGAAGATTAGCACTATAGAACACAGTCCTAGTACATTCAGGCTATCACAAAAATACCATAAATGGAGTGGCTTATAAACAGTATTCATTCCTCATAGTTCTGAAGGCTGGAACATCCAAAATCACGATGCAAATATGCAGCATTTGTTGAGTGCTTTCTTGTTCTTAAAAGTTCCCTGCTATTTTCATGTGATGAGAGGGAGGAACTCATCCCCTATGGCCTGTCTTACAAGAGCACTAATCTCATCATGAGGGCTCCACCCTCATGATCTATCATCTCCCAAATGTTCCAGTCCCTAAACCATCACTTTGCGGGCTAGAATTTATTTATTTATTTATTTATTTTCATTTTTCTTTTATTATTCATATGTGCATACGAGGCTTGGTTCATTTCCCCCCCCTGCCCCCACCCCCTCCCTTACCACCCACTCCGCCCCCTCCCTCTCCCCTCCCCTCAATACCCAGCAGAAACTATTTTGCCCTTATTTCTAATTTTGTTGTAGAGAGAGTATAAGCAATAATAGGAAGGAACAAGGGTTTCTGCTGGTTGAGATAAGGATAGCTATACAGGGAGTTGACTCACATTGATTTCCTGTGATTGGGTGTTACCTTCTAGGTTAATTCTTTTTGATCTAACCTTTTCTCTAGTTCCTGGTCCCCTTTTCCTATAGGCCTCAGTTGCTTTTAAGGTATCTGCTTTAGTTTCTCTGCGTTAAGGGCAACAAATGCTAGCTAGTTTTTTAGGTGTCTTACCTATCCTCACCCCTCCCTTGTGTGCTCTTGCTTTTATCATGTGCTCATAGTCCAATCCCCTTGTTGTGTTTGAGTGGGCTAGAATTTAGCATATGAGTTTAAAGAGGGACAAACATCCAGACCACTGGAGATTCTTTATATTGCTCACAATTCACGAAGCTGATAAAGTTCACAGCTTCTAGTAGACCATATACTAGTTACCTTAAATCAGCCCATGCTGTCACAATGAATCCAAAGACAGATCTCAACGCAAAGAATGAGCCTGGAGAATTTATCTGTCACATTGGTATATCTAAAAGTCCAAAGCTTAATTGATGTTATTAAAACATTTTGATTGCCCATGCCGGGTAATTTTTTTGCTACTAATTTAATTACCATGACTACCCAGGAGATTCTCAACTAAAGGAAAAAAACACTATTTTAGTTACTTAATCGGCGTAATAAGACTTTAGAGACTGATTATCCTATAAGATGTGGATGACTTTCTACTAAGGAACATGGGCTATCAATCATCTTTTTTTGTGTGTGTGGTACTGGGGCTTGAACTCAGGGCCTACACCTTGAGCCACTCCACCAGCCCTTTTTTGTGATGGGTTTTTTAAAGATAGGTTCTCTCAAACTATTTGCTCGGGCTGGCTTTGAACCGTGATCCTCCCGATCTCTGCCTCCTGAGCAGCTAAGATTACAGGTGTGAGCCACCAGCGCCCAGTTTAATCATATTTTATCGTGACTTTTTAAATGATTTATGCATCATGACCTTGGATCTTCATTTTTGAAACACCTGAAAGTATGATCCAACTTTCTTTAAAAAAGAACCCTTGACTATGTGGATTATATCATGTTTTATTAGAAAATGATATGTTTCGGTAAAGCACCCTACTTCTTACTCTGTGTGTGAAAAGATAATTTGAAGGTTGGTGGAGAGGTGCTGATATTTTGTGGCTGATAGCATTGTTATCTGTTATCATTACTGCTGTGTTCATCTCAGAAGAGGAGCTGAGTTAGCTTGCAGGCTCACGCTTGAATAATCTCATTCCAGACACAGACATGTATTTGTGTAATTCTTCATTTTTCCATTAGGAATCCTACATATATCATGTGCCCCCAATTAATACCTATAAGCATCTCTCTTTTTTCTTTCCCTTACAGGTGTAAGGGATATTTTAGGGCTATAGGATTTTAGAGAACTGTTCCTATA
Organism: Castor canadensis; assembly: GCF_047511655.1. Classification (NCBI taxonomy): domain Eukaryota; kingdom Metazoa; phylum Chordata; class Mammalia; order Rodentia; family Castoridae; genus Castor; species Castor canadensis. Next base: position 77,451,956 of record NC_133400.1, on the reverse strand, counting down.
ATTTATTTTATATTTGTTCAAATGACTTAGTTTTCTAGTATTATTTTAGATTTGGAAATTATGCATAAACTTTGTCTATTCATTAGACAAAGGGGAAAATTAATACAGGGGCCACTGTTTGAAGAACTATTGATTAGGTGATTGATCATTGTCTGACTTGTAACCTTTAAATACTCAATCCCTCTGTCTCCAGATCTGCTAACAGTCCTCTGTATTTTCTTATAGTTTACCTGGGATGATGACCAATATTTTATGTTTAGTCAGGCCTTTGTATGTGAGGGCTCCACATCCAAGGATTCAACCAACCACAGATGGAAAAATATTTGAAAAAATTTTATCAAATATGTACAGCTTTGTCATTATTTCTTTATAGTTAGTGAGTTTTTTATACCCTTAAAATACCCTTTTTACTACTTAATGAAGGTAGGAAACCTTTATTGTTTTACCTTTTGCACTCCATGTTTAATCTACCTGAAATTTATTATTTTTGAATGCTGTAAAATACAGGCCAAGGTTAATTTTTTCCCTCATGGCTATGTAAATTATTCAGTTCATTTGCTGAAAAGATTGTCCTTTCCTTCACTGCTCAGGAAAGCCAAACTTTTCATAAAATAGATGTACAAAAAATGTGGATCTGTTTCAGGGCTATTTCTTCCAGTTCTCTGGATTATTTATTTTTGCTTCAACACCACTCTGTCTTAATGACTTAGATTCCTCAGGCTAACAAGTACCATAAGCTATAGGGCTTACAAGCTTGGACATTTATTTCTCACAGTTCTAAAAGCTGAGAAAGTGCAAAATCAAGGTAGTAGGAGATTCACTGTTTCCTGGTTCATGGGAAATATGGTATCTTCTACCTGTAACCTCACTTGGTAGGAAGAGCTAGCTAGCTCATCTAAGTCTCTTATAAAAATGAAAATTTCATTGTCACCTTAAGACTCACAAAAGACTCTACATCCTAATACCATTAACATGGTGCTTATGATTTCAGCCTAAGGAGCACAGAGGGTATAAGCATTCTGATCATAGCAATGAGACTTGATATCTAAATAAGTCTTCTTTCACAACAAAATTGCCTATTCTTTTCTCTTTATATTTCTATATGAAATGTGGGCTTAGTTTACCAATTTCTGAAAAATAAAAGGTATTAAAAATGTACTGGGATTTCAATGAATCTTTAAGTTAATTTGTGAAGAATTGGCATTTTACAATTCTGAGATACTGAGTCTTGCAATTTATATATACAGTGCTGCACTGGAGTGAGGTTTTGCTCTAAGGAAAGCTGATGGGACACATTTATTTCCAATTCTCATTTCTATTGGGAGGCAGAGGCAAGCTTATGTAGAGCTTTGTCTGACATATTAAATATTATTCTTATATCCTAAGTACATTAGAAAACCATTAGGAAGTAGATTTGTGGAAATAATGTGATCTAATTTCCATTTAAGAGATTATTCTGTGCATGAAGAATAAAGTCAATGATAGAAGTAGGAAGACCAACTAGGAGGCTTATTTTTCCTAGCCTTCAGATTAGAAACTAGCCAGTGCCAGTGGCTCACGTCTGTAATCCTAGCTACTAAGAACTCAGAGATCAGAAGGATTGTGGTTCAAAGTGGACAAATAGTTCTGTGAGATCCTATCTCAAAAATAAAAAAAAAAAACCTATCACAAAAAAGGGCTGGAAGAGTGGCTCAAAGTGTAGGCCCTGAGCTCAAACCCCATTAGCCCATCAGCGACTAATAGACTATTTAGGGCATATCTAAAAATAGAACCCAATTTCATTAAATTGTTTTAGATACTTCAAATTTAGGTTTATGGTAAAATATTACAAAATTACAGCTATACTTAAAGAAAGATTCACAAGCTAAATGAATCATTTATGTAAGACATGTTCAAGATTTTCCCTGATTGTTATTACTGTTCCTTCTGTACATTTGAATGTAGAAGTCTATGTATCTTTCTTCTTGATGTCTCTGGGATATTGGAATATTAAGTATACAAGGGATAAACCTGGAAGTTCTTTTTCATTGAGATATAATCAGACAATACAATAATAATGGCTCTTAACTCATGCCCTTTGTAACAGTCAGCTTTCATTGCTGTGGCAAAATAACCTGAGAAAATAAACTTAAAAGTACTAAAGTTTAATTTGCCTCATGATTACAGAGGTTTTACTCCATGGTCATCTGGCTCCATTGCTTTTGGATCTGCAGTGAAACAGAACATCATGACAGGGTGTGCATAGTAGGAAGCAAGAGGGAAGAAGGGACTGGGGAAGAAATCTATTCTTCTAGGTTTGCCAGTGATCTACTTCCTCCAAACAGGCCCTCCTTCTTACCACCTCTCAATAGCCCATTATGCTGTGAACCCGTAATTGGATCAGTTCATTGATGTGATCAGAATCCTTTTTATCCATTCACCTCCTAGAGACCCCAACTCTAAATACTGCTGCATTGTGGACCACAATTTCAACACATGAACTTTCAAACCATAACACCTTCTGTGGTTTTCAGAACTTTAAACTTATTTCATTAGCAACAACTAATGACATAAAAATAAACATGAATTTCAACTACCATTTATTTCATAACTAACATAGGCCGGGTACTGTTAGATGTTCCCCATATTTATTGCCAGTTCTTATTAATACCATACACAGAATTATCCCATTTTATAAAATGCAGAACCTGTGGTCACAGAAGTTACATGGCCTGCCCAAAGTTGCTCAATGACAAGACCAAAGGCCAAACCCCATCAAGTCTTTTGTGGACAATTATGTTCTCAGTGCCTTGCCAGAGATTTTAAGTCTGAGGACTCAATAAGTATGTGATGAGTTAGTGAATTCATTGGTCTTCCTTTCCATCCATTTGCTATTAATTGTTTACATTTCTTTTCTCAAAAAACGTGATAAAACTTTCAAAATAAAATGGTTTTAGTAAGTAGCAAGCTTTAACTCTATAGGACCTAGAAACAATTTGTAGGTTAGAAAGTGGTTAGAAGTGAAGTTAATTAAAAGAGAGGTCTGGTCCCAAAACGTGAAGAATCACTTCTTTAAATAATGGTTCTAAAAGCTATGTACAGCCTAGTATGTCTTTAATGCCTTATCATCCCTTTTTTGAAATGATAGTTAAGGTAAGGGCATAGACATAAAGTTTTGTATTTTGATGACAAGAATGCATTGCTACTTAGTTGTGTTCATCATTTTTCTCTTTTTAACTTGGTATTAGGAAAGAAAAAATACACTTTTAAATTACCTACCTTGTTATTAAAATATGTTGAAGTGAAACTGAACTAAATTAATACAGAGAGAATAAATTGGAACCAAAAGCCTATGCATTGAACTCTAAGCCAATATCATTTCTAGTTTTCATTCCCTTTTTATTTACATATTTTTTCTTTTTATTTCTCTTCTAAAGGTGATGCTTCAGGATCTCATTTTAGCTACATGAAAATAAGCTCTAAAAGTAGACCAAGATATTGGCAGTATGATTATTAAAAAAATCAACCATGTAATTTGAGATTTGGTCATTTCAGCATTTGCCATAATTTATACACATTGAGTAAATAGATATCCTTATGAGGGTCATGAATTCAAAATTAAAGTAGTAGAAGAATTATTCTAATAAAAATTATATATCATTATTATTCTATAAAACAATATACTTTAAGGAAAAATTCCAGAGTAATAAAATATCATCAATATATCAAATTGTGCTGTTTTATGTTTGTAATTTGATACTTTCCCCAGCAATACCAAAGATGGCTGGTACCTGTATGCTGATAGTTCTAATGGGAAATTTGGTGACGTAGCTGATATCCTCACTCCTGTCATGTCACTAACGGGACCAAAATGCACCTTGGTGTTCTGGACTCATATGAATGGTGCCACAGTCGGTTCTCTCCAGGTACTGCTTAGGCCATAACATTCTCTGAATTTTCTTTATGAAAATGAATATAGAATAATTTAATTTCATTAAAATATACTTTCTTTACAAGTGAAAATGGACAATTATCAGCACTTCACTAGTTTCATAATGGCATGATTGACAATAAACTTTAGCAGTATTGGACACTAGTGGCTGGTAGGTAATTTATTTTTCTTTTGAATTTATGACTACTGCTTCTATTCTGAGGTTATACCTTCTGTGTAATGCTATGGAAATATATCATGTTTCTTTCAATATCAATATTCTGAGTGTAACACAATCAAATGAACATATACATTTTGGCAATACATGGATGTGTATTCTTGTTTCCTGAATGGTAGTAGTGTTATATTCTCCAGTAGTTTTGTTAACAAATAGTTTCTTTGAGAAATTTGTTTCAGACTCACAAAGGGTTGCACTCATAGCAAATACAACTCCAGAGATGGAATCTTTTGTACTGTCTCATCAATGTCCATTTAGAAAAAGTCTAATGCAAGATCATGTATTACACCCAGATATTTCTTTCTAGTGTCTTTCTAATAAATAGTTCCTAACTCTTCCCTAGGTGTTTATTACTTTGATATTTTAAAAGATTATAGCCAAATAATCTTGTAAAACAAATGCCCCTAAAGTTGGATTTACTCAATGTATTTTGCTGTAATATCACCAATATTATGTTGTTTTTCTTGTATCTCATTTGTTAATGTTTACCAGTGCTATTTCTTTTGTCTCTTTTATATCAAGAGATATTTTGTGGAGAGATATTTAAGGGTATGTAAAATCCTGATCTTGACTCAGTCTTACTGACTAACTTTTGCCTCCATTAGTGTTTTTTTCCTAAATTAATTTTACCATGATGATTGTCTAATTATTATTTTCTAACTCTGTTATTCTGTCTACATTTGTAGCTTCCCTTTCTATTGTAAATAAAAACATTCTCGTGCCTCTGTTTCTCCACATAGTGTTTTCTATTAATGTGGACTCCTGAATTCCCACTTTATTCCATGTGTTATAATCTATTACTATCATTTTTTTGGTTCTCAAATTGTCTCATATGGTCATAAGAGTCCCTAGAAGCTGACATTTATCTCTCTTACAAGCCTTATCATTTTTGAGCATTTTTTTTCCTTTCTGGAAGTGATGTCCCAAATCTATTTTGTATTCTGCCACGTATCTGGAATTAACTATTTCTGGTTAATATCTAGTTTGTTTTGGAAGACAAAGATATTCAGGTAAAGCCAAGAGAGTTTCTAGAATATTAATATAGACCCTAAGTCCTGTCTTCCTATACTGCACAAGTACTGGTAGGGAATAGAAAATAAGATCCGTTAGTAATGTGGATAGATTCAACTTTTACACAGATGAAACAGACTGAAATTTGCAGCATTTCCATTTATACTCATTTTATGGTTTGTACATTTTCAGGTAGCCACATTTCAAAAATAAGTTCACAATTTCCAGAATTGTATATTGTAAGGAGTTTTAAAATAGGTATCTGCTGGAAGATATAGATAAAGGCTTTCCTCTTCTCAAATACCATTAATTTGTTTTGCCAAGAAGTCTGTGTTTTGCATATTTATAACAAGTGAAACTTTGGTTACCTGCATTCTTTATCCTTAATAAAGAGAGAGAGATTAGAAACCAGATGTTTAACCACTTATTTTCCAACAGTTTTATTGCAATTTTAATATTAAGCTTTATTTATTTATAAAGCTAATACTTTATACTGTTTTATTCTAGAATTTTCCTGGCAATTATTAAATATTAATTTTTCAAAAACATTTTATGAACAACTTATTTTAAGATGTTTTTATACAAAAGCTTTTATTAGAAAAGTTTCTAACAGATCAGTTTTGGAAAATTATCCTTTTTAGGTGAGACTTCCTACCAAAAATAGTTTGAAAATATATTTGCATATATATTAAATACACACATGCATATATATGTAATTTTTATAATCTAAGAGTCCAGATAGTCTTATGAATTGAAGCTATAATGTATTTTTTACATTGATTTTTAAAAAAATGGTTTGGATAGAATAGTCAAAATAGCCTATTATTGAGTTTTCATGAGCGAAATGAAAATTATTTACCTTGTATATTTGGTGGTTGAGATGAATGATCTCAAACATGCTTTTATTTTTCCAGAATAAGATTTTGTACCAGCAGATAAAAATTACCTAGTAACATGAGAGTTACATAAGCAACTAATTATCAAATAGCTGGAGTAGTAATATTCATGGTCCTTATTTTTGTGCATGGCTGAATAAAATAACTTAAATTGTATACTAATAGTATGTTGTTTGAACATGTTTTTTTCTTAGAAGTTTATGCTATTATACTATATATATAAATATCAATTTCCTATACATTCTTTTCATTATTATTCAAAGTGATTTATTTTATTGATTATTATATTTTCTTGACTTTGATATATGCTGTATTAACTTGAATTTGATAGACCAAAAAGTTCATTATATTTTTCCTACCATCACATTACTCTAGAAATGATAGTTATACAAAAATAAATTCATGTGCATTTAATTTTTGAAAAGATATCATTAGGTGTTAATTTCAGTTTTAAAAGTCAAAATCTTCATGAATGCTATCTGGATAATTATTTGGTTATATAAATTACATTTTATAAAGTAATGTAAAACAAACAAGCCATCTTACTTATTTAAGATGTGGAACTATTCCTCTTTTCCCTATTATTATCAGTCACTGTCTTGGTGGCTTATTTTTATTCAAAAAGATGAACCATTGTTTGCCTGATGAGACAAATCCAAATTCTTCTTTAGCATAAGAGTATAGTACTATGTTAGCCAGCTTTCCATCACTATAACAAATACCTGAGATAATCACCTTATAAAGAGAAAGGCTTGTTTTTGGAGACAGTTTTGAGGTTTCAGGCTATAATCGGTTGGCTCCACTACTTTTGGGACTATGGCAAGGCAGCACTTCATAATGGAGTTCATGGTGAAGCAAAGCCACTCAGCTTATGGCCAGGATGCAAAAGAGGTGGAAAAACAAGGCCTGGTGTCACAATCCTCTTTAAAGTCACACCCCCACAATAACATAAAGACCTCCCATTAGGCCCCATCTCTTCAAGGTTTCACCATTTCCCCATGGTGCCAGCGTAGGGACCAAGCTTCTACCACATGGACCTTTGGGGGACACTTACAACCCAAACCACAGCAAGTATCAGTGGCTGATGAGGATTTGTTGCTATCAAGACTGTTGTGTGGAGAACTCTTGCAGCATGAGTAATTGTGCACTTGTATAATCCATCTGTCCTGTTATGATTGAGCGGGCTCAGCCTGCACCATGACTGTTCCACTGAAACCAACTGGGTGAGGAAGATCATTCTCAAAATTGAACCACATACATATTATTTAATATGTAAAATACCAGCTGTTATGACTGCAAGATTTTTATAAAGCTGATGTAGTTGAGTTCTTAATGAAATGTTGTCCAGATAACTTAGGACTTGATTGACAGATATTCATGCATGGCTTTATTATACAAAGCTTCTGAGGTACCCCTGGGGCACAGTGCTGAAGCTTCATGGTAGAAAACAAAGACATCTAATAAAAATGTCCCAGCATTTCTCCCAGGGACTTTGTATAGATATTAAAAATTCTAAAAATCACTGGGAAATGCCACATGTTTAAAGACAAAATATTTCAGCAGCTATTACTTGATTTATCTCTGCAGGTACTCATCAAGAAAGGCAATCTTACTTCCAAAGTGTGGGCTCAAACTGGACAGCAAGGTGCACAGTGGAAGAAAGTAGAAGTATTTTTAGGCGTTCATTCCTATTCACAGGTTTGTAATCCAAGTAGTTAAGTGAAGAAAGAGTTTTGTTAAGTTTTTTCTTCCATATTAGGTTTTTTCATTCACTCATAATCTTTATTTCCTCCTATTCCCAATTTGATGTGTTGTATCAATGCACAGCATTAACACTATAGATGGCATTTTCCATAAGGAATTTACCTTTTTAGAAAGCCCTAACTTTCTCAATTAGACAATTGTACTTCTAGGAACACTGAATTTAAGTGACAATCTTCCTCCATTTCCCAGTCAGCTTCTCACATACAAAGAACACCTCCCTCAATTTTAGAAATATATTCTCAGAGATTATCATAAAGTCATTTCAAATATAATTTAAAAGATAATCTTTCAAAGGGATATACATGATTAAACCTTATTATAGGTGCTAGATCCATATGAATCAAAAAGTTTTGGGGAGACATGCTATTGTGTCATGCTGTATTCATCTTCATTTAGATTACAATAATATTTGGACCTTAAGACTAACGTATATCTAATAATTGAAGAAACATTCAGGGCAAAGGGAGCAGCTCAATTGGTAGAGCACTTTACTGGCAATCACGATGCCCTGAGTTTAATTCCCAGTACTGAACAAAAAGTTCAGGTAGTACAAAGTACTATGTAGATGAAAATTTTTAACTGAAAATAATTATGTGATAAGATATTTGGTATGAGTTTCATTTTTATGGATTATCAAAAATCAAGAGCTCCATGGCCTCCTTGGGAATTTGCTTGGAAGATGAAGTTTAGCTGTTAAAATATCTTTAGATTTGGATAAGTAGAATAAGAATCCAGAGCCAATTATATATAAGAACATTTTCTTCTTAGCCTTACTTACCTGGAGCTTAATTCCATGAATTTAGAACCACTTGTCTCTAGACAGAAGGGATAAAAGATCCTTGCTTAATATTGCATTTGTTATCTTCTGTATGCGCATCAGAGGTTGCCCAACTGACTGTGAATATCCAATAAATATATTCGTGGTCTTGTGCTTTCTCTGCTTAATCAACCCTTCCTAGCTCCAATGGAAGCATAGGCTGGATACAGTTCTACAAACCTACTGATGTAGCATTATGTCCATTTTATTGGAATTATATCTGTAATAAATCCCATGTACTTTTTGTCTCCTACTGGAATATCTAATTTTTCTATGAATCATTCATAGATGTTTTAGTATCTGGACAAGAAGTTCAATCTAAAGAAGCAAAGATTGGATAGCAATGTAATGACTTGGTACAACCTGATTGTATTATTAGGATTCTAAGCATTCAACCTCCATGGTCCTTAAGCTGAGGCAAAAAGAACCCTCAGCAAGAATATGTAGAAAGTTCTTCTGCTAACATGCATAGGCTTCCATCCCAGGAAATAGGTTCTTAACTAGTTCTGTGCACATAGAATATTTGGATGGTAAAATTTGTTCAAAATATATTAAGAGGGATTTCAGCAAATAAAATTGATTATTATTAATTTAGTTTTTCTAAAATTCTAATTTTTTACATGTGAAAATTTGACTGAAGAGAGTTGTATGCATGTCGTTCAATCTTAAAACTAAATATTAATAATGCTTGTGAACATTTGAATCACTCATTTGCTCAATAGCAGCTTACTGAGTATATACTATGCAAGCATATTACTGTTTTTAGAAGATACAGTGATGAGTCTGCACACAACTAATAAACCTTCATTCTTGCATTATTATTCCCTTTAGCTCATAACTCTGGAGTAAAAGTACAAGAAAATTTCAGAAATTGCATAGTGACACAGCACTGGGATGTTTATATAGGTTTATTTAGAAACCCTTGAATTTAAACAAAATATTAAAATTATAATATTTTTATAATCAGAGCAATCATATATACAGTACTTACTAAATGCTACATGCTTCTATGAATTTAGAAATACTCTTAGTTTTCACAATAATCTACAAATTACACACTATAAAAGATACATATTCCTCCTATAGAATAAATAGAGTCTCCATTCTATAGCATAGAATGATGCATGGGTGATGTTGAGTTTGCTCTTGCTTTTAACTTCTTGACTGACAGCTTCAATGATAATTGGCCTTTCCTATTTGTTTTTCAGATTATCTTCAGGGCAAGACGTGGAGTTAGTTACATTGGAGATGTAGCAGTGGATGACATTTCCTTTCAAGATTGTTCTCCTTTACTTAGCCCAGACAGAAACTGTACTGCTGAAGAATTCATGTGTGCTAATAAGTACTGCATTCCAAAGGACAGGCTGTGTGATTTTGTGAATGACTGTGCTGATAGTTCAGATGAGACTACTTTCATCTGCGGTAAGTAAGTGTTCTGTATTACACCTTACTTCCTCAGCCTTACTCAATGTGGCGTGTTCATAGTTGTGTAGGTTTATTTCAGTAGCAGATGCAGATAAAGTGACTTAACTATTTCAATCCATTCCTTTCTCTCCCTGAATACACAGTTTAGAACCATAATTTATTTTAAATTGATTGATTTTTTTTGTGCATCTATATCAAGTAATTGGGGTTAAATTGGAAAACAGGTGTCTTCGAAGACAAACAAAATGCAAGCATTTGCCATATGATTCTTTTTTGAAAAAAAGAAGAAAACGTCCTTCAAAATCAATCTATGTGGGTTGGTGAGCATCTATTTTCTGATACATTTCAGAAGGTTCTCATTTCTTTGTGTTAATGACTAGATGCAAGAAGTTGAAAAACAAAATGATATTATGATATTATATAAAATGCACAGAACATTCTCTCAAAGGAGATGTACATCAACTATTTAAAAATGTTGTAGGATATCAACTCATAATAAACAGTGCCCATTAAAAAAATCCTTAGCTCAATGAGCCATATGTGCTCATTCAGTTAATCCTGCAACATTGTGCAAGCACTGTCCAGTTGTTGCTTCATTTCATTGCAGATGAGGTGAATATGAATTGTTTAAATGTAGGTTGACAAGTTATTCATTCCACTATTATGACTTCTGAGCTAGAATACTGCAGTTTGATACTTTTTGCTTCTTGAAACCAAACCTGAAATATTAAGAAAAACTTTAGTATAACATGAACTCATACTTATATTGAACTTTAACTTCCAAAGCCTTTTTGTTTAGTGTTCTACACTTGATTTTCCCAAAAGCCCTGAGATGTTATTAGTTCTTTCCATGAATGAGGCTACCACTACTGTAATTAAGATTTTGTTAAAGTTCATACGTCTGTTACTAGCAAAGCTGATCACAGGACTCAAGTACTTTGATTTATAATCTGGTGCTTTTACCCAAATTAGCATACCAATTCTGCATAATACAAAAATATTTTATAAAAGTAATATCTATAGGTAGAAATTCTAATTATATCATGGACCTATTTCTTCCTTGAATTGTGGATCTTATTTCTTATAACACCCAATTTTATCATATATAAACTGAGCAAAAATACTGTTAATCTTGAATTTTGAATTTATTGACATTTATCTTTACCCTTGAATATTTTTGACATATTATACATAAGGTTTACATCAAATTCTTGTTCAGTTTCTTCATTGTCATTTTTGTTTAAATTTCATATGAATCTATCAGATTATAAGTTCAATAGAGAAAATCTTATGCTTTTAAATTTCACTTGTAGTGTTGTGAAAGTTCTCTCATACATAATTTAATGTATTTTTTTTCAGAATTTAAAATGGCAATTTATTTTAGGTTACACTTTTCTTAGCTGTTTTCAGACTCTAAAATCATGGGTATTTCTAGGAATTGCTGTGTCTGGCAAAGTATGGTTATGTACTAAGAGTGTAAAAAATGTATTGAAAACTTACCGACTTGGAAATTCTATGTGAGGCATAAAGGCAGAAGCTAGTTGAGAGAGAATTGTGCTAGAAAGTGCTTTTTGTTGAGCTGATTGCTAAATCCCTTTAAGTTTTTAGTGGCCTTATTTGTATCAGTAACACTGGATCAATAATGCTAAATTAATTCTCAATACTAAATAGGAAAAAGAAAACCTTTGCAACTCCTTAGAGCAAATAAACAACAAAAAGGTAGAATAAACTCTAAAAGTAGCTTACATTTCAAGATTGGTTCACATAAGAATGATTCTTTCTATATAACATTGCTTATTTTTTATTATGCATTTAAAAATTCAAATGTATTTCAAGTCTACTGGTCTTAAATGTTGTTTTAATTATAGAGTGGCTAGAATCTGCTATAGGAATTATGAGTAGTGTTATTATCCTGAAATATGCTATAAATTTTGATGTTATAATTAGACCCAGAAGAATAAGAGAAACAAATTAAAAGATTCACTAAAAGAATCACCATAGCAACTGATTTTAAAAGTTTAGATGGCAACCAACAAGTATTTGAACTTAAAGTATACGTTTTATGAAAATTTTAAGGTTGGTTATATATAACTAGCACAGAAAACTATTGGAATATTATTAGGTAGAAATTCATCATCTACAAATAGCAGAAAGAATGAAAAAATTCATCCCTGGGCATAGACTCTTATGGAAAAGAAAAAAAAATAATCAATTGTAATACACAAGAACGTGCTGTTTACATTTTATATAAATCAATGTTAGACTCTAAAGGCAAAACCTATCTGAAAAAAGTGAAAATTTATATGTTGACTCATCATTTCTAAAATATTTTAACATTTCTAAAATACAGGAGATTGTCAATGAAAGTGATCTGCATATCTAAGAAATGCAAACCCTTGCTTGAATATGATTACATTGATACAGAGTACCTTTCGGAAAGGAACCATATATTTTCTGTTTCCTTATACATTTTAATTAGCAAATTTATTGATATATAATTGAGAATACCTCTGCACTGTGATAAGAAAGGAAGCTGGATATTTGGTCAACATAATTGGTCAGCATCCTGAATCTAATGGGCATATGTAACACTGTTCATCAGCTGCAGCCATCTCCTTTCTTAAACACAAACAGAACTTTTTTTTTGAGAACAAAAAGGTTATGTTTTTCAAACATTAAACAAATTTCAACCTTTTGGGTGGGCTAATATCATATAGAATATGTGATTTTTTTTTAGTATAAATCTTGATACCTAGAAAAATTCTTATTTGTTAGAACTTAAAAGACATTTTTAATAACCAATGACCCCCCAAAATAATGAAATTAGAAAATATTCTTAACCAAACAGTAATTCATAACAAAACGTGAAATCTTGTTAAATAAGTATTAAGAGAAATTTTTATTAGCCTTTAACCCTCACAGAAGAAACTAATTAGCAACTGTCTGTCCATGGCACATACTTGTAATCCTAGCTACTTGGGAAGTTGAGATTGGGAGAATTGAAGTTAAAGGCCAGCCCAAGAAAAAAGTCCTTGAGAGAGACCTCATTCCAACCAATAGCTAGATGCAGTGGTCACTATCATCCCAAGCTATGTGGGAGACTGAGATCAGGAGGATCATGGTTTAGGCCACCCCAGGGAAAAACTTGATGATAGGCCATCTCAATGGACAAAACCTGGGCATGGTGGAGTGTGCCTGTCATCTCAGCTATATCAGGAATGTAAATCAGGAGGATAGTGGTGTGGTTCAGGCTGACCTGGATAAAAAAAAAAACAAAACCATGAACCTATCTCCAAAATAACCAGAGTAAATAGGACTGAAGGCATGTCTCAAGTGGTAGAGTGCCTGTCTATCAAGTGTGAAGCCCTAAATTCAAAATCGTAGTACAGTCAAAACAAAGAAACATGAAAAGGAAAGAAAAAAAGAAAAAAGAAGAGAAACTAATGAGTAGCATAAGTTGATGAAAATGAACACAAATATAAGATATTCAGGATTGGAAAAGACTGATAAAATTTTCAAAACCCTGTCAAAACCAAGAAAAATAGAGAAGACAGAAATATAAAATTAATTTCATGCATATTTTTGGCATTTTTATATGTAAGACAATGTTGGAAACACCTAAATTTATATCAATAAATAAAATTTTTCTCATGAGTATATACTGTATGCTTACATTAAACAGAAAATATACTCATTATATAGATAGATAAATAAACCACACATAAATGCACACAAATGCATGCATACATGTGTGTGCATATGCAAGTAGCATGGTACCACTAATCCTGAATTAGAAGATATTTAAGCAAATTATTGAAGGGTATTTGGGATCTGTTATTTTTTAGTTTAGTGTTTCTTTATTATAGCTATCCTGGTGGATATAAGGGAAATCTCATTATGGTTTTAATTTGCATTTCCCTAATGACTAGAGACCATGAACTTTTTTCTTAAGCTTATTAACCATTTGTGTATTTTTGTTGGAGGAATGTGTGTTAAAATTTTTACCCACCTTTATAAGATCATCTTTATAAGATTATTTAGCGTGTTTTGAGTTGTGGGACTTCTTTATAATCCTGGATATTAAGCCAATGTCAACTATATATTACAATACTCTTATTCTGTAGGTTGTCTTTTTAAAATTATTATTTTAATAGGCTTTATTGTTCACAATAAAACTGAGTGGAAAGGGCAGAAAATTCCCACATGCCCCCTGCTCTCATGCACACACAACCTCCCCAACTATCAGTGAAAGTGGTAGAATTGCTGCAACTGATGAACATACATTCATGAAGCCCGTAGTTGATATTAGGTTTTATTCTTGGTGTTACATAGTCTGAGTTTTGACCAATGTTGAAAGGAATGTATCCCCTATAATAGTATCATACAGTGTAGTTCCACCCTCCTAAAAATGTGTGCTCTACCTGTTCTTCTTTCTTTCCCACACCTCCCAACCCCCCCACCACAACTCTGATTTTTACTATTTCCATAGTTTTGCCATTTCTGGAATGTCATACATTTGGAATCCCATGGAATGTAGCATTTTCAGAATTCTTATTCCAGTTATTAATACACATTTAAGGGGTTTTCATGGCTTTATAGCTCATTTCTTTTTTGGGCTAAATAATATTCTATAGTCTGAAATACCACATTTTATTTCTCCCATTCACCCACTGAAAAACATCTTGGTTGTTTCTAACTTTGGCAGCTATGAATAAAGATGCTATAAACATGCACATGCAGGGTTTTTTGTATATAAATTGTTACCACTTTGGGGAAAAATCAGGGAGTTTGGTTGCTAAGTCAATATGGTACACTATGTCAGATGTGCCTTTTACAAATATGTCTTCTATTCTGTGGCTTTTTTTCTAATTTGCTTTGCAGTGTCTTTCACAAACATCAGGTACTTTTTAAGTGTTTTTACTGTTTATAGTACTGGGAACTGAACTCAAGACATCATACTTGCCTAGTCAAGTACCCTACCCCCAGCCCTTTTGCTTTTAGTTTGTTTTTCAGGTAAGGTCTCACACTGATTTATCCCAAGCCAGATTCAGATTAAGATCCTCCTGTGTTTGCCTCCTGAGTAGCTGGGTTTACAGGCATGCACCACCAAATTCAAAAAAGGATCAGTTTTTATTTTAATAAAATCCAGACTTTCAGTTATTTCTCTTGCATCTTTAATATTGTGTTTTTGAAAAATTATTTCCATAGCAAAAAGTTCTTATAATAACTTTTGTTATTTTCGCTATGAGTGCCTGCATTAAAAGAATCAGAAAGATCTCAAATAAACAAGAACAGGAAAACCCAAAAGCAGTAGACAGAAAGAAATGATAGAAATTAGGGCAGAAATTCATGAAATGGAGACTAAAAGAATATACAAAGAATCAATGGAACAAAAAGTTGGTTCTTTGAAAAAATAAATAAGATTGGTAAACCTTTAGACAAACTAACCAAAAGAAAGATGGAAAAGATTCAAATTAGCAAAATTATAGTTGAAAAAAGGGATACCACAAAAAATACCAATGAAATTTTGAAGATCATTAAGGAATACTTTAGAAACTTACATTCTAATAAAGTAAAATCTAAAATAAATGGATGAATTTCTAGATGCATATCACTTACCTAAATTGAACCAAGAAGATATAAATTACTACACAGTTCTATAAAAAGCAATGAAGTTGAAGCATTAATAGAGTCCCCTAATAAAGAAAACCCCAGATGGATTAACTGCAAATTCTAACAGACCTTTGAAGAAGAGCTAAAATCAATGGTCCTCAAACTATTGCATAAAATATAAAGGAAAGAAATGCTACCATACTTCTATGAAGCCACTATTACCCTGATTCCAAAACCAGATAAGGACATGATGAAAAAAGAAAATTATACATCAATTTCTTTGATAAGTATAGACACGAAAATCTCAATTAAATGCTTACAAATCAAATTCAATATCATGTTAAAAAGATCATATACCATAATCAAGTTGGTTTTATTTCAGATGTTCAATATATGGAAATCAAAAAATATAGTATAACACCTGAGACTGAAACTACTACAGGAAAACACTTGAAAGAAGCATTGAACTCCAATTGTTAAGGAAACAAAAGCAATGACTAACAAATTATGTCAAATTAAAATTTCTACACATTAAAAGAAACAGTTACCAAAATCAAAAGACAGCATACAGAATGGGAGAAAATCTTTGCCATCTATTCATTGGACAAAGGATTAATATCCAGAATATATAAAGAGCTCCAAATATTAAATACCAAAGAACAAACAATCCATTTTATAAATGGGCAAAAGTACAAATGACCAATAAATACGCAAAGACATCTTTAACTATAAAGGAAATGCAAATCAAAACAACACTGAGATTCCATCTCATCCCTGTAACACTGGCAGTCATCAAGAAAACACAACAAATGATGGTGTCAATGTGGGTTAAAAGGAGCCCTTACACCCTGTTGCTGGGAATGTAAATTAACACAGTCACTATGGAAATAAGTGTGGGATTTCCTTAAAAACCTAAAAATTGAATTAGTTTGTTATCTTGCTAAACCTCTCCTGAGCATATATCCAAAGGAATCTAAGTCAGCATACAACAGAGATACTTACACACCTATGTTTATAGTAGCAGTATTCACAACAGCCAAGCGATGGAATCAACACAGGGGCACATCAAATGAGGAATGGATAAAGAAAATGTACATATATACAGTAGAGTATTATCCAACCATAAAGAAATATTTGTATTTATAGGAAAATGTGTGGAACTAAAGATCATCAGGTTAAGTGAAATAAGTCAAAATAAGAAAGAAGAAAAATCACTTGTTTTTCTCTCATGTTTGGATTCTAGACCTAAAAAGATGAATGGCATGAGTATGAAGTGGAGACTGTTTGGGGGGTGGGACCAGTGAGGGGGATGGTGAAAGGAGAGAGTAAAGGCCAGTGAATGTGACTGAAGTACTTCACGTGCCTGGATGAAAACAGAATAATGAAACCTGTTGACATTTGTTTAAAGGGGAATAATGGGGACAAAAATGAGTAATAGAGCAGGTGAATTTGATCAAAGTATGGTATATCTATGTATGCAAATTTCACAATCAATCCCCTTTGTACAATTAATATATGCTAATAAAATCAATCAAGCAGTAACCAAATAATATCTTCGAGGGATTCATGTGTATATTAAAATTTGAAAAGCAGCAATTTAACTTATACAAAATTTTTTTAGGTTTTAACTTGGGGCCTCATCCTTGCTAAGCTGGTATCTTACTGCTTGAACCATTTCACCAGCCCTTGTTCTGGTTATTTGGAATACTGCAGTGAATAATAGACACAAAGTTCCCATTTTCATAGAACTACCATTGTGGTTGGTGATGGTGATGGGGAACATGAACTTCAAATAAAATAAGTCAAATAACATGATATGAATATTTTATGGCAAATATTATCATAAGAAATAATGCAAGGAATGTAATGTGAAAGAAATGCTTAGAGTAGGTGATTGCAATCATAAAAAGAACAATCATATCAGCTCTCATGAAGAAACTGATGCTTGAAGTGCAAAAGGATTGATCCAGCCAAATAGTATATTATACAATAGGGTAAAATTCAAAGTATATTTAAAAAGTCAGCCACAATTAAAATATATTCCTTTTAATATTATCACCATATCAATAGTAATGTTTGATTTCTATAAATGTATAAGTAAAATTTCACTTCCCACTTAGTTATCCTTTGGAACTTTTTTAAAGTTGACTTGTTTTCATCTTGACTGCCCTGTCTCCTATGTCATAGCAGATTTCTCTAACTTTCAGGTAAAAAGATCAATTTGGGAGGAGTAAGGTATATGATTTATGCTTCAGCTCTTACTTTTAAGATGACAACTCTCCCTCTCTCTCTCTCTCTCTCTCTCTACATATATATATATATATACATATAAACAACTCTATTATATTCAGTTTAATGTTCCATTTGACACTATCTCATATCAAAATTTGTTCTCAATTTTGGCAAAATGAGTGTGACAGTATAGCCTGCCTATTTTGGACTCCTGTTTGTGTTATCCTGGATACTGAAAAACCTCAAATGTAGATAATTATAGGTGTTCCTTAACTTACACTGTGGTTATATCCTGATAAACTCATCATATGGTGAAAGTATCATTAAGTTAAAAATGCATTTAATATACCTACCAAACATCATACCTTAGTAACACAGTATGCTGTAAAATACTGGCTATTTACCTTCATGACTGCATGGTTGACTGAGAACTGCTCAGTCCTGTAAGAAGCTCTTACTGCATACCACTAGCCCAGGAGACTATCAAAATGCAAAACATAAAGTATGGCTCTTTAGAATGTGTATCTTTTTTGCACATCATAAAGTCAGAAACTTTTAAGCGCGCATGAGTTGGAGAGCTTATGCTTATTCTTAGTCAATAATCATTAAAAAATCTTAACAAATATTTTGAAATTAGCACTCATATTTGTATGACATATTACTATCACATTTTCTTTCATTTATTTATTTGGTAAACATTGGATCCCTCGAATAAAAGTAGCCCTGGGACAAAAACAAAGAAAAGCAAGATATGACCTGAATAATTCTGGAGATTCTTGCCTAGTAAAGGAGATAGGTACATAAACATTTACATTTTGAGAGAGAGGTAGAGTTGAGTACAAATTACCTCTGGAGGGGAGAGAAGGAGATAATTAAATCATACTTAAGTACTAATTCCAACGTGGGCTTGCATAAAACCAACACATCATCTTGAAAGCAACCAGTGTGCTTTCAAGGACTGTATTCATCATAAACTGGAAATAACTTTTGTTTTCTTTGGGAGGTTATGTTAGAAAGTAGGTCAGACATCATAATGTTAATAAGCCAGGCTTCCTGTGAAGGATCAGCTAAGCTTCACAAATTCATTATTGCAGGCTGTGGCTGAGTGACTGGGGTTTAGGAACCTTTCAATGTCTTTCCAAAGTTATTAGAAGTGATCATTGCTCTCATTTACCCAGTGTTTTACAGAACATAAGTTACAGCAATATTTTCCAGATGATGAAATCAAGTGGTAAACAAGGAAGAAGAAATTATGTGTGAGGGGCTTCTCTAATTCTTTCATGGGATAAATCAGATTTTCTGAGTACTTTGTATATAAAACTCATTGTGAGTTTTCAAAAGACTGATATTATCAAGGGAATTTTCCCAAATTATCTGTGGCCTAAACCATTTTTTTATGGAAACAAATATATTCTATATAAGACAAATTTTTCTGTGAAACACAGTTAGGAAAGTGTGAGTAAGGGTTATAAAATTATTATTGCTTCATGGAAATAATGAGGAAATGCAAATAAAATAATTACATTATAAATACCTCCTGATATCACCCAATAATCATTAATAAATGACATTAATGGGTTTATAGGAAATTA
Source organism: Castor canadensis (assembly GCF_047511655.1). Taxonomy (NCBI): domain Eukaryota; kingdom Metazoa; phylum Chordata; class Mammalia; order Rodentia; family Castoridae; genus Castor; species Castor canadensis. The sequence goes on along the minus strand of NC_133400.1, from coordinate 77,432,458 downwards.
CAAAGTTAATACAGAAAAATTCTGTATGCCCCTCAAGTAGTGAACTCAGGTATATAACAATAGTACAATATAAAAATCAAGACATTGATATTGGTTCAATATATGTATTTTATTACATGTGTAAATTTGTGTTATATTCTCTGCAATAGTATGTTCTATCTCCATTCATATCTCCCTTGAGCCCCCACTTCACACTCTTCACATCCATAACTTTGGGAAACTACTGCTTTCTTTTCTATTTCTATATTTTTTCATTATAATCTGCTACTTTTCTTTTCTACCTTTTGTCATTTTATAAATGAAATCACATAGTATGTGGCCTTTTGAGATTGTCTTTTTTTCTGGTCTTGTTATAATCCCTTAGAGATCCGTAAGTTGTGCATACAAATCATTTGATCCTCTCTTTTTGCTCAGTAGTGTTCTATGGTATGTGTGTAACATCCCCCAATACTATTTTCCAGGATGCCTGTATCATTTGATATTACCACCAACAATGTATGAGAGATCCAATTTCTCCAAGACATTGTGATCTTTTGGTATTGTAATTACTATAATTTTTGCTGCTCTTCTAGGTGTGGAGAAATACCTCATAATAATTTAATTTCCATTTCCCTGATAACTACTAATATTGAACATCTTTTCATGTGTTTGCTACCTGTATATCTTTGTTGGAATGTCTCTTCATTTCTTTTGCCTGTTTTCTTATTGAACTGTTTTCAGTGGCTGAGGTTTGAGAGTACTTTATGCATTACAGATAGTTGAGTGGGAAATATTGTCTCCCAAGTTTCAGAGTTTCATTCTCTTCATCCCTTCACAGAATCATTTGGAGAACAAACACTTTTAATTTTGATGAAGTAAAATGTATTGTTCTTTCCTTTTAAGGTTCATGCTTTTTATATCATGTCTAAGAAATTTCATCAAGTTCTAAGTCCCAAATGTTTTCCTTTCTTCTAAAAGCTATATAGTGTTACATTTAATACTGAAGCTTGTGAAGTACTTTGTTTGTTTTTATAGGGTGTTTAAGATTTAGGTGATGATTCTTTTTTTTTTTTGACCCTGTAGTTATCCAGTTCTCTCACACCATGGACAATATTCATTTTTTATTTAATTGCTTTTGCATCCTTGTCAAAAATTAGGAAATTGCATTGTCTGGAGCTTGTTTGGCATTGTCTATTAGTTGTGTTGATCCAATTGTTCTTTATTATGTTCTCTATTATGGTTTAAATATAGACTATCTAACAAATGTTCATGTTTGAAGGCTTAATCCTCAACTTGGGACTATTGGGAGGTGGTACAATATAAAATATGTGAAATACTGCTGGGCACTAGTGGCTCATGCCTGTAATCCTTGCTACTTGGGAGACTACAATTGGGATGAAGCCAGCATAGGCAAATAGTTCGTGAAACTGCATCTCCAAAAAAATAACCAGAGCACAATGGACTGGAGGTGTAGCTCGAACAGTAGAGCACCTGCTTTGCAAATATGAAGTCTTGAGTTAAAAAAAAGAGATTTTAGGAAAACAGCTCTGTTTTTAGAATAATATCTTTCAACCTTATAGAATGTTTACTTGTTTACTCCTTTTGTTAGGCTGTAGACTCCACAAGAATCCTTAACAAGGTAATTGATAAGAATCTTTTGTGACTAAATATTCCATATGCCACAGATGGCCAATCAGTAAGACTGAACGCTACTGTTTGATTATTAAAATGCTAAATTTGTGTTCTAGCTTTCACATAGGTTTCCTTTATGGTTTTACTTTTGGCATGGATTTCTGTGAATTTTCAACTCTTCCACTGTCATTTTTTTTGTGAGCATATGGAATAAATGAAATTTAAATGCCAGCATAAAAATACATAAAACAAAAAACAACTGAAAATCAGCTATGAAAAGGTTAGATATCAAAACATAAGAAATGTAGGAATCCTTTCACTCAGGTTTACGTGTGTGTATACACAAACACTTTGTGTGTATAACACAAATGGTTTTTATTATGGAAACATTAATAAAAGAGTTAGAATATTTAAGAAATTGGAACATAAAATGATAATAAAGGGGACTGGTACTTCCATCCATGACAGAAAAGCTGGTACTGGGCTCATTCTTCAACAAAGGCAACTACAGAATAAGACAATATATAAAGGCAAATGCTTTCAGACATTAAGCAAGGAGAATAGGATTGTATATTTGTATTACAAAGGAAGAAAGCTCTAAAATCACTGGCTTACCTCTCCAAGGTTAGAATATTTAAGAAATACAGAAACTAAACACAAAATATTAGAAGGAAAAGACAAAGATTGAGACCTAAATTAAAAATAATAAATTATAAACAGTAGGAGATGGTTTAAAAGGCCAAAATTGTGTCTTTGAACATAAATCCCCAATGAAACTGATGAAAAGGGAGGAAATACAACTTAGAAGAGTCAGTAAAGAGAGGCTAAATGTACCACAAACCCACTGATATGAAAGGAATCTTAGCACATAATTTTTATTACTTTAACTTGACAGTATTACTGTACATTTTGTGAATAATTGTTTTCTAAAAAATTTAATAGCTTAAAGGAAACAATTGAATACTTTTAAAAACAACTAAACAAAACTGAAAGAAATCTACATGAAAGTATATGTATTACAGAAAATGAATTTTTCCATAAACTCAGTTTAATCTCTGATGGCTTGCTAGCAAAATCTTGTAAATTTTCAAGTATGAAATAATATGCACTTACACAAACTCTTTAAGAAAATAAAAGACAACTTCTTCTAACTCCTTTTAACAATTTTATTTATAGCAGTGTCTCTTTTCTGCTGCCTCAGACTGAGTAATGAATAAAAATAGATGTTTATTTGCATTCTGGTTCTGGAGGTTGGGAACTCCAAGAGCATGGTGCTGGCAACTTGTGAGGCCCTTCATAGTGCATCTAATATAGACCAAGGACCAGCAAGCACAGGTAAGACAGAGAGAACCAGAAGCTCAAACTCCCACAGTAACAGCACTAATCCACTTAACCACCTCATAAAGGTCCCACCTATTAATGTCACCAAAATGGCAATTAAATTTCAACAGGAACTTTGGGGAAGACCTTGAAGTCATAGTGTCTAAAAGCATAAAGTACTCAGAACTATATTTAATTAAGGTGGAAACTACAAAATACCGTTGGGAGAAATTAGAAAAGAAAGTGTTGAGCTCTGTCATACAACACAGTGCTTATAGCTCACAATCCTGGAATGTGCATCAACCATTTGTTGGGAGAACAGGTCTCATATAAAATGGTTTTACCACAACTAAAACAGTAATCAAAGGAAGAAGATTATCAATGAGTAGAACTAATTTTTTGAACATTTGATGAACAACCTATTTTATAGTCATAATTGTAATTGCTTAGCTTATAAATTAACTATTAATTAAAACAGAAAGTTGAACTTTGTAGTGAAAAAATGTAATGGGGTCCACTTTAACCAGATGTTCAAAGAAAACATTATTGAAATCAGGATAAATCAGTATTGTGCCTCTTGATAGGATGTGCTGAGATAATACAAAATTACTTCTGTAATATTCCTGCTGAAATGCATAACCTGAGTCTCATCATGAGGGTTTCCCTGACAATCCCAAGTTCAAGCATTTTCTATAAAAACTTGTCTTCATTTAATGTGTTTAGGCTAAGAAAGAAAAAAATGATGAGACGTTTTACAGATTAAGAGATTAAAGAATCATGACAGCTAAATGTAATGTGTGATCTAGGACTGGATCCTGACACAGGGAAATGCATAGTTCTATAGAAGAAAATTAGAGTAATTGAAAAAACTTAAATACAGACTATAGATCATATATTAATGTCAAATTTTCTGTTTTTTTTTTATTTTATTGTCACCATAAAAGAAAAACCTTGTTTACAAGAAAAGAATATGGAAATTTTTGTTGATAAAATGTCACCATTCCTCCATTTTACTTTGAAATGGTTCTGAAAAATACATCTCACTCCAGTCAGAATGACTATCCTTAGGAAAACAAACAACAGATGCTGCTGGTGATGATGTGGGGGAAAGGAACCCTTATATACTGCTAGTGGTAATGTAAATTAGTGTAGCACTATGGAAATCAGGATAGAGGGTTCTCGCCAAACTACAAATAGAACTAGCATATGATTCAGCTGTACCACTCTTGGTACACACCAGAAGGAATCTAACAGCATGCAATAGAGAGAGCTGCACACCCAAGTTTATCATAGCACTATTCGCAATAGTCAAGTTATGGAATCAGCCTACCTGCCCATCAACAGATGAATATATATATATACTAGATATACGCACCATAGTGGAATATTATTCAGGTATGAAGAAGAATGACATTATGTCATTTTCAGGAAAATAGAAGTAACTGGAGATCAGCATTTTAAGTGAAATAAATCAGACTCCAAAAGACAAATATTGCATGTTTTCTCTCATGGATGGATTGTAGATTTTTAAAAATAAAAAACATGAATATAGAAGGTGGAACATTTGGGGGAATGAGAAAACGAACTGGTAATGGGAGTGAAAGATGTTCAAAGTTTTATACATGTATTAAAATAGAATAATGAGACCTATTCTTTTAACCAATTAATACATGTTAATTGAATAAACATATGGGTATTCACATAGAACAATGGGAACTATGACCATTTATGAGTGTGGTTAAAGAGCAGGTGGAAGAAATTTTGCAATATCTTATAATTTTCTACACATTTGAAATAACTTCAAAAATAAAAAGTTACAAAAAATATAGGAATATTTAGAAAAGAAGAAGGAAGAAATGCTAACTTGGAAAACAAAATTTAAATGCCCGATATAAAAATAGTCATTTGTAAAGTAGATAACGTTTCAAATTTTAATTTTAAAGAGGAGGAAAATACAATTCAGTAAGCGTAGCCTTGCTAATGGGTAAATAATCAATGGAGACCAGTAACTCTTTGCCACACTACATATGTCAGGGAAATGGTTAATTTTCTAGGAAGAAAATGACAAACATTAACTAACAAAGCAACAGCACTTGAATGGAACATTGACTATTCAATAAAGTTATCAACAGATGTCTTCCAGTTTTTGTTTCCTGGGATACATACTGCTGAGTTCTATCAAATTTTAATGAAGTGATAATGCCCAAAGAAATGATTCTAACCACATAAAATGATAGAATTTATTTTATGAAGCTCATATATCAGTGATAAGGAAGCTTCCAAAAATTAAAAAGAGAACTACAGCTCAATCTCTCTGAGTATAAAAGTGCAAAAGCTTGCAATGATAGCAAACTGAAGTCAGTAACACAGTGAGATCATATGGTTTAAAATAAGTATCTTACAATTTATTTCATGTTGTGGTTCATGTCCATGAGTGAGGGGCTGAATCTGGTCATGGGCTTTTTGCTGACAGTCTTGAGGCAGCCAGGACAACCACATACCAAGAGACAGGGAGCATGTGTGTATGATGTGTTCTTTTATTCTCTCTTAGGAAAAACCACCAGGATTCATCTTGGGGACTTGATAACCTTGTCTAATCTTAAGTACTTCCTGAAGGGCCCACCTTAAACACCAGAATTGATGATATTCACCAGGGACAAATCCCATTCAAACCATAGCAGTCCTGCTCCTCACCTCCTCAATATATACTCCGCAGTCATTATTGGTCCATATATGATACTTTTTTTTGGCAGTACTAGGGCTTCAACTGAGGGCCTTGTGCTTGTTAGGCAGGTGTTGTATCACTTGAGCCACACCCCCAGCCCTTTTTGATTTGGCTATTTTTCTAATAGAGTCTTACATTTATGCCTGGGCCCATCTGGACTGCAATCTCCCTATTTATGCTTCCTGCATAGCTGGGATGACAGGGGTTCACCAGAGAATCCAGCTTTTTTATTGGTTTAGATGAGCTCTTCTAAACTTTTTGCCTGGACTGGCCTCAAACTGTAATCCTTCTGCCTCCACCTCCCAAGTGCTGGGATTAAAGGTTTGTGCCACCATGTGTAGCTCATTTCTCTCTTTTTTTCCCCACATCTTTCTCATTTGCACTCTGAGCCTGCCAGGACCACCAACAGCATCAATAAGCCCTACTCAGATCATTGGCTTACCTGGTATGTCAGTCAGCTTGCCATCATTATGCAAAATAACTTACAAAGAGAAAGGTTTGTTTTGGTTTATGGTTTTGGATGCTCCAGTCCATGATTGGCTGGGCCTATTGCTCTTGGGCCTCTGGTAAGCTGGATGGCAATGGTGGGAGTGTGTGTCACAGCAAACTGCTCAGCATCGCCAGGATCAAAAGAGGAGGAAGATGAAAGGACTGAGGTCTCACACAATCCCTTTCAAGGCCACACCCCCAATGACCTAACGACTTCCCACTAAGTCCCACCTCTTAAAGGCTCTACCACCTCCCAACAGCACCATCCTAAGGTCCAAGCCTTTAACACACGGCCTTTAGGGACATTCAGCATCCAACCCAGAGCACTGGATTCACAGCTAAAACTAATAAAAATAAGCACTTACTGAATGGCAAGTGTGGCATGGAATGTTATTTAATCATTATCTTATTTTATTTTTCCAACAACCTGATGAGGCAACTACTCTCATCATACTGACTTTACACAAGAGGAGCTGAGGTTGACAGAAGGTGACTTATGTGGCTGATGCAGCTGGCTATAAGGGCCTCTTTTTTACTACTCCAGCACCAGATTGGTTAGATGTAGACTGATGGTCTGCTGCTGTTAACACTTCCCTTTTTTTATTTTTTAAAAGTGATACTGGGGCTTGAACTCAAGGCCTCACACTTGCTAGGTGGCACTGTACCACTTGAGCCTCTCCACCAGCCCTTTTTTCATGTTGGGTATTTTGGAGATAGGGTCTCACAAACTATTTGCCTGGGCTGGTTTCAAACTGCAATCCTCCTGATCTCTGCCTCCTGAGTAGCTATGAGTACAGGCTTGAGTCACCAGCACCCAGCCTGACTGACTCTTGCAGGAGAGATTTCAATTCTTATGCCTGGCTTTTGACCTTTCAAATAAAATATAACACCTTGAAAAAAAAAAGCATCTTACAATATTTTAAGAATGTTTCAATGTAACGATCTGTAAGTGTAACCAAGTAAGTTTTTGGGAAAATATATAAGCTGATATGTGCTGAAAATATTCACGTTAAGCAACTGCTTATTACAGTGTACATAGAGTATTGCTTTAACATGCTAAAAATGATCTATCAAGTTATCGGAAAGCATGAAAGTATTTCTATTAAAATCAAGGGCATAGAAAGAAAAAACTACTAGTAATTTATCTATTTAATATTCTTATTATGGTTTTGGTAAATATATAACATATGATGAAATGAAAGAAAGCCAAATTACAATTATTTTAGAATATGATCATATATCTCAAAAGCCTGAGAATTATCTTAAAACAGGAAATGTTCCAGTGTCCGGTTATGTAGGTTAACCCCCTAAATTTAGGTCCACCTGGGTTATGTAGGGTTCTCCCAAAACTCATATCCACCTAGAACTTCAAAATGTGATATAATGTAGGTATAATTGAGTTATAATAAGATCATACTATGAGCCCCAGTACAATGACTGGCTTGAAGTTCGGACACACAGACAGAGGGAAGATGATGGGAAGAGTCACAGGGAGCATGTGGTGTGACTACAACAGCACATCTCCAAGTCAAGGAACCCTAAGATTGCCTGTACCCATCAGTACCTAAGAAGAGGCAAGGAAGGATTTTCCCCTAGGGCTGTTGATAGAGCATAGTTCTGCCAACACTTTGACCACAGGCTTCTATCCTGAAACAACTGTGAGGTAATAAAATACTGCTGTTTTAACCCCCCTGTTTGTGTTTGTTCTGTATCCCTAAGTCACAAATCAATTCTCAGTCACACAGCTAACACGTGCCCCACTGAGAACTGGAAACCAGCTTCTCTAATCATACTTTGGCTTGCTCGTTTTGATATCAGGATTATAAAATCTTGTCCTTTGCATAATTAGGGGGATGTTCTACAAGATAACAGTTTAGAAAAAAGTTTCATTACCCAGATAATTTACAGAATATGCTTTTTTAATATGTAGAAATAGTTCATATATTGTGGAGATTCTCAGAGCTTTAATGTGCTGTTTCTTTTTAATAATGATCTCCCAAATAGAAATGTAATTTACAGGACTTGTTCCATTCATTTGATTGCATAACCTTCTTCCTTTGAATGGCAAATTCACATGCATGAGATAGTTGTATTCAGATGAACAGATAAAGCAGTAAAAATTCCACAATGCCACCTCTGGAATAATCAAGTCAGTTTGCATGCATGCCAGCTTCATGAGCTGCCATGAGGCAGAGGTCTCTTAGAATGGATTTCCTTATATACATTTTCTTTTTGTGTGGTATTTGTAAATTTGCTTTCTTGCTGCATTCACTTCTGCCACTGCATACTCCATTAAAATGGGAATAGTATTACGGTAACTATATTGTATAATTATTCAACTGATAGCTCTACTACTTACAATATCATAATAAGCAAAGTACAACTCTGAACTTCAACTTTCTCACCAATCCAAATAAGCATCGTAACAATTGTAGAGATGATGTGAGAATCAAATGAAATGATACCTATGAAGAGAACACTCAGAACTGGCACCCATTCTGTTCCTACATGGCGGTCTCCTTTCCAGTCTGTTTACTATTTTAATAAATGTGCTTAATTTGTAAACTATATTCAATACATTTATAATGAATACATAAATTAATAGAATAATGAGATTTTCTTTTAGAAATTTAATTGTAGGTTCTTACAAGGAATTAGGTTATGGTCTTTTAAACTCATACCTTTTAAAATGAAATAATTTGTACTTGTAAAGATACTGATCAATGTGTAACTTATAGCATATGGAAAGGTGAAAATTAGTTTGATTGATGATACACCTGTAAACAATGTTAATCATGTCTTCATTCCTTGTGGCACACCTGTCTGGTGTTGGAATTAATTACACCATGAAACGTAAAGAACTATTTGCTGTTTTTCTCATTTGGCACCTACAGAAAATCATGAAATGTGAAATTTGAAGTTCTTCCTTCTCACCAGTGGTGTGAAATTCAAACAAATATGCTTACTTGGGCTTTGTTTATTCTCCACTGTGATGTCAGAATTTAAATTTCTCAAGAAACACATCTTCAAAACTCTGGTAAAGCCAAAATAAATACAATTTCTATTTAGAAATTCATATAACCCATGTAACTGTGCTTATATGGTTTTTCTTTTTAATCAAATCAAATCCATTTCAGCACCCATACATTATATAAGTGTATTTGTTTGAATTTCACTTCACTGTGGTGAGAAGGAAGACTTCAAATTTCATATTTCATTATTTCTTGTACTTGGTTTCCAAATAGTACCTTTTCTTTGTGGTTATATTCTGAGAGTTATCTAAATCTGGAAAAAATATTTAAATACATGAAATAAACTTCTTGTTCTTTGTAGTTAATAAAGTGAAGAATATGGAAGATGCAGGTTTTAATCATTATTTCTGTACCACATACAGAAGTACTAAAATGAAAGCAAAAATTTATCACACAAAAGAATTTGGAAATTATTAGAGTCCCAAATAATAGAATTAAGTATATTCTTCCACCAGAGTTGCCATGGATTCTGCAGGGCAGGTTAGTGCTCCTTTGGTCAGTGTGTTATAGAACAGATCCTTTAGTGCTTTCATGGAAAAATCATTCTTGTTCCTATTTAGATAAAATTGCCTTAAATTGTTTGAGTGATTGTTCAAATGAACTGTCTTTAAGAGAGTCATCTTTTTCTGAATACTTACAGACTTGCTACAATAGGTTCCTCCCAAGTATTTGTTAGTGTTTGGACACTGTCTCAAATATAATTATTACTTTACAGATTTTCATTTCATTGTAATATTAAAACAAAATTAATGAAGAATTATTGTTTTCAAAGAATTCTAAACAGGCAATTTTAGTACTTATAATCAAATTAATCACTCACTGGTTTTATGCAGAATCGTACATATTTACTTAAATAAATATTATCCGAAAAGTATCCTGAACACATAATTTTATAAGATGTGATTCCTTATATTGTAACATTCCATTTTATAAAGTCTTCATTGCCATTGCTAGCTTGATATATAACTGCAGCATTATAGAGTTGTCTCTGTAATTCCTAATGTAGAGGAAATACAGAGAAAAGCAATTTAAGCAAAGTGAGTAATAAAATACTTAAAATAATGGACCAGGTATAGTACCTCATAGCTGTAATACCAGCAACCACATGAGGCATTGATAGGATGATCACTGAGACTGACTCCATACAAAAACATGAAACCCTATTTGATAAAATAACTTAAGCAAAAAAGGGGCTGGAATTGTGCCTTAGGTGATAGAGTGCCTTTCAAGCAAGTGTGAGACCCTGAGTTCAAATCCAAGAATAAAAAAAAAATACCCATGGGTGGAACAGGTCTTATCTTGTGAGAGGGTTGGTACCAATGGGAAGGGGTAGGAGGTGGTGAAAGAGAGTGTGCAAATATTGTGTACACATGTATGCAAATGGAAAAATGATACCTGCTGAAACTATTGCAGGAATGGGATGACGAGGGGATAAAGGCTCATGATGGAGGGGTTGAATTCCAGTATGATATATTGTAAGAACGTTTGTAAATATTACAATGTACACCACCCACACAATAAAAAAGGAAAATGTCTCCAGGAACATAAAGAAGAAGAAGAAGGGAAAAAAAGCATCCTGGGAATTAAATGGGTATTTAATACAACTTCTATAATTTTTGCAACTTATTATAATAAATACAAATTATTGTATCTTTTACTTTGTATCATAGTTTTCTCATTTCTAAAATTAGTAAGTATTCTAAAGAGAATTACAATGATTAATAATAAATTTGTTTTAGGCAATATTTCCTGAGGTAACCTATACCTTCCTAAATTCTCTACCAAGACAGAAAAGAAGCAGTAAATTACATTGACTAAACAGATATTTAGAGGAAGAAATATGTGTAATGCTTAACAGTCTGGACAGGGTCCAGACTGGTCCAGAAATGAACTTACATAAGCCACAGAAACAGCTGTATATAACAAACTAATTTTTTTTCCCTTTCGTATTACCGGGGTTTGAATTCAAGGACTGATGCTTGCTAGACAGGAGCTCTACCACTTAAGCCACTCAGCCCTTTTTGGGTTGGGTATTTTCAATACAGGGTCTTTCAAACTATATTCTCTGGCTGGTTTTGAACTGTGACCCTCTGATCTCTGTCTCCTGAGTAGTTAGGATTATAGGTGTGAGCCACCAGTGCCCAGCTGACAAATTAAACTATTTGATTTAACTGTTGCTGTCATGATCCATTGTAAGGTTTTGACTATTACATGCTATAGCACGAACAGTGTAATTTTCAATTACATATTTTAAAGACCCTCAAATTTCTTTTCTCTCTAACATAAATATGGAAATGTTTTCTAGGTACCTCCATCAGGAGGTGTGATTTTGAATTTGACCTTTGTGCCTGGGAGCAGGATCAAGATGAGGACTTGGACTGGAGTCTGAAAGCTAGCAACATTCCAACTACAAGCACAGAGCCAGCTGTGGATCATACCTTGGGAAATTCATCTGGTCATTACATCCTTATAAAGAGGTTTTACCCACAACAACCCATGTGGGCAGCCAGAATATCAAGCCCAGTTATAAGTAAGAGAAGCAAAGACTGCAAGGTATGGGGGAAAAATTCAGAAATATTGTGAGCTATTTATAAAGTCAAATACAGAAAATAGAATGAGCAGAGCCACAACAAATACGAGTTTTTGAACCTATTCAACTTGGGAATGTTGGATATGTAAGGAAGAAGAATAGAAGAAATAAAAATGAAAGAGAATATTATTATAACTGTTGGAAGAATTTCTCTTATAGAAAAAAAATCCATGAATATTGGAGTTTTGATAACTGAAAAATTCCAGGTTTATTGTTTAATGACCATGGCTAATAAGAAGGAATTAAAACATCAGTAGCTTTCCCTGAAGGAGTTGAGTATTTATTAGAACTATGAGAATTTCACTCCCACCAATAAAAATTAGACAACAAAAGGCATAATTAAATATTTCTAAGAATTTCTACAGGCAAGACAAAAATATGACTTGATCTTTAGCTTGTGAAAATTTGAAGAAAACGTCTGCAATTTAAAAGATATACATATACATACATATATACATATGTGTACATATAAGGATTTATCATTTTGGGGGCCAAACAGTCTCACATGATGACTTTATATTTGAAGGGTTTTGTGGTACTCATCGTTTATTGTTTGCGTGGTTGCTTGTTTATATTCTATAAAAAGATTTGAGTCATCTAGACCGAGAACTACATTTACTTTCACATACAACATAAATTAAACACTCAGAGATGGTTTCACAAGATCCTTGCTAGTGAGAGACTGGTACATAAATAAATATGTTATTTACGATTAGGAAGAGAAACATAATCTCCATAAGATTTGATCACATGTATTCTGACTCTGGTGTTCCCCAAAGTTTAAATATTGAAAGAGAAATAAATTACACCCAAAAAGATGTTAGCTGACCAAGTCAGGCTAACAGACAGTTACATGGCAGAAACATTTATTGTTGTAAAAGTGATAGTATTCTGGTGTTCCTGTATCCAGAGTGGAGAAAGCCACAACCCTGGGACAAAGACATTTATTTGACCAACCTTTAACAAGTAGTAAGATTACCACTGTTAGAAACCTTAATCCATGTGAAACCTTTAGTTTGTCTGAGGAATTTCTCCATCTTATGTTATTTTCATATTTTAACTCTCCCAGAACCATCTCTTCTCTCAGAAAGACAGAGAGGATTTTCGGCAAGGGAAGTGGACTAATTAAGAGTTTTAGAGAGAGAAATTGGTCTTCAGTCCAGAACAGAAGTACAAGTCACAGAATAACCTTAAACTTTAAGTTAGCAAAAATTGAATTTTAATCATAGTTTTCATGTTCTTGCTATCTTGCAAATTACTGGATACTTTCTCTAAAATAAAAGTCAGACTCACCAGATTTTGTATAGGTTGAGTCTATGTCTAAAAATCTAACTATGTATATCTACAGAAATTCTGAAAATTATGAATTAATTTTAGTCTTAGAAATCTAATTAAATCCTAAATCATGAAATATATGAAATTCCACTTTTGCTTTTAATCGTTCCTAGTTAAATACTTTCTCCAAAAATGTTCAAAAATTTTTTTCATACTGTAGTAACAAAGAATTTCCTTTATCTCTCTTTTCTCCTGGTCCCAGAACCATAGTCCCCACTGTTTCTGGCATCTGTGTGAGAATAATGAAGAACACCTAGAAGAAATGTCAAAACAGTTAATAACGAGTGGTTCACTATAAATATTTATGAGATAGAGCAAATGTAGAGAAGGGAAAGATGCACTGAGAATTATTGGGTCTCTCATATGATAAATATGTATATCAGGTAAGCAGAGTGACCTCACAAATTCTCAGGAGAATTATCTCTGTCTTCTCACCTTGTGGAACACCTTTAAACAGAGAAAAATGAACTCTTTTTCCTCTCTTTTGGAGGATGGGGTCAGGGTTAGTGGGGAGATGCAAACAATGATTGATGAGAGAAGAGATCAAATCTCTGAATAACAGAAATTTATAGTAAAAACATGTACTTGGAAGAGTTACTGCTTAGCAGATTTTTATTCACTATTGCTGCCCTGTGATTAGGTTATGTTGACATCAGATGTTCTCCCAGGAAACAGAGAGGTGGGTGTGTTTGTTTGTATATTAACCTAATGGCATAATTTAGAAAATGTCCTCAAGATAGAGAAGTGTTGACTGAGACATAAATACATGCCTCATATACGTTGCACAAATAAGACACATACAAAGCAGAACACTGGGCAGATAATGTCTGTGGGCAGCATGGGATCCACACAGAACTGAACCACTCAGCTTGGCCTGAATTACCTGTTCTTGCTGCCCATAAGATGGTCCTGGACCCTTCTATTTCCCACTCAAATACGTACTGTCTGCTGGGTTTCAGTAGTTTCAGGACAAATTGTCCTAGAGTTCATGCTGGAAAAGTTAATCAATAGAAGAGATATTTTTGTATCATAGAACAATATGTGGAGATTTCATCAGCTAGGAAAATTGAGTAATCACTTTGCTTGGCTCACTTATTCTTAGTTCCTGCTTTTGTAGTGAAGCGCTGCATATATTATTTAATCACATTCTTTACCTTTTCAAAACACTCATACTTTATCTTTAGAGTATGATACATGTGATTTCAGTGTTTCTTTGGTGTCTTTTTCTTGTGTGTGAAGATTTCTCCATAATCATTTTCTCCATTCACCCAACAACAAAAGCCTTACAAAGCTCTGAAGTGCTATTGTTCCTAACTTGTTCTTTCTCCCAGAATTTTCCTGGACTTTCTCCTGCTGTGTAACAATGACTAAGAAGCTAGTAAACCCTGTCTTTGACATATTGAAATGTTAATCCATGAAAATGCTTTTATTAATTTTTACTCAGGAAAAATTCCTGAGGCTGCTCTTCTAAGGCCTGTTTCTAGCATTTTAAGTAAAATTTGGATAATTGCTGTTCTTGTGGTTTCTCTCTCTCTCTCTCTCTCTCTCTCTCTCTATATATATATATATATATATATATATGTATACACACACACACACATATGTATACATATATATGTAGTGAAACCTGGGGATCTTGTACAACTGAAAATGTGTTCCAAGAACAAGAATGTAGTGGAATAAGCAAGAGGCTATTTTATGATTATAAAAAAGAAATTATTTAACTCACTCTATTGATAATCAATCTGCTCTCACAATAATGACAATAATCCATTAGTGAAGGCAAAGCCCTCATGACCTATTCACTTCATAAAGGTCCCACTTATACACATTTTTCCATTGAGCATTAGATTCTCAACATATGAATTTTGCAGGAAGTATTCAGACTATAGCCTTGAGGAATCTTACTTTTAGACATCAGAGAATGAAACTGAGTTTGTTTCATTTTTCTACTAACTTTTTATTCATTCCTATCTGTACTCTCTTCAATACATCACAACATCGAATACAAGGCTGATCTAAATGAGTACTAAAGTGCTCACAGAAACTGCAGGTGTAATTTTGCTTCCTTATCCGTTAATAAAGAGATATTATTGTGATATAATTTAAAACAAAGTGGAATTATTATACTTACCACATCTAATATTCCTATTTTTGGTTACAGATCATTTTTTATTATCACATGCATGGTAGTGGTATCGGGTCCCTCACCTTGCTCCAGGTATCAGTCTCAAACAAAACAAAGGTACTCCTTAATCTCACTGAAGAACAAGGCAATTTCTGGCACAGAAAAGAGTTGTCACTGTTTGGTGATGAGGACTTCCAACTTCAATTTGAAGGCAGAGTTGGGAAGTGCTACCATGGTAATATTGCTATGGATGACATTGTGCTTACAAAGAGTTGTCTGTTGTCTCATCATCCCTTGAAAGAAGAATTGGCTGTGCCTCTTCCAACAGGTATGTTTTCATTTGGGTTTGCTTAATGGTTTTTGTAGAGTAGAGAGTTGGAAGGAAAGAAATGGTGAAAATAACACAAATATCTAATAATTCATTGCTTCATAATGAAAATATTTTTGAACTAAAATGTTATCTTTCAAGTCTTTACTCATAAAAATGTGTTCAGACTTTTCTACCCATTTCATTGTATTTACCAGTTCCTGAATACTGTTGTCAGGTTCCTCTTGTATCAGTGACATAAGAGAAGACTCCTTTGTTTGTAGTCTGATTGAGAATTCAATCCTCAACAAATATCCATTGACTTTTAACAAAATATAAAGTCAAGAGTGGAGTTATTCTGCTCTAATTAGACATTGTTATGTTTACACTAAGATGCTCCTCAACTTATAATGGTGTTATATCCTGAAAAATCCACCATAAAGTTAAAAATATTGTAAGTCAAAAGTGGATTTAACATACCTGCTTAACATCATAGCTTAGCGACAGTGAACCTGGTGGAGGGAGGATCATTTGTTTCCTGCGTGACTGCAATGCTGATTGGGAGCTGAGATTCATGGCTCTGCCAAGCACCCAGAGAGAGTGTCATGACATATGCTGCTAACCTAGGAAAAGACTGAAACTTGAAATTCTAGGTACAGCTTCTATTGAATGTGTGTTTATTGCTTTCTCCCCATAATAAGGTTGGAAAATGATCTTTGTACCATCTTAAGTTGGTACTGTCTGTATTTGCCTTATTCTTTGTAGACCCAGTGCTATGTCAATTTGAATTGTTGAGTTTAAATACTGAAATAGTTTAGATGATTGGATATGTGCACATATCCTTTCAACCTAAAATATCTTCTGGTCATTTGTCTAAAGAATTATAGTAAAATGTTGAGTTGTCAGAAGTTCAATACAATACATACAGTGATAATATTGTGAGAATTGAAAACAGCAAACACCATTAATCCATATAATATATTTTAAAAGTATGGGATGAAAATAAGTGCTGTATATATTATTTAAGTGATAAAGTTTTGTCAAATGATAATGTGGCAGATATTAATAAGTAGATATTGTTATGTAAACTATGAGTTTATTAGAGGAAACAAAAGTGTAGTCCCACTTTTGTGAGATTCAGAGTGCACTATATCTCTTATAGTTAGTGAAAATAAAAATGTTTTATTAAGAATTAGTTCATTTATTTGTGTTAGCTTTTAGTATGGTAAAAAGTAAGGGGAATATTGCTATTTCTGTTTTTATTTCTATGCTCGTTTCATAGGGAGTATTTTAATATGGTTAAGAGGAAGTTTGTAGATAAATGTTTCATAGTTGATGATTAGTTATAAAAGCTCTTCACCTGAGATGTTTTTAATACTTTGTGGAGTATTATAGAAGAAAACATTCAAACAGTTCAGGACTGAATTGGGTGATAAGTAGACTTATGTGGATTTATTGCAAAAGTGCTTGAGTCGTTAGATTAATCTACTTCCTTGAGAAAGCTTTGGTCTTCATTTCTTTGTGGAATATGGGAATGAGAGCTATACTGGTTACACAGGTCTGGTCTTTGCAAAATAGTAATCATGTGACAATAATAAAACTCACAAAATCCAAATACTGTGGGAGGAAATGATTTTTGTTGGACCACTTCAATATTTAATGAGCTACTGAAGGGATATAAGAGGAATGAACTAACCCTATTGGAAATATTAAGACCCTGAGACTTTTGAGGCTTAAAGTCATTAAATAAAACTTCCAAAAGGAACACTAAACAGTATCTATAAAATAGTACCAATTTAATTATATGTTATCAATTAAGTGCATATCTTAATAATGCTACAGCTCATTGTATGTCTTCACAATATTTAAGGCATATTAAAATTTTTAATGAATAGAAAAAGAATCTCTGTTCTTAAAAATAATCCAGGTCATTCTTCACCTCTCTTTCTGCGATGACTTCTTTCAGCCTAGTGAAAAGTGCATTCCTTTCTTAATAAATTTTACTACCATTCTCATTATGAATAAAGGATAATCCAGTATGACAAGAGACAATAGGAAAAATATGCTCCAAAACTCCACTATTGAGTAGGATATGATCAAGTACTAAGAAAAAAATATATAAGAACTTTATAAGGAGGCAGAAAGTGAAAACATACACTGATGCTATTTATTGAAGACATTTACTTACAAGATGCTCACACCTTTGGATCCACATATGGAGTTTTTGGAGGGAAAGATCTTTCCAGCTTATAGTTTAAGGTGGCTGAATCTGAACAGGGATAGATGAAGGATGTCTAGGGACAGATGAAGAATATGGTGGACGGGATGCTGTGGGAAGACGAAACGGCAGGAGAGGAAGCAGACTGTGTTTTATGCTTCTGCAGGAGCAGGTATCTCAGTATATGGGATATTAAAAAGGAAATGGAGTAAACTGAGGACCGCCTTGAGTTACATGTTGATCTTTCTCAGAATGAACATACATGGAAAATATTTTGAATGATCTTAGAAAATAAACACACGAACAAAAGCAAAAAAATTAATATGAAATATAAAAATGTTTAATATGATATCAATGTATTGGTAAAATTAATATATTTTGGTGTATGAAAGTAGAAAAGAGTATTTAAGGCATGAAATTTGGTATGAATGGCTCCAGTAGGAAGATTTTTTTAAAAAGCCTGAATGCCTTTATTTCTAGTATTAGGATCACTGTGAATCTTGTGAAATAATTTTTTATTTTCACAGCTACGATAGCTGTGGTGTTTACATTCAAATGAAGCAGAAGAAAATACATGTATATAGCATTGAGTTTTGTACAAACTTCTTAAGCTCCCTTTAACTATCTTTAGAAATTAAAAGTATACATTCATCTATTGGTAAGAGTGAGAGGCTAAACTTTGGAGATTCAAACTGTGAAATGATTCTGAAATATTATGACTTCATTGTGAGTTCAGAGGACTCTTGAGGAGGCTCTGATGTTTTAGAGGCCATATATTTGTTTTTAGAGACAATGAGGGATATGGCCAGTGGTATCCTTACTAAATAAAAACCCAAATTGCTTCCTTTGATCTTCCTGAAAAGTTGTGTAAGAGAATGATATCATAGAAATATAGTATGGGTCATACATGTCAGCCATGTATTTTACATTTTTTAGCAATCACATTTTAAGTGAAATTAAATTGCATGTATTATCTTTATCTCAGTCTGTTCATAATCTATTGTGTCAATAGACAACTAGTGTAAGATTTTAATGAGGCACTTTATATTCTTGTTTTCATAAAAGCCTCTTAATCTTAGTGAATATTGGATTCACTCCCAATACCTTTCAATTTAGACTAACCATATTTCAATTACTCCATACTCACTCATTGCTGTGAGTTACCCCCATAGAGATATAGTCAGTAATGTAGGGTAGTTTAGAGCTTGTTCTTGAAAATAGGGTTCCCATAGTTGGGGGTGGAGGGAAGATCATGAATTCCTATGAATTACAGTTATATTCTTAAATAGAAGCACAAAAATGTACCTCAAGGTCAAGTGTAAAAGCACAGACCTACTCTAGTTTAGGGAACTAGTTATCAAATCAGACTCCATTATTAGTTATGTGTTCCACAATTTATCTGAAACCACTTCTTCCTGTTCTTCCACCTATTTCTTACATTGTAATGCTCTTACCAATAAAATTTGCCTAATGTTTGCTATGTATATAAATGTAAGCATTTATTTTATAAAAATAACCTTATTTTACATTATGACATACTTTAACATCTTTACAAATATTCTTTTAAAATTTTATTTTTATTATCATATTACTGTTGTACTGGGGCTACATTGTGAGATGTACAAAGTGCTTACAGTATATCTTAGTTAAATTCACCCTCTCCATCATTCTATCTCCTCTCCCCCTTCTTAAAACAGTTTCAGCAGGTTTCATTTTTCTATTTTCATGCATGAGTACATAATATTTCCACTATATTCACTCTCCTACACCCTTCCCTTATATCCTCCCCACTCCCAGTGGTACCAACACCCAGATAGAACCTTTTTAACCTTCCTGTCCTTTGTTTTTGAAAAAAAATGATGTTTTTGTTTATTTAAGATAGCTATACAAGGAGTTCATTGTGACATTTCCATGTCACTATATATATATATATATATATATATATATATATATATATATGTTCATCCTTTCCATTTTTCTCATTTGTACTTTAGTCTCCTTTTTATGGTGATTTCAGCAGGTTTAAATATTCTATATTAATTCTTATATTGAAAGTACATCAACCATATTTACTTTTTTTACTTCTTTCTTTTCCCTGCCCCTCCAGTTATTGCCCTCCTGTTAGCGTGGCCTGTTTTTCAATCTTACCCTTCATTCTTTAGTTGTCTGTTCATTGTTCAGTGGAATTTTTGTATGGTGCTTTAGTCAATGTAACCCCCCTTCCACTGCACTTTCTCACCCTTTCCCCCCATATCTTGTGTTGTTTAACAGTTTTCAGTGTGTTTTGTTGTGTCTTATTTCTATACAGATGTGATGTATTTCATTATTTTTCACTATCTTTCCTTCTTTTCCTCCTCATCTATGAGTCTTACTTTTGGGTACATGTTTTGTGTATATTTGTTTATGTTTTTGTATATGTATATGTGTATAGATAATATTGTTTATTTTTGTATTGTTTTTGTATATGTATATGTGTATAGATAATATTGTTTATTTTTGTATTAGGCTTTTATTCCACATATGAGAGAAAGCATGCAACCTTTGGCTTTCTGAACCTGGCTAACTTCAGTTAAAATGATGTTCTCTGGTTCTACCCATTTACCTGCAAACAACAAAATTTCATTCTTATTTACGGCTGAATAAAATTCCATTGTATATAAATACCACATTTTTCTTTAGGAGGTGTAAACATTAAAATTAAACCTGCATAAGTCACATTTTATTAAAAACAAGTTCATCTCATTTGTTTTGGCAAAACTATTTTTCTTACAGAAGATCATAAGCATATAATTATTTTATATGACATTATAATCATTGCATCTTATTACTTATTGAAAACCTGATTTATATTTAGTGTCTAAGAAATAATGTATGTGTATGTGTATGTCTTTGAAATGCTTAATGATTCTTAATTTCTCTTTACTGCAAAAAATACTTGGAACTTTCACAGACTTAGTCTGTGAAAATGTAGTCTGTGAGTCAATGGCATTGTGAATCCAGGGGAGTGGTACCACTCAGTAGACTTTGGGAAATAACTCTTGCTTGCGTACATTTTTCATCTATATTCATGTGCATAGTGTGACAACTCTATCAAGAATAGCTTGAAATAGAAATAGGAGAGAGAGAGAAAGAGAGAGAGAGAGAGAGAGAGAGAGAGTGAGAGAGAAAGAGGAGAGAGAGATGATTGAACCAAATCTATAGTGAGTGATTCTAATGAATCAAAATAGTCCTGGGACTTTATTAGAAAAAGTAGCATGACATTATTATCAAGTCCCCAGAAATTATTTAAGAGAGTATTTTGATGGCAATTTTTTTAATTGCTAAATGATGGATGAAAATAATTGCTTAATAGATTTTAATAAGAAAGAAAACCAGTATCCCTCTTCTAACTGCCCACATGCAAATTCAACCACTATTATATTCTCAACCTACTGACAGATATTTAATAAACTCTAAGCATAGTGAAGACAGGGGTCAAAGTTTTCATATATGTTGAGATTAATCATCATAGCTACTTTCAAGTAGAATTTAAATAATAAGTTCATATTAGGATATAAAATGGCAATCAACTTTTGCTTAAGAGGAAAAATACATGTAAAGCAAATAAATGCAAATCAGATATTTGGCATGGTGAATTCTATTTTGTCTTTTTTTTTGCATCCATCAAGAAGACGATGTATTTTCCCTTTATTCTGTTTCAGTTATTTATATTGATATTCAAACAAATTTCTTCTTGCATCTTGACATAAGCATGGTCATGAAGAATATGTCTTTCACTCATTTTCTTAAAATATTGCTACAGTTTAAAAGACGAATACCTGGTGAGAGGCTGGCATAGCAATTCAGATAGAATTGTATGTGGCTCCATAATCTTGTTTGCCACATACAAGTGCCTGTGTCCTGAGATATAAAGATATGAGCTAAGATCCTGACACTGCTTGTCAGATGGGTGACGTTACCTAATCTGCTTCTCTCATTCTTATCTTTACCTTCTGCCAAAAATGGGACTATTGAGACTAATGTGTGATTTAAAAAGTAATTGAGAATATAATGTATAGCATGTCTTGAACAGTGCTTGGTAGATAGTGCTCCATGCTATGTACCTTCTTTCTTCCTTGATTCTCCTTTTTCCTGCTAGAGAGATTGAAAGTAAACTTCACATAAATTAAAATTTCTAAAAAGCATATAGTATTCTTACTGTTCTCACCTCTTCACAATCCATTCATTTGCTTTTCCCTTCTTGTTCCCTTCAAAGAAATTGCTCTCACCTCTCACAAAAGACCCAAAATAACTCTTGCTAAATGTGGTGGTAATTTATTATTCATATTTTTTAAATGGAGAATGTGCAGTCATAGTAAAGATCCAGAGGAAGATGACAGTCGCTGATGAATGAAGGAGACAAAGATGAAGCTAAAGAGGCTTAAAGTTATAAACCTGGAAACCTTCATAAAACAGTGCTGAGATTTACAGAAATTGATGATTTAATTAGGTATGATATAGGAAGAAGAGAAAAGAAGTTCTTTGTTATATGTACCAACACACTCTAGAATGTTTTTCAAGTTAGTGTTTTCCCAGTAGAAAACACTTGATTTTTAATATCCAAAATTCATAAAATGCCTACAACTCACTTTACCTTGTTTTTGTTTGTACTTCTCTTGCTAATATTAATATTGGAAAATATATTTACATCACCCAAACTCAGTAGAATACTATTTATGCAACATGTCATGCAGGAGAAAATCTTAAGTTTCCACGAGACAATTATGTTCTGAAATTTCATGGAGGGGCAATACAGATGATGCTCCCCCAGGGATGCTGCTGTGGCACTTTTCATACTGTTTTGCAATTATGGGCCTGACTTCAGAATGAAAATACAGGTCAGCTTGGAAATCAAAGAATTGGAATTTCTATTGCCTAATTTTGCCTTGACCATACAAAGTCACACATTCATCAAGTGAAAACAATTTGTATCTAGCCTGTTTCTCCCTCACCTCAGATAGTGCAAAAGCAATTGAACTGAATAGAATTCAGTTCTATACTGTTCACTTAACATAAACTATTGTTTGTACTGGGAAATTGCTCGAGCAGCTATTCGAGAAAGGGCTTTAATTTTGGCATCTTTATTGCCTTTTCAAAGAAAGTTCATTTAAATATGTGCTAGCTGCCTTTTAAATGTTTTAAATGACATGTACTACATATATAAACACACTATTATTTTGTAAATGCCTTAGCAATTTAGACTGCATGAATAGTACAATAAAATATAGGTGTAGAAATCTGCTTTCTTTATAATAAAGAGCATATTTTAATATTCTATACATGATATTGTATAAACTCACCAGAATATACAGCTCAGATTTCAATTTATATTACTATTATAACTATTTCAGATGAATTAAAGTTTTCAATGCAATATTCTTTGTGATAAATTTTTAGGACTTTCAATAGTTCTCCAAGTAGCTACAATACATTGATGAATTAGGGACAGCTTTGTTACTATGAATGTATATGTCAAAGGAAAATATCATGTGTAAAATGATGTGATTCCAAAAACAGTACATTATTATATCTGAGTATTTTTGCAATGTTAATACCATATAAATGAATTGATAAAATTGATAAATGTTAAGATATAGTTTCCCTTAAGTGGATTTTAAAATATTCTATGTAAGAAGTTTGCGTACTTTCGTGACATCATTGACAATTGCCAATAATAAAATTATAATATCTTCTAATTCACAACTTTTTCCAAACTAAGCATCACAAGGAATTGCACACTAAAGTAACCTTCATATATGTGAAAACCTAATTGGATTAATTGACATTCTCTGTTCCTGACACCCACTAGACACTGTATCAGAAAATGTTATTTACTTATCATTTTGAATGTATATGCTCTTTTCACTCTAAACTTTAAGTGCTTGGAGGTCAAGCACTAGATTTTATCCTGTAGGAAGCTGCCTGTGTCTTGGTCTGGAACTGTATTAACCCTTAAATAATAGGTTTTGAATTAATAATGAAAGCCTCATTGAAGACAAGGAATTCTTTCGGTTTAATTTATTTTTCTGATGGTTATGGTGATGAAATAGAATCTTTTAAATAAAAGGAATTTGCTTGCTTGAATGTATTTTCCAAATACACTTGATATCACTTTATTCAATGGTTATTTTCCAGGTTCAAATAGTATTTCTATGGCTGCCATGGAATAACTAGTTGTCTGCCCAGTGAAGCTCATAAGACATGAGAGCTCATATTGTTCTGGTGTGGTTGAAAGGACTCAGAGCTTGTCAATAACAGATGTAAGGTCTAGCTTTTGCTCTGCTGAGTGTCTGATATTTGGCATAGGGAATGCTATATTTTTTGGAATGTTATTTTTTTGTTTTGTTTTTCTGTATCTACTTGAAATACCTTGCATTTCCCCTTTGTTTATTCATATGGTTATTTATAGTGATATTGAAGCAAATTCCTTACATCTTTGCATAAACATGGTCATGATATTTTATAACTTTCATATCACCAAATTCTAATTGCAAATTTAGCACAGAACTTTATTCCATGGTTCATGAGGAATATTTATTTATAGTTTGTTTTTTCCTTGTAATATCTCTTTCTGCATTTAACATTTGAGTAATATTGTCTCCATAAAAGCACATGTGGAATTGTTCCCTCTTACTCTCTTTTATGGAAGAGTTCATATTCTATCTTCATTAAATGTATGATGGAAGTCACCAGATAAATTCTGCTCTAGTGTCTTCTTTCTGAAAAAACTTAGTAGTTATGGATTTTAGTTATGTAATATACAGTGAGCTATTCACCTTTTTTGTTTCTTCTTGAGTTTCGGCAAAGTTGTCAAGTTTATGTTTATGTTGTAAACATGTTCATAACAATTCTAGATGGTATAAATATAGGTTTTCAGAATCTAAGTCCATAAAATTTAGAGAAATAGATATCTCACATTTATATTATTCAAAGCATCAGATAATACATCTCACATATCTTTGCAATCACTGAGATGTTCCTGCAGAATCTGTAGCCACAGGTCACAAACACAGATGCTCAGACTCTGAAATCAGCATGATGCTAATGTCATAGAATGGTCAGTTAAATACAAAGTGGCCACTACAGTGAAAGAAGGGAGTATGCAGAGAGCTAGATGCTGAAAGATAATGCATTTGGAAAATGGTGAGTTTTCTTATGCATGTTATTAGACTTTGGAATGATAATTAGGGTACCAGTTGTAACAGGCCTAAATCCCATGTTTAAAGAACACGAAATTCCATCTTTGCATTCTATGGCGCTTTGAGACTGTGGGATATAATATAGTATTTTAGGTACTCAGAAGTGATATAATTTAGTTAGTAACCAGAAAAGTAATAGGAGTTGACATCATGTGGATGAATTAGAGGGAAGGAAATGTTGATGAAGGGTTCCAGGTGAAAGACGATGAAAGTCTGAACTGAGGTTGTGTGGGAAGGTGATGGGACATATCTGGGAAGTATTAGGTAGAGATGTAGATTGGTGGCTATAGACATAAAAATAAGAATTGACCACAGGAACTTAAGATTTCTCTTGGGTTCTTGCAGAAGTTAATAAATGGTTACTGAGAGCAAAGCTGTTGATTTTCTAGACATGTTGAATCATAGGTGTCACCTGAGGGATATTCAGGTGGAAAAATAGATTAAGCAGTTGGATATAGAATGCCTGCAGCTCAGGAAAGAAAGATGTTTACAGATTTTGATTAAGGAAACAGCTGATTTCAATGGGGCTTGAAACCATGAGTAACAAAATGAATTCACATACAGTAGAAGTAGAGATTAAAAGACAACATCTGAAGACAGATTATCAGAGTACAATTTCAACATTGTTATGGAATTCTTCCCCCCCAGCAGTGGGACTGTTTGGATGTTACAGGGATTATAGAAGAACTTAAATTTAAGACGCGTATTGGTTTAGCTTTGTTTTGTTTTACTTCAATCCATATATATAGTACCAGCAGCATTATTTAGAACTTTGACTGCAAGTTGACTAAGAAGAAACATTCTCTGTAACCAATGGAGACACTCTATTATTGCATTAGTATTTGTCAGTCAGTTTGTCCATTAAGCACTGGACCTGCTTCCTGTTGCCAACACCATGCATAACATGCTAAGAACAGTCTTCTCCATACTTATACATATGCATTTGGTACATAAGATCATTTCCTGTAAGCAAGGTCATTCCCTTGCACTCATGTGTGTTTCTAGATTCATAAATCTTCCAGTTCCTTGGAAGAAATTCTCTGTGACTAGCATTCTGATGTCATTTAACTCTAGCACAGCTGCCACCAGCTATGTCTGCCTCTTTTTATATCTTACCTAATCATTGTGTCTTGGACTGCCCAAATCCTTGTGTAGTGCCAGTTACCTAAAATTTGATATTGTGTAATACAGTGAACAAATATATAAATATATTTTGACATGTGGTAACTGTATATGTTTATGGAGTAGAGTGTGACTTTTAATACATGTGCACAATATGCAATGATCAGATCAGCATAACTGGCATATCCATGTATTTATGGTCTCAGATATTTGTCATTTCTTGGAACATTCAAAATGTTCTGTAGTAGTTATTTTGAAATACTCCATAGTTGTTGTCAACCATAACTATCATGTTATATAATATTAGGTTGTACCAAATTTCTTAAATCCAACTTAATATTTCTTAATCTTTATGCATTATACAAATGCATTTTTGCGATATAGCTACACAGTTCCTCATAGAATTATTTTCTGTTAGTTTGAGCTTGAGCCCTCAAAGGCTGCTGTATTAGTTACTTTTCTTATTGCTGTGTCAGAACGCCTGACAGAGACAATTTAAGGGAGGAAAGACTTATGTTGGCTCATAATTTCATAGGGGTATAGTCCTTGGTCACTTGGTTCCCTGTTCCGGGCATATATTGCCGTAGAACATCTTGGCAACAGAAACATGCAGAGCAGGAGAGTGTTGACACCTTAGCAGGTAGGAAGCAAAGAAAAAGAGTGCAGGAAGGGACAGGGCAAGATACAGTTTCCAAGGACGCATGCCTAGTGACCTCCTTCCTCTTAATAGGCCCTACATCCTACTTTTTACCATCCTCCAATAATACTATCAGGTATGACTCCATCAAGAGATTAATTCATTAAATCAGAGCCCTCATGATCTAATTGTCTCTGGAAGTGCCTAGTCATTTCTCAGTGCAATCAAGTCCACAAGCAAGATAGCCATCACAACTGTTCACGTTATATTGTTTGTCAAGGAACATCTTGTTAAGTGACTTTTTTTTCATTTGCAAACTGGAAGTTTTCAACAGCAGTTCTTGCTCTTTTAAATAAGAATTTTTCTCCTTTATTTTCCTATGGTTTTCTTTCCACTGTGGTGGACATTTATTATTAACTAAGTTCTCAGAAAATAACATATACATTTACAATACAGTGGCAAATGGTATGATAGTTATGTTATAAATAATTAAATTTATTTGGTGTTATATAAATTGTATTATGATACGAATTATATCTATGATCATTTCTTATCTCCTAAAACATAAAATATTGTAATTTCTTATTTCCTAAAATTTCTGCTAAGATCGAAGCTAGGTACTGTTTAGTATTTTTTTCTACTGTCAAGCATTTGAAAAGAAAAGTGAATAAAAAAACGTCAAAGATAAAAATTCCAACTCTATTTTTTAGTCTTTTTAAATTTTACCTTATACAATTCCTTTTATTTTTATTATAAGAAATAATGGATGTGAAATCAAAGACAATAAAAAATAATTTCAGTTATATATTAGGAAGCATAGCCATTATATATTAATAAAATATTCATAAAATACAATGTAGATTATACCATGATTGTTGCTTTTGTACCATTACACTGAAGACTGAAGATATATAAATATCATTTGCATATTTTACAAGGTTCACACTGCTCCTAATATGCAGGAAAGAATGCTAAGCAAATCCTCATGATAAAATACATTTTCCAGCAGTGAATTAAGATATAAAATTTGTTGTAGGTCCATTAGCCAAATGTTTTACCTATACGTAGCTCTCCTTACATCTACATAGTGTATTTCATTCTCTGCGGTTTTTATTATTACCTCATCTTAAAATGAGACTACTGTTAATGATATACAATATAGCATTTAAGAGAAATGTATTTTCAATTGAGAGAAGTTTTACTTGAATTTTCTTGTATTTGCTAAAGCATTTTTATTTATGTTGTAAACTTCCATGTGTATATATTCTGCTGTGTGAACATGAGAAATAACTTAGAGGTGACTGAACATCAAAACAATTTTCTAGTCTCTGCTCAGAATGACAACATCTTGTTCAGTCTTTTAAATGCTGCTTGTCTTTCACAATTAAGGATTGTTTCAATAATTTAAGAATTTTAGATTTCACTGGGTTTTAAAAATCAAATAAATCAAAATGGTCATCACACTGTATTGTCCTTGTATATTTTCTTGAATATCTGTAAAAAGAAATGAAAGATTGACAGTCAAAATAGGCCTGATCTACTTATACAGCAGTGTAGTTTATGTTATGATAGATGATATTATTTGATAGGTAGAACCATGTATATATATATATATATCAATCTTCCTATGTATCATCTATGTGTTTCAAAATAGCCATATTAAAAGGACCATTGGTATGTTATCAGAATAACCTAATAATTTTATTTCTGACTTAATTACTAACTATGATATGATCACAAGCAAGACGACATATTTTCTTAATTGTATTTCTTACTTTTAAAAATTATCAGGCTTTTATAACAAAAGTTTACTTGTTATGTATGAATTTACACAAGGTACAGAGAGTAAAGACCCATGATTTACACCTGCTGATTTTAAAGGTCTTGATCCTAGTTTTGTTCTGTTTACGTAATTTACTATTTCTGTCAATTTTTTGCTACATTGGAAGTTATAAATATGGAGAACCCCAGCCCTCAGTTGATGCACAGATACTTGTATGATAAAATTCCATCAGAATGGAACAGGAGTTTTATCCTGTTCCATTCATGCTATTCAGTGTTCAAATAATGTTCTGAAAATGTTCAGAGAATATATTCTATTTCTTCAGTAATTATATTCTTACCCCCTTTTAGTAACAAATTTGTTTATATGACCTATAACATGTTATTAAATCTTTTTATGCAAATTACTGTCATCAGAAATAAGATAAATATCACTACAAATCCCATACACATTAAAAGGATAACAAAATAATACTATGAACAACTCTATGCTTAGAATTACATGAAATTAGCTTAATTAGATGAAATAGAGTTTTTCCTTGAGAAAATCTGTTAATACGTACACAGTAAGAAATAGACAATTCTGAATAAGCCTATACCTATTATAGAAACTGAATTAATAATTAATACCTTTCCCAAACAGAAAGCACTAAGCCCAGCCCAGGTAGGATCTTGGTGAATTATATCAAACATTAGGAAAAAATCATACCAATTCTTTACAGTCTTTTCCAGAATATATAACCAAAGAGAATGTTTTGTAACTCATTATGTGAGGCCCAAAACACAAAATCACCAAACCAGACAGATACACAAGAAAGGAAATGAAAGGCTGATGCTGCTCTTGACATAGATGCAGAAACCCTCAATAACTGTTAGCAAATCCATGTCAACAATGTGCATAAAGAATTATTCACCATGATCATGAACAATTTAATATCTTATTCTGCCTTACAATAGTTGTAGATATGTGGTTTCTTACTAACAGACTTGCCTTTTATGTAAGGCACAGAGGTGTAATAGGGAGTTACACAGATGAAAAAAGAGAGAGATTGAACAATTTGGTATACATTGACCTTCAGCTGATGACAGAAGCAAAAACATGCTTACAAAACAATGCTTTCTTATGAGTTATTTGAGTAATGAAGGCCTGCCATGCTTGTGGAAAAAAGCTGACTAGAGGCCTGAAATAAATCCACAAGGATAAGCTGAAAATACCCAGCATTCCATGCAAAACATACACGTGGGAATTTAATCACCAGAAACTCAGGACACAGCCAAAGTTTATAGCTTATTTTCTTTTACTTCTTTAACCATGAAATGAGCCTTTCAATAAGGCCATCAATTACATATTTTGAGCCCAGGAAGGGCTACAAAACACAACTATTCAAATAAGCCAGATGCTTTAGTTTTATAATAGACATGCTATATTTTTAAAAAGCACTAGAAATGTATGGTTAAATGTAAACAAGGAGTGATAGGCACACATAATTCTTGTTGTAATCCAAAGACACTAGAGAAAATCAGGTTTACAATAGATTGTTCTGTATTTTTAGACGTTGTGTTTAATATTGTTCCAGATAAACAGCAGGCCTAAATCAATGTTTGTTACAGGAATGTTAAGACTTTGACAACATAAAATTACTCTTAATGAATGCTTAGCTCTACTTCCCCTGTTACAATTTAAACTTAAGAATGCTTTTGTCAGAAAAAAATGTGCACAAATATAGAAACATAGCATAATATGAAAATGGAAATAAAAGATTCTGGCATAAAATAAAACTGATGTCATCAAATATAATGATGAACTTGTAAATGTTCTGTTGTAGGTGCAAAATGACTATACTTAAATTGAGTACTGAGACACCAATGCAAAGTTAGTGAGACACAAGGAAGAAAAACACAACTCATAATTAATATTGTTATATGCTGGTTTATTCATTTCTTTGGAATCTTAGCAGGGATGAGTTCCTCAGCAGAAGCGGTTATATTTAATTTTCTTCACTTAATCTTACTGGGAAGTAGAAGAAGAGCTAAGAAGTCTCTGGTACATTGGAATATGTACTGGGGATTTTAAAATTCTTTCTTCTAATAGAATATAGGATGTTATATTGATTGTATGGTAGCATTGAAGTAGGATATGCCAACATGAAGCAGCATGCATTTTTCCACACCTGGGGGCGTTGGTTACTTTTAAATTTTAAGTAGCATTTAATGTCCCTTGTCCATTGGTGTCTCTTTCAATTAGGACTACTTTATTAGTAAAAATTCTGCTGCTTAGCACATACATAATAGTACAAGTTCTACATATTTAACACATGCCCAACATATGTTCCTTAACATTTGTATTATTGGGAGATGTATAATTCATTATTCAATATTTTGTTGTAGGAATGTAGTTAAATATATGATATTGCCATTTTTAGCTAAGGAAAGAGTGCTGTAAAGACTTCTGCAACTGATACCCATGTGGCTCAATAACAACTGGGCAGAGTGTCTTGAACAAAGTTATTTATTTATGTTAAGATTATTTACAATGGTTGTATAATAGTTTGATATGGCAATTGCAAGATGTTAAACACAATGGCAGTGATATTCAATCTATAATTCATTATAAATAGCAGAGTAATAACAAAATTTATATTTTAAATTGCTAGATGCACATAAATATTTAGCTTGTTTAGTTAATATCTACTACACTCTAAAGAATGTAGGGTTAAGATAAATAAGGCCCTTGCTGTTTAGTTATAATCTCTAGAGGAATAAGGAGAATATATTGTATTTCAGGTGACTATAACTGGAATCTCATCCTCAATGACAAAAAGAAGATGCGTCAATGAGTAGTCATTGACAACTACCTATATAAACATTTCTATGCTTCACCTTAATAAAAAGAGCAATATTACTTGGTTTTCAAAGAGCTTATGGCGTAGAACATCTGCTTTGCAAGCATGAAACCCTGAGTTCAAATCCCAGTCCCACAAACAAACAAGAAAAACCCCAAAGAGCTTACAGAAATGTTAGAAACCCATTTCTAAATATGAAAATTAGTAGAGAAAAATTAGATATACAGTTATAAAGCACTGATGAATATATCTTAAATTAATATCTTTTTTAAATGACAAAGGAAGTCTTTTTCCTATGCTATTGCTGGGAGCAAGAATCTACCTGAGCACTTGAAAGTGGGTAAGGGCATCATTTCCATGCCAAAGTGGCTGGGGAGTTTCCGCTAGATGTTCTCTAGAAAGTGGACTAGAGAAGGGGATAGCCCACCCTGTGCTCTATACACTGTCTTTGGACATAGATGCATGAGACTCCAAAAGAAACTGTCAACAGCCCCTACATCTTGGAGCCAAGTGTGGAACAAAAAAGGTGATGAGAACATTTAGAGCCCATGTGCTGATGGAAACACAAAAGACTGCAATGGGGCTTTGTACATTAATTAATTTGGACAATCATGACAGCCAAAATCTGGTACCAGAAATAATTTCTGTTATGTGGATGCAGAAAGGGAGTCCAAGGACAACCAGAAAACCAAAGAAAACTACTACAGCATAGAGATGATGCTCCAAGTTTTAACTTCCTCATAGCCATCACTCATTCTCCCTCTGTCCTGTTCTGCCAGCCAGGCTGACCCTTGTCACCACCCAAAGATGCTGGATTAGTCACTCAAAATTCAAACAAAGGCCCATGAAACTTCTGATGGACTCTATTACAACACCTGATATTCTACATCCTTATACTTTCCTTCACAAAAACCACATGAAATTAAAAAGCTTCTGCACAAGAAAAGAAATAGTCTCTAACTTGAAGAGGTCACCCACAGAATGGGAGAAAATCTTTGTTAGTTTTATATCAGACAAAAGACTGATAAACAGAATATAGAGGGTGTTCAAAAACTAAACTTCCCAAAAGTTAATGATCCAATAAAGAAATAGGAAACTGAACTAAATAGAACTTTCTCAAAAGAAGAAGTCCAAATAGCTGAAAAACACATGAAAAAATGCTCACCATCCCTAACCATAAAGGAAATGCAAATCAAAACTACACTAAGATTCCACCTTGCTTCTGTTAGAATAGCTACCATCAAGAACATCACCAACAACAAATATTGGCGAGGATGCTTGAAAAAAGGAACTTTCACATACTACTGGTGGGAATGTAAGCTAGTACAACCACTTTGGAAAACAATATGGAAGCTTCTTAAAAAAAACTTAAAAAAGATCTGCCATATGATCCAGCAATACCACTCCTAGGGATATACCTGAAGGAATGTGAATCAGGTTACAACAAAGGCACCTGCACACCCATGTTTATTGTAGCACTATTCACAATAGCCAAGGTATTGAAATAGCCAAAATGCCTCACTTCTAATGAATGGATTAAGAAAATGTGGTACTTATATACAATGGAATTTTGCTCAGCCACAAAACAGAATGAAATTTTTTCATTCACAGATAAATGGATGGACTGGAGAACTTCATCTTTAGTACAGTTAGTCAGGCTCAGAAGGCCAAAAGACAAATGTTCTCCCTCATATATGGATGACAGACATAAAACAAATACAGTAATATTATTGGATACTGGTCACACATTAAGGAGAGACAGTGCATGGGAAGGATAAGGAAAGGGAAAGAAACCAAAACCTTGAATATGGAACTGTATAGGAATGAATATAGTAATCTTAAACTGGCTGAGGCCACTATGGGAAGGGGACTAGGGAGTAATGAAGAGGTCTGGTAGAGATGAACCAATTTGGGTTGCAAGTACTTATGCTTAGAAACAACACAAGGAATCTCCCTGTATAAGCTATCTTTATCTCAAACTAGCAAAAACACCATGTTTTTCTTATTATTTTTTATATTTTTTTCTTCTACAAAATCGGAGGCAGGAAGTAGGAACAGAGGAGTGAAGAGGTAGCCCAAATATGTATACATATGTAAATAAATACAAAAATGATAAAATAATAATAAGAAAAAACCCTACAACATGGCCAAGTAACTATTGTCTATTTAATACATGCTGCTGAGTAGAATGTTCTCCCATTTAATATTAGTCTCAACTCCATGAGGTAGGAACTGTTAATGAATCTCAGGAAGCTTAATTAAATCACCCAAGGATACACACTGAAATTAGCATCTGCCTTGAAAGCATTTTCTGTTAACTTGTTACCTGGAATGTCTTCTCAAAAGAGCTGAAAATTAAAGTATACATTAAGAATGTCTGTTATAAAAGAATTGCATAATGCTGAGGAGTCTGAACAGCAGACATAGCCTGTCTACCTTCCTCAAACCTCACCTTGTCCTTGCCACTAAAGGACACTGAAAATCTGATTTCCAAATGCTGGAATCTGCATGCTTTATCTGTAAATTTCCTTTAGTAATGGAAGCCAATTTGGTGAGTTAGAAAGTGCCAGAAAATGAATGCTTGACCCCAATAGCCTGAGCCAATGGTCTATGTGAGTAGGTGTGTAAATACCCTTCTTTCAGTTTTGTGTGATGGAAGAGGTCAAGTATCTCACATACCTACGCTCTACACTTGCCTCCTTGTTTCTCCGGTAGAAGTAACTCCATTTCCCACACTATTGACTAGCGTGATTATGTAATCTTAATTGGGTGCCCTCTCTTCCCTTTTTATTTTCCTCTTGCCTTATTGGAATGTCTCTGTCTGTTTATTTATTATCTCTCATTCTCCTCAAATAAAGTACTCAAATGCAAAGTCTTCTCTTGAGTAACCTTCTGGAAGAAAACACAGTAAGACATTGTCTTACAAATATAGAATTTTTGCAAGAAATAAATCTTCTATAAAAGTTCTGATCAAAGTTTTCAGCCCAATTCAAAAGAATGTTTAATCAATAAAGCCAGAGCTAGGTAGAGTGATGTTGGAAAATTTAGAGATTAAGAAAAAGTAACAACTTGTAGGGTTCATACCAGGAGCTCTAAGTACAATTCCCTGTTAAAAAAAAATCAGGATTCCTTTGAGATATGGCTGATTCTAGGAATGGAGAAGGAAAACCACAAGATAAACCTAAACAATTTATCCTACAGGAAGTAAGGTGGCTTACAGAGACTCGGCAAAAGAATTCAGGAGAAATCCTGATGAAAATAAAGAGAAATAAGAGACAAGCAATTTTGGCATTAGTAGATATAATATTACAATACCTGAAACATTGCAGGTGTTTCAAATTCATGAATAATTACTATTACTGACTTATATAATTGGGTCATGTCAATTATATATACTCATGCATATTTGGGCATACTAGAAAACAAAATTTAAAATTATTAACTAGAGATAAAGAAATATTTGTCTCATCTTCTTATGCAAACTTTACTCAGAAATAAAATAATTGACTAAGGAGTGTTTCTCCAGACAGAAGTGTTGAAGTTTATAAATGAAGAAGGAATGATAGAATTTCAACCTAACAATGATTATTCATAGCAGCTAGTATCACAAAAAATAGATAACCAAATATGATATGCATCGAGGTAGAAGTACACACTGATTATCAAATATGCTTGTTAATAATTGAAGCTTAATTTGATCAACACTCTAATAATTAGTTTGTTGGAAAATGGAGAAATTTGAATACCAAAATATGTACATATGCAGATTGGGGAAATTCTACAAGGCAAATAATAAGTTATAACAAAAAATAATCAATAATAAGTTACAACAAAAATTGAAGAAAATCTGATAAATTGAAATAATACTTATAAGTAGTATCAGTTTCAATGAAAAACTTTATTAATAATGTGATAGTTAATACTGATTGTCAACTTGAATTGATTGAGAGATGTTTTAGGTGACTAATAAAGCACACTTTGGGTCTTAAGGCATTTCCAGAGATAATTGACAGGTGGGTGAACAACTGAAGGAGAAAGTCTCGCTATCAATGTCGGCAGCACATTCTAATAAGCTGGGGCCACAAATGGAATAAAAAGTGCAAAAAGAGAAAACAAGACAGCACATGCAAACTCCTTCCTTAGAAAGTGCATGTATTCCTTCTGCCATTACCCACGGACATCAGACTGCAGTTCCTTTAGCCTTTCAATGCTGGCTCACACCAGCAGCTTTTCAGGGGCTTCCAAGTCTTTGGCCTCAAACTGGAGCTGCATCATTTGTCCCTCTTTTTCTGAGGCTTCCAGCTTCTTTAGCAGGGCAGCTACCAGGTTCTTTGGCTCTCCAGCATTCCAACAGTCATTGCTGAACTATCCAGTCTCCAATTATGTAAGCCACTCTAATAAATCCCCTTTCATTATATATCAATAGCTAACTAGATAAATATTACATATATTGATGTTCCTTGAGAGAATCCTGACTAAAACAAATACTATGATTTAAAGAAATAAAAAATAAATAAACAGAAAAGAAACCAACAATCAAGAGATTTGAACATTGATAAATACTATATGCTATTAGTGAAATATTAACTTACTTTAAACATCATACATCAACTAGTTATTTAATTTTTTTATCTTTGAGAAATACATAATAAAATATTTACAAATGAAATAATATGCTGGAGATTCACCTTAAAGCAATCTCGTGGTGTCATGGAAATGGTGGGACTGTTGGTGAAATAAGATTGGCCATTAATTCATCATTGTTGAATGTGAATATTGAATTCTCCCATGATAGCAAAAAATATTCAAAAGAATTTTCTAGATTAAAATGCTAATAAAAGCATAAAACATAACTAGTAATGAGCAAAAGAAGAACCAAGAAACTTGTCAACAACGACCTCATAAAGTCACTACGTGAATAATTAGTAACATAAAAATGCAATTAGAAAACTGTAAGTACACTTATAAGTAATTCCAGAAAGAGACAAAAGTGACAGATGAGGAAGGAAGTCAATAATGGTAGGAAAAATTAGTAGTAAGATGATGTTTGTGCCTACTGAGGATAGAGTGGCTTACAGCAAACCAAAAGTCCTGCTGAAAACAACTAAAAGTGGCCAGAGGGAAAAAATGTAAATCCATCTGAAAGCACTGGAGAGAAGCACTGAGCGGGCAAGGTCCCAGAGACCAGGGAGTCACCACAGGTAAGCTTTCTGTGGCAAACTGCTTTTCTTTTCAGACCTTCTCTCAATTCTTTGAATAGGTACTGAAGAAGCTGCTCCTAGAGCTGATGCTAAGACATAGAGAAGCTATCTAAGATTTTGTCAGTGTTATGGCCAAAAATACAAAAAATGGAATTCAGTGATTCCACGTCCTTGAATGGACCCCGAGTCTTTTAACTAGCAGGGTCAACTATTCTATGGTAGAATATAGCATCATCCAGACCCTCTATAATTTTTCAGTTGTAAAGTTCAGCATTGCAAACAAAATTACTAGATAAACCAACAGACAAGAACAAGGAAATAAAAACTATAAAAACCCAGACAGCATCTCATTAACTGATTATTAGACACATATTTAAAATGACTGATTATATTTAAGAATATTGATGACCCCATGAAAAGCTAGGTTCTAGTTAAAATCTAGAAAAAGTATGTAGAAATTATAATCTTAAAATTTAACAATAAGAGATGAAGGAAAGATTTAATACCCTTAAATATAAGATTGAAAGATACTATTCATGGAGCACAAAGGAAAAACAATATACAAAATATGTTACATAAGAAATATACTAGACACAAGAAAAAAGATTACTCAGGGAATGTCATTTTATAATTTAAATGTGAATTTATAAATCTATACAATATAAAAACAGCTTACAACCTTGAAAGCAAAAATATGCACACTTGAAGCAACTAAGGGAATTTGGTGCCAGCAGACCCAGACCAAAATGTTATTAAGGTGATCTCTTCAGGTAGAAGTCCAAAACACAGAATGTTATGGCTTAGTGTGTGTGAGTATATTTTTGAGTATATTAAATGCATGTAAAATAAAAACATATAAAAGTTGACAATATATGGATTTTAATGACAAGGATGCACGTTGCAAGTAATAGTAAAAAGTTATGATTAGTGAGTAGATGGTAAATGATGAAAATGTGTAAGGGAATAATAAAAGAAAAGGGACTATACACAGATGGGAATAGTAATATTTAGGTTGATATGAACTCAACTGTGTCAGAAATTGTACTAGATATTCATTGAGTACTGCTACATTTGGAGGTCAAACACTGTCAGACTAAATTTTAAAAAAAAACAAATTTATGCTTCCTACCAGATACACATCTTAAATATAAAGACACAGATAACTTGATAGTAAAATCTTGGAAAATTTTACCTTTAAAACATTA
Source organism: Castor canadensis (assembly GCF_047511655.1). Lineage (NCBI taxonomy): Eukaryota > Metazoa > Chordata > Mammalia > Rodentia > Castoridae > Castor > Castor canadensis. The sequence goes on along the minus strand of NC_133400.1, from coordinate 77,394,675 downwards.
AGAAAAAGGCAAATAAAATATTGTTGCACTTATAATAATATTAAACAAAGCAACATTTAAGAAATGAATAGGAGTATTTTATAGTGTTAGAAGTCTCTACTTAGGATGCAATTTTGAATTTGAATATACACTAGCCTTAAAATATATGGAGCAATAGTTGAGATGACAAAAGGAAAATAGACAGTGATACTAAAACATTCAGTACTTTTCTCTTATATCTGATAAACATTGAAGACCAAAATTATTACAAAGAGGACCTGAACAATATTAATTAACAAACTTGATCTAAGTGGCAAACATATAGTGCTGAACTCAGCATATCTGAATATGCATTCTACTTTATAAAATAAATATAAATGTGTCATGATTTATCAAAATTGACAATATGGTATTGATTCTCAAGTAATTTGCCTCTCTGCCAGGATAAATGCCAAACTCTCCTTTCAATATCTTATTCTTATTAATTACCATTAAATATTTTTAAATTACTAAATCTTATTATGACTTTAATGCAAATGCAACAAATATCAAGTAATTTAAATCATAAAAAATAATTTGGTTATTTAATGGAAAATAAGTACAAAAATTTACAAATTTACCAATTCTAGACTATAAGCAATCTACTTTTAATATATTATAGTTTAAAAGATTACAATAAAAATTAAAAGTATGAAAAAATGAGTGATATTGGAAATGTCACAGTTCCAACTTTGTGTTGTACAATCTTATTTATAAGGAAATACATAGCCATAGGTTCACATTAAAAAAGATAAATGGCAAAATATGTTACATAAATATAGATATTAATAAGTCAGACAAATAAGCCCAAGAAAAGTAAAAGTAGGAAAAGTAGCATAAACTAATGAAGCAGAAATCAAATGAACAATAGAGAAAAATCAACAAAGCCAGAAGCTGATCCTTTGTAATGACTAATATAATTGAAAGTCCTTCTCAACTAAAGAGTCATTTATTACTAATAGCTGGTATGAAAAATGGACTATCACCAAAACTGTAAATAATATAATGAGTGGAGGACTTAAGTTTACATCCACGATGGAATAGTAGAACGATATTTATCTTTCCACTACAAACAGCTATAAAACTAGATGAAGTATACAAAACATCTGTTTTCAGAAGTGGGGCTGTGAATACTTAGTTTCTGCCTAGAAACACTATATGTACTGCAAGTCAAGAAAGAGACCCAAAAGGAGCAAGACAGTATCTGTGTTAAAAAGACAAAGTGAAACTTCCAGGTTGGCTGGATTCTTCATAGATTTCCCAAAAAGAAGATAGCCATAAATCTGAAGAAGAGGACCCTTGCCCATCTGATGAATAGTAAGATGTGTAGGTAGAGAAGAAAAATCCAAAGCCGAGTTCAGCTGCAGCACAACTACTTCTAGAGCTCACACAATGTTGGAGATTGAGAATCCTGATCAACCACTAGTCATCCTTTAGGAACCACAGAAATGTCAGCCCTTGAGAATGGAGTTGTACTGTCCTAAAAACAGACACTATGAACTTCTATATCAAATTTTTTAAACAAGCCTGAAAAAAATCTAGCCATTTATCTGCTTACCAATATAACAGCCACTACTTTTTCCGTATCTTACTAATTATTATCGTTGTGGTAGGGAACACATGGAATCTACTTTTTTTTTTGTGGTACTGAGGCTTGAACTCAGGGCCTTCACCTTGAGCCATTCCACCAGTTCTAGTTTTGTGAAGTGTTTTTATGAGATAGGGTCTTATGGAACTATTTGCCTGGGTTGACTTTGAAACACAATCCTCCTGATCTCTGCCTCCTGAGTTACTAGAATTATAGGTGTGAGCCACCAGAGCCCAGCTACCTTCTTAAGAAATTTTTTTCCATTTTTTTAAATTGTTTTATTATTCATATGTGCATACAAGGCTTGGGTCATTTCTCCCCCCTGCCTCCACCCCCTCCCTTACCACCCACTCCACCCCCTCCCTCTCCCCCACACCCCCTCAATACCCAGCATAAACTATTTTGCCCTTATCTCTAATTTTGTTGAAGAGAGAGTATAGGCAATAACAGGAAGGAACAAGTGTTCCTGGTTGAGATAAGGATAGCTAGACAGGGAGTTGACTCACATTAATTTCCTGTACGTGTGTTGCCTTCTAGGTTAATTCTTTTTGATCTAACCTTTTCTCTAGTTCCTGGTCCCCTTTTCCTATTGGCCTCAGGCTTTAGTTTCTCTGCGTTAAGGGCAACAAATGCCAACTAATTTTTTCTTAAGAAATTTTTACCTGCATAATGCAATATTATTAATTATAGGAACAATTTTGTAAGCAGACCCCTAGAACGTGTTCACCCTGTATAACTGAAACTGTGTAGCTATTAATCATCAACTCCCTAGTCCCTTGCTACTACCTACCCTCTGTGTGTATTTGAAAACTTTAGATACCTTATGTAAGGGTAGTAATTAAGAACTTGTCTCTCTGTGATTGACTGATTTCTCTTGGCATAATGTCCTCCAGATTAATCTATGTCATTAATAATGATGTGATTTACCTCTTTTTAAGGCTGAACAATATTCCACTGTGTGTATATACATTTTCTCTATCCATTTGACAATAGACATCTAAGTAGTTTCCGTAGCTTGAGTATTGTGATAATTCCCAATCAACATGGGAGTGTTGAAATGTCCTTCAGATCCTGATTTCAGTTATTTGGTTATTTATCACTGAAGTGGGATTTCTAGGTCATATGGTAGCTCTATTTTTAATTTTTTTGAGGAACCTCCATCTTTTTCTATAATACCTTAAGGAAAACTCTTAAATCTAAACTGAATCTCTTGTGGAAAGCATATAGTTGAATGCAGATTTTTTATTAATTTGGCCACTGTATGTCATTTGATTGGAGAGTTTAATCCACTGTGTTTACAGTAATTTTAACATTTAAGGACTTAATAGCATTTTGTTAATGATCTGAATTCTTTAGCTGATATTTTCCTCTCACTATCTTTTGTAATTTATTTATCTTTGTAGTATTAAACTTTGATTCTTTCTTTTTCTTTGTATCTTCTATAGGTTTTTTGTGTGAAGAGTGTGTGTGTGTGGTTACTATAAGGCTTGCATAAAACCTGTTACAGTTATAACTATCTACTTTAAGCTCATTGCAGCTTAATTTTAAACATATAACGAATCTGTACACTTTTATTCTCTTATGTTATTGATGTCAAATTTTCCATCTTTTATATTGTTTATTGGCTAACAAATTTGTACTTATAACTATTCTTAGTACTTCTTAAAACTTTCATATTCATTTTTTTGAGGAATGTCTATGCAGTTTCCAAACCAGCCACACCATCAAATATTCTTCCCAACAGTGTTAAGAGTTGAGTAATTCCTCAAATCTAAAAAGTATCATGAAAAACATATAGTTGGATAAATTTTTTTATCATTTAGCCACTCTATGTCTTTTGATTGGGTTGAATTAAAATTGATTTTTATGCCAGGATTCCAATATTACAGTATTGTATATTTGCCTTAACAAGTGAGTTTTATTCTTTCATACGCTTATGTTGCTATGCATATATATACAGTATTGTATATTTGCCTTAACAAGTGAGTTTTATTCTTTCATATGCTTATGTTAACATCATTTGGTTAACTAATATAGTTGAATGCACATTTTTGTGCATTTGAAATAAAAAAAGAACCTTTGTAAATGCCACCATGTACACCCAGCACAACAATAAAGGAAAAGAAAAATTTCCTGTAGCATATTTTCTAGTGTAGGTTGAGTAGTGGTAAACTCTCTGGTTTTTGCCTGGAAAAGTTATTACTTTAGTTTTTGAAGGGCAGTTTTTGCAGTATAATATTCTTGATTGGCATTGTTTTTCTTTTAGCTCTTTTTTTTTTTGGTGATGGTACTGGGGGTTGAACTCAGGTCCTTGCACTTTCTAGGCAGGCTCAATACTGCTTGAGTGAGCCCTGCCCTCAGTCTGTTTTGCTTTCATTATTTTGGGGATGATGTCTTGTGTTTATGCCTGGGCCATCCTGGACTGTGAACCTCCTACTTATGCTTCCTGTGTAGCTGGGATGACAGGCTTGTACCACTGTGTCCAGTTATTGGTTGTGTGGTTGAGATGAGGTCTTGCTAACTTTTTTGCCTGTGTTGGCCTTGATCTGCGATCCTCCCAATCTCCCTGCTCCTTAGTAGCTGAAATTATAAACCCAAACCACTGCTCCCAGCTTTCTTTTTAGGACTTGGGATATATCACCTCTCTCTCTCACTCTCTCTCTCTCTCTCTCTCTCTCTCTCTCTCTGGAGTATGAGGTTGCTGCTGAGAAATCTGTTGATAGTCTTTGAAAGCCACCTTATACTTGTTATAATTTTCTCTTGCAACTTCAAATGTCTCTTTGTGTTTGACCTTTGACAACTTGATTATAATGCAACTTCCGTGAACACTTTTCTAGGTTCATCATCTTGGTTCCTTCCAGCTTCATAAATTGGCATGATCTTTTTTGTCTTCAGATTTAGGGAATTTGGGGCCATTAATTTTTTTTTTTTTTTGCAGTACTGGGGCTTGAACTCAGGGCCACTCCACCAGCCTTTTATTTGATGGGTATTTTTGAGATAGGGTCTCACAAACTATTTGCCTGGGCTGGCTTCAAACCAAGATCCTCCTGATCTCTGCCTCCTGAGTTGCTAGGAGTATAGGCATGAGTCACCAGCACCCTGGTAGTATACCCTTACACATGTATTATTTCACTTGACAGTGAGGCCAATTAAGCTTTTCTTACTCTTTTTCATTCTGTTTTTCTTTTTTGTTACTCTAACTGGATAAGTTCAAGTAATCTAAATTCAAATTCACTGATTTTTCTTCAGTTTATCTTCTATAAGTCCACTGTTGAAACTCTTTACTGAATCTTTCAATGGAGTTAATGTGTTCTTCAGATCTAGAATTTCTGATTGATTCTTTATATTTTCTTTCTCTTGATATTCTCACTTAGGTTATCTATCATTTTCCTGAACTCATTTAGTTATTCACTTGTCTTCTCCTATATTTCACTGTATTTCTTTAAGATAATTATTTTGAGACTCCATCTCACAATATTAGTTTTTTATTGTTGGTTGCTGAAGGTTTATTTTGTTACTTTCATTGTGTCATGTTTCCCTGAAACTTCTGATTCCTTTTAGCTTTACTTCAGTGTTTGCAGAGTTGAAGACTACACTGTGAAACAAATGGATATTGTTCAGTTAGTCCCATTTGTTGGAATTTATAATACAGCTATAGAAAACCTATGTACAATATTGATTTCAAATGTATTTATGACATTAGACAAGAAACTGAACACCAAAACTAGTTTCTGTAAATGTAAATAAATTCAAATTATACAGAATATGCTTTCTTTACACAATAGAGCTTAAGGAGATATTAATATTATCACATCTAGAATATTCTAAATACTTCCAAGTTAATTCTCACCCTTTTAAGTGAACTAAATCATCAAAGAAGATATCACAAGGATAGCACAAACACATGACTGATAATACAACCGATGAAAATTATCACAGTAGTTGGTATTCCTATATACTTCTCAAATTTCAGTTTTATCTTAGTTCCTTTAATTCTGATACCTTGTGACAATAGATTTCTCCCTGCCTTCTTTCTGTAGACCATTGTTGAGATTAAAAGCTCTTTCCTTTGCTAAACAGTAATAGGAAAGGAAGCTTCACATTAAGTGAGCTTCTCTGTTGTGACTTTATATGAGTCAGGAGCTGTTTTATATAGACGTATCATAGAGTAGTTTGTCTTTTGCACTAGCCAGTCAATAGGCTTCCAGATAAATACCTGTTTGAAGTTATGCCGCTATTCATTCTCTTTTCTGAAAGAACCCTTAAATGATGGGCTTGTTTATAGATGAGAAATATTTCTCTGTAGTGAGTACATACCAGAAAATAGCAGTAAGCCTCATGTGCTTGAAGAATGAGGAACCATAAAATACCAAACCCTTAACTGAAGCAGCTACAGAAATAAGTGAGTTAGAAGACTGTAATTGATGAGGGTAAGGTCATGTATCATGCTAGCATTATTCTTGATTGTTAATGATATTTATTTTAGTAGTAAAAATGTAAGAAGAAGGTTCTTTTAACTCATCTCTTCCCCATTGCCATTTCTTCTCCCTTGCCTTCACTTTCCTTCACTTCTCTTTAAATAATACATGCTTTATGTAGATAATAAAACTGGAATTATGGCCATTACCCACTTAAGATTCACACTGAAAGCACATCTAAATAAATCACAAAAATTTCCCAGCATCTTATGAAATGTACAGCTCACAAAGTAGATTTCCAGGTGTCTATGGGCATTATTTCAAACATTTTGTGGTACTTAGATACTTAGGTTAGCATTCATTGTTTTTCATTTTATTCACTTTCTCCTTATATATTCTGCGTGCTCTATACCCAACCTACTCTTGTATAAACAATCCTAATAAAATATTCCTAGGACCAAATTACAATTCACTTTCAGTATTCTGAGTGCCTACTATGCACAAGGCACTCGTGAGTCAAAATCACTATCAAATTCTTCATCTACAATCTTATTGATCTACCAATATTATCTTGGATTTACCTGGCATTTATTTCAATGATGTATTTGCTAGGTTTTTTTTTTGTTGCTTGCTTTTGTGTTTGTTTCTGTTTTTCAACTGATCGCATTGTAAACATGGGAGACCTATAGGATATTGCCTAAGGTACTATGAACACATAGCTTAGATGATGGCTATGTTTAAACTGTTATAAAATAAATGAAAAAAAGGTGATTTCTTTTTTTTTCAAGTTTCTTAGTTGCAAGAAAAGTGTTAGGATTGGACTTCATGAGACTAGGAAGTCAAATGAGTACATTACACATATAGGGATTAAGCATTACCTAAGGCAAATGAGAGCATCTGTTCTTGTTTTTATTTGCATTAATTTTATATCTCTTAGTAAAGCAATGCTGTTAAATCACTAAGAAATTGGAGTTTTTAAATTTACAAACTTCTATTTTGGTTTATGTTGGCATTTCAAAGAATATAAAAGTCATTATAACATGTAATATTAAATAAAATCCAGAAAGTTATTATAAAATAACTTGCATCATATGAAACTACTTGACTCAATTGTACCATTATTTTCATAAATTATTCAGACATTATACTCTCTATTTAAGAATGAATATAGAATTTTTAAACCTTTTGAAATCACCATAAGAAGGGGAATAAAGTAGAAAGAAGAAAAATAGAGGAGGTGAACCAATTTGGGTTATCATATATATATATATATATATATATATGTCATTTTTTTTCTTTTACAAAATCAGAGAAGAGGAGGGTGGAATAGATCCTGCCTTGGGAGGTTGGTACCAATGGGAGAGGGGGGAGATGGGGAAAGGGTGCAGGAGGGTGAATATGTTGCAAATATAGTGTACACATGTATGTAAATGGAAAAATGAGACCTGCTGAAACTATTCCAGGAATGGGGGGATGGAAAGTGATAGAAGGGTTGAACTCAAGTATGAAATATTTGATATGAGAACTTTTGTAAATGCCACAATGTACCCCCACCCAGCACAACAATAAAAAACATTACTCCCATGTTTTAACATATTTTGGACACAGAAATCCTACCACTGGATCTACATTGCATCCTTGCTGAGTAAAACAAAGCATGTCTAAATACTGAAAAGTCTCTGGAGTTACTAATGTAGACAGTTAAGTAGTTCAAGGTCAGCAGAGGGATTGCCATATGACTGATTCCTCTCCAGGTGGGAAGGACTGGCTTCTTTGCTGCCTGTTACAAAGAAGTGGAACGTGGAACACTATGTTGTAGGTGCCACAGATGAAGCCCATCTAGAACCATCCATGGATGTAAATCTGCCTCTGTACTACTGAGCTTCTGGCCTATAATGCAAGGAAGAGAAGGTAGATCTGTGACCACTTTACACAACAGACCTAAAGGTTGTAGGAGCCATGGCTAACTCTGTGAGAAGAGTGAGGAAGATTGTATTCTTAGCGGTTGGACAACAACAACTGAGCCCTCTATCATGTAACTTCATGAATCAAGCCACTATAATTCTGTTGGGAATGGAATCTGCCCCACAACAAAGCTGGTTACATTGACTTTCTTTTTCTGTGACCACATCATAACTACTCAGGAGACAGGTTCAGCAAAATTCCATGCAATCCATGGAGGATACTGGTCAAAGCTGCTTCCTACTTTCTGTACGACTTAACAACATGACGAATCCCGCATGAAGAAAAGTAATTGTTAAGTTTTAAGATTTGCCTCACTCACCACATCCTCCAATGTGGAAGACATTAACTTTGTTGTTAATGCTCAGAGGTCCTTTGTTGGAGGCTATGATGACTGTGAGCCAAAAGCTGTCCAAGATAAAGGTAGAGCCTTAAATCAAGTGAATTCTGCAATCTGAGTCAAACAGGCAGTTTTCCTTCTGGTAAAAGAGAAAATATCTATCAACTTACTCCATGGAGATCAAAATTCCTCTATTGAGCATAAAATCAAAAATGTGTAGTTCTCAAATCATCTCTGTAGCTACTCCACTATATGAGACTGGATTTCACTATCCTGGTGTGACTACCTTTAAGGAAAAGAGACACCAGGTATGGGGCTGAGGTTTCTCCAACTCCTGTATAACAAAAGGCCTTACATACTACTGAAGATACAATGGAGCAGGAGAAGAGACAGAAGGAAGCAGTAGACAAAAATGCTTATGTTCTTTTGAATATCAGGCTTTCTTGGGGAGTGAGAGCCATTAATTTAATGAGCTGGATACAGAAATCAAGTAAAATAAGCAAGTAAAGTAACTTCAACTATGTGGGAAAGACCATTCACTGTGGTGAAATCTCCTGAACTTATAAGTAGTATGGAAATTACTTCCTGTACTGTTAATGTTCATCAAGTCTAGGTGGGGCATTTCTGATCATTGTGCATAGAGGCAATAGTGGAACTGGTGCCAAATACAATGTTGAATGATGAATCTTATGTTTACTACAAATTTAATATAGCAGCCAAGAAGAGAAAAGAAAATCACAATTTTCATGAATGACTGTAAGGCAGTCTAGCTCGTTTGTTGAGAGATGCAATATTTCAATATACCAACCCTGAGTGTCCAGTTAAAGTTGTACGGTGGACTCTTGCCAACTAAATTTAGTCTTGGTCCGTCTGGCCCCAGCTTTTTAAGACATGTGACCATCACTGAATCAAATACATAACCAAAAGCCTTTGCATAGTTCTACAGCCATTGCCAATGCTTTTGCCTTGATAACTTTGGTTCCAGACCAAGACCATTTTACCATCCTTTGGCTGTGTTTCCAAATCTCATTTGCTGTGCTACCTAAAAATGTTTGAATTCTGTGTTTCCCACCAATGAGTCCACTGAAACATAGAAAAAAATCCTCTCCTATAAGAGCTAATTATTTCCACTATGGATAATTTGCTGACAGAATTGAACAAAGATCAAATGACAGTGGGTTTGGGACAGATACCAACTCATCAGACCCCTAACAAGGTAGAGGGATGAACCAGCTAATGTGGGGAAACAATTCTCCATGTGTCTCTTGCATTTCTGCACATTTCGCAAAGCAAGGCACTGTCTGCCCTCTCTTTTGGATTACCTTCTAATAGGTGTTTGTATAAAAACAGGCTTGGAAAATGTAGATTTGTCTCCCTTCCAGTTCAGTACAGGTTTACTAACAGCTTTGGAGTGCAGAGATTATTTCTTCATCTGGAGAAAAGAGCAAACAGCCCATTATAAAACATCCAAGTTCCTTAACCTCAGGGTTTCTCCCCTGTCATGCCATCCAGTGCATGTTCAAATGCCATTTACTCATCTTCACATCATCCTGCTGAAACTGAAATTCAGGAAACTAAGAACAACAACAAAGAAGAGACAATGCTGTAGCTACTATTATTTCTGTGACTTGTAAACTATTGTTCATCTCTGACTCAGGCATTCCATGTATTCCACAAGTATCCATGAAACTGTGACTGACTACCTTATTAGTTTGGAAGCAAATCTCAGAGTCCTCACAATCCTTGATACCTAAGGCAAATTCTTAGGAGTAATGTAGGCTGAAGCTCAAAACCTGATCTCTGAGACAGGAAAGAAAATCTTAATTACCCTATGTCCCCTAATGCAGAAAAGGTTGTCTGATCAGAGTTGTCTGCATATTATCATTTGCCTTATCTGAGGATTTAATGTAAGTTGACCAGAAAAATCTGTTAAATTTATGTGGTATCTTAGGCAGCACACAATGCTTGAAAGATTAGAACACCCCCACAAGACCTCAACTGAACTCTAGGTATCAGTTATTGACAACTGTACTGATCTGGAAAAGGGAGATAGTATTTGCCTGAAGGAACCCAAGTACTTGATTCAGTGCCTTCTTGGGAAGTCTCCTCAATACATTTCCTTTGAGAAATAGCTAACTAGACTTCTACTGTGAGTTTGTGGAGACCAAGTGCTTTTCACAAGATTGCAAGGTGTCCAGATATTCCCATCTTGGGTTGTAATTACTTTGATGATAAGAGTAGAGTTAAGAAGAACCAGTAGTCTTCTTATTAGATGGAGAGGGTAAATTCAAAAAAGAATCCAATATGGTCCTACAGATGTGTCTCTTTTTGCAAAAAGAAGACAGGCACATCTTTATGAACCCTTCATCAACAACCTCCTCCCACCTGGGACAATTACAGAAGATGTCTTACCTTGGGACTCTACTTCCAGGAATTTCTCCAAGATACCTGTGCTTGGTTCATTGATGACTTGGCTGAGCTAAGAGCTGATAGTGTCCACTGGGTGGCAGCAGCCATCTAACCCCAAGAACAAGCCAGAGCACTATCACTCCTATCTTGATTTCTTTTCAGTTTCATATCTGAATGCTTTGTTTTAATAAGAAGATCCAAAGCTCAGAGAAGGCAAGGATCACATGTTTTATTCTACATGCTTCCATGATAAGATCTAAATAATAGTCTCCCAGTTCAAGACATACATTTTTAAAATTTGTAAATTTATTTTAGCTGAATATGGGTTTGACTGTTGAATTATTTTTGAAGAAGATTTTAATATTTTGTGTCAATGTATTTGAAACTTATTTGTTCTCTGGTTGTTCTAAAAACAACCACAAGGTCACATAACAATTCACTTTATTGTAATTAGAATAGTTAGATTGCTCATTGGCTAAGCTTTGGATATAGGTGATGCATGGAGAATTCTGATGCCCTGGCAGATTTCCGTGGCCCCTTTGTCCCAGTTAGATGTGCTAAGAGTAGTCCTGGGTTTTGGCTCCTGAGAAAGGTTTCTTCTTGAGTCAAAGAAACACATTAGGCCATATGATCCCTATTTATAAGCCTTGCTACCATCATTATTCTTATGTTTTGCTCCCTATAATTCTAATAGTAATGACTCTTAAAAGTCCCAACATAACCATAACTTACAGGGGCACAGACTTACAAGAATAGCTTTGCATAATTTTATTCTCAGTTCAGCCTGCCAATCAGTGCTTCTTTGAAAATTAGACTGGACCAGTAGAGGCTGTGCCTAGTTAGTGTCCCAATATAATTTGCAAAATGGGTACTGCTTGGCAAGTAATATTGATTTTTGGAGTTCTGTGCTAAAGTTCACCAATGAATTCAGAACCATGAGTAGCAATGCTTTGTAATGTAAAGAATCTCAGACTTGAATTTTTAAATGAGTTTTAGGCTTTTAGCTTCTCAGAATTAAAAATATAGATATAGCTTTGTGTAAGTCATTTCACCTGACAGTTTTGTAATATGAAAAATAACAAATGAAAGACACTGAAACATGAATAGTCTGTTGCTTCCCAATTTCAATTAATTTCGCAGTCTAAAAGATTAAACTCCCTAGAACAACACTCTGAGCACATCATTCCTCTGCTGAGAATTACTGAAGTTCTCTATGTCTAAAGGATAAATTTTAAAATTCTTAAATTAGCCTCCCCCTTTGGTTCAACCAAAGATATGTTTATTGAACAGAAAGATGATAATGCTCTAGGCTCTAGTAATGCCAAAAAAAAAATACCATAAGCCTATGTTTTTTCATTCATTTAGGTTGTTGGCAGATTTTAGGTACTTGTGGTTGTAGGACTGAAGTCCCTATTTCCATGCTGGCTGCTAGCTGAAGGTTGTACCCAGTTTCTAGAGGGGTACCACATCCCTTGACTTGTGGTCCTTTCACTCCAACTTCAAAAGGCAGTAGCAGTGGGTGAAGTTGTTCTCAAACTTGAATCTTTTCTTCCTCCTTTTCAGTTTTTGCTCCTCTCTGATTGCTCTTCTTCCTCTTTTGCTTTTAATAAGGACTTCCATGATTAGATTAGGCCCATCTATATAACCAAGGATGCTACCTTCATCCCAACATCCTCTAACTTAATTACATCTGCCAAGTCACCTCTCTCTCTCGTCATTTTATAACTTATTCAAAAACCTAGGGTAGAGACATCTTTGTTCATTCATTGTTCAGTCTAAAAAACCCAATTTCTAGATCTTTTTTTCTCCCAAAGAATGAGTGAAACTGATAATGTTTGTTTTTGTGGAAAAGTACATCTTTAAAAGAGAGAAAACCGTATACCCCAAACAAGGAAGAACATGACCAAGGACTCAGGTTCATGGGCGTTTAGAGACCCATGTGTAAAGGACCAAGTGTAGTTAGAGGAATTGAGAGACATCTGGTCTGAATGAAAGATAGATGGTAGAGTGAGGACTTAAAAGCAATAATGCTGAAAAAATAGGTTCACACTGGCTTGTGAATCTTTTTTAATGTTATGCTCAAACTATAGAATAAACCTCATTGCAGATGTTTAATGTGGAAATGTGTCAACCATATAGCGGACAGCTGAGTATCCTATTTGATCATATCTTTACTAATTCATTACATAAATTTTGGAATGAGAAAACATGTTATTTGAGTACTCACTCCACTATTGACTTGTTTGGTTACTCTTGAAATTTCAAGTACAGCAAGTATGATCAGACACTGGTGTATGTGCACACACATGTACTTGTGTGTATGTTTTTATATATGCACACATATGAAAATGCTCTATAAAATTACCATGACTCTAAAAAATATTAGTCTAGATGTTAAATGAGGCTGATTTAATTCTTATCCTTGAGTGTGATATGACAATCATGTCTATCATTATTCATGTCTCTTTTCAAATGCTGAATAGGTTATTTACCATGCTGTATCTGCCTGATGACTCCTATTCAGTCTTAAAGCAGTTTGGTACCTAATTCATTTGCAGAGCCATCATTAGTAACCTCTTCATCTCCTGGTGTCACTAATCATTCAAAAAAATCACTTATATCCTTCTATCCATTCTGCTACCATCTGTTAAATTAAGTTACTAGTAAATCTTTGGTACAACTGAATACCTGGCAGTTATTTATGAACTCTGTTAGGACAGTGACATATCTTTTGCTTTATTATGAAAAACAACACAAACTCCATTGTTAGATCCATTAGACCTAAATTCAATCTCAGTCCTATAGAGGCAATGTGGATTTGCACAGGTTAATGAAGATTGCTGTAAAAGTAAAGATGAAAATGATTTTTCAATATTATGAGAATTATTGATAATGTAGCTATAGCATGCCTTGTATTTCAGTTGACATACAATTAATTGTAGCTGTGATAGTAAAAACAATGACAATTAATGGTTATTTTCATTTCCTTTAACCAAGCATATATTCCTAAATTTGTTTTGATGTACTAGTGATCAATTAAGTGATACATTTTTTGCAAAGTATCTTATAATCATTTATATTTCACAACAGCTTTGAAAGTGAGGAATTAATTATATTAGTAACTTTTTGTAATGGAAAATTTGTATACAGAAAGGCTAAAAGGGCTTATTAAGACCAACCTTTGCATCAGTGCTAAGTTCTGTAAAGTGAGTTTAATGTGATGACTTTGGGTCTGATGTATAGTTAACTAGACCAATTTGCTTCTTGCAATTAACCTTGTCTTACCAAAAGTAGATTCACATTACTAAACCTGTCTGGAATTCATTTCCCTGTGTTCATCAAAATTACTTAGCCTTTTAATTATGTAACACTCTCAAAAAATATTTAAGAAGTGTTTTATACTGCTTCTTCATTTGTCTGTTACTTAGTTAAATTTTGTTCTAATATTGTTCAAAATCTTTAAGAGGAAATAATTAAATTTTTATTATCCAAATTACTTCAATTCTTTCAGCCTTTGGTCCATTTCTCAATTTGTTTTAATTCATTTGGGATTATTCTTACACACATTGTATATAAGGCTGGTCATTGGTAAACTTCAAGGAAAATTCAGCAATCTCTCTAGAGAGAACAGTTGAACATAGAAGTGTAGTCATTATTTGCTAATGTGTGATTGCTGTGATTATATATTTTGACTGACTTATGAACTTGGAAGACATTTAGATTTCTCTCAAGTTCAACTTCTTGATCTATTAACAAGACCCTGCTCTCTGCAAGTCTCAGGGGAATGTGATGAGGACAATATAAAATAATACATGCCAATGTCCTATAAAATGGCATATTGATAATATCTAGTGTGATACTAATTTCTCTTTTTTCAAATAATAAAATAGAACTTTATTCTATCACAGACTCTATTGCTATTTAGTAAATGATTAGATCATTTAGCCAGTATCTCCTGCCAAAAACCCTAAAAGCAATTACCTCTCTCATTCTGTTTATACACCTTGAATCTACCAAATTTTCTCTGCACTCTATTTTTTAAATATTTCCAATGTCACTACATCATACCATCATCATCATTGTAACTACTCGACTGTTAACAGTTCACACTTCTTACTATCCTCCCAAACTCCAAACTTTTTCTCCAGATAGAGCCATGTATGTACTGTTCCCTTACCTTGCTATGCACTGCTTTCTCCTCCACTTCACTCAGTTCTCTACTCAAATGTTACTTCTTTAGTGATACAAAGGACCATTCCTTTTCTACCCAAATTTACCCCACTGTGATTTTCTCTGCACATTTAATGATTGTCCTTCTCTAATATAGGGCAAACACCATGAGAATAAACTTGCTTCTCTACTATGCTAGAGCAATATGCAAAGTGCAAAGATCATAAAGAAGTGATCCTTATTTTTTTATTATATAAAGGAGTAAATGAAATAATGATGTGAAAACTTGATATTTTTGGTCTTATTTAAAGCTTGTTGAAAAGCTTAATTCCTTTAGCTGTAGCTTTCTATTCTTCCTTTTTAAATTTTGAGCCAGAATCTCTTTATGTAGTCCAGGTTAACCTTGAATTCACAGCAATCTTCCTGACTCAGCCTCCCAAGTGCTGGAATTATAGACATGAACCACTATAGCTGGATTCACTATTTTTTTAACATGCACTTTGCACTATTGAAGGTATATAGGAGGAATTTCCTTACAACATGTTTTTAGGAGTACTGTTTTTCCTAAACAAATGGGGTGACCTTATCTTACAACCACTAGCTTTTATGATTCTTTATGACTTTCTGTTACAGAACTTTCAGAGGGAATTTGTGGCCCAACTATTATATGAACTGCAGGATCATCTTTATGTTCTAAGTTTATATCTAGATTTACTGTAGTCTTAATGGTAACTACTAACTCCCTACCCACTGATTTAATGAATTTACCAATTTGGCCTCTTCTGTTCTTATGGAAAATAAATGGGCTATAAAAGCATTAATAAAATTTACCTATGACAATCACTCTAAAATTCTGTTTATCACACACACACACACACACACACACACACATATAAAACATTTGGTGGTTACTATGTTGACTCAACCTATTTGTCCTTACACTTTATTGGGTATTCTCTGTGACACAGTATGGCCAGGGCTCCTCCACCCATGAAGGCTGCTACCCATTTGGATTTATACCAGGGGTTAAAAATAGGCTCTATGTTCTTCCCCACTCCAAAAGCAGTAGAACTATCATATTCTTCTCATTATTATTCTGAGAATCGTCAAAATGCATAGCAATAGAAAGAGGGGCAATGAATGTGTCTTCAATTTCACTGCTCAAATGGAAATATGAGAGTAGGCTTTTAACCTTTTTCTGGAGCATTTTGGATTGGAGTGAGTTTGTCTGATTAACTATTTGATCACACAAGGTCAACTGTCCAGTCTTAGAACAATATATGAGGCATTTCAGTTGTATCTACCTCGTAGGGTGATTTTGAAGATTACATGACATAATTCACAGTAAACATTACCACACAGCCAGGCAGAATAAACATTCAAAAGATTTTTGCTGCTCTGCTATTATTTTGTTTTATAATTGTTTGATAAATGATTATTAATAAAGTTAGGAACTTTGAAGGTAGTCACATAGTAGATATTATAATTTTGGAATTTTTACTTTAGCTTTCTTATCCTTAATTTCCACATTTGAAAATGAAGGTAACCTACATTTCTTACAGTGATTATGAGGATCAGAGGTAATATTCATAAGCACCTAGTGAAGAGGTGATTAATAAATAGTTGTGATAATGATTAATTTTACTATAAACTTTAAAATTGCTCTCCTGTTGCTTTTAGTTTTTGGAGTTTTTTTCCTGTTTCTTTTAGTTATATATTTTATTCATATGCACATAGATGTGTGTAATAACTTCACAGGTATATACATGATGGCATATATGAATATATGTTGTGCATATAAACATATATGCACGCAAAAATGCTAATACCAACTTTACCATCCTTAGATAAACATTTAAAGGAAAGGAAGTCCATACTCTAACCTTGTTATAAGTACTTTGCACTACTAACTATGAATCATGCGAACAATGTCATAAATACCTGAGCTGAAGTAAATTCAAAGATAGTTCATCTACATTAATTTAAAACTACAATATATTGTACAAATGGCAGTGGTGTTCATGCATACAAATAATATAGATATATTTGGCTTCCTACTAATAGAATTTAGCATAAATGCTCTGTTTTCTCTTATTTTTCACTTTATATTAGATAATTGCCACTATATCTTTACATAGAATTTATTTTAATGGGGTCAGCAAGGGTTATAAGTTGAAATTGCTTCATTATAGAGTCAAATTATGCAATGGCATTATTAAACTGGAATTGTGACTGTAGAATTCTCTCTGTAGACATAATAGGAAGATCTTTGCTTAAAGTATTAGGAATGTACATTTGATCAAACTGAATAGTTGCTATTATTGCTATGTTGACACCCCAATAGTCAAAACAAAAGGAAGAAACCCTAATGTTTGTCAATTTTATTATAGTAAGTGGTCATAGCTGATCACCTCTCTGTCTAGCCTTCAATCTTGGTACATATTTCTGTCATCCTCATCCAACAACCCAAATCAACTCACCTTCCAGTCAACCATCTCCAACAGTGCTCTCACTCACTCATTCACGGTATGTGCTCTCTCTCTGGTTTTATGGAGCTCATTCATTCACTTGTTCTTTTTTTCCCCTTTGACAGTACTAGGATTTAAACAAAGCATCTACCACTTGAGCTGCTCTGCCAACCTTTTTTTACATTGGTTATTTTTGAGATAGAATCTTGAGTTGAGTTGATTCTATGTCATGTTAAGGAAGTTGATTTTTACTTCTTTGTATCTAGAGAAGAAACCCTGAAAGACTTTATGCATAGTGGTGATCTAATTTTAATTTGGACACCATCACCATGGTGACAAAGGACTGGAACAGCAGGAGGACAAGAAGAGACACAGAACAACCAATTAGGAAGCTATTTTATTATTTGAGGACAGAAAAAATGTCTTGAAGTCCCTAGAGAGAAGCAGATGATTTCGGAGATATTTAGGAAGTAAAATGGGAAGGTGTGAGTGATCAATTACATATAGGAAATGAGGAAGAAGCATGGAACAAGGAAACTATTAAGGTTTTCTTAATTCTCTTTTATCACTATTCACCTTCCCCATTTATTCTACCTTTTGATACTGGTATTCTGCTATCAGTTTAGTATAGATTCTAGATTATTTTCAGAGAGCTGCCATTTTTTACTTCTCCTCCTCTAAACTGAAAATTTGTTCTGTCTTAATTTCACTACTTCCTCCACAGCTATCTACAGTAGCATGTTCGATCTTCACTTCTCATAAATCATGGTGTCCAGAAAACCATAAACATTCTTGTCACCTGTTCCAGACTGATGATTATCAGAAGAGTCTCAGCCAGTTCCTCAACTATAATTTTCTCTCCATTCTTTCTTTGTCTTGGGATGAGCCCCTGACATTGCCAGGCCACCAGTCTAACCTTGTGTTGTTACTTTTTAAATAAAGCAAATGTTTAATTAATACATATACCAGAAAGGGTCATTGATGAAAAAGTTGTTCTACTGACTTCTATTCTTCTGTTCCTGCTCCCAGAGAAATTATGACTTCTTATGCATTTTTCCAGTAACTTTCAATAAACAATAAACATTGTAGTGTGTGTCTATAAGGTGTGTGTGTGTGTGTGTGTGTGTGTGTGCTCCTCATTCTCTCCTTTGTATCTTTTATTTCTTATTTTAAGACATCTTAGCATTTTTTATTCTGAAGGCCAATGTAAATTTCAGGTGCATCAAAAGTTTAAAAAAAAATTCAAGTACCATGAAACCAAACAGCATTACATAAAATATGGGAGAATTTTGTGTTATATTAGATTGCTGAAAACCACAAAAGGGAAAATTGAAAAATTTGATTCAGTAAAAGCACAAAATATAATTTTGCTAAAGTGATTTTGGTCTTTAGCTTTATTCTCAGCTCATACTTCTAGCTCCAACTCTCTCATAGCAGCCACTCCATTTGTGATACCTAAAGCAAAAGCAATTCTCCTTAAATACGCTAAGCTTCTGTCAGGTACAATGAAACACCATGAGAGATTATTACATTTCACATTTCTTGACAGCAGGACTATCTTCCTGCCACCCTTGGTAGTTCAGTTTAAAACTTTAAAAATAATTTTAATGATTAACCTTCTTACCTTAGATTTATAAATAAAATAAGCCAAAAACAGTATGCACAAGTTTTTTACCACCAAGGTATCAGAAATTTCCCCAGGTTAGACTCACAAGGAATATTTGTTGGATTTCTTGTTTCAGTGTTCTTCCAATTTTAATAAGAATTAAATTTATGTTAGCATACCATATATAGAGTTCTTAAATGTTAGGTATTTAAAAAGTGGATATCTATTAAAATGGTAGAATACACCATTTTTCTAAAATGAATATGGTGACTTTGTCATCATAAGTTTTGTCATGTTGATCAAGGTCCTAGAAAGTGTTCTGTGAATATTTGGATTGATTTTCTTTGGAATGAAGAAGGAGGAGGCTGTGGGGACAGTACTTAGATGAACTTTCAAATTTTTTCTGGTTGAGAGATGAGCTTAGGGCTAGAGAACATTGCCCAGAAACACATGAACACAGAAACCTTCTGTTTCCTGAACCAAAGCCCCAGCCATATTCTAATTGCAAGGCACGTGGAAGCAGGTGCTTCTAGTATGAAGCTCAAACCTTTCTTTTCTTCCTTGCTTTCTTTCCATGTTTTCCATTTTAAAATGCCAATTACAATTCTTCTTCCTTTGTTTTTTCATTTTGTCTGTTCCCTAAGGCTACTGCTAGCATTAAAGCAGATGCCACCATTCCTTCCATTATAATATTCTTTGCTAATGGCGAATAAGCCCCATAGTTCCTCATAATTTTAAGTTTACAGCAAATTTCTAAAAAAAGAAGAGAATTTTAAAAGTCACAAATATAAAGACTTTTAAAATGTCTCAGAATATCTCAAAGCAATGAACTGATCTACAGTGACTGGCCTTCTTTCAGAAGATATCAAGAAGTACTAATTGGCTTTATTTTCTATTCTCATGTTACCTACAAGGCTGTATCTAAATCCCTTGCCACATAAGTAAAATTGCAAAGTAAAAAGAAAAATTAATCCTTGACCTGGCCTGGTACAATCAGGAAGGCCTTGGAGTTGTTTAAACTGGCTTGACACACACAGCTAGTCCTTTATGTTCTGTTGAACATGAATGGTTTTCCAGGGCATCTGGATCAAACAAAGCCACTTTGGAACCCTGATGGGTCAAGATCAAAACAAGATCACCTTGTAAGTTTGTCTGAACACAGATCAAACATGAATGTTTTTTCAGCCAAAAGGATGACCAGACATCTAGCTTTCTTTATCTGTATGAGGGAAATCTGCTTCTAGCCACTTACAACTGTGGCCTAGTCTAGTTTTGCCTTTGTTGAATAAGACTTCAGATGCCCTGCTTCCTCATATCCAACTCAGAGAAAAACTCCACTTCCTTGTGAGGCAGGCTACAGATAGAGGATGTTCCAGAACTATATTCATGGAAAGTATATGAC
The DNA here is from genome assembly GCF_047511655.1 of Castor canadensis. Classification (NCBI taxonomy): domain Eukaryota; kingdom Metazoa; phylum Chordata; class Mammalia; order Rodentia; family Castoridae; genus Castor; species Castor canadensis. Next base: position 77,374,294 of record NC_133400.1, on the reverse strand, counting down.
CTAATATTATATTTCAGATTAAACATTCCTCTCTTTTGGGCTTTCTATTTAATTGCAGATGTATGTGTAGATTGCCCAGGCCCTGGCTCAGGGAGTCTCAGACCACCCTCACCTGGTCTGGGAAATGCTTATGCCTTTCCCTACTCATTGATTATTGGATGGGAATCACCTGGTTCTTCCCATAGATCAGCATAAGTTTTAAAAGCACCTGGAGAAGAGAGGCAAGCTTTTTGTGCTTCTGGCCTCTACCTAGGTCCATCATGCTCCCTTTAGTATTTCCCTTCCCCAACTGTTAATAAACTCTATTTACACCCATGTGTTTTGCTATGGATTCTTTCATACGAGACACAAAAAATTTGGAAGTCTTCTGATCACAGACTGCACCATTGAAGCTGCTTCTAACCAATTATAATTGTGACCTACTCTAGTTTTGCCTTTGTTAGATGCGCCTTTAGCCTCCTTCCTCATACCCAATCATAGAAAAACTCCATATCCTTGAAGCCCTTTTGAAATAGTCCAAACAAAGCACCACTCCTGGAGTAAGTTATTTCTAACATGCTCTTACAGAAGTACTCCACAGTTCCCTGGGGTGGGTCTTCTCCATTGCTGTCTCAAGTAATAAACCCAGCTTGGGTGGATTTGCTGCTACAGATATATCTGGAAGCTTTTGGCCAGAGAGCAATTTTAAGAAAGAAAATGGGAGATATTGTATAGTACCTCTGAATTACTTTAAGGACTTTACTAAGTGAGATGGGATGCCGTTGGAGAGCTTTTTCTCATTTTTTTGACATTTAAAATTTTACATTTTTCAAATTGAAAAAGATGAAATAGTTTAAAATTCATTGAAATGGTGCAAGACCTATGATGAAACTGTTACATATTTTACACAGATTCACAGATGATTATTTTGCCCATTTGATTTCTATATAAAATTGGAATTTTTCTGAATTATTCCAACATTAATTAAAGACATCACCATTCCCATTTACTCTAAATAACTCAATCTGTTTCCCAAGATAAAGGACATTCTTAGGTGATAATTATCAGATCAATAATATAACATTGAGACATTATTATATAACATATAGACAGCTTCACATTTCAGCAATTGTATAAAATATTCTTCATGTGATTTTTTTAAACCTCATTCAGGATCTAATCAAGAATGTTGGTCTATAAAATTGACCCTTCATGTCCACAGATTCTAAATCCTTACATTCAACTAACTGGATCAAAAGCATTTGAAAATAAAGTTATGTTGTTGATGAGTTTTGCTACATACTTAGGCTTATAATGGTTGCATCTGTAGTCAAGATGTATAGACGTTTCTTTCTTGCCATTATTCCTTAAACAATAAAATATAAACAGCTTATTTCATAGCATGTACATTGTATTAGATGTCATAAGTAATGTAGAGATTATTTAAAGGATATAGGAGAATGTGTGCAGAATTGATGCAAATAGTACATCATTTTATATAAGGAACTTGAGATTTCACAGATTTGCTATTCAGGACACACATAGATACCAATATACAACTATTTAGTTTTTAATGTATCTTTAGATTTCTTGCTCAGGCTTTCATTGTCTTTTTTGACATTGACATCTTTGGAAGAAAACAGCCTTTCAGTTTGTAGACTGTCCCTGAATTTATGTTTGTTGATTTCTCCTAATAATTATAATTGGTTTATATATTTCGGTGACAAGACTGCATGCTTCCTTGATGTCTTTGTTGAAAATCAGTTGATCGGAAGCATATGAAGCTATTTCTGAACTATCTATCCTGATCCACTGATCTACCCATCTTTCCATGAGTCAATACCACAATGTCTTAAATTATTGTAGCTTTATAAAATGCCCTGATAATTTGTAGCGGACCTAAGAGCTCTTCACTTCCATGTATGGTTTAAAATTATTTTGTTGATTTCTATAAATACATCTTGAAAGTTTGACTGGATTATATGGAAATTATAGATTCATTTAAGGGGAATTGAATTTTAACAATATTGAGTTCTTTGATTTGTAAACCTGGTATTTAATCTCTTTATATTTGGGGGATCTATGTTTTATATAAGTCTTTTCTAGTTTCTATTGCAAAGGACTTGAATGCATTTTGTTAAATGTATACCTAGTATTTCATAATTTTTGGTTCTTAAATTTTGAGATTCTCATTTATTGGAAGCAAATAAAAATGTAATTTATTTTGTATATTAATGATATATAGTATTTTGCTAAACTTAGTACCAGTAGCTTTTTATAGAATTATAAATGCATACATTGTACCTGTTTATAACAGCTGCATTAACTCTTTGATAATTTAATCACCTCTAGCATACCTGTATTTTCTATCCTGTTTTCTTTAATTTTTAGCTTCTCAGGTTGTATGTACTTATTGTGTATGGCATGGTGTTTTAAAATATGTGTATGTTCTGGAATGGCTTACTTGAACTAGTTAACATATGATTAGTTAACATCCCACATACATATGATTAGTTTTCATACAGAGACCCCTTGTAATCTACTTTCAGTGATATTCAAGAATATAATATATTATTTTAGCTATACTCACCATGATGTACAATAAATTTCTTGAAATTATTCCTCTTGTCTAAAATGTTACATCCTTTAACCAACCTCTCCCGACTTCCCCATCCCATAGCAACCTGTCACATCTGTATTTGCTTCTAATGAGTTATTTTCTTCCTGGTTATAGATCACATCTTTCTACTTCTTCAGAGGCTGTGAATTCCATGCTGTTGAGTTCTGAAGTGTTGTATATTCCTTTTAAAAATGATCAACTTTGTCCAATAAGATTGTTAATTAGTTTACAGTTCTGTTTTGTCTGTCTGAAGCTAATTTTAAGCTTTTTAAGGGCAGGTGTTAGAACAGAATTCACAAAATTTTTTTCTATAAAGATTAAGAGTGAACTTTTTTATTTTACTGGCCATATAGTCTTAGTTGCCAGTGTTCAACACTGTAAATGTAGTCTAAAGTTTGTCTTCCTCTATTAAACAAACAAATGGGTATGGCTAAGTCTCAGTATAATTTTATTTACTGAGATGGTAGCGTGGATTTGGACTTGGGGTTTAATTTGCCTATATGTAGTCTAAAGTATACTTCTTTTTAGAGTTATTTTGCCCTCCTACTAAAGTATATCCTTTCTAGAGTTTCTACTCTAGAATGCCTTGTGTATTTATTGAGAACTCTACTTTGGCTTGTAGATACACAAACATGCATGGCTCTCTGAGAACCCCAGAAATTTTTCAGCTTACAGCTCCTAGTTATTGCTTTTATAGAAGTTATTGTCTTTTCTTTCTATGGATTATTTTTATACATATGCAAAGTGGAATTCAACTAAAGATAAGTGAATCTCTAGATATCTTTCTCTATATACATCCTTTGTCTTCACTACCCTGTCTTGCAGATTCCAGCACTTCTAGCCTCTGTCTCCTTCACTAGCTGATATCTCTGTTTTCTCCTTGGCTCTCTCTTTTAGACCTTCATCCTGGAAAGTGCCTATAAGCAGACATCTGGGTATTTTTTTTGTCATTTATCTAAGGGGTTACAGTTTTGTGCTTCCTGTTGTTCAATGTTTGAAAACAATTGTTTAATATATTTTGCCTGGGGTTCTAGTTTCCTATATCTGAAGGGTAATTTCATACTTTCTTATTTCCTCATACCAAGGAGCAAAAAATTTCTCATTACTTATTTCGATGTTCAAATTTATCTCTCATTGACCAGTTGTCTAAAAACCATCTCTTTAAACTTTTCATCATAATGTCATTGTGGTTTTTTTTTGAGAATTTAAAAATTCTTGCATACATGACATGCATACAAAAATCTATCTCATTTTGAGCTGTCTTTTCTTTGGACTTAAATAGTCATTTTGCCAAGGCATTCTTCCCCATAATGGCGAATAGTATGTAAATACTGTAGAGTTTGAGGCAGATGTGACATTCAAGTGAAACTGAAAGATCATGGCAGTGTACTTTGTTGGGCTTTGGGGGTAAGGATAGAGACACAAAGATCAGGCAGAAAAGCATGTCAACAATATCACACAAAACAATAGTAGCTTTCATGAAAATAGTAATAGGAGGTCTAATGTAATGTGTTCTAATGTAGAATTGGCAATTGACAAAGTTTGCAAGGAGATTTTTATGTGATTTATGAGATTAAAAGTTGTGGTATGATAATTACAGCTCCTATAGTTTTGTGATCATCTACAGATATCAGATGGACTTCTATCCAAATTTGGTGTAATTTGAGATTGCTTACGCTGTATACACACCAAGAGAACTTGAAACATTTTAATACTCACATAATGGGACTTTCCGAGACAACAGAATGACTTTCAAATATGGCCCAAAATAACTTGGAAGAATAGGAAAGGGGACTGGCTTGGGGTTTTATGGAGCCTGGGGGTACAGATGGAGGGGTCCTGCACACAGGTGTGAGCTTAAGATTGCTTGAAATTCCCACCTAAATGAGGAGCTTCTGGGCTTTCAAACACCTTTCCAGACAGTATGGTGAACTGTAAGGGCTTTCAGCAGGCAAATCAAACATCAGAAAGATGCTTCATTGCAACATGGCATTCATTAAAAGATTTTTTCCTGAGTAACTAGAAGCACCGAGTTGTCACTGACAGACATAGAGAAGACTGTCCATTGATAAGTTTGTAGGAAAATATTCAGTTTAGATGAGGCATGCTAATCTTCAGATATTTGCTAAGCTATAAGATATTTGTTGAAGGTTCTCAACTTTAATCATTTGTTGTCTTGCACAACAGGTATAGAGGCATGACTCAATTGGTCGAGTGCTTGCCTAATTAGTATGAGGCCCTGAGTTCAAGCCCCAGTACTGCCAAAAAAAAAGGCAAAACAAAACAGAACAAAATAAAAAAAATTTTCCCACCAAGGTAGTCACTAACTAATTTAAGAAAAAAATATATATGAGCATGTTATGAATATGTGCTTTTTTTATAAAAATCAAAACTGCACAATTTCATAAGTGTTAGTATCAGACTTATTTAAGGGTAATGGCCCTGCTCTTTAGTAGCTTATGGTTTTGGGGTTTTTTTGTCTTTTGATGTTTTTGGACAAAACAAGAGACAATGATATACAAATAGATAAATAATATTAGTTGATAATTTGTCTTGACATTTACCCAAAACAAATTATTATTGTGTGTTATTTTATGGAAAGAGTATACGAGAGCAGTGATAGAGATTGTGTTCAAGTTTAGTCTTTTTTTTTTTTTTGGCTTCATGCACAAAATTATTTTATTTTATTTTATTTTTTTTCTTTTATTATTCGTATGTGCATACAAGGCTTGGTTCATTTCTCCCCCCTGAAGTTTAGTCTTATGTAATACTTAAATTACCATAAAATGATGTTTTAAAAGAGAAAAACTTTATTATTATCTTTAAATGTTAGCTATATTAATTTGTGTAATAAATCAAAATTTGTGATGTGTTTTTGTTTAGAAACATGTCCAAGTTATTTTTTTCTATATTTTGATATTTTCTTCTATATTTAGGTTGTGGCTTGACTTACTCATTTTGGAGAAAAGTATCCTAAGAACCAGCTTTCTTTAATCTCTTCAAACAAATTGGAATTGACAGAATCAATACAAATGCCAACTTGTATAAAATGAAATAATCTAGTAATTTCTCAGGTTCTCAACAACTTCTTGAGAAATAATGCATTTGGTTACCAATCCCACCTTTACTGGTTCTTTGTGGTGGTGTGTCCTGAGATAGTTGAGTTAATACCATTATTATTCTTTTTAGCCAATGGATTTACAAAATAATTCAGAGACAAGAGACCTGTGTCTAAATCACATCTCTGTTTTTAAAAAAAATCCACAAATCATTTAACATCTACAGTCCTGTTTCTCATCTACATAAATGAGAAAGCTAATGCAAATGGTCTCTCTTTTTGTGTAGCTTGGAAATACTTTAATGATTGATTCTGAGGCAAGTTCTGTACTTGAAACATTAAAGGTTTTTTTTTTATCCCCAATCTTCTAAAATGAACCAGGGATCTAAATGAGAATAGCTTAATACCACACTGCATGGAAGGAAAATGTTAGCAATTAACCTAGGCAAGAAAGTTTTGCTGGAGGCAGAATGTATACTTCAAATCCATTTTCTAAGGTTTGCAAGAGCAAAGGGCATTTACCTAGGCAACTTATAAGCAGTGCAGAAAAAGTGCAGTGCATAAAATAGCCAGTAGCTTTTAGAATACCAGTTTCTGTGCAGCATTCCATCCATCATCATTTGTCTAAAATTTGAGACTGATCCAGATCACAATAGTTTTGTAGGAGGTAGTGTCAGTCAGCTCTTTGTCACTATAACAATTATTTGAGATAATCAATGTATAAAAAGAAAAGGGCTATTCTGGTTCACAGTTTTGGAGGTTTCAATTCATGATCAGTTGCTTTTAGTCATGGTGGGAGTATATGGTGGAGTAAAACCATTCACTTTTGACCAGGAAGCAAAAGACAGAGAAATAGGAAGGGACCAGGATTCCACAATCCATTTTAAGGACATGCTTTCAATGACTTAGAGACCTTCCACTAAGCCCTGACTCTGAAAGTTCCCATAACCTCCCAATATCACCTTCCTGGGGACCAAGCCTCCTAAACATTCACCTTCAGTGAACATTTAAGACACAAACTATAACAGAGGTTTTATCAACAGGAGTTTCCAGAGCATATTACAATAAATCCTTGAACCTTCTCTCATTGCCTCTGATCCATTGGCCCCTCCATCAACAGTCAACTTCCCTTCAGTGTTATGGGATACCACCCTAGAAATAAACCCAGGAGTGTGCTATCAGATCCTTGCCCTGAAAGCTGGGGAAACAGGAGGGAAGACATTTTCCAATTCTATAATACCAAAGATCAAATGTGATGCTAATATTCCAAGTTGGAGTTCTGAAGAATTTTTCCTGCTGAAATACTGTTACTTGTCATGGTTATTCTTGCCATATTGAAGTGACATAATTATAATTATGCCTAGAAAGTGCATATTGAACTGCTTTATCATTTCCAAAGCAGTTTATGTCACTCACTCATTTATTTGACTAATATTTATGATTACCTGCTAAAGTCCCAGGTGCTGTTCTAGGCACTGGTGGCATATATATATAGTAGTCTCTTTAAATTGGTTTAACTTCTTAGTATTTGACTCTGAAAGTTCCCATAACCTCCCTCTTTCTCTCTTTTTACACAGAGAAAATGAAACTTACCAAGTGCTAGTATGAGCCAAGTCACATAACTAATAAATACCTATAAGAGTTCAAACTCAGGTCTTCAAAAGCATTGCTGTTTCTCTTACGTTGTGTGAACAAAGCAACACTGACATTGCTTTGCAAGAAAATTGGCTTTAAAATGCCAAAAGACTGACAGAAAAATATGCATTTTGGGAGAAAAATATGTTGGAAAGTTGTTTGTTACTTATACATGGAAGACTCCGCTTCAAAGGAAGGATCATATGTGTGTATCTTCAGATAAATATTTGAAGGAATGAATGCTCAAATTTACTTTCAAATACTCCATAAAGAATGAACTCCTACTAACTTAAAGATTTTGTTTCAGGGTGAAAAATGGAAAGCCTTTGACTCTCAGATATAATTTATATCCTTAAATGAAGCGTTGGGAGTCTTGGGGTACTTTCCTAAATCAATAAAGTTACATATATTCTTTTTCCTTTATTAATTATCCTGTGAGTGATCTATAGGCCAGAATTCTAGAGCAGATTAGAAGAGAGAGGTAGGGATTAGTCACCTCAAATGATTAAGAATACTATGTTTCCTCTATATTATTATTAATACACTTGTATTGCCTTTTGACCTCACTAAGCATTTGTGGAACATTACTTCATTCTCTTTTTATGGTTTTGTTTTTTTTCTAGGTTTCTGCCCACGTGGCTACCAGGAATGTCAGAATGGCAAATGCTATAGGCCAGAGCAAAGCTGTAATTTTGTAGATGACTGTGGAGATGATACCGATGAAAATGAATGTGGTAGCTCCTGTACATTTGAAAACGGCTGGTGTGGCTGGCAAAACTCCCAGGCTGAAAACTTTGATTGGGTTTGGGGAACTGGCTCTAATCAAAGCCAAAGACCTCCCAAAGACCACACACTTGGGAATGAAAATGGTAGGTGATCAGTTTGTTACCATTGTCCTAATCATATTCGCAAGGTACACCTCCTTGTCTCCCCCAGCAGCAACTGGAGAAACCACTATAGGGACAATTCTAGTCAATCAAACATTTAATGAGTGTGCTCATTTCTTAAGGCAGCTGTAACAAAGTGTCACAGATTGTGCAGCTTAAACAATAGACATTTATTGGCTCTTTTTGGCTCATTGTTCTGGAAGTTGGAAATCCAAAATGAACACCTTAACAGGGTTGGTTTCTTCTGAGGACTGGGAGGGAAAGCCATGTCTTCCATGGCTCTCCCTTAGGCCCTGGAATCCTCAAATATTCCTAGTTTGGAAATGGTGATTCTCCTTGAAGTTCACATTGTCATATCTATTTCTCTGTCAAAATTTCTCCCTTTATGAGGACACAATCATGTTGGATTAGGGTTCATCTTAATGACCTTATTTTCATTATATCTTCAGCAAAGATCCTATTTCCAAATAAGAGCATATCCATAAAGACTGGGAGTTAAGGATTTCAGCTTTTTTTCTTTTTTGAGGGGGGATGCAATTCAATCTATAACAGTGACTAGTTAAAATTAAATATTAATCATTATTTAATAATTACAGTTAATAATGCATGCTGCCCTCAGATGCCTTTCCTAGGTGGAAAATACTTGTAATCAATAGCCCTGAGTTTTGAGAGTCATTTATTCACTATCAAGTCACTTAACTTTTCAGATTCTCAAATTCCTCATTTATCAAATGGAGATAATAAAATTTGCCCTGTATGCCTATTAGGGGTTGTGGAAGTCACATGAGGTGATATGTATGAAGGAAGAGGAATTTGAAACCTGTTGAGATGCTGTGGAAATGTAACATAAGACTACAATATGTTAAGAGTGTTGGATATGAATTGTTTTTGTAGTGAATAACTGAAGTCTCAGAGTCATTGCTCAAGGAGCAAAGGACATTAGCAGGATAAAGAATGGAACTTGAACTTCTGGACTGCACAAAATAGGGAAATAGTTTGAAATTCTGCAAGAGTATAAAAAACAAAGCTTAGCTAGATTCACCAAGACATGAAATGGAAGACCTAAATCCTATTCAAGCACTCAGTTCTACATAATAATATGTTTTGGAAATTTTGATACCCAAGAATAAAGCTCAAAGATTTCCTCTCATGTAGCATGTTAGAAATTTTAGTATTTCATTTACATATTCCATAGGCAACTGAATTTCTGAAACCACATCATATTCCTTTATTTTGATTTCATGAGGCATCTTGGTATTGTTTTACAATAAGCAGATCATTTAAGGAGTCCATTAAATGATTTCTATTACTACTTTGTTGACTCAAGTGTCCTGTCAGATCAGTTCATCTGCATACTGTGGAGCACTGCTAAAAGCACAGACAGTTGGAAATTGTTGTGTCAGTGAGCTAGAGACAATGCTGTTAGATTTATTCTCTGTTTCAAATGAAAATGCCTTTGACAGCTCAGATCATATGAAATGTAAGTAAGATGGAAAAGCTAAACTAATCTCCTCAGTGTAATTTCGGTCCTATCTGAATCCCATTCTTGTTCCTAGGATACTTCATGTATCTGGAGTCTACTCCAGTGGGCCTTCAAGGTGACAAAGCACACTTCAAGAGCGCCACGTGGCAAGAGTCCAGTGCCGCCTGCACCATGAGCTTCTGGTATTTCATATCTGCAAAAGCCACAGGGTCCATTCATGTTCTCATTAAGGTAGGATCTTGGCTCAAGGTGTCTTTGAGCTTTGTGAGGACAGAGCCTAGATCTTTTGACTTGGCTAGAGGAAGGAAGCCTTATTTCTTCCCACAGGGAGGCTCTGTGGCCAAATGCTCTATGGGTTTCTAAACTTAGGCATGGAACCAGGTTGAAGTTGAATGTCTTGCTTTGTGATTATGTCTAATTCTTTATAGTTAAGTTGTTTCCTATCTTTTAAAATAATAGAAATAGATTACTTGTACATTTGAATGGAGAGCAACTATCCATTTTTCTCCTATAGGAGAATTCATTTAGGATACTAATAATAGACATTTTGACTCTAAGCACACCTCACACAGGACTGAACTGCTTAGGAGAATGATCAAGGTGCGATTACATTGAACTGCTTATTAACTGTGACACACTAATGCATTTTTCTTACCAAGGATTAATTAGATGTTTCCATCAGAGCTTTAATTTAGTATAACAAAGTGGCAGTGTTTGGGGAACAAAATAACACAGTAAATATTAATATTAATGAGAACTGGTTCAAATACCTTTACTCTTTAGCAATTTAAAGCAGCAACATAAAAGGAGGGGCGTGTGTGTGTGTGTGTGTGTGTGTGTTAATTTTAAGAATCTAGTTAGAATTCCAAGAAAGCTTGTTTTAAAAGATGCTGTGGCAGCTACTGCTGTTTTATCACACATGAGCTTCGCTGAAGAATCCCAGCACTGATGGATAATACCTGACATGAATGCCAAGGAGCTGATATATCTGAATAGCTCACGGCTGTATAGTTCATGTTTTATTGGAAATCTGAATCAACTTTATAACTTAGTACTCTTCTATAATGATGCAGAAAAATCAGCCCAGTAAGATTCAGGCAGAAAATAACCACAGTGATTTATTTTTATGTTTATGGATGGAAACTTATAGAAAATGAAGTTGAAGGTTCTCACAGGAGTATTTACCTAGTAGTCTTTCAAATGTGATACTTGACTCTATGGTGTGTACCATGTGAGGGATTGGGATTTGCTCTGTGGGATTTGCTTTTGTTATTTGGCTTCACTGACACTTACATTTCAACTCTCTTACATTATAGGAACAAAATTTATATTGTAATAAAACATAAAGTTAAAATGTTTCAAGATAATCATCTTTTTTTTTCAAGACATTCCTATGGAAATTTAACAGCATTTTTAAAGACCTGTCTTCTTACTATACAAAACCAAAAACAAAAAATAGAAACATTTTTATTTAAAAACTATGTGTTTATTCTTAGAGCTGAGAGTGTAGCTCAGGAATAGAAAGCTTGTCTATCATGCATCAGGCTCTAGTTTTGATCTTCATCACTGCAAATAAACGAATACATAAATACAAAGTATATCCTACGTCAAGAGGATGGTGAAGAAGAGAATTCTTTCATAATATGTATTAAGTTTATATTCATGAATTTCTGGGCAATTGTTTCATTATTACAAAGCACTTCTTAGGCTTTTCTCCACATGAAACCATGCTTGATTTTGCCTTGCTTGTGAGTTTGCAAGCATCCAAGCCAGATGGCAAACCTAACAGAGGAGGGGATTCTGCCTTTCCTTTTTTTACTCCTTATCTTTTAAAAATGTTCCCGGTTTTTGTGCACATCTCTTCTGGCTCAATCTCCCCTGCTGATGCTCAGGAAGGTCCCCTTCTGTGTTTCCCCCACACGAAGTTCAACACAATCTGGAATATTTAGCCTTTGAAAAACCTTCCTTGACAGCTTTTGCCTTCCACGATGATTCTTCTTCAGAGTGTCCTTCACAGCTCTGAAATGATTCCTGCTAATGGACTATTTATTTACTTATTGGTTTTTGTAGTTGTTGATATTTATTCTATTTCAGCAAAGATATTGTAAACTCTTGCGAGCAAAGCAAGAAGTTTTGGTTTTCAAATGTCCCTTTCTGATCTTCAGAGAAAGGGATTCTGGATCAAGCAAAAAGGAAAGGGTGCATTCTCAGGGGATGTTGTTAAGGGAGGAATGGCTGTGATGCAGTACATATGGGATACTAATATCCTAAATTACAGTTAGTTACAACTAACAATTACAAGTAATGTCCTAAATTAAATTACAATTCTGAGCCGAAGAAATGGTAATCTAAATCTTAAATATAGCCATACACTCAGACAGAAAGCCATGCAATCATTCAGCAATAATAGTACAATATTTATATGTGCTAGTAGTGAATACAGATTACAGCAACAATGACACATATTAGTAGTTACCATTTGTTGAATATCAACACCTGTATTGTTTCATGCACTCCTGACACAACCATCTGAGTTAAACAGGGTTAGTCTCATTTTACTAAAAAGGTAAATGAATCTTACCCAACTACCCTGTGGTTCATTAGTGATATAATGGGAATTGGAATCTCACTATGGTTACATTCAAAACTCATGATTTCACTCCCCCAACATCACACCCAAGAGCTCCACACTGACTTTAATAATGAAATGGAATTTGTATTTAACTGAAGTCTATATTTAGTGCATGGAAAACCACTCTTGGAATGGAGATCTGTGATTCTTAAGCTTCTTATTCAATAAAATTCTAACAAAGCAAGTCTATTGTCTTATAGAACATACAGTAAAAAGCATTACCATTTTATATATTGAATATTTTGTATTTTTTATTTCTTGCTATCAGTCACATGAATGTTACTTTTTGTGAAAGAGTTACAATTGAACAATGAGATATTAGTTTATTACATCAAGGTAATAGGTGACTAACAAGGTGATGAAAAAAATAGTTTATTGATAACTAGGTTTGGTGGCTTATGCCTATAATCACAGCTACTTAGGAAGTGGAGCTAGGAAGATCATTTTTGAGCACCACCTAGGCAAAAGAGTTAGTAACACCCTATCTAAAAGAGCAAGCCAGATAGGTTGGGAGCATACCTGCAATCCCAGCTACATGGGAGTAAAGGGTAGGCAGGAAGATCACAACCTGAGGCTGGCTCATTCAAAAAGCATGAGTCTTCTTCTGAAAAATAACAAAGCAAAAAGGGATGAAGGACAAGAGTTATAATGCTTGCCTGGCAAGCTTGAGGCCCTGAGTTCAAAGCCCTAGTACTGTCAAATAAAATAGTTTTTTGAGAGACTGACATTATTTTTTCTTTCCTTTGCTTTTGCTTTAGTTATAAATGGAAGAAATCTTTAAAACAAGGTTGTTAAACATTTTTAAGGGTGACAAGAATTTTTAAAGGTAGAGTTAGTTTTAATGGTGTCAGAGTTGACTACAGAGAAGTGGTGACTCCATGAGAGGCAGTGACAAGCTCTGTTATCCCCTGCCTTCATTTGATGGGTGAGTGGAGTAAGGCCCATAAGAACGAAGTAGCAAGCTGAAGGTCAAAAGGGCATGAGCTATGATGTCAACTCAGGAATTCTGAAATTAGGATTCACAAACTGTGTCATCAGCTTGGCATCTTTCAATGGAGAATGTTTATTAATAATCTAAAGTAAGTAGACTGCCTTTTTCTAAATTTTCTAATAATTCATTTTTAAAATAGTATACTCATTTTCTACAACTTTTCTTTCTTTTATATACCTTTTAGCTCATTTACATTCAGTATTAAGTTTCTCATTAAACTTAAATGAATTGCTTTTCAGACTATCAAAGGTTTAAAATAAAAATTCAAACAATATTCAGGAATAGAGTAAGGATTCTGTGACATAAAAGTGAACTTCATTAAAAACTGTATTTTATTTATTTTTCTACCTACATATTTTCAGGTGGGTTTAATTAAGGATAAGTAACATGTTCATGTGAATACGCTAAAAAGAATTTTGGAGGAATTTTTAATTTGCTTTTTGTGTTTCACAATGCATTTTTATAATCTATCTAGCCTCAGCTAGAAACAAAAGACCTTTACATCTTTTCAACTAGCCATTGGAATAAAATGCAAGAACACCTGCTATCTGAAGAGCATTATCCTCTTTTGGAAATACTCCATCTGTAATAAACTGTTGATATTTTAATCAAGATGACTGCATGCGTTAGGGAATTTAAATATATTTAATTGAAGACATTCAGGACTATCCATTATGTAGTCATGATAGAGCACATAATATATTCAAATCAGAAGAGGAGAAAAATAATGCATTTCAAGAGAGCTCTCCTGATAGAGCAACCTAGCTATGCTGAAAGACCATAATTAAATTAGTTCATTGCTTTATCTTGCTTAGTGGTACAGAGAATTTTAGAGTTAGTGGGTCCTTCAAAATAAATTTAACTTAGGCTCTTCATTTCACAGATGAAGGAAATAAGTATGAAATGCTATACTTCTTGTCTCCGTTCACATTTTTTAAAAAATCAGGATATGGATTCAGTTTTTCTGACTTCTAATTTAGTATTCTTTTACTTGAATTTCTGGAAAATCTATCTAATGATTTCCAATTCAAGGTGGAAATACACTCAGTCCTGCATAACAGTGGGATACATCAACCATGGATAAAAAACATTCAAAAAGAAATTGCATCTAAATATGTACAGACATTTTTGTCATTATTCCCTAGACAATACAGTATAAAAACCATTTACAGGAAATTTATACTATATTGGATATTTTAAGAACTCTAGAGATTATTTAAATTATATGGAGGATGTATGTAGGTTATATGCAAATGCCTTGCCAATTTGTGTAAGATACTTGAGCACCTATGAATTTGGTATCCTTCAAGGTCCTGGAACCAATATCCCACTGATACCGAGGGATGACTGTAGAGATCTTTAATAGGCTGTAGACAATGTCAAGTTATCAAGAAAAAAGCCAGCATCATTTGCTGATTTAGAAGACTTTGGTCTTTCTGGATTTATCCTAATTTTTTATCTAGTAAACAATGAGCATTCGTTGGACACAGTTTCAAGTGAGCTAAAGGTAAATACTCTTCATGCCTCATAATCCCAAACTACTCCTTGTAGGAACATAATCTCACCACCACCCTAAACTGAGAAGATGTACAACTAACTACTGCATTTGTTTTAGTTTTATAATCTGCATATGAGAGCGAAAATGCAATTTTTGTCCTTCTAAGCTTGGTTAACTTCATTCAAGATGATGTTCTCCAGTTCTATCCATTTACTTGTGAATGACAAAATTTCATTCTTCTTTGTGGCTGAGTAAAATTCCATTGTGTATAAATATTACACTTTCTTAATCCATTTTTTGGTAGTGGGGCATCTTGGCTATTTCCATAGGTTGGCTATTGTGAATAGTGGTGTAATAAACATGAGTGTCCAGGTGCCTTTGTAATAACTTAAGTTGCATTCTTTCAGGTATATCCCTAGGAGTGGTATTGCTGGATCATATGGCAGATATATGTTTAGTTTATTAAGAAACCTCCATATTGTTTTCCATAGTGGTTGTACTAGCTTGCATTCCCACCAGCAGTGTGTGAGGGTTCTTTTTTTCCCCTCACATTGTCGCCAACATTTGTTGTTGGTGGTGTTCTTGATGCTAGCTATTCTAACAGGAGTGAGGTGGAATCTAGTGTGGTTGATTTGCATTTCCTTTATGGCCAGGGATGGTGAGCATTTTTTCATGTTTTTTTAGCCATTTGGACTTCTTCCTTTGAAAAAGTTCTGTTTAGTTCAGTTGCCCATTTCTTTATTGGTTCATTAATTTTGAGGGACTTTAGTTTTTTGAGCTTCTTGTGTATTCTGGTTATCAGTCCTTTTTCTGATGTATAGCTAGCAGATATTTTCTCTTACTCTATAGATGGTCTCTTCAGTTTAGAGACCATTTGTTTTGTTGTGAAGAAGCTTTTTAATTTCATGTAGTTCCATTTGTCCATTCTTTCTCTTAGTTGCTGGGCTGCTGGAGTTCTACTGAGGAAGTCCTTGCCTACACCTGTTGTTTCCAGGGTATTCCCTGCTCTTTTGAGTACTAACTGCAAGGTTTCAAGTCTTATATTAAGGTCCTTAATCCACTCTGAGTTGAGACCAGTACAGGGTAACAGGCATGGATCTAGTTTCAGTTTTCTGAAGGCAGATAACTACTGTTCCCAGCAACATTTGTTGAAGAGGCTGTTGTTTCTCCATGTATGTTTTTGGCACCTTTATAAAAAAATAAGGTGGGTCCTCTATTCTGTTCCACTTGCCTTCATATCTGTTTTTGTGCCAGTACCATGCTGTTTTTATTGCTGTATCTCTGTAGTGTAGTCTGAGGTCAGGTATTGTTATACCACCAGCATTGCTCTTTTTGCTCACTGTTGCCTTGGCTATTTGTGGTCTTTTGTGTTTCCAAATAACTTTATGGTAGATTTTTCAACCTCTGTGATGAATGTTATTGGGATTTTGATGGGGATTGCATTGAACATGTAGATTGCTTTTGGTAGTATAGCCATTTTTACTATGTTGATTCTGCTGATCCATGAACATGGGAGATCTTTCCATCTTCTGTTGTCTTCTTCAATCTCTTTCTTCAGTGGTTTGTAGTTTCCTTGTAGAGGTCATTTACATCCTTTGCTAAGTTTATTCCTAGGTATTTGATTTTTTTTGAGGCTACTGTAAATGGAATTGTTTTCCTATATTCAGAATTGTTTCTTTATCATAACAATTCAACCCATGTAGTTTTGACTATAGGGTACTATGAACTTAATCAAATTGATAGAGAAAAGTTGGTGTTTGCATCCTAAGCTAAATCTAGGCTTGATATCAATATACACATAGTATAAATTAGTTGCAATGAGATCACAAAGTCCTGGTTTATATAAAATAAAATTATCTTGGGGAACATAGCAATGTTTGCCTTAGGCAAACATTAGGTGACATTTTTCTTTCCAATTCTTGTCCCATGTCCTTCACTTTGCTCAGTACCTCTAATTACTACCATGTAGGTCTCTGAAACAGCCAGTGTCACAGAAGTGTGTTCTCAAGATGTGATTTCTGCTATGTGCTAACACTTCACTTTAATTCATCCCAAAAGGTTTTACTTCACAAGAAAATCATGGTTAGTGCTTAGGGATCATATCGTCATGATTGTTGCCACTGATTTTCTTCTTTCCCTCTCCACTGGGAACACTACTCTTGTGACCAGCACACGTTTATTCACCAATTCATTTTATCCATACAATATTCTAAGTCTTTTGCCAATACTAATTTAATCTTCAAAATAAACTTGCAAAGGAGAAAATTTTTCCCTAATTTTACAAACCATGAAATTGAAACCAAGGTTCCATCAATTGACAGTTGTATAATCAGAATTTTATTTATTTTTATTATCATATTATTGTTGTACTGGAGGTACACTGTGACATTTACAAAAGGTATTATTAGATATCATAGTTAAAATCACCCCTTCCATCATTCTCTTTTATCCTCCCTCTTCCCCCCATTCCTGGAAAAGTTTCAAGCCAATTCTAACTCCAATATCCATGATATTCACCACTGCACTGAATTTCCACCATTAGAAACATCCCAGTCCCTAGCAGGGCACAGATATCCCTGTTCATCAAAGTTTTTCAGGGGTTCTGAAATAGTACAAATTAGACATTTCCATCCACAAGTCTTCTTCACACGTGTGAGAGGAGAGGTGGGTACTTTGTATTCATTGACTTCAGTAGTTTTGTTTGTTTTTAAGTTAATTTTAATTGACAGATAATAATTACATTTATTTATTGGATACACTGTGATATTTTAGTACATGTGCACATACTGTGATGAGCAACTCAGGAAATTTGGGTTATCCATCATCTAAAAAGTTTATCATTTCTTTGTGAGGAGAGTATTCATTTGTTTTCTGACTTTTCATGTAGTAACAAGACTCTAAATCACTCTTTATCATATCTAATATAATAAAAAATGTTAAAGTCATATTAAATAGCTGCATGTTAATGTTGATAACAAGAGTGAATTAAGAACAAACTAACTTAGTACCAATTATTGATTTATTTTTAGAAATTTATCTCTAAAATTGGTTTGTGACTTTATTAGTACCATAATAACATCTAATGGGAGATGAAGTAACTACCATTATTGCAGAGAAATGAGCTTAAATGATGTTTCTGAGATAGTCACAATACCATAATATTGAAGTATTTGTAATGAACTATTACTGAGACAGTCACAAGTACTACTCATACCTATGCTTTCTTACTTGAATTTACAGATTTAAAAAAGGAGCAAATTTTAGTTGAAGTTAGTAAAAATGAAGATATATTTCTCTCATCCATGTTTATAACTTCTTAAAATATAATAGTCTCTATATAGTGAGCCTGGAGAATTTTTAATTTTGCAAAGATATCTATATTAATGTTCAGAGTTTACCTATATTTATAAGTAGTTTCCAGGGCTCAAGAAGAAGAAAGGAAGAGAAGTGAAAGGTCAATGGATACAAAAATCGCATGTAAACAGTAGAAGTAAGTTAAGTTCTAATGCTGTACTACACAGTGGAGTCACTATAGTTAGCAATGTTGTGCTGTATATTTCAAAATAACTAGAATAAAGGAATCTAAATGTTCTCACCCACGGCAGTGATCAATTTTGGAGGTGGTAAGTGTGCTAAATACCTTGATTTTTCTGTGATGTAATATATGATAAAAACATCACATTGCTCTATATTATATATGCAATATCTTGTGTCAATTAAAAATAAAATAACAACAACAAACCTATGAGGCTTCTCTGAGTAAGAGTTGTTTTTTGCATGAAAAAGCAACTCAGCTCCCAAAAAGTGAAACACATAAAGCCAGTAAAGATAACATGCATCCAAGCCAAGGGTAGAGCAGACAGCATATGTAGACTGAAGCACTGCCACAGCAAAGAGCCATTTCAGATGACCACACAGCAGGCCTGCAGCCAAGTGGAGTCAGCAACTTCCAAACTGCTGCTAGTGGATTAATATACTGAAAGATTTGTCACCCGAGATTAGGAATGACTCTTCACATGTCATAGCAGTCATAGCCATTGATTTTTTATCTATTATAACATCCAAGGTAAGAGAAGAAGAGTAATATTGTAGCTTACCTGGCTTAAGATATAATTTACCAGAGCTTTCCCCTGGTTACTGCTCATTCATTCACAGAAAATACATAGGTGAACTGTCATATACAGAACTGCTCTGTGTACTGCTCTGAGAAACAGTTAATTCCAATTTTGATTCTTTACTGTTAATATTTGTATTTTGAATATGTAAAAAATTATCATAATAGAACATTCCTTTCTTCTTTTTCCAGTTTTGTGGAACATCACCTGAAAATTATAATCCTTTTTAGCACATGACAGTAGCTGTGAAATTTGTGTGTTCTCAATTAAATTTTAATGCCTACTTTATTCATTTTCTATGGAGTTTGGAACACATTCTTCAACCAAAATAGATTAGATTTTCTGATCATTGAGCTGGTTATTGTAACCAGTTCACATCCCTGACTTAGATGTTGTTACAATACTGGCAATGTGTTTTTACCAAATATAGGTCATAGAATTGGAGTAGGAAGAAAAACCCTATGATTCATCTTGATATGTATTACCAAAATAAGCAATTTAAATAGCAAATACATTGTAATCTTATCATTCTAAGGGATGAATAAACAAAATTATGCTATTTGTACTCCTGGAAGATTTTTTAATAGTGAAATTTATTGTAAAATTTAGTAGAAACAGAATACATATTCAATAGACCGAGAGCAGGTAGTCTCCTGAGTGAAATGAAAATGACTCTTAGAAGAGTTCTAATTAGAACAACTGTTTAAAACCTATTTGTTAACAATGAAGATATTCAGACATAAATTTACATTTCCTAGAGGAATATATCTCTCCACATCTTCTGAAGTATCAGGGATATTTTCTAATAATCTATGAATTAGACCAATAAGGCTTTTGGTAAGGGCTGTTGTCCTTCCCCACTCTAGAGTATGTGAAAGATATAAGTGAAGAAAACCTGGGAAGCTTGGGATATACTAGCTCTAATTTAGACTTGGCTCTTTAAACTATTGTTTTAATTTAACTTCCTTCTCTAAGTACTGAGTTTCTAGTTCAATCCCAACTTTTCCACCTTTGCTCTTTCTACTCAGACATTCAAACATGTACATAGTGACTTCTGCTCTTATCAAGAAATTTGTGAGTTTAGGGTGGACTGACATGTTTGCAAAAAAACCCCAAAAAACAAAACAAAACAAAAAACAAACAAAAAATCAGACATATGGCACCGAGCCTTTCTGTCAGAAACTATAGGAGCTCTGCTGTTAGAACTTGAATGTTCTTCAGTACTTAATGGTCTTCTTTCTGAAGCTGTCCTCTTTCTGAAAAGGTCATTTATCACTTCCTATGATGTATTCCTGGTCCTGGAACCTCTCTGAGTTTCACACTGCTCAATAAAGTGGCCATGTGTTCCTACGCTATTGAATTTTTTTCTCCAGGCCTTACTACACTGCCTGTGTAGACTATGCTGAAAATTCTATTCTTCAATAAGCTTTCAAGACACAAAGATGGTACTTGCCTGGTTCACTGTCCTATCTCTGGAATACAGTAGAGACTAGATGCATTTTTAAATCAGTGAAAGAATTAATGTACAGGCACGAAATCACAATTATATAGACAAACTAATATTCTAGGAATGCAAAAACTATTAAAATATTTATGGGACTTAAAGTATTTAGAAAAATGAGAAAAAGTTAAACTGAATCTTGAAAGACAAGATGAATGTGGATAAAGAAGGAAGGGTATTTTAAATAAAACATGTAGAGAAGTCTATGATGAATTCAGTGAACCTAAATTTACCAGCTATCATCTTATAAGGAAGGAAACAGTGCTGATAGTAATGACAAAGCAAGCATTTATTTACTCTTAACATGTTACCTCACACATTTGTATACATGATGTCCTGAATCTGTTTCTGTTATTTAACAAAGTATTGCTAAGTTTTATCATTTTTTGTAGTAGTTACTTGTTCCTGACATAACTTTTCTTTAACTTTCATTTGACTTTATAGCTATATTTATTCAATAACTTTTTCTTAATTTGGTGGGACTGGGATTTGATTTCAGGGCTTCTGCTCTACCTCTTGAGTCACAACTCAAATCAGTCAACAGTCAACAAGTCAGTCAATGGCAGTCAATAAGCATACAACTGGCCACCTTCTGTGACCAGTGCACAATTGGTCAAAAGATGGCCCCCCAAAACAAACCCATCTATTTGTGAACATTGTGTAACACTTGTTTTGTGCATATTTTATGTGATGTTCAAGAACTTCATGGCACTCAAAAAACCAAAGCCTTGATTTTTTCTTTCATGTATATATTGAATATAGACCCAATACAAATACAAGCAATATTATGAAAAATAAATTACACTAAGGGAAGGTCACATACAAGAGAGGGAGGATAAAAGAAGCAAACTAAGAAGGTGAATATGGTTGACATACTTCTTATATAAGAATTAGTATAGAATGTTTAAATGTGTTGAAATCACCATAAGAAGGGGACTAAGGTAGAAAGGAGAAAAATAGAGAAAATGAACCAATTGTGGTTATAATATACATATGCATGGAAATTTCACAATGGAACACCCTGTATAGCTATCTTAAACAAATAAAAATGCCATTTTTTCTACAAAAACAGAGAACAGGAAGGCAAAACAAGTCCTGTCTGGGGCAGGTGGCAGGACACTAGTGGAAGGAAGGAGAATATAAGGAAAGGGGGTTGGAGGGTAAATATAGTAGAAGTATTGTGCACACATGTAAGTAATTGGAAAAATGAGACCTGCTGAAACTATTCCTAGAGTGTGGGGAGGGAGAATAAAGAAGAATGATGGAGGGGGTGAATTCAATTAGGATAAATTATAAGACATTTTGTAATTGTCACAATGTATTCCCAGTACAACAATAATAAAATTTAAATATAAAGAGTCATGTATGTGAGATAATTTCACACACAATAAAAATAAAGGTATAATAAAAAAAAGAACTCCACAATGCTGCTTATATGATATCCAAAATAACCCAACAAGATATACGCATGTATGTAAATGCAAAAATGATACCTGTTGACACTGTTCCAAGAATCAGGAAAGGGGGTAAATTCAAGTATGATATATTTGATACATTGTAAGAACTTTTGCAAATACTCCAATGTACACCCAACCAGCACAACAAAAAAAATTTTAAAAATCACATAGACAGTAAGAAAAACATTAAAATAAAATAAAATAATAGTAAAATTCTAAAAAAAGATAAGATTTTGGGAGTTATCATTGAGCTTGGAAAGGCCACAAACCATTGTGGTATCTTAGAATTTTTCTCCCTTAAGAACCAGTTTTGATGAAGGATTCCAAGATGGTGACTAGAGGAGGAAGCAGAAAGCATGCTTCCTAAAGTAAAATCTTGGAGAGACCGTGGAGAACACCTTGCAAGAAAAACCACCAAGAAGACGTAAAACTTTGACATCTCCACAACCCCAGCCTGCACATAGCATCTCCACTCCACAGTAAATGGAGAAACCAGGAGGGCTCCACACTGCCAGACACCACTTCCTAACCTGCTTGGGAGAAGCAGACCACCGGGTGAGCTAAGCGGCATATGGTACTCCCACAGACAAACATGTGCCAGATCAGCATAGCCCCCTGGACAGACTGACTCCCACCCAGGGAAAACAGAGAAAAAACAAACTGAATAATAAACAAGCAGATGGAAAAACAAAAAAAGACACATAGCAAAGAGGGTAGGGCACCCTGAGAGCCGAGGGGGGAAGGGGCAATCCCTCAAGGAACTGTAAATAAACAAGCGGGGCAGAGAAAGCCCAGCAACCAGGAGCAAGAAAACTTGTAAAAGTGGCGGTGGGAGGAAAACTCCACAGGAGAGGGGGGAAGGGACACTTCCCACGTGAACTGTAAATAAACACACGGGCCAGAGAAAGAGAGTGCAATGTCACCTCCCTCAGTGTGCTTGGAAAGGGGAAAGCTTGTAACAGCGGCTTGTGCACAGGAGAACTCTGAGTAAGCAAAGCCTGCTGGGCCAGGTGAGTGTTAAGCTCACTCCTGAGATCTGCATAAATAAAACCTCCAGCAACAGCAGGCTGACAGCATCAGACAGGCAAGCCACAACTGCAGATACCATTCACAGAACTGTCTCCAGACTCTTTTTTTTTTCCTCTTCCTATAATGAGACAACAACCTAACTACACCTGCATGCTGAAAAAACATACTGAAACTGTATTGCATCTGAACTTGGGACACTTTGTTGTGTTTTGGGGTTTTTTTTTGGCTTCTTTGTTTTTTTTTCCTTTTGATGAGACAACAGAACTACTTCTGAGACACCATCTCCAGGATTGGAGGCAGAGGGACTAACACCAAAATTATTAAGACTGAAATTTTATTGCATTTGAACTTGGAGATTTTTTTTAAATTATTTTATTTTATTTATTTTTTTTTATCCTCTCTCTGTCTTTCTAATGCCTGCTTAGCTTACTTTGATTAGTACACTATCTCTCTCTGTTTATATCTTTGACACCGTTTTTTTGTTTTGTTTTGTTTTTTACTTGTTTATTTATTTTTCCCTTTTTCTTTTCCTTCTTTGCTTTCCCTCTCCTCTCACCCTTCCATTCAAAATATCACCATTGTTATTATTACAAGCTAGAAAATACTTAATTGCACACAATACAGGGACAATAAAAATATCAAGGACAATGATGAGAAGACAGAAAAAACAGGGAAACCAGTTTCCCCACAGCAAAAGTTAGTACAGGAACCAAAGGGAAATGAAGAAAACAGATACTCAGATCCAGACTCCAACAAAATGAAGATAAACTATGCCAGAGAACCCAATGAAGCCCCCAAGAACACTCTGAAAGATGAAATCCTCCAAGTAATCAATGAGAATTTTATAGAGATGATACTGGATATGGTCAACCAAAATGTACAGGAGACACTCAAGAAATTCCAAGACAACAAAAATAGAGAATTTGAGAAAGCACAAGAAGAAATAAAAGAAACCATAGAAGCACTGTATAAACACCAAAGTGAAACAAAGAACACGATTAATAAAGAGATAAATGAACTCAGGACAAAAATAGACAACATTAAAGTGGAAACCACCCAGGATATGGAAAACCTAAGAAAAAAGAATGAAACAGAAATGCAAAACTAAATGGAAGGCCAATCCAGCAGAATAGAACAAGCAGAAGACAGAATCTCAGAACTCAAAGATGAAATGGTAATTAAAGAAAAAACCAAAGAATATTAGTTAAACAACTCAAGACCTGTGAAAAGAAAATGCAAGAACTCACTGACTCCATCAAAAGACCAAACCTGAGAATCATGGGCATATAAGAAGGAGAAGAGGTGCAAGCAAAGGAAATGACTAATATATTCAACAAAAAATTACAGAAAATTTCCCAAATCTAGAAAAATCTATGCCCATACAGATGCAAGAGACCTCCAGAACACCAAACAGACCAGACCAAAACAGAACTGCCCCATGGGATATTATCATTAAAACAACAAAAACAGAGACTCGAGAAAGACTATTGAAGGCTGTAAGAGAGAAAAAACAAATAACATACAAAGGTAAACCCATCAAAATCACAGCAGACTTCTCAACAGAAACATTAAAAGCAAGAAGAGCTTGGGGTGAGATCTTCTGGGCACTGAATGAAAATAACTTCAACCCTAGGGTACTCTACCCAGCAAAACTATCATTCAAAATAGATGGATCAATAAAAGTTTTCCATGATAAGCAGAAACTAAAACAATATCTAACCACAAAGTCACCACTACAAAAGATTCTTCAAGGGATTCTGCACACAGAAAGCAAAACCCAACATAACCATGAAAGGGCAGACAGCACCAAACTATAGAAAAAGAAAAAGCAAGAAAGTAGAGTAACCTTGATTTCGGTACACACAATCAAACCTTCAAACAAATAAGACAACTAAATGACAGGAATCACCACATACCTATCAGTACTAACACTTAATGTTAATGGACTTAATTCACCCATCAAAAGGCACCATTTGATGAACTGGATTAAAAAGGAAGACTCAACAATTTGTTGCTTACAGGACACCCACCTCACCGACAGAAATAATCATAGGCTTGGGATTAAAGGCTGGAAGAAGATTTACCAAGCAAGTGGCCCCACAAAACAGGCAGGAGTAGCAATACTTATCTCTGACAAAGTAGACTTCAAATCTACATTGATCAAACGAGATAAAGAAGGGCATTCCATACTAATAAAAGGGGAAATAGACCAAAGGAAATAACAATTATCAACCTATATGCACCCAATTTCATCAAACATACCCTGAAGGACCTAAAAGCATATATTAACTCCAACACAGTTGTTGTGGGAAACTTTAACACCCCATTATCATCAATATATAGGTCATCCAAACAAAAAACTAATAAAGAAATCCTTGAACTAAAATATACCATAGATCAAATGGACCACAGAACATTTCATCCAACTTCTACACAATGTACATTCTTCTCAGCAGCCCATGGAACCTTCTCCAAAATAGACACAAAGCAACCTCAGCAAATATAAGAAAATAGAAATTATACCATGCATTCTGTCTGATCACAGAGCAATAAAACTAGAACTCAACAACAAAAATAAGACAAAAAACATGCAAACAGCTGGAAAATAAATAACTCATT
The DNA here is from genome assembly GCF_047511655.1 of Castor canadensis. Taxonomy (NCBI): domain Eukaryota; kingdom Metazoa; phylum Chordata; class Mammalia; order Rodentia; family Castoridae; genus Castor; species Castor canadensis. Next base: position 77,348,790 of record NC_133400.1, on the reverse strand, counting down.
ACTTAATGAACAATGGATCATCGATGAAATAAAAGAGGAAATCAAAAAGTTCCTGGAAGTCAACGAAGATGAAAACACAACTTACTGTAATCTATGGGGCACAGCAAAGGCAGTCCTGAGAGGAAAGTTTATAGCCATGAGTGCATATATTAAAAAGACTGAAAGATCTCAAATCAATGACCTAATGGTACATCTCAAACTCCTAAAAAAACAAGAACAAGCAAATCCCAAAACAAATAGAAGGAGAGAAATAATAAAAATAAGAGCTGAAATCACCTGAATAGATCTGTAACACAAAATGAAATTGAAGCAGCAATCAAGAGTCTCCCCAAAAAGAAAAGTCCAGGACCTGATGGAGTCTCTGCTGAATTCTATCAGATCTTTAAAGAAGAACTGATACCAACCCTCCTTAAACTGTTCCACAAAATAGAAAGGGAAGGAAAACTGCCTAACACATTTTATGAAGCCAGTATTACACTTATCCCAAAACCAGGCAAAGACACCTCCAAAAGGGAGAACTATAGGCCAATCTCCTTAATGAACATTGATGCAAAAATCCTCAACAAAATAATGGCAAACCAAATTCAACAACACATCAAAAAGATCTATCACCACGAGAAAGTAGGATTCATCCCAGGAATGCAGGGGTGGTTCAACATACAAAAATCAATAAACGTAGTAAACCACATTAACAGAAGCAAAGACAAAAACCACTTGATCATCTCAATAGATGCAGAAAAAGCCTTTGATAAGATCCAACACCATTTCATGATAAAAGCTCTAAGAAAACTAGGATCAGAAGGAAAGTACCTCAACATCATGAAAGCTATATATGACAAACCTACAGCCAGCATTATACTTAACAGAGAAAAACTGAAACCATTCCCTCTAAAATCAGGAACCAGACAAGGATGCCCACTATCTCCACTCCTATTCAACATAGTACTGGAATTCCTAGCCAGAGCAATTAGGCAAGAAGAAGGAATAAAAGGAATACAAATAGGTAAAGAAACTGTCAAAATATCCCTATTTGCAGACAATAGGATCCTATACCTTAAATACCCAAAAAACTCTACTCAGAAGCTCCTAGACACCATCAATAGCTATAACAAGGTAGCATGATGTAAAATCAACATAGAAAAATCATTAGCATTTCTATACACTAATAATGAACAAACTGAGAAAGAATATATGAAAACAATTCCATTTACAATAGCCTCAAAAAAAATCAAATACCTAGGTGTAAACTTAACAAAGGATGTGAAGGACCTCTACAAGGAAAACCATAAACTTCTGAAGAAAGAGATTGAGGAAGACTATAGAAAGTGGAGAGATCTCCCATGTTCATGGATTGGTAGAATCAACACAGTAAAAATGTCTATACTCCCAAAAGTAATCTACATGTTTAATGCAATTCCCATCAAAATCCCCATGACATTCATCAAAGAGACTGAAAAATCTACCATTAAATTTATATGGAAACACAAGAGGCCATGAATAGCCAAGGCAATGCTCAGTAAAAAGATCAACACTGGAGGTATCACACAACACCCAACTTCAGACTATATTACAAAGTAATAGCAATAAAAACAGCATGGTACTGGCACAAAAACAGACATGAAGACCAGTGGAACAGAATAGAGGACCCAGATATGAAGCCACACAACTATAACCAACTTGTCTTTGACAAAGGCACTAAAAATATACAATAGAGAAAAGACAGCCTCTTCAACAAAAACTGCTGGGAAAACTGGTTAGCAGTCTGCAAAAAACTGAAACTAGATCCATGTTTATCACTCTATACCAGTATTAATTCAAAATGGGTCAAGGACCTTAATATCAGACCCTAAACTCTAAAGTTGGTTCAGGAAAGAGTAGGAAATACTCTGGAATTAGTAGGTATAGGCAAATACTTTCTCAATGGAACCCCAGCAGCTCAGCAACTAAGAGACAGCATAGATAAATGGGACTTCTGCTCAACAAAAGAAATGGTCTCCAAACTGAAGAGACCACCCACAGTGTGGGAGAAAATATTGGCCAGCTACACATCAGAGAAAGAACTAATAACCAGAATGTATAGGGAACTCAAAAAACTAAATTCTCCCAAAATTAATGAACCAATAAAGAAATGGGCACGTGAACTAAACAAAACTTTCTCAAAAGAAGAAATTCAAATGGCCAAAAAACACATGAAAAAATGCTCACCATCCCTAGCAATAAAGGAAATGCAAATTAAAACCACACTAAGATTCTACCTCATCCCTGTTAGAATAGCCATCATTAGCACCACCACTAACAACAGATGTTGGTGAGGATGCGGGGAAAAAGGAACCCTCTTACACTGCTGGTGAGAATGTAAACTAGTACAACCACTCTGGAAAAAAATTTGGAGGCTACTAAAAAAGCTAAACATTGATCTACCATTTGATCCAGCAATATCACTCTTGGGGATATACCCAAAAGACTGTGACACAGGTTACTCCAGAAGCACCTGCACACCCATGTTTTTTGCGGCACTATTCACAATAGCCAAGGTATGGAAACAGCCAAGATGCCCCACAACTGACAAATGAATTAAGAAAATGTGGTATTTATACACAATGGAATTTTATGCAGCCATGAAGAAGAACAAAGTGTTATCATTCACAAGTAAATGGATGGAATTGGAGAACATCATTGTGAGTGAGGTTAGCCTGGCCCAAAAGACCAAAAATCGTATGTTCTCCCTCATTTGCGGACATTAGATCAAGGGCAAACACAACAAGGGAATTGGACTTTGATCACATGATAAAGTGAGAGCACACAAGGGAGGTATGAGGATAAGTAAAATACCCAAAAGACTAGATAGCATTTGTTGCCCTCAATGCAGAGAAACTAAAGCAGATACTTTAAAGCAACTGTGGCCAATAGGAGAAGGGGACCAGGAACTAGAGAAAAGGTTAGTTCAAGAAGAATTAACCTAGAAGGTAACACACATGCACAGGAAATCAATGTGAGTCAACTCCCTGTATAGCTATCCTTATCTCAACTAGCAACAACTCTTGGTCCTTCCTATTATTGCTTATACTCTCTCTTCAACAAAATCAGAGATAAGGGAAAAATAGTTTCTGCCTGGTAGCAAGGGATTAGGGGGGATAAGGAAGGGTGTGGTGGTGGGAGGGAGTAAGGGGTGGAAGGGGGAAGAAATGACCCAATGTATGCACATATGAATAAAATAAACATTAAAAAAACAAAGAAAATAAATAAAAACTGATGAAGCAAAAAAAAAAAAACAACCAATTTTGACCCACTGAAGGCATGTTTTGCCAGGCACTGGTGGTTCACGAGTATAATTCTAGATACTTGAGAGGCAAACATTGGTTGAGGCCAGCCCAGGCAAATAGTCTGTGAAACCCCATCTCCAAAATAACTAGAGGAAAATGTACAGGAGTCATGGCTCAAGCAGTAGAGTACCTGCTTTGTAAGCATGAAGCACTAAGTTCAAACCCCAGTGCTACACACACACATGCACGCACACACACACACAAAAGAATGCATGTTTTACCTGCTGTGTGCTTCTCTTCAAGTCCTATCTGTGATGCTCTAGGAACCCTTTCTCTTGTGAGGAAGATCAGTCTTCATCTTTTCAGAAAATAAACTTTCTATCTTAATGCCATCCAAAACTTAGTATTTCTCTTAAGTTATTTCTCATCAAGCAATTGTGTCATATATATCCTTGCATACTTTTCATATATATGTGTGTATATATATATATATATATACACACACACACACATTGTATATGTATGTAATAAAAGGTGTTATATATATATGTATTTTATATATAATGTATAACAAAAACACATGTTTTATACATATCTTCTTAAAATCCATGTTTTCTGACACTTCGAATGACTCTTTCCTCCCTTTCTCTTTTCACCAACACACACACACACACACACACACACACACACACACCTTGCTATCTCAAACATCTTTCTAAATCCAGCTTAGATAATATCCTTCTGGCACTTGTCACCATCTACTATCTGAAAGGCAAGATACAGGTACAACCTTTCTTGTGTACCCCCATTATGAGTGACTCATTACAGACAAATAAAATATATGTTAGGAAAAAATAAGACAGTTTTCCAATATTTAAGGATGTTAAATGTAATTAAGGAGAAACATATGGAAACATATAATAAAAATCATTTACAAAATGGAAAATTTGGAGACAACTTTTGAGTCAGAGCTAACAATAGAATGACCTATGTAGTCTAGAAAGAATCTAGGATCTAATCAGAACGAATACTTCAGTGGTGCTAGTTTAAAACCTTATATCACAGTGTGGTCAATATCATTCCCTCAAGAATGGAAAAACAGAAAACTATTAAAGTGAGCTTTGCTGAGTTACTGATCTTTTTATGAATTAAACCACCTATTTATGGATTTCCTTTAAGGACCAGACCATGTGTGTTAAGACTTCCCTATTAAAAATCCTATGAATGAATCATTGAAGACTTTGGTATGGGTTTCAAGTGCTGATAAATCTTATTTTCCATTCACAGTGTGTCATTACTGCAACCCACAGATGATCACTGTGCATTATTTTTTTCTCTTTTATGCTCATCTGATGTAGCAAGGGAGCCTCTTTAGTGCTTCAGACTTAGGAGCTGAGGGATCATTATTTTGAGAACCAGCAATTGAAATGACAAAAAGGCTTGAGGTTAAAAAGAAGGCTAAAATAATATTTTTATGAGAATTCATAGATTTCTTTTTATAGGCATTCATTAGCCCCAGGATTTCAGGGATCATATTTTAATGTGTTATTTTGACTTTTTTTTTGTTTCTCTGGGGTCATTTAAGAAATAAAATCTTACAAAGTTAAAAGGACATACAACCCCTAGATGATTAAAGAATGTTGAGAAAATTCCTTAGACATTTTTTGTTTTTTCATTAAAAATATTTTTTTAGAAAAATTCCAAATTATAAGGTAGGGCATTGGAATAAATAACTTTGTTGGTGCTTTAGAATTACAGCTTATTTTTCTTTGTAGAGAAAATAACACACACACACACATTGCAAAAAATAAATGGCATTAAACAAGCTAAACTGTTTACAAAGAAATTTTGTTTCTTTTGAGTTTTTAAATGTCTAAGCAAAAGATAAATTAAGAACATAAATAGTTGAAATTAGAGGAAAATTTTTCTTTTTCATTTTGTCTTTCCATTTGAAAACAAAATATGATGGGAGCATATAAATGAAACTTTCATAATTTACTGTGTTTACTTAGATGTAGAGAGTTTATGAACAGTTTTATTTTTGCAGATATATAGTTAGCTGTGATTTTAGAATCCATTTATGCTTTTTTGTGACTACTCTATTCATCTAATTCTAATGAACATCATTTGGAAAAACTTATGGAATGATTATAAACAGATATCTCAGTGCTTGAAAAATGTTTTTACACCTCGAAAAATGATTAAGGGCAGAGTGTTGACCTGGAGCTCAAGATAATTTATCTTTGGCTAAGATGTAGTACATTCTGTTTCTTATTAGAACTTTCTGATATTTGTTGCTTCCCTGAAAATAATACTTTTTTTCTTGAAACATTCCAGCCACAAATATATGGGATTTTTTTCTTAAGCCATAGTCTAGATACTATTACATGTCAAAGAAAAAATTAAAATGCAAGCATAGCTAGATAAGGAAGAAACTCAACAAATGATAGTGCATTATTCAGAATGATGACTAGCATATCAATCCATTTTGGCTATCAAGATCTCTGAAGAAGTGACATCTCCATGGTATATTTTATTTCACACACATATTGCAAATATTTAACACTGTTTCTGAAATAATTACTTTGTTTTCAAAGATAGCACTTCAGAAAGGTTCTGTTTAATTTGACAACTTCAATGTGAATATCTACAATCAGTATTATTATAAAGGCACAGCACCTAATTTGTCTAATTATACCTTCTCATATATGATTCTCTCTCTGAAAATGTGTTAAATTCTGCACACAGAGAAAGGAAAGTAAATTTACTAAATCCTTTTCCTTATAACTTCCTATGAATGTATCCATGGATATACATGGCCTATGTATGCATTCATGGAGGTAAATAATATTTATTCAGTAGGTATTACATAATCATACCAAACAAATCAATCCTAAAAAGGTAAAATTTGTGAAACTATCATGATTTGAAATGAGACATTGGTTGTCTCTTGCATATATGTACATTACCTTAATTAATTTTCTTAATTTGACAAGAACACTTGAGACATCTGCCTTGTGATTGTTCATGAAGAAAGTTACAAATAATAGAATGTGGAAGTAGCAGGAACTCATTACCTTTTGGAAATTTATGTCTAACAAGAAGAACCACTTCTTCTCCTCCTTTGAAGTGCCACCACCTCTAACATTTTGGAGAATAGTATTAGATCCACAACTGGGTTATTTATTAAGAGATGCTTCTCAGTTCTTTTCTGTGCAACTTCTAACAATAGCTTTAGTTATTGGTTATTCTGTTCTAGTTGCTGTCTGGGTCTCTGAGACCCTTGAATTAATAATTTACTACATTCATCATGCCAAAGATGTGATGAGGAGACCACTACCTTTCCTGCCTGTTTCATTTATTCATTCAAAACAAAACCACCCACACAGGCTTATGTATATTTCAGTCTTTTACCAAAGGATTAAGCTTAGAATTTTAGAACCTCGGATGTGAAACAAAACTAGAAACTGAGCCTGACTATATTCAGAGTACAGAAAGAAAAATAAATTTCAACCTTTCACACAGGGAGTTTTCTCCAAAACACATCCCAATTTCCAGCCTAATTCTTTTGCTTCAGCTTGGTCCTTGAGAGTGTTTTCAAGAAAGCACAGCTTCTGTTCTTCCAATGCATAGATGGGCTACATTTTCCCTTGCCTTAGGAAGCATTTTCCTCCATTTTGCCAGAGCAAACAAGAAAATGTGACTTCTACAGCTTACTTCCCACACTGTGAAGTACTTAGTGAACATAGTATCACAATAGGTTTTCAAATGTGACCAAAGATCACTGGCCAGGTAGTCAGAGACAGACTTGGATTTAAATGTGAGATCTGCTACCTAACTAGGATCTGTAAACTTTCTTCTGTACATATATCAAATGATGGTCATAATAATTTTCAGAAATATTATGGTCTGGAAATAATTTTCAGAACCACCAAATACTATAATAATGTGTGAGGGTGTGCTTTGGAAACTACATAGCATTTAACAAATTTGTTCTTTTTCTATTAATCTCCAAGAAAAGGTGAGCATAGAAAGAGGAAAAAAATAAAACTTAAAATATTTATGTTTTTCTTCTGGTAAAAATAAATTATACTATATTAATATAGGTAGAATCCAAAACTATGTGACCTGTTACTTTCTAAGTAAGAGTTTTCATTGTGTGTCCACCTAAATGACCTTGCATTGATGCTGTAACTCATCTTAACTGTTTGTTCTCCCACATTGTCTATTTGGATGGGTGTGTGTGTTGAACTTTGTGCCTGTATTCACTGATAACTGAGCCACAATGAGATCTGTCAGGCATTAAGCTTAGCATACAAGCTCTTATTGTTTACTCATAACCTGGCTAAAGGTGTCTGTCATTTAGGAGATAATGTCAGAAAAGCAGGATGTTTTCAGGGTGAGTTATTCATGACAAATATCCAGGTACAACTAGTATGTTTGTTTTTAAAGCAAAGGAACAGCACTGAGATCTGTTGACATGTTCCATTAAAAATAAATTATCCTCCTTCTCTCACATGATGAATGTTCAAAATATCACCATATCTCACAGACAGAAGAACATTAACATGACAGAGGACTGCATATAACTCATTTAAGAGCTCTGCGCAGAGAAAAAGTACATTCTCGCTTTGTTATCAGAGTGCCATTTCTCTACAAAATCATTAAATTTAAGAAGGATAATCAAAGGATGGATATGATATTAGGTGATATTTTTTAGTTTTTGTGTATTTAGCCTTGAGGTCTACTTTCCAATTCCAAACCTAGGTGTTGCTTTTTATTTTAAATAGGGAAGGGTCTTGCTTTCTGATAAAGTCTAATTCTTTACCTCTAGTCTTAGTTCTATCCTTAGTTTATTTCTGTCTTAGAATATGGCTTCATATGAGCTATATTAAACCACAAGATTTAAACTTCATGAGCTAAATTTTTTTTATTGTTTTATTATTCATATTTGCATACAAGGCTTGGGTCATTTCTCCCCCTTGTCCCCACCCCCTCCCTTACCACCCACTCCGCCCCCATATATTACTGCTTCTATAAATGAAGAACTTCTAAAAATTACTAAAACATAGACAAATATGCAAAAACATAAGTATTATACCTAAGAGAAAATACAAATGGCTACAAAATATATTAAAAGTTCCTTCCTATTATTGCTTATACTCTCTCTACAACAAAATTAGAGATAAGGGCAAAATAGTTTCTGCTGGGTATTGAGGGGGGGAGCGGGAGGGGGTGGAGTGGGTGGTAAGGGAGGGGGTGGGGGCAGGGGGGAGAAATGAACCAAGCCTTGTATGCACATATGAATAATAAAAGAAAAATGAAAAAAAAAAAAAAAAAAGCAAAATAACAAAATATTACAATATAAAAAAAAAAATAAAATAAAAGATGTTCTATAGCTGTAGTGATAAACATAATGCAAATTAAGACTGATGAAATATTATTTCATTCTCAAATGTTAAACAAAAATTTTAAAGACAATACCAAAGATTGCCATGAATATTTTTGGGAGGAGTGTAATTGGTATAACAAGTTTGGAAAATAAGTTTGCAGTAGTAAATAAAATTGAAACTGCACAAATCCTATTAAAAGCTTAAGTCCTCTGTTTTTGTATTTGCTAGAGAAATATTGGTTTGTATGTTCATGAGACCTAAGAAAATCATTCAAAGCAGAGAATTCATAGAAGCCCTAAAGCAGGACTAAGATATACACCAGCAACAGAGGGGAGAATGACTGACTATGACTGTTACCAAAGAACCAAGACAAATTTCAAACTATCACATGTTGATTCTCTCAGTAAGCACATAACTCCCAACCTTGGTCCTTCACTTCAACTATTCTTTGAGTCTTTTCAAGGAATCACATATTCTATCCTTCCATTAAAAATGTGTGATAAATTCAAACAATGGCAGTCATACCTTAGTGAAATGCAGCAGTAAAAAAACAAGTTAAGTGATCTAATTAAAAGTGGGAAAAAATCAAATAGAGACATTTCACTGATGAGAATACAGAGATGGTAAAAATATCCAAAAACATCATTAACCATTAGTAAATACAAACTAAGTTCATAATGAATAGCAGTACACTATCTAGTCAGATGACTAAATTAATAATAATATAAACACCAAGTTGTCAGTAGGATGTAAAGAAAATGGGTCACTAATATTTTGCTGGTGAGGATATAAAATGTTTGTCAGTTATTTAGAAAGAAAAAACTAAACTTTCAACTTCTGTATGATCTAGTGATTTCATTCCTACTTTATCCCAGAGAAAAGAAGATGTATGTTCACACAAAAAATTGGACATATATGGAGGTAGCACCGTTATTTATAAGTGCCCCAAACTAGAAACAACCTATATTACTTCAGTGAATGAATGGTTAAATAAATTGGGGAATGTCCATTCCATGAAATGGGATTCAGTAATAAAATGGGACAAATTATTGATAAATACAAGAATCTGGAAGAATTTCCAAAGGATAATGCTGAACCAAATGAGTAACAGATCAGTGTTGCCAATAGTTAAGAAAGGAAGGCAAGTGGGAGAGAAGTGGTGTAGCTATAAAGCGACATGAAGAATGTGAACAATTCTTGTGGAATGGGTATTTTCTCTCTGATGACTATGATAATGATGACATCCCACTTGTGATTTTGTACTATAGTTTTGAAAGATGGTATCATGGAAGACTGAAATGACCATGCCCTGGGATTTCTCTGTGTTATTTCTTAAAAATTCATGTAAATCCACAATTATCCTTATCAGTTTGTTTTAAAATAATTATATGTTTTTAAATTTGAGTCTTAATGGTTTTGCTTCATCTAATATACTGCTGAACTTTGCAATTTGAACAATCTGAAAGTACCTCCATCTTCTTAATTATGACATTTAGATTAATGGAAACTGTAGTTCATGAAATTATTACCAAATAGACAACAAAATAGCTTATAATGGTCTAAATTTTAGTATAGTAGTTTGTTCTGTGTCTGTATAAGCCATGTCTTGAAATTAATATGTAAAGAATCCTGTAATTAATATACAGACAAGTTATGCTTTTAATTTCTTACCAATTTAATCCCTATTTAAGTAATCTTTCTGGATATGTAACTCAGTGGTAGAGCACTTGCCTGTATGCACAGGTCCTGAGTTCTATCCCTCAGAACTGCAAGAAAAAATTTTTCCAAAATTTGTTATTTTTATATTTTATTCTTTTCATATTGTCTATATTATCCCACATCAAGCTTTATATTTTAGCTGGTAGTGTGGTAAATGGTTTTTGAGAGTTTGTATTCAAGTTCAATTTAGATTTTTAAAATCACACTATAAACTGCTGTAAATGAACTTTGAAGCAGTCTTTAGGAATGTCAAGTCTATAAAACATACACTTTTTCTTAAAACTTTATAATGTAGGTAAAATAATTTGCACTTTGGAATAAAGATGTAGTGAGGCATTTCAAACCAAAGGGCTTGCATAGTTCAAGCCTAGTTATCAACTTCAGAAAATCTAAATCTCTCAGATAAGTGTGAACATTGTGCATTGCAGAAAATATCCTTAGTAATAGATGCTGGAAGAGTAGAACCACACAGAGGCTAGTGACCAATTTACTCCCTTTTCCTCCTTCCTTCTTTCCTTCCTTCCTTCCTTCATGTTTAATGAGGATCTACTTTAAACCAGGTTGGGAATAAATGCTTCATAGTAGCAGCAAATAGATTATTAACTTCACATTCCAAGAATTCTGTTTAGGTTACAGATTTAGATACCCACTCTGTCAAAAATCAAATTTGTGTATGAGAATAAAAAAAAAATCTTGGATGTTTCCAAGAAACAAACATGATTCCTAGCCACATAGTCTTTCTTGAGAGGATGTATGATCATAACAATTTTCCAGGCTAAGTTTATTAACTCTCTTAGTTGAGTTTATGTGATAAATGTACGACAGTTCTTTTTCTAGAAAGCTATTTTCATTGAAGAAATAATTAATAACATCAAATTGGATTTTTTTATTAAGAAGTTAAAGATTGGGCCACAGTCAAATGTAACAGTAAGTAGAAGGATGTTTTGAAGTATGCTACAGCAATTGTCTATGATGATGTCAGATTTGTATGATAATTAAATGGGAGATCCAAATGTATATTATCTGCTTAAAGGAAAGATATTAAGCTAAAAAATAGCATCAGTTCAAATTTAGAACCATTGGACTCTGTAGGGTAAAACCTGAAGCCTTATAAGGATACATTAATAACTTAATACGAGGTTCCTGTACTTGGTGAACCCACACTATAAAAAGACACTAAATTGTACCACCAGGAGGCAGAATCACTCCCATAAAACAGAAGAATTATTTCATTTCTGTTCTTGTATATTTCCCTATCTTTCTCTGCAAGAATCCTATCTCCCTGTCAAGAAAGTTTCATGATTTGTTTATCACTGTTTTCTCTTCTACTGGCGGTACCTCAGTAGACACTTAAGGTACTGAGTAAACTAAAAACATTGGGAAACTACAGAGAGGAAATAGGAAAAGCTATGTGATGATCCTACTATGATCCGTTATGGAGAGCAAACATTTCATTTTACAGAGAAAATGAAAAAAAATCCCTGTATGATGTATTTTAGAAAGTAATTTTATTTTTATAAATTTAATCAACTTATATAACTAGATTAGAAACTTTGAAAATAAAGTGACAGCAAATTCTGATTGTGGTTTGACTTCTATGTGGACCATTACTAAGTGCATGTGATTTAATTCTCTTAAAAAACCTCTGAAATATCCATTCCATTTTCCAAGTGAAGCACTGAGAGTCAAAGATTTGAAGTCTTTCTGAATTCATAAACCTTGGTAATAATAGTCTACTACTAAACAGTTTTGGAATTTTGGAGCTGTTAATGATTTTACACTAATTTATTGCCTAAATTGCCTTTAACTTTTAACCATTTTGCAATATTATTTCAAATTTAGAAGACATCGATAGAATTATGTTCTCAGAGAAAGCGTGCTAATGCTCCAATAATATTACTCAATTTGCTTTCTCTATACTTCTTTTACAATCTACTAGATTCTATTGACATTCTATTCAGGTGGGTTTTCAGATAATTTTATCCACAACTTTTATCTGTGCTTTAAAATTTATTTACTCATTGGTATTATTTGAGAGGCTATAATTTAATTAGAGTAGTTCTCTGTTCATCATGAGAAACCTAAGCATTTTAGAGCATTTTTCTTCTCTTCCAAACTTGTCCATCCACCACCAGATTATTATTTCTTCATTTCTCCATATTTTCTAGCCATGCCACACACCAGTGAGTTTACAAATATGTGTTTATCAATTATTTTCCTCATAATTGATTCTCACTCCTTCCTCTTGAGTTCTATTTCCTTTGAAATATAGTACATGATTCAGTTATTTTTTTCAGTAAAGATCTCCTATTTGTGCACCATGCAGTAATTTATGATAATCTCATTAATTAATTAGACTTCTGAAAAATAATCCTTACATTTCTCCAGAAAAATTTTCTAATGTTACACATGAAAGACACAGGAAGGGGAGAAAGAGTAAAGTTCGTGCAAGCATGATTTAAAACTACATAAAATAATAATCAATAAATAATTTGCCACACATAGGCTGTAAACTCCATGGTCAAATTTTTAAAAAGATGTGGTTAAATAAGTTCAGTGTTTTGGGACTTGGAAATGAGAAGCCAGGTAAGGAGAAGCACAAAATCTCATGCTTTTAATTTGAGTGATTGGGGTATAAATTTCAGTTAGGAAGAAGAGCAAATTCAGAAAAAGAGATCAACCTTGTTTTGAGGAGGAAGATAATAACTTAGTTTTCACTGTCGTATAATTTTAGTGTTTATTTGGCATGCAACATGTCATTTGAATTGTACAGACATGTCCAAAAAGATGTTTCAGTACTAGGTGAACACTTGGTAGTGTTCTCAGAAAAGTATTATTCTTTGAAAGTGGTGTATTTTTCCATAAGGTCTTCTGCAAATCACCTGCTTGGAAGTTGCAACATTTTTTTCTGAAGAAAGTATGCTATAAAATTACAGTTTGTTTCAGTGACTAGTCCAGAACGTCCCATTTAAACCACAGTGCATGTCTACAATCAAAATTAAAATATTACCTAATATTTTAATACATCTTTACATTAAATCACCAAAAAATACAACTATGTCCTAAGCACATAGGACAGACAAATTAACATTACTGGATATAATAACTCTTATATTTGAAAAAACTAAAGGTAATCAAAAACATACCTTAATTGAGCAGAGTGGATGTTTAAATTCAGTTTTAGATGTTAGCTATTGGGAGCAATTAAATTTATTTGGGAGAAATAAAGTAGATGGAGAGACTGGGCTATATAGGGAGATTTTTTTTCCTAAAAAAAACCAAAGCAGTTATAACAAGACACTTTGAGCTCTCTTATATTAAATGGGAAAATATAAGTATTTACAGAAAGGAAAAGCCCTGATGATGCAATTTTCCCAACAGAAAAAAGTGTGCTCGTGACCAATCTTTGTAAAAAAGTGGTCACTGATTTTTATATTGTTCATACAAGAATTCCATGTGTGATATAGACAGGGCTTGATATAGAGAAACATTCAAATGTTTATTTGCTAAAAAATTTTCCTTTTAAAGAAAAAAGTATGATCTAAGTGAAAGAAGTTTTTTGGATTGTTTCTGGCTGTAAACAAAACTATATATAAGTATGTGAGAAGGTACTAGTTTCCTGTCAACTAATTTAAATAATTTCCAGAAGAAGATGAAGTTCTTAAAACCTGTGAAGGATTATTGTATCAGGATTAGGATCTGGAAGTTCTAAATCTTTTGTTTGCATCAGGTCAGTCAAACAAGACAAAACAAGAAAACAGTTGTGTCAGTTAAACTACATGCAAGTTATAAGGAACCAATCTGTCCCCCAAGTTATCTGAGGATGATATATATTCCAGTCACTAGGGTCTACCAACACACATTTTCCTGAACAAGTCATACTTTTTATACTTTCATGGTTTTGTGCACAGTCCTCTTAGAATGATCTTACTTCTTTCAAATGGAAAAAAAAACCTTTTACTCTTCAAAACCTTTTCAAGATTATACTTTCTGAAATATTACAGCCTTTGCATTGGGATCATAGTATAATTGTAGCACAATATTGAATTTCATAGATATCTTTTCTTATAGATGTTGAGCTCCTGAAAAGCAGTGAACTTTCCTTATTCATAAAGCTTAGAGTCAGGTATAATGAGTGTTTATTGAATTGATCAGAGCACTAAATGTCACCCTCCTATTAGTAAATAAAATAAATAAATAAAAATGAGACATTAGCTAAAGAGTCACTTTCACTGTCTACTATTACATGGAAATACAAAAATCATCCTCATAGCAAAGTAATCATATATTTGCTTCTATAGTATCTTATTTGTGGACTCACTGGCCTCTGTATCCAATATGAAGGACAGTGGACTAAGTTTCCTCTTAAAGTCGCCTCTATATTTAACTAGTGTTCTGGGTTCCAAACCATTGAATTGAGTTTTAATTACATAAGGAACACATTGGTTTTCTTTTGCTTTTAAAATTTAGTATCTATTACTTTCATTATGGTTTCATTGTGACATTTCTATACATGCATGTAATCTTACTTCAGTCATTCTATTACCTGTCTTCATCCCCTCCCCCTTTCCCTCCCACCTGCCCAAGAGTCTCCCCTTTTACTTCCATGTCCTTTACTATCCTAAATTCCACATATGAGAGAAAACATGCAATTTTTGTCTTGGAGACTAGTTTATTTCACTCAACATTCATCTTCCATCCATTTTCTTGAAAACAACATACTTTTTTTCTTTGTAGCTAGATAAAACTCCATTGTGTATATGCACCACAATTTATTTCCCAGTTCATTCATTGATGGGCACCTGGGTCAATTCTGTAACTTGGCTATAGTGAATAGTACAGCAATAAACATGGGTGTGCAGATATCTATGACGTTGATTCTTTGGGATATACACCCAGAAATGATACAGCTACATGACATGGCAGTGTCATTTTATTGTGGCTCTTAGAGTCTTCTGTGCACATATACTCTTTCCCTGGGTCAGATCTTTGTTCCTGAATCTGGATAACAATACTGTAGTATAAAAATACATTTTCTTAAAGAAATCTGTTGATCACAGAATGGTTCTATTTGTTGGTCCACTATGAGATCTGAAAGATGAAAATAAATATAACTCAGGAAATGCAAACACAGAGGCTGAGCTTAGTGAGAGAGATCTCACTCTATCAACAGCTGCCTAAAGAGTTAGTGCTCCCTTTAATTCTGTACAAACATCACCCCTTATTCTTTCTCATTATATGGGTGTTTCTGGTGTGTGTGTGAGTGAGTGAGTGAGTGTGTGTGTGTGTGTGTGTGAGAGAGAGAGAGAGAGAGAGAGAGAGAGAGAGAGAGAGAGAGAGAAAGAGAGAGAGCAGCCTTTAAACCTAGAATCTCCTCTGTATTTCAGAAACTGCCAAAGAAGCCAAGATTTAAATCCTGATTTAAGATGCACTGTGATCCTGAGCCCTGATCTTATAAAACTGGGTTTAGAGAGGAAGAAAGTCGTGTACTTAAATAGGGAATAACAAGTAATAACCAATCATCTTGAAGTCATTTTAGGAAAAGGTGGGCAATCCTAAAGGGGGAATTTTAAATTCTTGACTTGAGGTCATAATGAAATAAATATGAGACATACAAATGCCCAAATTCTGAAATTATTGTGCTCCTAGATAGTTATACCAGGTTACAGATGTTAAAAAACTTTATGAAAGAAGAATATAGGAAATACATTTTATTATTGGAAATTTGACCAAACGCAGCAAATGATTTATTGCTACTCTGGTGAATATACCCTCTATTGTTATCATATTGATATGTTTAAAACTACTATTGTGGCTTTTCTTCACCATCAGAGTGTTGGATTGTCAGCAGATCCTGATAATTTATCATTTTTCTCCCTGTGTGTATCTCCAAAGGCCTACTGCCATTGCCTTTCTTCTTTGTTTGGTTAGTGCAGAGTTAAAGTCCTGGCCTTGAAAGACATTTTGAAAGTTTGGCTTAGGTACAGGGTTTTCAAAGATCAGAGCCAAAGCTAGTATGTTTGTGCCAAGAAGAAGAATGGAAGGAGCATATGACTGGGCCCATCTGTATCAAATTGCTTTTGATGACGCAACAAAAATAATTAAAACACAACAAAGGATAGCGAATAACCCCAATAATGAAGAAAATCCTCTGGAAGACTGATAGGGACACGGGTGCAGGAAAACAGCATTTCTTCCAGGAAGAAATTTTGAAACTGAAAGCCTATTTATTTAAACTTTGGAAAAGTTCCTCACTTTTATATTGCTCTGTCCCACTTTATGTGGTTTTCTTTCCTTACTTCATGGTGGCATTAATAACATTTAGTAAAATTAGCTATGAAGTACTGAGATTAAATGCCACTATGCAGTATCTTTGGGACTTTTGTGATCAATATAATACTTTTATGCCAAAACGTAATCATCAGTGTATGAGAAATGAATTTCATACAAAAAAATAACAATGACATTGTCAAGATAAATATCTTTCAAGTGGTAAAAGTGGCACATACAGAATATAAGCATAACAAAACATGGACTAAAATGAGTGTGTGGAGAAGCCCTGATATAAAATCCTGAAGGCTTATTAGACAAAATGTTAAAGAAGATATAAGAATAGAAAAAATAATTATTATCCCATATTATTTTTGCATAGAGTAGAAATTGATTTCTGGCTCCAAAGACACAAATTTGGAGTAAAATTGAACAAATGAGAATTGCATTTTTATATCTAATGACGAGACAAAGACTACCCTGAGTCTGTGGTTTACTGGGACAATCCAAAATAATGAGCACATTATATAATCTTCTAAGCTAGATTTCACTTTCCTTCTATAATTCTTCCTTGAAGTTTATTTCATATGACTTTTCATTTTCTTTTTCCCTTCAATGTGGAATGTTTACGAAGCCTCACTAATTGGGCTGAAAATTTCAATGAAGTATCCAAAGTGCAGAATAATGATAACACTTTCATTCTTCACTTTTGTGCTTCAAGTGTGCCCTAAGAGAAGTACTTTACAGCTGTCCTCGTTTATTGGTCCCATTCCAGAGCAATGGCATCAGTAAGGAGGCTGCCCTCACTTGTAGTGATCACCACTGATACCGCCTAAGCAATGAAATCCCCTATGAGTTCTCAAGTCCACACAGTGCTCAACATGGGCTCGTGACTACCCAAGTTATACTATCAAGTCACAAAGTTCCCTGAGAATTGAAAGATTGAGATCATTCAAAAGAATGTGTTCATTTTAACTGAAGAAATCTTGTAAAGCCTAGTAATTACTACATGATGTTAAGCTAAGTCTTGTACAGAGGACTTATTCTTATAAGCACAAACCTAGAGTATTGGATATATTCACTTTTCCTTGGTAAAATGCAATTCCTCTTGCTAACTTTTATTGAAATTTATCTTTCTGGGGACAGAAAGTTATTACTACTTTATGAACAAGTTTAATAATGATTATTTCTACTATCTGTAAGGCAATTTCTTACTATCTGTAAGGCAATTGATTTTAAACCAAAGGATCACAATTTAGGATTGATAGACTTTAAACTTAATAGATACAGAAATGACTCATGCTCACACACAGTCTATAAACCCTATAGTGAAGCACTCTAAGCAAATTTTGATGGAATATTTTATACTAAATGTCCTAAGTCATGAGTCATTCTGTTTTTATAAGTATAGTGCAGGTGGTCTTTGAGTGTCCCTGGAGAAACATAGAAGTTTGGGAAGACCTCAATGACAGATCATCATGTGTGTAAGGAGATGAGGCAATCCATTCAGTTGCCAAAAAATGAAGAAGGAAAATTCAAGAAATTGAAGTCCAGAGAGGAAAGTGATACGTTTCTTTTCCAAATGATGCCCAGTGTCTTAAATAATTGGTAGCTCTGTGTCACTGTGAAGCATGTCCTTCCGTTGCTCGTGAAGGCTAGGGTGTAGTAGGGAGTCTGATCTCAGTCAGGACAGCCATCCTCACAGTGAACTCAGTTTGACATAGGAAGAGGCTGAGACAAAAATAACAGGAAGGAAAGAGGATGATTATGATATATGGATCATTTATGTTAGATGTTAATCTCATTGGATGACAGGTAAAGATATAAATGAAGTCAATTAAATAAGAGATTAATCCAACATGTACCATCTAAAATGAAACCAAAAACAAGGAAAAGGAAAAGAATTTGTTTAAATATACATTTATGAATTGAGCCTAGAATTTGGAAATCTAACTATTGTTTCTGGAATTACGCCAATTGTTTCTTAATGTAAACTTTACTAATTTTAATTCTAAAACAATAGTGAAGAATGAAACCTTGCTGACTTTCCTACACAAAACCTACATTATGATGAGATCTGCCATTTTACATAGGATATTTCTAAAATCATAACTAAAGTAATTTTCTAGATTGTAATGAACAGGTTTGTTGCTTTTGTGAAATAGATAATACAGTATTACCTACTTTGGTATTCAGAAGCTCTTCTAATGTGGTGCTAAATATTAAAATTTAAAAATCTCTTTGGATTTTGTTCTCCTGAGTCTTGGAATGGCCTGTGCCCAAAACCATAAAATTGTGACCTGACTTTGTATGGCATCAGATACCAGCAACCATATTAATGTCAGGAACCAGAAAATCACAGGTCACTATTGGACAGAAGGATACCTCTTTAAAACTGAATGTCAAGAGAATCAAAGAGTAAAATAAAAAGACAAATGACACAAAGAAAGGGGTAGGACTGAAACTGAGGATCACTTTGCACAAACCTAATTAATAGTTCAACATGAATTATTTTGGGGATTTGCCTTTTAAAATATTATAGTTATATGTTTAATCACATCATTAAAATGTGTGGAGGTCTTTTCTTCCCTATCTTTTAATCTATAAGAATGGGTTTCCAAGATGGTGATGATCTGCTCTTAGCAGCTGTTAAGTGCCAATATAAAAATTATACCACACCCTTTTTATTAGGCTTTAAAAATCTTTTTCATAGGGACCTTAATAATAGAATTTTGGCTGTTTTTTGACATCTTATCTCCATTTGATCCTAACATATTACTCATGATTTTGTGTCTTTCTCTCTCTTTCTTTCCTTATTTCTTTTCTCTCCTCTCTCTTCTCTCTCCCTCTCTTTTCTCTTTCTTTCTTTCATCATTAATGAATCACCTACATGGGGAAAAAGTACAGCCTCTGGTGTCTCTTAATAAATAGTAGCATGGAATGGATTCTGGCAGGTATACATGTGTGTGCATGTGTACGCATACATTCTTATGTACCTGTTTATGGATTTTAACTCATGGCTGACAAGTGTGCATAGGAGGGAAGATGTGACAGAGCAAGGGCAGAATGCATGTCACACATTCTTCTTTATGGGGAGGGCAGTAGAGGAGCTTGAATTCAGGACATTACATTTGCTAGGCAAGTGTCCTGTGACTTGAGTCATGGCCTCCAGCCCTTTTGCTTTAGTTATTTTTCAGATAGGGTCTTATACTTTTTGCTAAGGCCAGATTCAAACTGTGATTCTTCTGTCTCTGACTCCTAAGTAGCTGGGATTGCAAGTGTGAGCAGCTACACTCACCAGCAATAGCAATCCATGCATTGTTTGAGATTGTTAAAACTGGATAGGGAAGTAAGAGATAAAAGGCCTCTGGTGAATATTTGGTTCCATTTTTAATAATGCAAATGATTTAATGTGACCTATGTGGTCCATGACATTGTAAAACAGGGCAATCACTGAGTAATTATTTGCCCTCATTGTGTCCTTCAAGCCATGAGCTATCAGCTCATTCATTATTTCACCTTCTGCCCAAATCCCAAAGCACTAATATAATCCATTCGAAACTACAATATACACATTTTTGGTAGCTTTATTTTTCTTTACCTTTTCTCCAAAAATATGTCAGTCCAAATCACGATAAGGAATGATATTGTTTAAATAATTATGATTCACATTTTGGAAACACATTTTTAATTTTCTCATGATCCTAATGAATATGTTCGCATATGAGCATATATTGGGAAAACATTCATGTGTTCTATATATTAAGCATTGTATTAGCTCGATAATCCTCACCAAAGTTTTCAAGGTAACTTTGAATGTTGTCATGTTTTAGTTTTGAAAAATAAGGCTCATTGGTGTTTAAAACTTGTCAAATTAGTAGAGAGTTGGATTGTTGCTTTACACCCCATTGAAATCAAGTAAAGAAAATGTTGAGGAGTCAACTTTGAAAATGGTGCAAGAGTTAAGTTCACTTGTCACTTACTGTGCCGTTTAAGGGTGGAAAATACTTGCAAAAGACAGCATTGTCAAACAGCCAGCTTTATGAAAGACATCATGAATTGGTCATGACATTTTTTTCCTGCTTAGCTTACATGCAGGTTTGGGATTGTCAAATCTTTGATAAATGAGAAGAGACTCTCATATCTCAAGCCAATGTATAAAATTTTACAAACTTTTTATCCTTTTGAACATAGGTTCTCTTAAAACTTCTAGTTTCCTACCTTTTTTCAGTTATAACCATCCACATGTGTATGTGTGTGCAAATGTGAATATTTGCAGATTCTTTTAACAGCAGAATGTGGCTATGATGAGTATGTACTCCCAACATCTAGGTTACTGTTCAAAGCAAAGATTCACCTGTTTTTACCACATGAGCTTTCTCTTAACCAGTTTTATCACTAAGTTTTACCTTGTTATATTCCAGAACCTCCATTTTTAACCATTGGGACAAGCATGTGTGTAGGTAAATGCAATAATTATTCTTTCTACATAGTATTCTTGTCCTCAGAAACCATCTTACCATCCATTATTAATTCATTACTCGTGGGCATTTGAGTGTCAGTGACATTACCTAAGGCTTTAAGAGACAAAACCAGCTCTTTTATTACAGTAAACTTTAACAAGCCTGGCTCTCATTTTTATGTATATAATAAATTGAAAGACTAAACCAAAATCAAAACTTTATTTTTAGTTCTTACCCTGGCATTTCAGCAGTTAAAATGTCCCGATGACAGATGATGGAATGGGTGTTGTTATTGCCTTTTTAAAGAGAAATATAGATTACAATTAACCTAGTTGAGTTTAGGCCACACTTTGCAGATAGCCTGCTGTAGTGTAGGTCTGTACTCCTAGGAAGTGCTGGCAACACAGACCCCAGATTCAGACAAACCTGACCTCCATCTCTACTCTACCCTTACATTTCTTGCTACAAGTTTCTTAACTACTGTGAGACTCAGCTACCTTATTTGTGAAAGGGATTAAAACTACATAATTTTCAGTATTGTTATTAGCATTCTATAGACTTACTAAAAACCCTAGTATAATTACAACTATTATTATATTATTTTTATTATGATTTATATATAGTACACAAACTCATGAAAGTCAGAAAAAGATTTGATTATTTTACTTTTTTCAGCATCCTCTAGTTAAGTGTATTGTGCTAGATATCTTTGGTAGAGGAACACAAAGAAATAATACATGGAATTATCCATGCAGGAACTAGTACTTAATATACACTACATATACCTGTATATATATATATGTAAGCAGACCAAATGTCAATTGCATAGAGTCACTTCCTAAACTAGAAATATCAGGAACTAATAAATATGTGGCCTCTTTTTCCTCACCTGTTCAGAAACTCTGACCAAGCGTCAGCTGTTCTAGGTCAACGTCCCCACCTTGTGGACAGAGTAAAGAACAGACTGACCCACAATAACTTTCCCTACTGCCATCATTTCATCTTGGGATATGGAAGGAGGCTTTGGGAGATTACTAGGAAGTGAGAGAATGGGTGCTAAAGGTTTTACAAGGTGTGTACTGCATGCTCTATGGTGGGTAAATTTCATCAGTGCTATTCCTGCTACATAATGCTCATTCATATGTTTACCTGACTTCTTTTTGTCTTCTCCTCAACCCCCAAATCTAGCCAACTGCCTTAGAAAACATTTCTTCACATGAAATTGCCCTTACTCTGAATTCATTAAGTCTGAGATTCTAATCCCTGAGTAGTATTTCTTGAATTGCTAGCATCGTTTTCTGTATTGTTGTGGTAGTGGTAATCCCAAATCCTCCTTATTTTCTTCATCTTTGCATCTTTTTTTCATCATAATCACTGCCATCAGTACCATCACAAGAGCTATTTAGCATGCCCCATGTCCATGTGACCTCCCAATCCTTTACATGTAGTATCTGTTTTAATCATGACAGCCCTATGCGTTTGGGGCCAGAGTCCACATATTCTTTTATGCATAAATTCGAAGACTTATAAACTCTGATTTTTTTGAGTCGTCAATCACTTGACATAAAATATGACAAAAATGACATGAGACTATTTGGAATTGTTATTCTATTGCATTTAAACAGTCACATGTTTTACTTTGGAATTGTTCACATATATTGTTATTAATTGCTACTACAAGGTTTGCTGTGTTATTACTCCTAAGATACAACATGTGTGCTATTTTATCTTTCTAAAATTTTAACGGGTCTGAAAAACAAACTTGATCACAAAGATTTGAAACAAAGGGCTGAGAATCAGTATTGGTGTCATTATACAACTGGGGAAAATGAAGCTAAAACAAATTGAGTGACAGCCCAAAGTTACACCACTAGTAGATATGTACTGAGATTCAAATAGTCACTTTTTACCTAGAGCTGGGCTTCTCAACCTGTGTAGCCCAAATCTTTTCCATCCTACCCTAGATATTACCCTATTATATAATGATATTATTATCCTATTGTGTTCAGTAATCATCTGATTTCTAGTTTTTTCTTTTATTTTGGCAAACCCATGTAATTATCAGTTCCACTGTTGAATTTATGATGTCTAATTTCAATGAGGTCTTCAATTCAACCCTGCAAGTCTCAATTTTATCCAAAGACATTGTCTATTCTCAGGCCTCTCAGGTTTCACTCCCCAAACTTTCCACCTTCCTGAAGACTCCTGTCTTAACCAAACTCATTTATATAGTGTATACATTTACTTTTTCCATGATTTCATCCTATTAAATGTCTCTGGTTTGCTCTTTCTAAAAATAGATCTTATCAAAGTATTTCTTTGCTTAACAACTCTCTGTGGTTTCTCATTGGCTATGGGATTGAGCCTCAAACTCTCAGCATGGAATTTTAGACCCTTTACATAAGATGTCCTGGCCTGTATACCTACTCTTGATTCCTTAGTGTCTTTAACTCCCTTCTGATGTTCTTACTTTGTCAGGCTAATTGTGGTTTCCAAAATATTCAAACAGTTTCTTTCTCCAGGGTCTTAAATAGTGTGGTTTTCTTAAATAATGTGGTTTTCTTTGTATTTTCTTCTCATTTGATTTATGCTCTTGGTGATATGTGACTCAGTTTTCAAAACATATTTCTATTGCTGCACAGTTTATTACACCTTCCTAATTTCATATAGATCCTTCATTTCCTTATAAAACCACCAAAGGACTACCCACTTTTTCTATTGTATAATGAATATGTTTACACTCAACTGTTAGATGCTTTTTATTCCTGTTTATGAGTGTCTTGCATGATTTCTTTTATTTTCCCCCTGACACCCAGCTCTATTAATGCCACATTAAAAACCCCTGACATTAATTGACTTGAATGGAAATGCAACCTTTATGTGAATTATAAGTATGATGGTTTCATTTATTTGTCTTGTCTTAAATAAGGAGCATTTAAAGTATAATAAACATATTAAACATATATAAAGTATAATAAACATATTAAATATGCCTCTTTTAAGTTGACATAAAACAATACTAATTTCAAATTTTGTTTCTATTATTATAACATTGTGCCAATAAATAGAAGGGTATCTGACATTAACTTGATCAATATATGGTTTGTATAAGTGGAAAATGAATAGATTTACCATGTTAGAGTACTGTTTAAGTAATAATTATTCTGCTTAAATTCCATCCTGTATGAATCAATGTCTAGATTTTTCTCTTTTGTTATTTATGTAATTATTCTATTATTATATTTCCAATATTAGGCTTGTACTTTGGATTTGTACTCCTTTTTCCATATATATTTCTGTTTCATTAGTACAACCATATGTTGAAAGTGTAATTTTCAATATTTTTCTACTATTAAGGAAATATTAAACAGAATACCTATTTTGGTGAATCCAGTGATCTGTTTAAGCAACAATATTCTCTCTTATACACATCCAGTATATATTCTTATGGATAGTAACAGCTTTATACATTTTATTCTGTGTTACTGCTAGATATTAGATGGCATTGACGTTCAGACGATTTTGTAGAGATAATTTTATTGTAAATATTTGCTGAAATATTTTATTTATACTTTGCAAACAACACGTATAGTTGTTCTTGTGTGAGGAGACATTTGTAGAACAATCTCAACTTAAAGTTTGTTCTTCATCAACAGACACTTGTTTCACATGCATACATTTGTTTTATTTTCTTTCTCCTTATTCCCACTCCTTAAGGAAGACAAGTGAGCTGAGTTATGTCCAACAATTTTGTCATAAAATGCTGTTCTTCTGTTTGCATTGAATGGTTATCAACCTTCATGAACGACAATGTGCCCAGGGACAGATGCAATCATTCATAACTGATGTCTTGCTTTGACCTTGCTGCCTTTTCTTATTATTCTTCTTGTCAGATGCTTCATAAGGACTTTTCATTTTTATTTTTCTTATTGTTCGTCTATGTTAAACCAAATGAATTTTTTTTCACCTTCAGAAACCAAATGTAGTGTGAAAGGCAGTAGAAATCGGCCATCAACCACTAAGTAGGAAATCATTTTGACTGTCATAAGTGGGATTTTAATTGGGTTAGTGAGCCTTTTCTATACAGAGAGTACATTAAAGACCTTGTAAGAGTCATTCTGACTGTAACTTTGCCAGAAGAGCAGCTCCATGGTCTAATCTGTATTATACATAATTCTTAATTCTTTTTGTTTTACCTAAGATTTGGATCAACTATAGTTTGTCCTCAGAAACTTATCTATATGAATGTCACAACTCACTGATTAGGGAAAATACCCTTTAGTAAGTTTTTAAATGTTTATTTAACATTTATGCAATATAGATATGCAATTTAAACCCATTATAATTATTAAACCTTAAAAAACCCTAAAATTAGATAAAACTACATCAGAGAAAAATAATCTGAAATTCAGTGGTTGTTTTTTTGAACCAATTTGCAGCCAGTGGCAACAATTCCATGCAGCAGCACCTTAGTTAAGTAAATTGAAATTAAACATTCATATATTCATTAGACAAATGATTATTTAAGGTCTATACCAGACCGAGTTCTGTTTTAGGCAGGGGAGATCACAAGGTGAATAAGGTGGAGAAAGTCCATGTCCTCATGGACCATAGACTGTAGTTGGAAAGACAAATATGATTTTGGAAAGTGATCATTGAAAAGTGCAATAAAAATTAAAGCAAATTGGTGAATATTAGAATGGACCATCTCTGAAAATTCTGTAAAGATTTCTCAAAGGTCCTAGGCAGGCACTCTACCCACTTGAGCCATTCCACCAGCCCTTTATTGTATTGAATATTTTTGAGATAGGGTCTCACAAACTGTTTGCTTCTGCTGTCTTTTATCCCCGCCTCCTGAGCAGCTAGAGCCACTGCACCTGTCTGCAGTTATTTTTTATACATTTACTAAATGCAAGGCACTGTGGTGTCTACTATTTGTCAGATATTCTCTTGTATTGAATTCTGTTTGGGGAAAGAGAGAGAGAGACAGAGACAGAGAGAGAACAAGATTCCCTTGTTGAGGGGATCAATGAAGGCTGCCATGAAGAAATGATGATTCAGCTAAAAAATGAGTAAGAATTAAGTAGGTTAGAATGGGGAAAGAAAAAGAGCATTTCATAAAAATGTCCCATGATAGGAGGGAGTTTGGGTCATTGAAGGATTGAAGTAGAGTGGGTGTAGATGGAGCAGGAAGAATGAAGAGAAGCCTGGTCAAAAAGGAGATTGGGCAGAGGCCTCTGAGCTCATTTAACATGAGAGTGTAATGTCTGCTACTTAGGCAATAGCAGCCTGAAGATATCTTATTAGGGGCTTTGATTTCATAGGATTATTTGATAGACCAGTTTTGTTCAATAAGAGTGCCAGTCATACTGCTAACTGGATGTACATACTGCTGATTCAGACATGGTCTGCTCCACCTCCACAAGAGATGTATCTATGGCACAGCTACCTACCAGGTAATAAACCAACACATTTGTGTTTCTAGTTTAAGAATCTCTCAATGACACATTGTGTGGGTGGTAGGATAGGTATGGATCAGAGACCCCATATGTTCAAACTCTGTTATGTCACAATTCACATTACTCCATGGTGGAAGAGGACTTCTTTAACTCCATTAATATATTTGAAGACATAAAGACAGAAATCAGATTTTGTATTATTGACATCCAATCATGAACATGAAAGAATATCATCATAGGAACTTAAAGAAAAAAATAACATGTAAGTGGAGAATGGGACTGCTCAAATGAAATCATGAATGAGAATTTTGTGACTGTTTTGTAGATAGACCTAATTTCTATACCATGTTAAGAAAGCAGCTCTTAATCCCAAAGGAAAACCTTTTAAGGGTTTTTCCCAGCTGTAATATGATCAACACACACACACTCAGGATATATATCAGGATATTTATATCACATTATATTTGTGTAAATGAAAGAGAAGCTAAACTTTCTATCTGACACAATATAAATGATTTTGTGATTCTGTATTTGGAAATCTTTGAAAACAAAGATTAGTGTGATAAAAATGAAAGTGATTATAAGAAATGAGTTGTATAACTTTAGCTTCATTGATTTTTATACTTTGCATTAAACTTCCTGCTTCACTTAAGAGTCCCATTTTGGTTGCCTGAATCTTTAAAGAAAATTGTCAAGTAATAAATGTTCTGGATTTAAAAGAACACCATTCTAGGAGAATGTGAGGATTTTCTCTCTGTTTAAAATGATTACATAATTGTTAAATATTTCACAAAATGTCCTACAGCAATACTTATCTATTCAATGAATATATTCATTTAACCATCATAATTACTTTTTTCATGGCAGAAAATGTCCAGAGTCACATACCACAGTTTTTTCTTCAAGTATAAGAGTTATTTGTAAGATATTTCTGTGGAAAAATTTAAAATAGACTACAGTTGTTTCCATTTACTTTTGAAAATTCAAAATACATTAACTTATGAACATTCACATAATCTTTAAACATTTCAGTATGTTTATAGTTATACTATAGGTTCTCAATTTTTAGGTAGCTGCTATTTTAAATGATTTAAAGAATTACATAGAGTTTTATCTATTAAATAGTAATCTAATTCTAGTTATTCTTTTCTGTTTCTGAAAACCTCTTTTACGATAATTGTGGAGAATTTTAATTCCAGGAAAACCACTTTGTAGCTTGAAATATTCTATGTTGTAGCCTTAGTCCTGAGATAGAAATAAGACAAGGTTGCTATGATAGGGATTAGGCCCCTGTGTGCATGAAATGACTTTTCTTCTCTAAAAATTATTTTATTAACGTATATCAGTTGTGTCAAAGTGAGGTGTTACACTGTGATCTTTCTTTACACACATATAATGAAATGATTTTTTTATTATTGTTTAGGTTGGAAATGATTCCAATTTGGCATTGAGTGGTTTTAGGGATCATTCATAGGCTTCATCTTTGTGAGCATTATCCTTCTTTAAGCATTTTTAAAGTTTTTTTCAATTAATTAAAAATGTTAAAGCAATAGGAATTCATGGATATGCCATATAAAAAGAAATTTTATTCAATTGGAATATTTATTTATTTATTATTTCCTTTATTCCTATGTGCATACGATTGGGTCATTACTCCCCCCTTCCCCGCCACCCCGCCCTCTTCCTTTCCCCCTCCCTCCTCACGCCCCCACCCCCTCTCTTCCAAGCAGGAACTGTTTTGTCCTTATCTCTAATTTTGTTGAAGAGAGAGTATAAACAGTAATAAGGAGAACCAGGGGTTTTTGCTAGTTGAGGTAAGGATAGCTATATAGGGAGAGTCCTAGTTTTGGTTCCACGTACATATGTGTTACTTTCTAAATTGATTCTTCTCAAACTAACCTTTTCTCTAGTTTAATTGGAATATTTAGAAGCTATGCTCTCTCTATTATATTAAAAATGAATGAAGGTCAAATATTTCTTATAGCCATTACTTTTTCTGACCTACTCAGATTTGGTTTGATAAATTCTAGCTACTCATGGGAATCAACAAAGTATGTGTCAACATAATATTGATATTGTATAGGAAAAGAAACTTTAAAAATTTGTTTAACAATTTATTTTAAGAGACTTTTATATTTATGTCACTACTATAAAAATAATATTGGGAGTTCCTGTGCACT
Source organism: Castor canadensis (assembly GCF_047511655.1). Taxonomy (NCBI): domain Eukaryota; kingdom Metazoa; phylum Chordata; class Mammalia; order Rodentia; family Castoridae; genus Castor; species Castor canadensis. Next base: position 77,320,043 of record NC_133400.1, on the reverse strand, counting down.
ACAGACTCATTTTCTCCTATAATTAACATCTTAAGCTAGAATGGTACATTTGTCATAATTAATGAACCAGTTAATGTACATTGTTGTAACTGAAGTCTAAACTTTATCCATATATCTTCAGTTTTCTCCCAGTGTCATTTCTATATTATAGTTCTCATGCTTTCCTAGTCGTCTCTTGTTTGGGATAGTTTCTTAGAATTTCCTTATTTTTGGTGATCTTGACAGTTTTGAGAAGTACAGTCAGGTATTTTTTAGAATGTCCGTTCACTGATATTTAATTTGATGCTTTTTTCTCTAGATTGGGACAATAATTTTGGGTGAGGAAGACCACAGAAGTGTAATTATTATCACATTGCCTCAGGATACATCTGGGCTAATCACTTTTCAAATGTTTACATATGGTTATTGTTTTATGGTCTTGAATTTAAAATTCACATGAATACAAGAGATATGTTCTTTCTCAATAGTACATTCATAGCTTAGAAATTAATGATTTTTTTATCTTTCCCAATTTGGAAAGAATTAAAATCAGGATATAAAGCAAAGCAGTAAATCAACAATGCAGTGCAACAAAAATTTTGGGAATTGATTAGATAACTACTGTTTTAAAAATTCTCTTAAAAATGTGTACGTGTATGTGTCTGTGTGAGAGAGAGCGAGCAAGAGAAACAGAGAGAGAGAGAGAGCGCCCTTTATAGTACTTTATTTCATGAATTCTCTATTAGGTTATTATTTCTATGCCTTTTCATCTTTCTATCCCTAGTATATAAAATTACAACTGCCAATATATAATCAGTGAATGTGTGTTAAGTAAATGAATGTGTGGATAGACAAGAAGAGAAATAAGTGACCTCCATTTCACATTAGAACAAAATCTTTGGACATTTTAGGGATAAGAATGGGCATTCCATCCAAAGTGGAACAATAACAAATGTATTAGAATAGCATTTTACAATACCCTATCATGGAAGCTTTTCAAAATAATTCACTCTCATTTCCTTATCTTACCACATACAGTCGCGGTAAATATTTTATACAGGTCTCTTTTTTTAAAAAAAGTAGAAACCCAGTTGTAAGATTTAAGAAGTGATTCATAGTTCATTTGTTAAATGATCTTCTCTGATGTTATTGGTTATTTGTTGAAAATCCTTTGAGTGCTGGAGATTGATGCATAGGAAAAGTAGTAAAGGTAATAAATTTAGACAGGCTTTCATCAATATATATGCCTCTATTATTGCTTAGTGCCAGACAGACCCCCTCTACTTTAATCTTTAATTATCCCTTTGATTCCAAATCACTAAAACATCACGGAAAGTCAAATACTATCTTTGAAAAAGACTTCTCTTTAGTCATCAGAAGGATATGAAATTCCACTAATTAGGTGTGAATTTCTCATCCTTTCCAAAGCAGAAGTTGCAGAGTGTGAAGAGTCAATGCACAGTCTCTGAGAGTAAAGATTTGTTGTTGTTTTGAAAAGGATGTTGATAAATCTATCTATAAACTGCTCATGGTTTTGCAAGTGAGTTTTAGATTAACTGTACATAGTTCTACTTTCCATTTGGAGCCACACAAGGAGCCAGGTATGTATTTCTCTCTCAGTAGATTAAGGCATTTACTAACATTAATTCCCAATGTGTGAAACTATGAATGTGCAATTCCTTTGGGTCCCCTCTTCAGACATTTCTTTTCACCCTGTATTCTTTGAAATTCATATAAATTATGTATTTTGTAGTTGTTGGAACATCTTGCTTGATTTTTTTTTGCATGCCATTCTACTAAATGCTCTGCTCTGTTCCACTTTTTTGATTGCATGCTTCAATGGCAATGTTCTTAATGCAAATTCATCCTAAAAACACAATGACCCAGCCACAAAGATTATTTGAGAGCTAACCCTAAACTCAAAACCCTAAAACTCTAATTTTTGTTACTTATTCATCATCATGATTTGTTAAATCTTCTAATTCTTAGAAAGTGCTAAATCTAGAAGATCAAGGAACAATATATATAACCCAAGCCTTATTTTGTGCTCAAAAGGCTTATCTTTTAGTTTAATGTAACTGTTATTTTTTATTTGGTCATTAGGGTTACAGTATAAGTCATAACACATCATTAGCTATTCAGAAGAGATATTTACATAAATATTAAGAAAATTTTCCTTTCCAATTGAATAATTTTATATAGAAACAGTTATAACTCGTGCTCAGTTAGTAATCATAATATCTGGAGATCAAAATAATGTAATCATGTAATAGAAATTTTTAAATCTGATCTCAGAAATTATCACTTTTCCTCTATGCTTAATATCTACTACAAATTATTTATCATACACATGAGGGGATAAGTGATTTTCCCATATGTTTCTCCTTTCTATCTCTCTTTTCTCTTATGTGAGAGATTTAATTTTGGAAGGAAAGTACAACCTCATAAGCAATATGATTGGATTGTTGCAGAGAGACATCCAGAATAAGAACCCCAGAACTTCTATAAATTGTTCGTGTATTACCTCAAATCAAGAATTTGTTGTGTGTGCAAGAACAAATGGTTTTAACTGAATAGAATGCTATAATAGTATCTTTGAAAATATCATAGCATGTTCACTTCTAACTCTGCCAATATTGCTTTTGGGAAACCTGTTAGTGGATAAATATGCCTCTGTTTAACACAGATATTACCAGAGTTTGATGTTTCCTTTTTCTTTCTTTTCCATTTTTGCAATGTTCATTGATCAAAAACTTCTATGCTAAATAAATGACTGTTTTTTTGTCTTATTATTAAGTTGTTTAATTATTTACCTAATGTAAACTTTTAAAACTTCAGACAGAAAAAGGACTATCGGAAGTATGGCAAGAAAGTAACCAGACCCCTGATGATCACTGGCAAAAAGCTGTCATCCTGCTAGGAAATTTAAGGAACTTTGAAGTTATATTTCAAGGTGTCAGAACCAGGGATTTGGGAGGAGGAGCTGCAATTGATGACATTGAATTTCACAACTGCACAACTGGTAAGCTTCCAGAAGGCATTTCCATTTGGAATCACTTTTATCATGAGGCCATGTTTATCTTTGTTGCACATTTATAAAATATTTTACTGTTAGGTATTTTGTATATTGAAATACAACTATATGTTAAGAGACAATACATTTGGACTGTGGTAGTGATGTACAGTAAACAGAGTGGCTTAGAAACAACAGAAATTTATTTCTCATGGTTTTGAAGGTGTGAAATCCAAGACCAAGGCACTGGTAGATTCAATGTCTGGTGAGGGCTTATTTTCTGGCTAATAGTGACTTCTGGCTCTGCCTTCACATGGAAGAAGGGTAATGAACTTCCTTGGGCCTATTGTATAAGGGCAATAATTCTACTAATGTCAACTCTGCTCCCATGACTAATCACCTCCTGAAATCCTCCACTTACCAATGACATCACCCCAGAGGTCAGAATTTCAACATTTGAATTTGAGGGGGGATAAATATTCAGACAAAAAGTGAAGTATAGCTACACTTAGTTTTTCTTTGCAAAACTATCCAGAAAATGTCAAAAATAATTATAAATACATTGGTATAATTTCACAGTTTGCAAAACTCTTTCAGAGGAATGATTCTAGTTGATATTCAAAATAGACCTGCATGATATATACTGCCAATGAAGGATATGCCTTCTGTGGTTTTTCTACACTGATGCCCTTGGCAGCAAGCCTCTGGGGCTAAAGAGCTAAAACTGAATGCTATTTAACTTTATTGTTGCTCTTGTATTAAAGCATCATTTCAGTGAGGCGGTTTGAAAATGTGACTTTGGTTTTTGGTGATGTTATAGCATCTGTTGTTTTTATGAGTAGATCTGCTTTAAAGTATTCTGCTTTGTTAGAAATAAATCCCCTAAAGTTTTATGTTCCCCATTTTCAGAAAAGGTGGATCCTCTCAGTTACCTTATATGTGTTACAAAAACTCAGAATTAATGTGTCGCTTATGATCTAGGGAGTACCCGGCTCAGGTACCTGTGCCCATGCCCCCGTCAGGATTTGGGTTTGGAGGTATTTGGAGAATGGTGCTTTAATAAAAGAAAATGTAGTTCTGCACATGTAACCAAGAAAAATGGATCTTAGATTAAGAATGTGCTTCTTAAACTATTCCCTAGTAAATTTCCTATAATGTGTTGATTTTCCATTGTAGTTCCTAACTCAATCTAGAAATGAACTTGGCTACTTGAAAAGGAAAACACCTTCAAAAGTTTTTCTAAAAGAGAACAGGTCTTCTCTTTTTTTCTAAGATGTTAGAAGGAAAGAAACTTATTAAATAAGAAATTTTTTCCTGTCAAGGGAAGAAAAATAATTCCTAGATGGGTTGATTCAGGACAGAAAAAGAAATGAGTGTTATTACTCCAGCTTTACTCAGTTTCATCTAGAAATGTACACTGTTTCTTTGCCTCCTTGTCTTAAAGTCCTTTGAGAACTTACATAGTTATAATTGATTTGGTTCAACTCAATCCAATACTCAGCTGCTGGATGATATTTTAATATCTTATATTTAAAGAAAAAATAAGTCCATAGTTCTTTGTACATTTTCAAATACAGACTGTTTTGTTGTCAATTGTGGTTGAATATGGTCAACTGAACAGGGAGTACATTTTAGAAAAAAGCAGCATTTGGTTTTTAAGAGCTCTGCCTGCTAAGAATAATGAGTTTTTAAATAATTTCTTAGTTACAGAAAGCATTATAAAAGCATTATGAAAAAGTTTGGAAGACTGGTAATGGAACCAAACAATAATTTTGTATCTCACCTTTGTATTAAGTTATAGTGTAATAAAACATTAGTGTTATATAACATGGGTACTGAGAAAGATCTTATGGTATGTTATCTTAAGCTATTTTCTATCATTGCCAGTCCAAAAAAGAGAAAGGTATTTGACAAAATGCTCCAAATTGAGAGGACATTAGTACAATGATTAAAACAAAGAGTCTTGAGTCAAACTACCTAGGTGTAGATTCTGGCTGTGTCACTAATGTGAGGAAGTTTCATTTCACTTTGCCTCAGTTTCCACATCAGTAAAATTGACTTGATGGCATTTCCATAATATGTTTCTATGATATAAAATGTCTTAATATATGTGAAGGTCTTGGAATGGTATGGGTGCCTAGTAAAATTACTGTATCAAATTTTATTATTGTAACTATTATCATTATTACTAATATACCATATTCTCAAAGGCTGAGAATATGGTATATTAGTATTTCAAGTTGGTATTGGGAAACAAACTTGAAATCATAAGTAAACATGTTGTTACAAAATTTAGTATATGATTACTGTCATTCCCCAGTTATGATGAAGAACTTAAAAATTACCTGATGTTTCTTTCTGTCACCAATCACGTCTATTGATTTATTTCATTCCACCAAACACAGATCCCCCACAAATTATATAATACCACATAGGGAGTTGAATACAGACAGAGAGAAGGTCAGTAGTTACCTAGGGTGAGAGCATGGGGTATGGGGAGTATCATAATGGACATGGGCTTTCTTTAGAGGGCAGTGAACATATTCTACAATTATTTATGGTGACTGCTATATAACTTCTCAAATATATTAAAAACTTTCAATGCTAAACTTCAAATGGTTGACCTTAGTGGCATGCAATTATAAATTATAGATCAATAAAGCTAAAAAAAGCAAAAAGTAAAGAGAAAGAATTCTGAAATGATAGTGGCAGAGAATAGGTTTAGGGTTTTCCCAAGTCCTAACATCAAAACATCATTCCAAGATGTGAAGACATCTTGGAAAACCTACACAACAAACTTAAGAGAATACGTCCACATAAAGCCTCCAAAACAAACCAGTAGAGACAAAGCATGAAAAGCAGCAAGACCTGTTGGTTATTTATGTCTATAAGGGAAAAGACAATAAAATCAGGAAAGAGCAACAGGTAGTTTCTGAAATATGTAGCAGATGGTTCTTATGAGATCCACAACTAACAATTGGATGTGTGTTGCTCACTTTGAGTATGAATGGATCCAAGGAATCTGTGTAAGGTCTGTACTGCTGGAAGGATTCAGACCCTGCTAACTCTCAAAATTGATCCACTAGAATTTCCTTTTAGGACAGAGTCCACATTCCAAAATTCAGCAAAACAAAGAAACTAAATGAATAAAAATATTACTGGGACTAGAATCAAATCAAATAGACTATGGAAAATTGAGAGAAAGAAAAGATCCACATCAAAAGGGGCTAGAGCCTGGAAAGCTCAAAAAACAAGTCACCATACTTTACTACACTTATATAAATTTTATAGTCTTATATACTCTTTGCTGAGTTTGACCCTAATCATATAACTTTGACCATGTCATTTTAAAACTTTAGTTTCTTCATTTATACAATAAGACACAATAGTCAATCTCTGTGATATCCCTACAAACTATCTGATTAACTCTGGAGTCTATGCATGCATTATTAAAATTTGATAATCATTGAGAACAAACTTTAAAATTGTCATATATATATTTGCTAGTTATGTACCTTACCTTCAAATAAAAAAACTGACTTTCATATATTTTTTAACTTTCCATTCAAAAGCTTATAATTCTGTTTATTAGATAATGTTTAGTAAATGGCCATCATCAAGCTAAATTCTATTTTATTTCTTTGCATTGTAAATACATGTGGGTACCATGCTCAATTTAAAGTCAAACAAATTATTTTATTAAAAAAATAAGAACAAATTAAATAATGGGCATGTTCTGTGGCCAAGTACACACTAAGTATCTCTCCTTTATGGATAGGTTAATAAGACAGCAAGTGACTTATTCATAGAAAAGTAAGGGACAGAATGTAAATTTGATATCTCTCCTTTTTAAATTCCAGTTGGTTTAAAATGGTGTATACACAAATCTTTTAAATACAACAACCATTCTATAAAACAGAGAAGTAAGAATATAATTCATACAGAATGGAAAGGAATATTTCATCTTTGTAACTATGAAAGTTCTTCATTTAAATGGACACTTATCAATTAAAATATTATTTATTTAAGTACAATTAACTACCAAGTGCAATCATTCACCTGATGCTTATTGACCTTCTAAGTAATATTTATGTCAGTGCTTAGGAGCCCAGATCTGCATCAAGACCCCTAGGTGTTAATCAGGGATTACCCACTTGCTATCAGCCCTGTGGTTGAAGGCAAGTTGTATATATTGCTCCTGTATAAAATAGTAAAACTGCTCCTAACTTTTACAGTTAGGAGATTAAATTATTAACTTTACACAGTGTTCTGAAATGCATATGGCATAGTAAGCATCTCAAAATTTGTTGGCTAAAAAGTATAGATGAACAGCAGTGAAAGGCTTGTTGTTGTTTTAGGAGTGAAACTTTTCTTATCAACATTGAGGATCTGATTTTGTTTCATTCCTTCATTCCTTCATTTTCACAATGTTCAGTACACATCTATTGGTTGTCTAGGCTTGCTGTAAGTTCTGCAAAGCTCTGCTCACATTCCCACAGAGCAGGGGCTCAGTGTGTGTTCCACAGTGCTTGGGCATACACATTTTTTCATTTCTCATTTTAGTGCCCTTTTCCTGATTCCTGGCATCTCTTCTCCCCCAGTGAGTTACCTCTGGGTCTCCTATTTCAAAAACATTCCTAGGAACCCATCCTAAGACAGTGGACCTCAGCATAAAATTCAATAATTCTTTAAAATACTGCCTTTTCTATGGTTAATCTTACAATCCAATTGAATGATGATCAGTTTCCAGTTTGGGGAAAAGAAAGAAATAACTTAAGGAATAAGAAATATTTCCAGAAGTCAATAAAATCCATTAAGAAGATAGTAACTACTCTGCCTCTTTCTAAGTTCATCCCAAGCAAAACACATTATGTCCCCTGTATAATCTTAAATATGAAAAGAATGAAATAACTTGAGAACAAAATAAGAGAATCCAGCATCATTATAATTTTAGATGTCTAATACATTGTCTTCACACCCAGCCTGAGGAGACATTCTCTTTTATTATAGCCAATTTCACATCGTTCCTTTTTTCCTCTTAAAAACTGTAGAGATGACTCCTTAGTGTCCTTTAGACAGTAATTGGTCTGAAGTGAAAAATAGTGGCATGATGATAATAATTTCAGTACAGCATCACTCTGGATTCAAATTGAACTTGGGAGATCACAAAACAGTGATTGCTCTATGAAAAGTGCACGAATAAATAAATCTATAAACAGAATCCTATGGAGTTTGACCTTAGAACTTACCTTTTTCACTTAGTTTAGATGACAAGCTCTGTTTCTGGTTAACATATGAGTGTTCCAACTGTTGTATTTAGATTTCTTACATTCTTTATTAGCATATAATAGTTGTACAGGAGGGGATACATTGTGACATTTACATATGTGCTTACAATGTATCTTAATTAGATTCACCCCCTCCATTCTTCTCCCTCATCCTCCCTCCTGCTTTGTAGAATAACTTCAACATTATTCTGTTTTCATTATTCTATTTTCTTACATGAATACAAAGTACAACCACCATATTGGCCCTCTTACATTGTTTATGTTCTTTGGATTTTTTTCTTATAGTTTTTTAAATTAAATGTTGTAAGAAAAGGGAAAAATGATATTGTGTAGAAACAATAATATACATCTCACAATTAAAAGTGACTTTTATTTTTAATAATGAATGGCTAGGTAATATGTAGTGCTTTATAACATAAAGATGAATAAATGATTAGTGAGCGTATGTATGAGTGGATCAATGAATGAATGAATGCATGAATGGATACAATATATTTTCCTGTATTACACAGAGGTAAATTATATACACAGTTATAGCTATTATAGAACCATTCTGTATCTGTAAAGTTATATTTGACACTGGGTTGTTCAGCATTGTAACTTTGGCTGCAAATACACTGTTGTCAAAGATATCACATCCTTAGGATTGTGTTTGCTTGATTAATAAATTAGAAGAAATAGACACCAAACTATTAATCCTTTGTAGGTTTGCTTGACCTAAAGATATAGGAAGAAAGTATACTTACTTTCAGATTCTAATAATCTACCTGTGCTTCCATGGGCTGGAGCACAGCTCAAGTGGTAGAATTCTTGTGTAGGCTTTCAGCATCCATAGTCCCAGTTTGTGAAGAAAGTAGGGTGAATAAAATTGACACAAGGTGAAATTCTGAACCAAGAAGTAGAAATAGTCCATATTGTAACAGCCCTCTACTTCTATTCATTGACACATATAGTAGCCCTTCTGTGCCTTTACAGACAGTATTGATTTGAGGCAGGAATCAGGAGGAGACCTCACTGCTATGGTCAGTCAACTTCATTGTTCTTGTCCCAGTCTTACAGTTAAATTATATGCATTTCATACATTGTAAAAAACTTTTGTAAATGCCGTAATGTACCCCCAGCCAGTACAATAATAAAAAAAGAAAAAAATATTTACTTCTTGCAAAATCACAGAATACTTCTTATTCCTGGCCCAGAACCATTTTGTAAACACAATGACTATATGATTGAGTTTGCTATGTCTTCATTCAGCTATTTTAAATTAAAAAGTCAAAGCTATGGATATATTATTATTATTATTGCTTTAATACTGTATTCAAGTAAACCATTTGCTCCATACCTAGAAAATATCAGAAATTGCTTTATCTTTCAATACAATTGAAGAAATTAGCATTTTAAGGTTAAAAGGTCTACATTTGAAGATGTAATTTTAATTATATCACAATCGTAAATGAAATATTATAATTAATGTGATTATATTTGATTATGATTCAAGTATAATGATATGACTGGGTTTGTTCATAACATTAAGAAAAAATAATTACTTGAGCAGATATTTTAAGAAAGTTTAAATAACCCTTGAAATATCTCTAGGTTCTGTAAAGGCAGCTGTAAGTCTGAATGCTAACATTATCCTCAGCTCATATAATTTCTAATTAGAATTTGTTTCACTTATAATAAAGTTTTTCACACATTATGTGGATCAGTAAGTGCACTGCATAAAGCATTTGTGACAATATAGTGTTTCAATATTTTACTCATTATTTTGTCTTCAAAATAGGTATTAATGTTTATCAGTAAGCTTTCCATATTATACTCATGGATATGTATTTTTATTTTCCATTACAAAATTGCAAGTTATATTCTTCGGTCCTGAAATATTACTATGAATATATACATGAATATATATGAATATATATATACATATACTAATGTAAGAAAGATAAGCTTCAGGTGTAGCTAAAATAAGTATATGTGGACCTCAAGAAAATTATATCTAGTTAGACCACACATAAAGAAATAGGTTACAAAAAGCCAGGATTAGAAACCAATTTTCTTGTCTATTGTATTTGATGCAGCTCATACACATCAACAGAGTGTTTACTATAGCATGAGTTTCTGAAAAACTACATATTTTGAATTATACAAAAATAAGAAGCTTATGGGTAATTGGGCTTATACATGTTACTATAATCATAAGTAACATAGTCACACAGCACTAATAGAAACACTAACAATCATTAAAAATACTAGCATAGTTTAAAGTGCTGAAATTTTGTAACAAATAGAGGAACTTGGTTAAAAATATGAGTACCTTAAAAATGAAGTGAAGGAGAGGTAAGCTATCTCTATGAAGAGTGGCATAGAAATGTTTAAGGCTGTGAAATTGTAGAGGCTAGGGAAAAGTTTCCTCCAAAGACTGGGAACAACCATTCAATCAATAAATACTTCCTCGAGAAAGCATATGGAGAAACACGGCAAAGAACCATGTGTCATATACAAGCCAATGGTCCTGGCTTGCTCTGTGACCTGCTGGGCTCAGCAGTGTGAGTGTACTGTTACTTGCTTTCATCTACTGATCCTTGGTGCCAAATTGGGAAAAAGAAGTTGTGTATGAATCAACACAACTTCTTTGTTATACTAACCCAACCTCTCCATTAATCAGTTGTTGCATATAAATGTCTATGTTTTATAGAAGCATGCATTGGATAAATATCAATCAAGACAATGAAAAGAAACTAATATATACTGAATAATGGATGGGTGCCAAACTCAGGCTGAACCAGTGCATACAGGATCACATTTAAGGAGGCAATACGATGTCTAATATGGAATGGGTTCTTGAAGGAATTGAGTCAAATGAGTCACACAAATTGCTTGAAAAATTGCCTCAGAGAATTTGGGAAATGCAGTTTTTGATTATTGATTAAAAGTTCAGAAAGAAGCTCAGAAAAAGAAAGTAAGTGTGGTTTGAAGTTCTTTCCACTAGCTTAATTTTTGGTCTTTAAGTGTTTAGACAGTCTCATGGCAATTTCTGGGAAATCTCTGTCTTGGGGTCTACTCTAATTGCCAGTAACATCAGACATATAGAGAGTTTATTTAAGGATACAAGGAATCACATGTAACCTAAGATTAGGAAGGCAGACCAGCTTTAGGAAGATATTAGAACCAGAGATTAAGAAGTGAGAGGGAATTTAAAAGGTGGTTTTTCTGTGTACCTCGGCTCTATGAAGTTGCTTCCTTCTGCCCATCTGTCCCATCTTACTCTGTGGAGCCATCTCTGTTTCTGCTTCACCATACATAAACAGAAAACACGACCAAACAGAGTTCAAGTGCCCAGACACATTGCAGCAGACATTCTTTTGTTATAATTTAAATCCTCAGATTGTTCTGTCTTAGGTCAGAGGCACCCTCAGACAAGCTAAATGTAGTCAGAGAGCAGATATGTGTGTATGCACATGCCTGTGGAACCCTACACTAGTGACCACGTTGATGATGAGGAGCTGGGTATACAAGTTATTTTACCTATAACTTTCATTTTCTTCATTATGCTGCTTCCTAGAAATAGTAAGCAACTCGCTCTTGAGTGTACTTTTCAAGTAAAAACCCACCAATCCAGAGACTTCCTTCCCTAATCCCCTCCTTTATGGAGGTCTCAAACTTCAGGGCACTATCTACCTGCCCTAACACCCAGGGCCAGTACTAGGAATGGCCACTATGCCACAAAGCTAACTGAAATTATTCAAACTAGCCAAACACAAACATTCTTCTCACAGAAACCACAATAAATGCTGTTGCCCACAATTCTCCTCTCTCCTCCTATTCTTGACCTACCCTGAAGCTTCCGTGTATAGCTGTCCAAATAGCATAGCATCCCCCTCCTTCTGGGATCTGAGAGTGCAGCAAACAACCTGTTCAACAGCATTAATCTCCCCATTTGCTGGCCACACCATACATAAGTAATAATAAAATCTATGTTAAAACCGTAGTCCAGAACTGGGCATGGTGGTGCAGCCTATAATGCCAGCTACAAAGGAAACATAGTAGAAGAATTAGTGTAAAAGGTTGGCCTCAGGCAAAAAATGTGAAAATCTATCTTAAAAAAAAAAAACGGAAACAAAAAAAGGTCAGGTGTTATGGCTAGGTGCTACCTAGCAAGCATGAGACAGAGTTCAAACCCCTGTCCTGCCAAAACCAAAACTCATTGAAAATATATTCTTTGAACATTCCATCATGCATCAGCAAATGCTATATGGTGCCTGCTATAAACAAGTGTTGAAGGATATTACCCACACAGGTGGCATAGTCTAATAGATGCTCTTAGGTAAAAAGTAATGAACCAAACTAGAGTAGTTCAGTGGAAATAGAGAAGAGGAGGTCAGTGTATGAAATATTGTGGGGGAGATGATAATTCAGGATGGCTGCTTTTGCTCTAGTCATTATGGTTCCTTTCCAGCTCATAGGAGCAATTAAGGTAGGGGAAGAAGCAAAGAGTACATACCAGCTGTCATTTAAGTGTTTCCTTAAAGG